>NW_027492278.1:0-643738 GCF_021521415.1 Bidens hawaiensis | reverse complement strand
AGATGTAACAAGTTAGGACATCTAGTTGCAGATTGCCCTTTGAAACCGAGATTTAGAGATGTAAAGACAAATAAAAATGAGAATAAGCGTCATTTTGTTCCTGCTAAAAATGAAAACTTTAAAAATGCCAAAATATAACGAATTCAAGTTTTCATAAAAACCAACCTCATTTTTACAACCAAAACCTCAAGATATAACCACTTTCAATTCTCAAAGGTTTGGAAGGCATTACACCCAATCTGCAAGGAGATACCCTAACAGGACTTACAGAAATTATCGAGTCTCTAACTTGAGAAAGCCAGGGTACGGGGACGTATCGATCCAGAAGACCAATTGGTCTTGGGTCCCAAGATTCTAACTCTTTGTTTTATTGTGCTAGGAACAGTTGAACAGGGCTGCAAACAATCTTTGAATTGTAGATAGCGGCTGTTCCAGGCACATGACAGGCAACAAACACTTGTTGCAAGACTTAAAACCTGTTCAGGGAGCTAGAGTTAGTTTTGCAGGTGAAAGCGGAGGAAGGATTACCGGTAGAGGAACTGTGTCGAATGGGAGAATGACACTTGAAAATGTAAACTTTGTGGAGGAATTAAAGCACAATCTGCTGAGTGTGTCGCAGATCTGTGATAAAGAATACACTGTCCATTTCACTAAGAATGAAGCGATTGTATTGAAGCCTGGTTTTCATATACCAGAAGAATGGATAGTAATGAAAAGCTCCCACGTGAAACGAATACATACGTGATGGATATGAGGTCTACTGAAATGGCCACCGAGGAGAATCCTGTTTAATGACAAAGGCAAGCGAATCAGAATCAGAATTATGGCACAGGAGAATGGGACATATTCATCTTCGTAAGATGAACTTCATTGTCAAAAATGGGCTTGTGATGGGCGTTCCCTTAAAGAGTTTTAACTTTGAAGATAAATGCATTGCGTGCAAGAAGGGAAAACAACACAAGAAAAGCCATCTCACCAAGACGATCAACTCAATTGCTGGTACTCTAGAACTACTTCATATGGATCTCTTCGGTCCGGTGAATGTACAAAGTCTAGGTGGTACTTCTTATTGCTTGGTGATAACTGATGATTACTCGCGATACTCGTGGGTATATTTTCTGAAAACGAAAGACGAGACGACTCAGATGGTGAAGAATCTAATTACAAAAGTTGAGAACGTCATGAGTAAATCAGTTAAATTCATCAGAAGCGACAATGGGACAGAGTTCAAGAACTTTGAGATGGAAATCTTTTGTCTTCAGAAGGGTATTGAGCATCAATACAGCGCTCCGTATACTCCATAACAGAACGGAGTAGCTTGAAAGGAAGAACCGAACGTTGATTGAAGGAGCCAAGAACTATGCTGGCAGACTCAAAGCTTCCTGTGATGTTCTGGGCTGAAGCAGTTGCTACAGCTCTGCTATGTTCTGAATCGGGGTGTTAACCGTTAAGAGACTTGGAAAAACCTGTTACGAGCTTATGCACGGAAGGAAGCCCAACTTGTGCGGTCTTGAACCTTTTGGGTCTCCTTGTTCGATTTTGAAGACTAATTCGAAATTTGGTGAAGTAGCTGATGAGGAATCCTAGTCGGTTATGTTGTTGGGACTCTCCAACAGACGGGTCTTCAATACGACAACATGCAAGGCGGAGGTGGTTTGTAACACCGACATTACTAGTTACCAACCGCCAAAACCAAGCAATGGACTGCTGAGCTGTTTTGACTATGTTAAACTTTTTAAGTCGTTTAACGTACCTACTTTGGAAATTTCTGAAGAAGACGAAAGAGCAGTGACGAAGATGATTTTTGATGAGGAAGAGGATGGTAGTGCAACATCAGATGACAGAAAAATCTCAGCCTTCCACATCAAACCCTATCGATACCCCTGCGGGCCTCAACTGAAGATGAGTTTATTAATCCTTTTTCACTCTCAGCCTGAAACTACCATAGATGAGATCTCTTCAAACTTGGAAGACAATTTGCATGTCGGTGCTGTTCCGACCACGAGAATTCACAAAGATCACCCATTGGAGAATGTTATAGGTGATGTGACCTCTAGTGTACAAACCAGAAGTAGCTTGAATGAGCACACCTGTGTTTATACAAGCATTAAAGATACAGGTATCATGAACGAATGTTTGTACTCTTGCTTCATAAGCCAAGTCGAACCGAAGAATTATCAAATGGCTTTAAAGGACAGCTCGTGGGTCGAAGCCATGCAAGAAGAGTTGGCTCAGTTCAAAAAAATGGAAGTTTGGGACTTTGGTTGAAAAACCAAAGAATGTGCATGCTATAGGCACGAAATGGGTGTTCAAGTGCAAAGAGAGATGAAAAGGGGATTATCGTGAGAAATAAGGCGAGGCTGGTTGTTAAAGGTTTTAATCAACAAGAGGGTATTGACTACAATGAGGTTTTCGCTCCTGTTGCCCGGTTAGAAGCGATTAGATTGTTTTTGGCGTTTGCTGCATCTAAAAAGATGAAGGTGTTTCAGTTGGATGTGAAGAGCGCGTTTCTTAACGGGAAAGTTGATGAGGTTGTGTTTGTTGAGCAACCTCCGGGTTTTCCTGACCCAGACTTTCCAGATCACGTATACAGGTTGAGCAAGGCGTTATATGGGTTACATCAGGCACCTCGTGCCTGGTATTCAACGTTATCGGACTACTTGCTGGAAAATGGTTTTGAAAGAGGATTGATTGACAGTACGCTGTTTGTGAAGAGAGAAGGATGTGACTTCTTACTGGTTCAAGTCTACGTGGATGATATCATTTTTGCTGCATCAAGAGTATCCATGTGTCAGGATTTTGAGGCTGTCATGAAGAAACGATTCGAGATGAGTGCTATGGGTGAACTAACCTTCTTTCTAGGATTGCAGGTTGATCAGAAGAAGGATGGGATGTTCATTCATCAAACAAAGTATGTTCATGATGTGCTGAAGAGATTCAAGATGGAGGGACAGTTCTCCATATGACACCACCCAATCTGCGTCAATCACAAATTGGGCGCTGAATCAGATGGTGACGCAGATGTGGACCCTACTCTGTATTCGGGCGATAATAGGTTCATTAATGTATTTAACTGCTTCTAGGCCCGATATAATGTTTTCTGTTTGTCTTTGTGCTCGTTTTCAGGCAAACCCAAAGGAATCTCACATGAAAGGTGTGAAGAGGATTTTGCGGTATCTTAAGGGCAAGCGAGAAACTAGGGTTGTGGTACCCAAAGGGAGGAGACGTTGAACTGGTGGCGTATACAGATTCTGATTATGGTGGCTGTAATCAGAGTCGGAAGTCAACAACAGGAGGCTGTCAGTTTCTTGGAGGAAGATTAGTTTCCTGGCAGTGCAAGAAACAGACATCAGTTGCAATTTCAACATGCGAAGCTGAATACATTGGCAGCATCCAACTGCTGCTCTCAGGTTTTGTGGATTCAGCAACAATTGCGCGACTATGGTCTGAATTTCTTACTTACTCCTATTTTAATTGATAACACTGCCGCCATCTCAGTAATTAACAATCCCGTGAAGCACAGTAAAACTAAGCATATTGACATTCGTCATCACTTCATACGGGATTGTGCTGAGAAGAAAACTGATAAAGATCGAAAAAGTTGATACACTTGAAAATTTTGCTGACTTGTTTACAAAAGCGTTTGATAAATCCAGATTTCAAAACCTAATTGAGCTAAACGGGATGATCAATCCCGAGTAACCATGTCTTTGTTAAAAAAAAAAAAAAAAAAAAAAAAAAAAAAAAAAAAAAAACATGGGTCATATTTGCTTAAAATTAGTCGGTTACCTCAGTTTGATGGACATATCCTAGGATATGTTTTGGTCCTCGTCTTCAACTGTAGAGAATGAGGATAGCCATTAACTGGAAGACTGAAAGTGACGGGGCAGCTATGACGTGTGTTCTTTCAGTTGCTGAAAATTAGTCGGTCATACTTAGTAAGAAGGACACATACTTGTATGTGGTCCGGTCCAGTTGATCCATTGATCTTCAGGATAGCCGTTTACCTGACGACTTTGACGTGATTGGGGCGATTGAATTTAAAGTTTTTTTTTTAAGGGAAATGAAATTAATTTTCAAGTCTGTTACTTCGTATGAAGTTCTATGCTGTGTTTAACAGAAAATTGATCCAACCTTGGAAAATGATATATATACTGATCGTTGTGTGCTTAACTAGTGAAGTTATTAGGCTTAAAAGGCTTTAGAACAGTCATTGTATGTCATGGTAATTTTTATGGTGCGTAAAAGTGTATGTGATACTAACTTAAATTTACTCGAATTTACGTGGAAACTCCTTAAGAGTTTTGTATGTCTTCATACATATCTTTTCGAAGGATTAGGCAGAAAAGCGACTACCCAGTCATACACGAGCCCGTGAGTGTTCTGATTCCCGTGAAGAAAGCATTTCAAGATACTGCAGTGATCCAGATTCGGGACTTGCAGTGATTTAGTACTTCCGAAGTCGATAAAAATGTTTAATTTAAAAAAAAAAAAATATATATATATATATATATAGTATATATAATATAACGTGTATATTTTTAAATACTTATGAGACATAGTAACAATCAAGACTTCTCAAGTCTGGAGTTAGAAGAAAACGGGAGGCAGACATAAAGTATCTACAAGATAATCAGACATTATGGGTCGAAAGTCAATTCGGGGTGACTTGGGTATAGCCAAATACGCTTTGAGAATAGATAGAAGACATCATTATCTCTGAGATGTTGCCAACTTAAACTTTTGAGCTTAACTGAACCTTAATCCGTATCACAGAAACGATGAAAACCATTTACGTTATTTACATGCTTACAACCTGTGTCTCTATGTCATAATACAGCTAAACACGGATCTAAGTGACAGTCACATCGTTAGTATGATTCCTGTTAGGATCTTTTCTAAAACGTAGTGGTCCCTGACTAGACTGAAATTTGATCCTTATTTCGTTAAAATTTTTCTAAGTTTTTTGTTTTTTTTGTAGTTATATTATTGTTGGTTACTAGATCTTGATCATATTTGTTTAAACTCTTTTTGGTAATTTATAAGGTTAAATTCTAGATTATTCAAACTTAAAGGGCTGATTTTGAAAATTACGGGCGAAGTTGTTGAATTCGGCGAAGTTGTGCTTAACTTCGCTCTTGGCGAAGTTAAGCGTAACTTCGCCTGAACCAACTCTGCCCTATATAAGGGATTGTAAACAGTAACAGTATCATTTTTTTTTAATTACCGGCGAACTTGTTCTAAACACCATTACATCCAGATCTTATTCTTCACTTTCGATTTCGATCTTGTGTTCCTAGTTTCTGCTATACTCGTGGTATGTGTTGTCAATATCATCCAAACTTACTCGTTTCGTTTATAGTTTTACCCGGTTCGAGACCTCGGGTCGTCGAACCTTCAAAACCAAGTTTTTCACCTTTGTGTTACGTGTTCATGGACGTCCTTCACGTCTCAATATCATTAATCCATGCCATTCTTCATTGGTGGATCGTTAAATCGGTCCGAAACGTCGGATATAACTTGTTTGAATCTGAACAGTCGCCGGTTCAGATTCAGGCGAAGTTAAGGTTTACGCGAAGTTATTCTCAACTTCGCCAGTGGCTTAAGTTCGCCTTCAGCGAAGTTATCCACAACTTCGCTTGAAGCTTAATTTCGCCTATGGCGAAGTTATCCATAACTTCGCCTTGAACACAACTTCGCCTATTTCAAATTTTTTTATAAGATTTTAGACGAAGTTACAGATGAAGCGAAGTTGTTCCCAACTTCGCCTCACCTTTAAATTCGCCTGTACATCACAACTTCGCACATGGTACTCAGCGAACTTGTGAGATGGTTATATGGTCTCTCACTTGATTTGTTTTGTGCAGATATGGCTGCTGTTGGAGGTGCTGGAGGTGATGATGGTGATGAGCAACGACAATTCTTCCCAGCCCATAACCAATACATCACTTTGGATCCAGACGCACGAGGCGTTGAAGACTATAGGGAGATTATCACATTTCTCCAACGATCACGAGTTTTTCACGCGATCACTAATACACTACCCATATCTCTGCCCAACATTCAAGATTTCTAGGCAGACGGTGTATTATGATTGCAGACCTGAGCCTCCAGTGATGCGAGCAACTGTCAATGGTCAAGACATACAGTTTTCCTCGGAAGACATACGGTTGGCTCTGAATTTCGGTAATGAAACGAGAGACGACCCAACGGAATTCGTAGCTCCTTTCCGTGACGGAGCTTACTTAAGGATGGGTTATTCGGGTCCGCTGGGGGACTCGCAGAGGAGGAAAGGCTTTCTGCTGGATCAATGGCGCTTTTTGATGCATGTGTTGATAGTATGCATGTCCGGCAGAAAGGCAGGAACAGACGGGATGGGTGCGACGATGCAATCGGCTATGATTGCGCTGACTTACAACCGCAGATATTCTTTTAGTCAGCTAATCTTTTACGAGATTGATCGTCAGAGACGGGCGACGGCGCGCGAGCGTTTTATTATGTATCCTCGGTTTCTACAAATGATTATTAATCATGTCGCTCCGTCTATACCGCAAAGACGCCCTATCAGATACGTTGAGTGCGTAACAAAACGTATCTTTGCTCAGTGCAGAACGTCGAGCACTCGTAGCAACCCTGAGCGGCGTCCCAGGCATACTCCACTTTTCGGGCATCTCATTAACCCGGAGTATGTTCCTGCAGGAGGGGACGAGTTCAGGGATCCGCAACCACATCAGGCGGCAGCACCTCATGCTGTATCAGCTGCGCCTGTTGTATCTTCTGCTGCTGTGCCAGCTACTATATCTCAGGCTATGTCCACTGCTGAACATGTTGATCTAGATGCTGCTTTTAGTGGACATGGTTTGTTTGATATGGATGTCTCGGGTCCTCGGTTTATGGATGTTACCAGAGCAGCTACTTCGGTAGCTGACTCTGATCTAGACGAGACGTTTGCTGAGGCAAGAAGACTTATGGTGTCTCGGGAACGGACTACGGGAAAGAGGCCGAGAACCGTGGAGGAGGATGAGGATGAAGTGGATGAAGAGGAGGCAGTACAGATTGTGCTAAGACGTTCAAGAAGAGAACAGAGAGGGATAGGTTCGGGAGCTGGAGAATCGTCAAGACTAGTACGTTTTGCTCCGCCTGCCTTATCTGGTATGTCTCTTATTCCTACTACTGCACAGGTAACAGCGATCGAGACGTCGGCACCAACAATTGTGTCCCTACCACCTCAACCGCTTAATCCACCGGTGGTAGTTGCACGGTTTGTGGAGTCGACAATCACTTCTACTGCAGGGTTACCAAGTGTACCACCTGCGGTCACTTCTGCTAATATTCCTCCAACTCCATTGCCTACTTCAGATACCGAGAGGATTCTTTCGCTAGAGCGGATTGTTGCTGAACAGTCAAAGACTATTGACCGCCTAGTGGAATCCAATCGACTACAAGCTGCCCTCCTGGTTGAACATGGACGAATAATAGATGCCTTCAAGGATTACTTGGCATCTCAGGGGGAGAAGACGTGTAGGGGCGATGAGTTGAGAACGAAAAGACGAGAAGATCATGACGATGATCCCAATGCACCTTTAGGTGCAGGTGATGAGCTGCCAAGAACCTCTCAGGCTCTTGGAGCCTCCACAACTGAGGGGGAGTCTACAAATGCAGCTGGTGATGATGTTGTAGTTGTGGATGACGACGCTGATGTGGAAGACGTTATTGATGCATTGAAGGAGTTGGATGAGGAGGAGGACGATGAGTTGATGGATGATGATGACGTGTTGCCTATGGATGAGATTGAGAGGATTGGAGAACAGATTAATGTGGAAGATGTATTAGAAGAAGGTGAGATTGTGGATGATTCAGTGGAACATGAGATTCCAGCTGTTGAGAGATCAGAATTGGGGGATGAGAGCGTGATAGAAGATACAGTATGGGAGGAGCAGCCGAACTGGAAAGAAGGCTGTGCTCAGTGGTTTGTTAAAACCAAGAAGCCTGCAGTGCCAACGATGTTCAGAAAGACTTATAATATAAAGGGCTATGCTGAGTCAAAGAAATGAATCATATGCTGGTTGTACGACAAAGAGCTGAAACTATTTGTGATCAAACGGTACGACGGCATTCAGTACTTTAAGAGATTGTTGAGATCTCTGAATTCCTTACCAGAATGTGAGGTGAAAGATTTAGCGAGATTGGGGCTGATCAATAGAAGTAATGATGATATGGCAAGAATCATTGGGAAGATCGTCTGGAAAGAAGCCATTAAAGACAAAAAGTTTGAACTGCTAAAGCCTCAAAAAGGAAAGTTGATAGAAGACAAAGATCGTGGAATGAGGGCTGACGGCAAACCTTGGATGGTAATGAAGTATAAACCAGTCCGTCATTTGAAAGAAGTACCGATGAAAGTTATGCCCAAGAACGTCCTAAAAGATTTAAAATGGTGGTACGTGGATTGTGAGACAGCTGAGGCGGTAATGGAAGATGAGGATGAACAAGAAGTACTTCGGGTGTACGACCCGATGCATCTTGTTAATCTATCGAAGGCTGATTTGAAAGTGCTCAACGAGAAGAAGATCTTCTACATTCCTGCTTGGAAGGATCAAGCTAGGAAATATCAAAGGGTAGTGTCGGTATGTGTGAGAGAAGGGGCGCACGCGTAGAGGTGAAGATTACAAGACTCAAGATTTAAAGATCAAGATATGAAGCTACTGCCAAGGGGGAGTCTGTTGGTACATGTGTGTCAGTAGTTCATAGTCTAGCATTTGTAATCGAGTCTGTAATGTAATTATGTTTTGTTTATGTTTGTTTTGTAATGCGCGAAGTTGTCAACAAGTTCGCTATGGCGAACTTGTTGAATCAGCGAAGTTATTGACAACTTCGCCTATGGCGAAGTTGTCGTGTATATAAACTGTTTCAGACGAAACAGTTTGGGTTGGTCGTTTTAGGGTTTGTTTCAGTGTGTTTCGTATTGTTACGTGTCATCTTCTGTAATAGTGACCGTGAGTCACGTGTTCGGTTATCAATATAACGTGTTTGATTTATTGCTCGTGTGATTCTATCTCTACACTCGTAACTACCTGCGCAGGGATTCCGCACCTGCGTTGTTAGCGATATCTCGTGTACGATCCGTCCAGGAACCTACAAGTAAAAAAAAATCAAAAAAAGCCATTGAAAAAATTGAAAAATGTCCCGAATATTTAAGTTATGTTTACAAAATAATGAAAAATGATACAAAAATTTGAGATTGGTTTTCAAAACTACTAATATATATGAGATTAAATAAAAGATAACGCACTTATTTGGGATGTGTCGATAGGCCCAACTAGCCTTGAAAGGTTTCCCCTGATTATTATTAATATACCTAATAGTCATAAACCTTGTGGGTTCTCATCTTGAGGGGGGATAGTGAAGCTAAAAATTCGATAAGGCATAGCGAGTATTACCGTAATTTGACTACCTTGAGGTGGTGAGAATTACATGCACTTAAAATTTAGCACGCCACTCTGTTTTATGAAAGTAAATAACGAGTGGTGGCACCCTGCCATGTCTAAATTTTATGCGAGCTTAGAAAAATAGTTATATATTTAGGTAAAAGATGCCTAAGAGCACAAAGTTTTATTTGCATGAACATCAAAGATGTGCAATTATTTTGAAAGTAAAGTGAATGAGAAATTTATGCGAATGCCAAAGAAGCATTCACTAAAATAAACAAACCTTCTAAACAAATAGAAACAGAGGCCAAAAGGCACATACTAGACGGGGCCGAGAGCTTACGTGTTACCAAGGGGATGGTGACTCTGAGGATATGCTATTGGGGCTCGAGGTTTTTAGTCAATATATATTCTTTAGGAAATAATAAGCATGGAGGCCTGGGACTGTCATATACTGGGTTGCAGCTCGGGTGAAACAATGCTGGGCCGAAATCCGCTAATATAGTTTAGGTTTAGGATTTGCTCGTACGACCTCACTTGACCTTTCATCCATATAAATTCCATCTAAGTGAATTTTCTTTTTACCAATAAAGGGTTTTTAGCTTACGGTGATAGGTTGAACCAGTCTGCTTCAACCCAGTTTTAAATTGTCTTGATTATGCTTGAGATTGGGGTAAGCAGATCTCTAACTCCTTAGGTGTGAGACCAATAGGTTATTTGATATAACTTAAACTTAATCATTAAATATGATGGGGGCATGATAGGCTGGTGGCAGGGTTTAAGTGGACAACAATATCAGCAATCGCGGTTTTTGCATTTATCTATGCTTAAAATTAACCTATATGTTTTAAAGACCGATTTTGAATTATGATTCCATTGCATAATATATTTTTTGAGGTTGAAAAGCGATTAAGTGTGGGGATGTTTGATGTGTTGCAAAACACATCTGGTTTTAATACTCATTTTACGAATAAATCATGCTTAATTACAATGTTTATATATATATAAATGGCATGTATTTACGGTTTCTTGTGTTTATAGGTACCCGTGCATGGAAGGAACGAAAACGAAGCAAAATCATGAAGAAAAGAGAACACGGAAGAATGCACGAGAGTGAAAGAAGAAAAGTATAAAATAAAAACGGATTGGAAGTGGAGATATTAGAAGAGAATATGATGGAGGGTTGAAATACGAAGGCATAGGAAAAAACGGGGAAGAAAACGGAGGTAAAACGAAGATTCTATGAGCGAAATAAAGAAAATTATAAAATGATGTATCAGATTTATCCTCTGCGCGGCGCGAAGGATGGGGCTTCATGCTACGCGCGGCTCGAGGCGCTTAGAAAGGGAAACCGACTATTTTGTCCTATTAGACCCCTCGGAGAGCAAGAGTTGGTCCTACGCACGGCTCGGGGGATGTATGTCGGCAATTTTAGGGTATTTTCAAGTATTTAAACATCATTATACAACCCTAATCGAAAAATTCAACCTTTAGCCGTCCCTCAGGGATCCTTGGGGCGATTTTGGAGCAGGAGAGTGTTCGGGATCAAGATATTAAAGGCTGGTGCATGAGATTGATCATTAAGCGAGTCTCGGGTTCGTTTATTTGGTTGTTCTTGTGTTTTCTTCTATTCTAGAGCATGTATTCGAATGATTATGATCTTTTGCTACTGTTCTTGATGATTGTTGGCTAGATTCCCGTTCTACCTAGGTTTCTGATGAATACTTTGTGATTTACGGATTTTTATTGGTTTGTTGGATCTTATTGTTGGTTTAATGCTAAAGTAAAGAACTTGATTATAATTGTTATGATGTGTATGCATATTTAGGTCTGATTTATTGGCTTTCTTTGTTCCGCATGTTTCTTGTTGAATGTATTTCGGTTTTAGATGCATGTTTGGGTCGCTTATTTTGTGTTTGTGATTATTTTATGGTTTTTCTAGACGTAGTAATCCATAGGAACATTGATTGGTGATTTATTAGGACTTTATATTCTACCTATCTAGAGATTGAGAGGTAATAGATAGTCGGGTTGTCCTTGGGATTAGGTGTTTAGGCAAGAACGCTCTAACAGGAGGTTTCCTAGATTTCCCTAGTTTCATTGTAACTCCGTGTCTTATCGATTGTTCTTAGGTTACCCCTTGCACTTTAGGGTGTATTGAGATAGTGAGACAGATAGGTGATCTGTCTTTTAGGGTACTTTAGTGTTGTTAGAGAGACTAACAGGTAATCCGACCAACCGGTAAGTTTAAACGCTCCTTAGTTTCCTTTTATTTCACACCCAGAGAATGATCAGGGATCCACTAGGTTGCTTAAGGGTGTCGTATCATAAGATCCCGGTTCCATCATAGTTTCCGTAGCCGAGAGAAATCCAAGATTCATAAGTAGGATTCTAAACCTAGGTAGTGATTCTCCTATCTTTGAGTTCGTCTAGGTAGTCATAGTGTTGAAGTTTGTCAGTGTTAGTTTTTGTTTTTAGCTTAATTAGTTAATTGTCAAATAAGTAAAATCATTAAGTTTTAAGTTAGAGTTTGTTTTAGGTGTAGCTAGTGTCCTTTGGGTTCGATATCCGAACTTCATTAGGCTTTACTGCAGTTGATAGGTACACTTGCATGTCTAGTGGTCTAGCATTAGGATAGTCTAGATTTATATATTTAAAACTAGAGTGTCTAGGTTAGGTTAAGTTTTTATAGACCACTTTTAGCACATTATGGGGTCTTACAATTTGACCAATCAACACCCTTCAATCTCATAAATTGATTGAAGGTTATTGACTAGGGAGTTAAAGATCGATGTAATAGCAAAGTCAACCAATAAAGCTTGCATCTTCAAACAATAAAGCAAAAACGAGCAAGTTGATAATGGCCAGAAGCAAATGACGGCTGAGTATGTATAATTAGGGTTTAGGGAAGTTTGTGGCAGAAGAAAATAAGTCTTGTTTATATAGGATACACTAAAACGAACCATATTTAGTTAGTTTACTCGTTTAAGAAACCGAATAAGCTTTTAATGACCAAATCAATATTATATGCTGTAAAATTCGTTTTTGGGCAAGGGGTAATGAACATGGACATGTACTTAGGCTATATTACTTTTCTTGGGGTTAATTCACTGGATATAGTCCAAAAATAATCGATTTTATGCCAAAAACGAACTAGGCAACAAGATAATCAAAACAAATCTGTACAGGGGACTCATGGCGGCGTGCGGCGCCCCGGCCACCAAGGGGAATGTTGGCTTTTTTGCAACTTAGGTCCTTGAACTTCTTAAAAAGGTTAAATTTTGAATATTTTAGAGTTAAAGCAAAGAATGTACAACTTTGAAAACCTAAAGGATATAAAATGAAAATACAAATCTTAAATACCTATAATTGTTTTATTTTATTACTAATAAGTATCCGAAATACGTTCCCGAATCGAGTTAAATACAAACGAATATGAATATGGAAAATCCAAGATGTTACACATTAAATGAAACTTGATATATATATATATATATATATATATATATATATATATATATATATAAACAAGATCGAAAATCTAAAATGGGTCAAATTTCGGGTTTGAAAAGTAACGAATGTTACAATCATAGCTTTATCTACATCATCATAATTGGTATTAACTTGTTTAATGGCCTAATAAGCTCGTTGTGCAAGTCAATCGGTAAATGACAATCCTTACCATACACAAGTCTATAAGGAGTAGTACCAATCAGCGTTTTATAAGTCATTTGGTAAGCCCACAAAGTATCGATCAATTTAATCGACCATTTCTTATGGTATATCCGAACTATTTTCTGTAAAATCTGTTTAATCTCTCAATTAGACGCTTCAACTTGTCCACTCATTTGTAGATGGTAAGGAGTTTCAACTTATGATCAACCCCATATCATTTAATCAATTTCCCGAATCTAAAATTTTTTAAACGGGATCACCCATCACTAATGATGGTACGAGGGATTCCAAATCTCAAAAAAATATATATATATATATATTTGTTTGCAAAAAATTGAAAATGACTATATAATAATTTGTCCTAGTGGCTACTGCCTCAACCCCACTTCGACACAAAGTCAACAGCCACTAGGATGTACAAATTACCGAACGAATTGGGGAATGAGGCCATGAAATCAATCCCCTAAACGTCAAATATGTCAATTACTAGGATCGGGCTCAAGGGCATCTCATCCCTCTTAGAGATGTTTCGTTATTGTTGACACTTTAAACAATGTCTTGCAAACTCATGTGTATCTCTAAACAATGTTGGCTAGTAGAGGCCACTGGTGAGGACTTTTCTTGTTGTTTTCTGGCCACTAAAATGACCCCCACAGGCTAAGAAATGCACTAGTTTCAACACAGCTCGAACATCCTCCTCTGGTAAGCACCGTCTGGTTATCTAATCCACACCAATCTTGAACAATTGGATCGTCCCAAATGTACCGTTTCAATTGTGACATCAAATACTTCTTCTTTATCCTCGGCCAATGCTCCAGTAGTTCACTTGAAACTTTAAAATTGGCAATATGAGCAAACCAAGGAGTTTGTGAAACAGACATAATTTGCTTATCTAGGAAAGACTCGTTTTTGGTCCATCAGCTGCTTTTTCTTCCACCATGATTTGGGCAAGTGATCTGCAACAACATTTTTACTAGCTTTCTTGTCCCGAATCTCTAGATCAAACTCCTGCAATACCAAAACCCATTTGATCAGTCTTGGTTTTGCATCCTTCTTTTCCATGAGGTTCATGACAGCTGAATATATAATGACTTTCCTACCCCAAATATAAGAATGGAATTTATCTATAGCATTCAAGAGGGTTTTACTTGCATAGTATATGGCAACAGGTTTCTTTACAACCCATTGACCCAAAACAGCCCCAAATGCATAATCACTTGAATCACACGGTGTTTCAAAAGGTAAATTCCCATCGGGTGATTTGAAGATTGGGGCTTTGTCAGGACCGGGATCTCGTGTCACACGTAAAACAATTGACAAGAACACACACGAAATCTAAATATGAAGACCCTCAGATTAAACTGGCGAAATCAGTTATAATCAGGATGTTGTCTAGCTATATGCTTGAATGAAACATTCACTGTCAACTCAAATATTCAAGTATATTAGAATAAATCGTTCAAGAACAGTGGAAGTGTTTATAGGGTTTGCATGGAACGTCTAGGGTTTTGATATTCAATGACGGCCGTACTAGGTAAGCATAAATGAGGTCTTAGTCTCTCATTAATCATTTGTGCACGCTTACCTATTATGTAAACATAGTATTCTTTATATAGGCCCGTAGACGTTCCTTCTAGAAGTCCTAATGATTACATAACACATTGAAAATAAATACAAGTGTAAAATAGGTTTTCGAGTATGATATATCCTAATAGAGCAGACCTTGTAATACTGAGTATGCTTGAAACATGTCTTCGAGCAAACTTTACTTAGAATATTTCCTTAGAAAATATTCTACTCCAGCAGACTTCAATCTTCATGACACATTCCAATTTTGCTCGAATAAGTCCCACGGGCAAACATATTCTTTTAGACCTCTTCAATCTTTCCTTAGGATTTATTGAGAACAACTCCAATATACTCGGGTACTGAAACTTGCTCGAGATTGAACCATGCTCGAAGCTTTACTTAGAACATATTGATATAATCCTTTATTGTATCCATGCTCGATCCACCAAAGTGCTCGGATAAGTTGGTTTAAGCTGGATAAATCAAGTGTTTGCTCCGATAGAAAACTGTGCTTGATGAAGAATTTCCTTGCTCGACGAAGTGTAGCTTGCTCGAAGCTTTTAACACTTAGAAGAATTCCAGAAGATAATCTTACATACATTAGATATCATTCTCGAGGTAGTAATCTTCATGCTCGAAGGTCCAAGCTTGCTTGAGTTCCATACTTAACCATTTTCTGAGGAGGTTGAGAAGATTCTAGTCTTCCTTGTCAATTTTCTAACCCAACAATCTCCCCTAGATTGGAACAAGCTCAGATGCACCACAACAAACCTACATTACTCACACTTTCGTCAAAAATACAAATCACATAATATATAAAAATAAATGGATATTACATTTCATAACAAGATTCTGCCTTCAAGGCATTACACATCAAATTACATAATTATCAAATTACACAAATAAAATAAAATACACAAAAAGATAAAATTACAAAGATCATAAGAAAACTCTCTTTTAGCACATATCCTGTAATTTTCACTTCTCATTCCAGCCTCTTTGCCCTATTAATATTTCCGTTCCATACAGCAGCGGCTCGTTGTCTGAACATGTTTATCTCCACATATACATCCGAGTCCGACAGTATCTCCACCTTCATGACGTCTGTTTAATCCTGAATATGTATGAACTCCAATTTAGAGACATTTTCAACTATTGCAAGGACATCTCCTTCTAAGTTTCTTGTTTTTTCCGATGAGGATCGATGAACTCAAAATGATCTACGAAACCGAAAACGCACGGACATTGTTTTGATGTGGACATTGTTTTGATGAGTTTCGGTATTAATCGATGAATGGAAACGAATGAGCACATACTCAAGATGTAAATAATCACTCGTTGAAGTTGGTTAAAAATTTCGGCAGAGTGCCGCTACAAAATGTATCTCGTAAAGGACAACTGTTGTAACTTCCTAAAGAATGAACTATATATATACACACATGCCACATTCGTTACTCACTTACTCCCATTCGTTATTCCTATGCTACACATGCTTCATTCGTTATCAATTGCCCTCCTTGTGTGTATACTTTAATGAATGGCACTCTTAACTCAATAAATGGACTTGTTTCTTAGTATATGAACATCTATTTTAGCAAATGGATTTAATACTAAGTGTAAGCGACGATCTGGTTCAACTCTCAGCACTTGTCACACTAAAGGTTTACTAACAACTCCCCCTTAACGATTGTTGGAGTTCGTTAACTTTTAGTCTTTGTCGCTTTCAGTTGATCTTCACATGTGTTTTTATACAGGTAATGCCATGTAGAAAATGCACCAGTAAACTCCCCCTTGGCATTAGCTGTACGTCTATAATCTTTATCAGCATCTATCTTGTACACACGATCAACATCTTCACTCCCCCTTAACTCGAATAATTCACCATCTTAAGAAGATTCAATGATTGAATAATCATCACTCTTATCATAACTGCAGTCAATCAATACACTCCATCAATAAACCGCAAAGTTTATCTTGATTTAGCATTTAAGCACCAAATAGTATGAAAAAGAATGTGTAATGGTGAAAACATTTTTGTAACACGGCAAAAACATTTTGAAAATGTATATCATTGTCGGAAGATCAAAAATAAAATGGAAAGAAAAATTTTTTTGGCTTTTACAAACTTTATGCTAAAACACATCCAAAATATTTTTGATTTTTCAAAATTTATATCAAAATACACCTAAAATCTTTTTGTATTTTTCTAAAAAAAAATAATTAAAGCATTAAATGTAAGCAATATATATTTTTGTGAGAAACGTCGCGACATGGGATCATATTGACTAGTAATGTCTTAGACTACACTTCAATTTCGACATTATTATGCACATAACCCAATGCTGATTGCAGATATAATCGCCAACATTAAACTTTATACAGATCCTTCAGTAATGTTGTATTAAGGTTCAATTAAGCACAAATCTTTTATGGATCCCACCTGTCAGACACAATTATCAGATCTTTTATACAGTGAATTTCACATGTACATTTTTCTTTTTTCTTTAAATTGATTACCTATGACTCATGCAAATATAAAAAAAATAGAAAATAAAGCAGAAAGTTAAAATTTCCCTTAAGATCGGTATTACTACACGCAGATAAGGTTCCATTTTAACAAAATAAAAAAATAAAAATAAGTTGAAGTTGTATAAGTCCTTTAACAATTAAGTCAGATAATACCATATTATCGTGCGGAGAAAGTCCAAGGCTTTATACGAAACAACAAGAAAAATAAAGCAGAATATCCAAATCTTAACTCTCAGGTCGGATATAACTATCACGCAATAGAGAATCCAAGATTTGAACAAAAATAAAAAAAATGAAGTTGAATTTCTTTGCAAAATAAAAAGAAAAGTAAGTTGAATTTCTGTCACACCCTGTTAAGCGATTTGCGGAAGCGTGAAACGGTAATATAACAAACACAACTGGTATCAAATACATTGTTCATATTGAAACTCACGGTTTTGTAGGCACTCAGTGCAAGATCAGCTCGGGGTTCGTTTCCCTTGCTATCACTTAGTCCCTATACTTAATATTATAATAATATTAATATTTTAATATTATTATAATCTTTATACTAAGCTGGGCTATATAGCTAGTCTGGGTGTGGCTGTAACACCCAAAAAGTGTCAATAGGCTTAGATTGTGATGTTTAATGTCTAATGTTTAAAATCGAACTTGGCTCAGTTTCCTCATTTCACCTAGCTGGGCCAAGTTGCTTGTTTACGCGTTTGGAAAACAGTTATGGGGATGTAAATTTGGGTAATCGTGTTGCTTGATAAAATGATTAAGTTATAAAGAAAGATCACAAATTAGGGGTCTGGATCCGTTACAGGGCTCGTGTTCGTTTATTCAATTTGGTTTGGAGAATAACGCGCACAATCTATCCAAATTGTTCGGATTTCTCATAAAAAGTTCATTTTTACTTAATTAGTCCAAAAATATGGTTTTTTTATCACTCTTGATGTTATTCCAACAGGTTCGTTAATCACGAACTCGTCGGTTTTTATCAGAATTGAATTTATTTAATCTTCAGATTAGCACAATTAATTATCCGTTAATTATTAAATATGAAAATTTAGCCACTTATAAATGAATATATATATATTTTTATAAAAATATTTCTGAAATTATTTACTGATTTTTAAATTTATAAAAAAATCATTTTATATGCTATATTTTGCCCGAAAATCGTCTGTTTATACCAAATGATTTATGAAAAATCCTTCAAATATCATGAGTGATAAAGACACTTCCCAAAATAACCTGTTGCAATTTAAGAAGCTAAAAATCTTGCCAAATACCATTTTCGCCAATAACGACCATGAAAATTCAAATAAGCGCGAATACACAAGACATATTTACAGTTTTCAAAATGATCCCAAATTTCATAGGTGATCATGATATACCAAATCTGAGTTCCCAACAAATTTCATAATTTTTCAAGCATTTTGACTATTTTTCCCAATTAAACGCTCCAAATCGGTAGTAAATTCGCCAAATATTTTCGGATGGTCGGAAAATTACTAAGTTTGGACAGGGGCTCAACCATATTGCCCCTGATGTCCCTGCAAAGTTTTATGACCTAAAAATTTGCACATCACAACCTTAACCTAAGCAGCCCGTAATCGAGCATTTCGACATTACCTTTGCGGTTTTCGCCCGATTTCGCTCTTTTAATCCAATTTTCGGGTTCTTGTGCTTCTACATAAGCTAAGTACAGTTACTATATTAAAAACCAAACATTTATCATCAAGAGACCAGCCATGAAAGTTAGGGTTTCGGTTAGAGTTCTAAACCGAACTTTTGAACCGTAAAAACGTCGTTTAAACCCTTTAATCCATGTTTATGCCCAAAAAAAGTATGATTCTGATTCCTAACCATGTGTAGGATCAAAACATGTTTATGAACCATTTTTAAGGTTTTTACATGGTTCGGAGTGATTTTTGGTAACCAAACTATATTTATATGTAATCAACCATGATTAAATAAGCAAAAAGTTGAATCAAATAAGCAATTTTTACCATGAAGTTTGAAGGTATGAAGGAGGGCAGAGTTTACTTCCAGAATTTATGAGAAAATTGTGTCCAAACATATCTTAACATGTTTGGTAAATCTTTTTTTGGCTTAATGGATGATATAATGCTTGTTTCGGAACTATCTTTCGTGTTTAAATCTATAGCGGGTAGTTAAACGAGCACGTTTTCATTTAACTAGTTTGCTATCATACTAACGCCTTAATATCAATATGTTGGCTTATAATAGACATATATCACTTATAGATGGCCCCTCGGGATATCTGGGTCATAACCAGACCCGTTCTGTTAATCGTTTGAACGCTAAGCAATAAGTGGTTAATCACTTATTCGATAAACAAATACTAAGGCATACTCGATTTTGTCATGAATGTCACAATTTCTTTGCAAAGAGAACGCATGCACACACAGAAATCTTTAACTTTTTGGTACTTAATATAGATATTAACTATGCATCACGATGTAACACCACTAGATTTGACAAGCATTTGGATTTATATCTTTTCAGCACTTATACGATCCGTTAAGCCTATCATACACATCATACAGTTGATCTTACGATACTTTTTAGTCTAGTTTATTCATGTGTTAGGTCCGCTAAGTCAACGTACTATCAGTTCCCATATAAGTCGGATCACATTTCTCAAATTTTATATTTTTCAAAATTAACAACGTATTTTTGTATTTTTATATTTTTTTCAGACAGAAATCACACTATTTTTGTACTTTTCTGATTTCTCTCCCTTAAAAATATAACAATAGAAAATATTTGCAGAAAAATAACAAAAAATGAAAAAACGATCTTCCAACATGGATAAATCTTTTGAAGATCTTGTTTACCACAAAGAAATCTTGAATTTAAAAAATATGAATGGTGAACAAGTTTTCCGATTGAAAATTTTATGAATTTTAAATCCATGCAATTAACAATCAAATCAAACTAAACAAAACCAATATGTCGAGATAATCCACTATCAACAAATTTGATTTAGCGATAATCCATATGACGTTGATAGATCTTCTTGGATATACTTGCACAAAAACTAAATGATTAATATGAAACTGGAACCCAGACCATAGTCTCAGGTCGACACGTATTCTCAACATGATCAGTAACAGCTATTGGAATCTTTGGTTTCCAAGCTGGTAACGGTTTATCAGCTTGTTGTCTTAGAAATTTCACATTATTAGAACTGTGAGACGTTTCATGAGATTTTAACAATGAATTAAGATAAACTCTTTGTTGTTTAGCTTTTTGTTCAAGTGTCTCAAATTGCTCAAAATTTAATGAAACCTTGTTAATAGCATCTGGCAATTTGAGTTTTTTCCTGTAAGGATAATCAATAATCAAATGTCCTTTGACATCACAATAAAAACATTTTCTCAATTCAACCCACGTCGAAGATAATTCTGTTACAAGCTTAGGGCGGAGGGTTGAAGTTTCTCACTTTTTTCCTTTTTGGAAAAATTCAATATTTGACCCTGTGCAAAATTTTCCAATACAACAGAACCAGTAGATTTGACAAATTTGTTTTGTTGAAAGAACACTGGTTTGGATTCCTTTTGGGGTTTTGATTTTAACTTTGACTTTTCCCCAATAGGCGTCATAGATGCATCACAAGTACAAAAAATCGATTGATCACAATCATACACCTTTTCAACACACTAAGGTTTAACCGGAGCTATCGGAAAGAGCTCATTAGCAAATATCTTGTCAATACCTTTTAATTTATAAACTTTCCAGTTTTTACAGTTAAAACTTGGTTTTGAAAATGATTTTGATATCTTTTCAGAAACAACCTTCTTCTCACATGTCTTTGGTGTGCCAACCAATTTTGGTTTACCAGTTTTTGATTTCTCAGCAGTTTGTGGTTCACAAAGAATATGATTTTAAATAGGTATATTTTCATTCTTGTGAACCGCCACTGGTTTAATCACATCTTCAATAAGAACGCCACTATAGGTCTAACAGAAAACCAGATTGCTTTGAATATGAGATTTTGGAGTTAAACAACTTGTTTCTCTCTTAACAGTTGTCCTTGGATCAACTGGTTTAACTTTCTCCTCATTGATTATTTTAACCTTACTAACAGTCACAGAATGATCTACTGTCAGTGGATAGTTAATGTCCACTTCCTTTAGATCTACCGTGTATGGTCGTATGGTTTAATCATTTTGAAAAGGAGGACTGATTTCAACAAACCTTAAACTAGCTTTACCACCCTTTCGGTGATTGCTGTTAACCTCAATAATTTCATTGAGTAGAAAAGATGAATTTGTAAATTTATCCAATTTATTCTTTAACTCCAGCATCTCATTTTCAAACTCAGTTATTTTGGTTCTCAATTCCAAAATATTTTGAAACTGTTTTTCGATGATGATTAATTTACACCCAACCTCAGCTTTCAAATCATGATTGCTAATTGACAAGGCATCAATCTAATATTTAGATTTTTGATTTTTCTGAACCACTTGTCGATAGTTATCACGAATACATGTTAAATCAAATACTAATTGCTCATTGTGGTGATGAATTGATTCAAGTTTAGACTTGTATTCACCACACTGAGAACAATCAATATTCTGAGGTTCATTAACAATAGATGAATTTAAATTCTTAGCACAAGTTTCACAAACAAACTAATCAGATGGTTTAGTAGATACCTCGGGTGACGTTGGCACAGAATCATAAGATTCATAAAGATTATAAGGAAGAATCACCTAGGTAGGCATCATAATTTCCATCGCATTTGGATCTTTATCAACATTCATTAATTAAGTGATTTTGGATATATAATTAGAAAGCATAGACCAACTATCATCAACATGAGCTTTTTTCAAATCCATTAACCACCCTTCGTCAACTTCAAATTCAAAAGATTCCACTGATGAAATAGGAAACTCATCAGTCACCGCTGATGTCTGAGAAGATTCAGATGATGATGTTGAAACAATCTTTCCAAGAATAACGTACTCATGAATGCTGAACATGGAGAATGTCAATCAATCTCTCTTTAATCTCTCCATTTGTTACATGACATCCATTTCCTTTAACAGCTTTAAAAATCTCTCAATCATCACGATTAGACTTTCATCAGGCAAATGCTTGATTGTATCAAAATCGGGTTTAAGACTGTAACAATAAGCATATCGTCGATCAATAGACATCCAAATCTCATGCGAAGTTAGGGATTTTGCGTATGCTCTGGATTCTCTGGGTTCATATAGTACAACAAATGATATTACAGTTTGAAGTATACAAACGCTGTCCTTTCACGATCAAACTCAGCTTTCTCACAAGCATTCCATTCAAACTCTGGTTTACACATACTGTACACATCATGTGGTTTTTTCGATCGTGGATGACAATATTCCCTTTCTTTCATCCGCATCAACAAATCTTTATCAATCAAACCGATAATTTCTTCAAAACGAACTATCCAATCCATGAGATCAACAATATTTGTAAGTTTAGGAATTTTGA
This sequence comes from Bidens hawaiensis, assembly GCF_021521415.1. Lineage (NCBI taxonomy): Eukaryota > Viridiplantae > Streptophyta > Magnoliopsida > Asterales > Asteraceae > Bidens > Bidens hawaiensis. Next base: position 621,047 of record NW_027492278.1, on the reverse strand, counting down.
TCTTATTATTAGAAGAAGAACTGGTTTGACTGGCCTAATTAGTAGCAACTGAAGAATGAAAAGACTTCATCTTTGAAATTTAACGAATACGCGACTGAGCAACGAAACGAAAATAAAAAATATTTTCTTGATCACAACTCGAAATGATGTCTTTGACCGAATCAAACTTTAAGCCGCTGAAAAGTTTGATTAAAAGACGTTCATTAAGCTTGTTAAAACTTTCAGCTTGTATTTTTGCAGTATTTACCAAACTGCCACTACTGAGTAATTGCAAAACTGCCACTGCTGCAATATTACCAAACCGTCACTGCAGTTAATTACGAAAATGCCACCAGCAGCTAAAACTCGAACAATCGAACGTATTTGTTAACCCATGAACAAATAATTTCCCCGAATATATCCCTTGAACGAGTCACACCCACGTTAACGAAAAACTTTGTTAAAAATTTCCCCAAAAAACGCTCGATAAAAATTTCTTTCGTTTTGGCCCGTTTGACAAATAAAGTCAACCAACCAATCTTCAAACAAACTTGCAAACTTGTTTTCAAAGAACAAAGCTGACCTGAACTTCGATCTTTACTTGTATAAAAACTCCTTTCTTGGTAATGCCAACAACCACCCTTTGTGTCAAAACTTTCCAAAACTACCCATGTGCAATTTTATTTTGGCAAACTCCCAATAATGTGAATTAACAATATGATCAATAATGAATCAGATTTTGAAGAACATACTCATGGGACCCCAAATAAAATTGTATCTATATGAAGAATCTTAGACAAACACCTTAAATGATTTGAAACAAACGAATGGGTGAAATAACACTAAAAGATAGTGAATGACTTGATCTAATGAATAATTTGGCTTCCCAAGTAAATGACAAAATTTATACCCAGCAAATGAACAACATACACATTGATTGAACTCGAATCGGCACCGAAACAACATTGAAATGAACTCGAATAATCAATAAGCGGAGCTGAGTTTTGAGGGTTTTTTTCCCCGGTGCCGGAATACTTTGTTAGCCGCTGGAGAAAAGTTGTTATAAACGGAAAATTCGGTTACCTTGTCGAGAAAATGGTTTCCGGTTGGAAAAATTATGCTCCATGCCAGATATTATGATTCAGCCAAAATTGGAATCAGAAGACGAAATTAATGACTTTATAACAAAATCCAATGGAATGGAGGTCGAATTGAATAGATTGAGATCAAGCCGCTATATTAATTACACCAATTTGAGCAATCGGTTATGCTTCCATGATGTCATCATGACATAAATTCTAAAGATCATTTCTTCGCTGGAGATATTAGTTACTGTTGTGGAAAACACGATCTTTGACGGAAAGTATGATTATGGTGGACAGAATAGCGTGAAACGCTGGAACAGCTGTCATGAACGATTACCGGCCGCAAAACTTGATGTGGCCACCGAAAAAACGATTATTACCAGAAAATGATTACGGCTGGAGTCAATTTGATGAAGTCACACTCGCCGGAATTACGGTTATATCATCAAAAAATCGTAAAACTTCACCAAAATTCAAATCGAAACCAGATTTCAACTCGAAATCATTCATCCATGAATCCTAAACAGTTCTAAGCGTAAAACATCAACTGATTTTATCCAAATCAACCGAAATTTAATCCGAAGAACACGAATACACGAAATCAAAATTGAACTCCCTATAAGCAACGATTTAGCACGAAATTCAATGATTAGTTGTAGAATTCAGAACCGAAAGCTCTGATACAACTTGTTTCTTTCGATGACGATCGATGAACCTGAAATGATCTACGAAACCAAAAACGCATGGACTTTGTTTCAGTGCATTTCGGTACTAATTGATGAACGAAAACGACCGAGCACATACTCAAGATATAAATAATCACGGTTGAAGTTCGTTAGAAATTTTGGCAGAGTGTCGTTACAACATGTATCTCGTAAAGGAAACTGTTGTAACTTCGTAAAGAATGAACTATATATATACACACATGCCACATTCATTACTCACTTACTCCCATTCGTTACTCCTGTGCTACACATGCTTCATTCGTTATCAATTGTCTTCCTTGTGTGCATACTTTAACGAATGGCACTCTTAACTCAATGAATGGACTTGTTTCTTAGTATATGAACATCTATTTTAGCAAATGGAGTTAATACTAAGTGTAAGCGACGAGCCGGTTCAACTCTCAGAACTTGTCACACTAAAAGTGTACTAACATTTGTTATGGTGACCATCTCACTCCTCTTGTTAAAGCTTATGCTAGCAATCCATCCATTGTGCTGGGATGCTGAATTAGGCACCATCATCTCTCTCCACATTGCTATGCTTTCTCTTGTTGATACATGTTTTGTACGTCTCGGTCTTTATCAGGGCATTAATGTAATAAGTCAAAAGTATAGGGGTCTTAATGTAAATGTGGCTAAATAGGCCATTCGCTCTTTTGTAAGTTACATTCGTTACCCCGTAACGAATGTAACACATCCGTCTAATTGTAAGCTCATTCGTTAACCTAGTTTAACGAATGAGATAACAAATGAGGGCCATTCGCTATCATTTAAAGTATAACGAATAAGTATGTTTATTCGTTAAAGTATCTGTAACGAATGACACATTCGTTAAATGTTAAGTTAACGAATGTGGTCATCCCCTATAAATACCCTGTAAGTTATCATTAATGCAAGAGTTTCTGGTTTATTGCTGATATCCTTTCGTTACTTTGTCCGATCTTCCTCTCAACTCATACATTCACATTTTAACGTATCACAAGAACTTAATCGTATATTGTTCAACATGTATCGTTGTAATCATAAGATCTAGATCTTTACCCAAGCTCTTTCAAGTGGTATCAGAGCCTAGGGATCTGATCTACGATACAATTCGTTGATATAGGTGATATAAGCATATTCAATTGATGCATTTCATGATGAATTGATTGAGTTCTTAAGGTAATTGGAAATTTGAGAAATAGAGACTGTTTAAACAAGAATTGAACTTGTTTGTTATGAGTTTGTGAGTTCGAATTAGGTTAGTGAGGTTCGGATTTGGTTTAGGCTTAGTTTGATCTAAGTTTTAGGTGTTTTCGGTGTGATTCAGACGAGTTTGAGGTTTGAAATTGAAAGTTTGAACTGTTGAAGATTCATTCGTTAAGATGAAGACTCATTCGTTAGGTTGAAGACTGATTCGTTAAAGGATAAACCGCCTATTCGCTAAATCCTAGTTGTTCATTCGTTACAATTTCAATCTCATTCGTTAAACCGTTTATTCGCTATAATCCTATTCGCTAAACCTCTTTCGTTAAGCCACATTCATGTTATATTCGCTAAAGTCCATTCGTTAAGTCTTGCTCGCTAGTCTTGTTCGCTAGGAGTAAACCATTTTTTAATGAATATCTAAGTCTTGCTCACTAGTCTTGCTCGCTAGGACTCATTCGTTAAAGTAAACCATCTTTAACGAATATCTCATATCTCATTCGTTAATGTAATTCAACGAATAGCACATTCGTTAAAGTAATTCGTTAAAATTTTCAACGAATAGCACATTCGTTAAAGTAATTCATTAAATTTCTTTCTAATTCGCTACTGTGTCCATTCGAGTGAACAGTAAACAAATAACTTTGAAACTTTGACAACTTTAATCCTTGAAGTTGAAACAGTTGGTTCATTATGGCTGCATAGAACGCGTCTTACTATGCGTTAGCATCTCAGAACGTATTACTGCAACAAATGCTAACCATGGATAATGAGATCGGAAGTCATAACAAATGTCCCAAGTTGTTAAAACTGTCAGATTTTGCTCGTTGGGAACCGAGGTTCCGTGCTCACTTGGGATCCGTGCATCCTAGTAGTGTCCGGCTTCTCGACGATGTATATTCAGCACCATTGATTGGAAATAAAAATGCGGGATGGACTCCGAAACCATTTAAAGAATATGAGACTCAAGAGCTTAAGGATTTTGAAAGTGAAACAAAAGCATACTCAACACTTTACCATGGCTTTACCAGAACACATTTTTTATCAATACAGTACTATCAAAGTCTGTGCTTCGTTGTTCACAACGTTGAAAACAAGAAGTTTGGGAAACACTCTTGAAAGCAAAAAGATTATTGTAAAATTTCAATTTCGAAATTTTATTTTGATGAAAAATGAAACGGTGGAAGAGATGATTAACCGGTTTAGTCATCTGATTGTTGAGATGTCTAGTGTCGATCTTGAGCCAACAGAACAAGATGAGATCCATACACTGAAGAATGCTCTACCTTCTTCTTATTAAACTTTCTTGTTCGTGTTAAAAGAGAATGGTTTCTTTCAGAACTCTGAACTTACAGCTGTGCAATTTATAAACAACATTGAAGAAAAGGAATTTGATACCAAATGTCAAAATACGGTGAAGGAGAATCAAAACCATCAGTCTTAACCCAAAACCCTTTACTTTATGGAGGAGCATTGCCAGCAAATAATGTTTCAAGTTCAGTGCCAATCAATGCGTTCTTTGCTCAATCCCAAGAGGATTCTAATGTAAACAGTCCACCTAATGTATGTTTTATGGCTAGTGGTGCGACTACAAACTCAAATGCTCATGCATCAAGCTTGCCTAAGGTAAATCTGCAAGAAGCTGAACAACAGTTCGCTTTTGTGTGTGCGTTCATGACTTCTTACGAACAGCTGGTTGGAAGCAAGATCTCTACGAGCGACCTCACAGATGAAGATTATGATCAAATCGACCCGGACGATCTTGAGCTAATGGATTTAAAATGGAACATGGCTATGATCGTTTGTAAAGTCAAAAGGTTTATGCAACGAACGGGAAAAGATCTTCCTACGTTAAACAAAAGGGTCGGGTTTGATAAGCTGAAAGTAAAATGTTATAATTGCGGGGAATTTGGCCATTTTGCCAAAGAATGTGACAAGCTGAGGAAAGACTATTCTGGCTCACGCAATTATGAACGTTCTTCAGGAAAGAATTCATCTGGTGGGGATAAGAGTAAATCTGCTGTATCTGGTGACCAGGACAAATCTTCTGCTACTCAAGCTTTAGTGGTCAATGAAGTAGTTGACTGGTCTCAACGTTTGTTGGGAAATCAAGCAAATGTGGCTATTGTTGAACCAGTGGAGAAATTTGAAGATGCCAGCAGTGATAATGTATCGGAGAGAAGTGATTCGTCTGACTCTGAGACTGACACTGATCAAAGTCTGTCGTCTCAAACTGAATCAATCTCTGTGAAAGCTGAATCTTATGCTTGTATGGCTAAGATTGATGAGGTATGTCACAAATCTCAATCTAATGTATCTAAACCTTCATCAAAAGTGAATGATTGTGCTGAATGTGTTGTATTAAAAGCCAAACTTGAAACAACATTAACTCAGAACAATACACTCACAAAAGATCACTTTATGATCAATGAATGCTACAAACAGAAGACAAAATTGCTAGAGCAATCAACTCTGAAAATTCAAAAACTGTCTGAAAGCAATCATGATTTTAAAACTAAAGTTCATTGTAAAATTATTGAAGTTGATCAACATTTGAAGGAGATTCTTCGACTCTGAACCTGTATTTCTAATCTTGAAAACGAAATAATGGAATTGAATAATAAGCTTGGAAAATTTAGAGATTCTTCATTTCTTTTGAATGAAATAATTGAGGTTAATCATTCACATAAGAAAAATGGAAAAGCAGGTTTGGGTTAAGTCGAAATTCCACCTTCTTTTAAACATGATTACAGTAACATTCACGATGTGGAAAAATTTTCAAATATGTTTACTGATAAATCTGAAAGTGTTGATACAACTGGTCCTGCTCGTGAACCAATTCATATCGAAAGTAAAAAGGTTTTCACCAAAAAGGAATTGGATGGTTCAATCGAGGAGTTGTCTGAACCAGATGTGATTCTCAAAAACAAAGATATTCCAATTGACAATCATATTCTGTGTGAACCTGATGATTTTGAACAAGCTGTATATGGTTCAAAGACTTCGGGTGTTTCTTCAAACACAACAAACGTTCCTAAGGAAAAATCTAATGTATTTCAATCAGACAAGCTTTCGGTGTCTGATGATGAGTTGATGCGATTCGTTAATCTTCAACTGAAATCATCAAATGGAAAAGTTTTTAAATTAAAGGGTTTGTCAAAAGTGTTTTCTGACAAAGAAGTTCCTTTGAATCTTCTTAAACCTGAAATGATTGAAAGTGTATTTCAGGATGACACTTCACAAATGACTGAACTTGAACAAATATTTTATCAATCAAAAATTGTTAATGTTCAAGAAAAACCAAAAACTAATGTTTTTAAACCTATCACGTTCATAAAATCGTCAGGTTTGGAAAATTCTTCGAATTTAACCAATCTTGAATTCTATAAGAAAAGAAAGGGTTTAAAACACGAAACACCGAAGAAAGTTACATTTGAGAAACCCAAAGATGATATTCAGAAATCATTGCTATCATAGACTACATGTACTTTGCCATGAAACACTTTGGACTCTCGATTATGTTTCAAATGTGGTGAACCGGGTCATGTTTCCAAAAAGTGCAAAGCAAAGATTGATGATATCAAAGACTCATCAACTCGAAATATTCATTCATTATCAAATTTTAAAGAAAATCAAGTTGATGAGTGTGTTATAATGTCCGAAGAAGGTTATTCAGATTGATTCGGATAGTGAAGCAACCAAATATGTTGACCGTGTTCAACCAATTTGTTCAAATGTTGATTCGAGAAGAATACGTGATGGATACTTAAAGAAGAAAACTAAGAAAACCGTCACATATTCTCAAGTCTCGAATGTTGGAGTTAATTTAAATGTTTCTCCTAAAGTATCAAAGGGAGAGCCCAAGACTGAGGCTTGGGCTGCCTTTTTGAACTAATCATTTTACTTGTTTGTGCAGGGTACATCTTGGTCCGTATCTAATCATAAATGGATATTGGATAGTGGATGTTCTCGGCATATCACCGGCAACCTGGATCTTCTGAATAACATCAAAGATATTGAAGGGGGTTATGTTGCGTTTGCTGGTAACCAAGGAGGAATGATTACGAAAGAGGGAGAAGTTTCAAACGGAAAAGTAACGTTTGAAAAGGTTAATTTCTGTGAAAAGGTGGAGCATAATCTGTTGAGCGTGTCATAAATTTGTGATAAGAAATTTACCACCATATTCACCGACAAGGAATGTGTTATTCTTCAACCGGGATACACAATTCCTGAAGACATGGTTGTCATGCGATCACCTCGATCAAATGATATTTATGTACTTAACATCAGTAATGATGTACAAGTTTCGCCCTCAGCTACTTGCTTTGTATCCAAAGCGACTGAGAAAGATTCTATTCTTTGGCATAGACGCATGGGACACATCCACTTACGAAAGATGAACTTTCTAATGTCAAATGATTTAGTGGATGGTGTGTCTCTTAAGAATTTCAAGTTCAATGATCACTGCGTCGCGTTCAAGAAGGGGAACCAAAAGAAGAAATCGCATCCAAGCAAGTCACTAAACACTATTGTTACTCCTCTGGAACGACTTCATATGGATCTCTTTGGTCCGGTGAACCGTGCTAGTATTGCTGAAGATTTTTACTGTTTAGTAGTAACGGATGATTTCTCACGCTACTCATGGGTGTTATTTATGGGATCGAAGGATCAGACTCCTGTCTTAATTCAGAATCTTATCACGAAGATCGAATCACTTTATAAACTGAAAGTGAGACGAATTCGTAGTGATAATGGAACTGAATTTAGGAATAATGTATTGGATTTCTTCTGCATTCAGAAAGGAATTCATCCGGAATTCAGTGCACCTTATGTTCCTCAACAGAAAGGTGTGTCTGAAAGAAAAAATCGTACGCTGATTGAAGCTGCACGGCATGTTATACACTAAATCGCGTACTAACGGTAAAGAAGCTCAAGAAGACAAGTTACGAGCTTCTGAATAATCGTAAGCCGAACTTAAAGTATTTGGAACCATTCGGGTGTCCATGTACTGTTTTGAAGAAAGATTTTGGAAAGTTCGATGAGAAAGCTTTTTAGGGTTATTTCTTGGGATACAACTCTCCGAAGAAGCGGATTTTCAATATTTCTTCAGGTTGTGTGGAAGAATGGTATCACGTTGATTCTCAAAGTTATACGACTCCACCAACTGGTACTGGTCCCGATTGGATGTTTGATTACGATCGCTTATTGAATTCGTTTACATCAACAGTTGATGAAGTACCTGAAGACCTCATTAGATCTTATTTGGAAGATCAGTGTATTCCGAATCCAAGGTTTTCTTCGGTCGATGTAAATGACTCTCCTGATGTATCAGAAATGACGAATGATGTTTCTGAATCTTCCGATGATGCTGATTATGTGGATTCATCATCTGTAATGGTAGATGAAGCTCAAGAGACTACCGAGCCAATTCTAATTAGTGATGATTCAACAACTGTCTCTTTAGTCACAGCGGAGGAGAATATCACCAATTTGGGTGATAGTGTATCTGTTCCTATAAATCCTTCTTTAAGGATTCATTCACAGCATCCACAGGATCAGATAATTGGTGATGTGAACGACGGAGTTCGTACAAGGCACCAATTGGCTAATGTATGTGATGATTAAGCTGATTTTAATGTATCTCCTACTGAGGATTCGATAGTTTGTGCTTATGCGGATTTGCATTCTTCGGGTAAACTCAACATCGCACAATACACCTGCTTCCTATCACAGATAGAACCGACTAGTGTTGCAATGGCACTCAAAGAACCATCTTGGATTGAAGCTATGCAGAAGGAGCTGCAACAGTTTATAAGACTGGGTGTATGGAACTTAATCGATAAACCCGATTGCGTAAAAAAGGCGATTCCAACTAAATGGGTCTTTAAGTGCAAAAAGGACGACCGCGGGGTAATCGTGAGAAACAAAGCACGATTGGTCGTACTTGGATACAATCAACATGAAGGCATAGATTACACTGAAGTATATGCTCCGGTGGCACGACTGGAGGCTATACGAATTTTTCTTGCCTATGCAGCCTACAAAAATTTTAAGGTTTATCAAATGGACGTGAAATCAACGTTCTTGAATGGAGCTATTCATGAGGAAGTGTACATGAAGTAGCCTCCTGGTTTTGAGGATCTAGACTTTCCCAAGTGTGTTTATCAGTTAAACAAGGCTCTTTATGGTTTACATCAAGCCCCGAGAGCCTGGTACAGCACGTTGGCTGACCATCTAATTGAAAGTGGGTTCAAGAGAGGAACTGGGGATTGTACATTATTCTATAAAAACGTGGGTGATGATCTGCTCCTCGTCCAAATCTATGTGGACGATATTATTTTCGGTTCGACAAATGATAGCTTATGTAAAGACTTTGAGAAGACGATACAGACAAAATTTGAGATGAGTTCGATGGGAGAGATAAGTTTCTTTTTGGGTTTGCAAGTTCACCAGTCTGACACCGGGATCTTTATCCATCAGACGAAATATGTGAACGATGTCTTGAGCCGATTTAAGATATCAGATGGCAAAATTCCCTCAACACCTCTTCCCGTGGGTCACAATTTATCACCGGATGAATTGGAGGATACCGTAGATCCAACCCTATATCGAGCTATGATCGGATCACTTATGTATTTGACTGCATCTCGACCTGATATCATGTTTGCTGTTTTTTTGTGTGCTAGGTACCAATCGAGTCCCCGAGTGACTCACCTGGCGGTAGTAAAGCGCATCTTACATTATCTGAGGGGAAATCCTGACATCAGGTTAAGGTACCCCAAGGATGATATGTTTGATCTCACCGCCTTTACTGATTCGGACTATGGAGGATGCAAGATCAACTTCAAATCTACAACAGCAGGATGTCAATTCTTAGAAAACCGGCTTATTTCCTGGCTGTGTAAGAAGCAGACAACGGTCTCAACTTCAACAGCCGAAGCGAAGTATGTGGCGGCCTCGAGTTGCTGCTCACAGGTTCTCTGGATCCAGCAACACTTGCGGAATTACGATTTGAAGTTTCTTACTACTCCAATTTATATTGATAATTCTGCTGCAATTTCAATCACCAAAAATCCGGTTCACCATTCGAAAACCAAACATATTGAAATTCGTTATCACTTTATACTTGATTGTTTTGAAAAGAAATTAATATTAATTGATAAAATTCATACGGATTTTCAAAAGGTTGACCTTTATACTAAGGCATTTGTCAAAACACGTTTTCAATATCTGCTAGGTATAAATGGTTTAAAATCTTTAAAGGATATTCAAAAGCTTGGTTAAATCATTTTATTTCTTGTTTTCTTTTCGATTTTTGTTGTTTTTAGGGGGAGAAAAATATAAAAATTCAAAAATATTGTGGTTTCTGTTTGTACAGAGAAATTTAAAAACTCCAAAAACATTCAAAATATTGAAAAAATTTTTCAAAAACAATGAAATATGCTCCTCAAAATTGAGTTTTGAAGCAAAAAGGGAAAATGATAGTACACATTGACGGGATTGATCTAGTACATGAATAAACTAGATTAAAAATTACCGTAAGACCAGCAATATGATATGCAAAGATAGGCTTGACAGACTATATAGGAACTGATAAGATATAAATATAATGAATGCCGAACCTAGTGGGATTACATATTGAAAGATTGATACTATATCTGATTTAAAGAAAAGTCAAAAGTCAAAACTATTACTGTGTGTGCATGCGTTTTTTTTTAAAGAAAATTCTGCTTTGTTTTTATTTTATTTTGCAAAGAAATTCAACTTTATTTTTTTCTTTACTTTTATTCAAATATTGGATCCTCTCCTGCGCGATAAGATTATCCGACTTGAGGGTTAATATTTGGATATTCTGCTTCATTTTTCTTGGTGTTTCGTATAAAATCTTGGACTTTTTCCACGCGATAATACGGTATTATCCGAATTGAGAGTTAAGATTTTAAGCAATTTTAGCTTATTTTTATCTTCTTATTTTGTTGAAATGGAACCTTATTTGCGTGTAGTCATACCGACCTTAAAGGAAAATTTTAACCTTCTGCTTTATTGTTTCTTTTATTATTTTTGCATGAGTCACAGTTAATCAAAATTTGGAAAATCAAAAGAAAAACGTACATGTGATATTCACTGTATAAGAGATAGAAATGTTATATCTGATTGATAGGGTCCACATATGGTTTTGTGCCTAATTGAACCAAATTAAAGCATATCGTAAAGTGTTCGACAAGTCTGTGAAAAGTTTAAAAGGACAATTATATCTGTAATCATCGTTGGGTTACACGTATATTAATCATCGAAATTGAAGTGTTACTTAGCGATATTTTCGTCAATATGATTCCCTGCTCAACTCATAAAAATATGTACTGCTTTAGTAGTTTAGTCGTTTATTGTTTTTTTTTTCGTTATTTGTTATTTAAAAATTTTCGAAAATCCAAAAAGATTTTTTCTTTCTTTTCAATTCTGCTTTAGTTTCGATTTACCAAGCTAGCGAATAAATTCAAAGGAAAAAGAAAAAGATTGATCCCCAATAAGTTTTAAGTTAATCGTGCTTAATGTATTTACAACTGGTATCAGTTATGGTTTTTAACGTAAAAATCCGTTTAAATTAAACATTACCGATCTTTGGTTGATCGGGCATTTTAATGTATGCGATTTAAACCCTAAAATTGGATTTAATTGATTATTTATTCATTGTTAAAACCCTAATTGCTTTTAATATTATTTAATTCCTTAAAAGAGATTTGTATCTCATTCGCTAAGGAAAATTTGGGTGATTCATTAAATGTTTAACTAATGTAAAGCCATTCGATATTTAAACATAACAAATGAGTTTCTCTTTCGTTATAAAGTCATTCTCTTCCGTTGTGCATAACGAATGGAGGATATTCGTTTAAACATTTAACGAATGGAATGTTTAATGTATCACTCGTTAAGAATTTTAACGGATAACGAATAACTTATATTCGTTAAAATTTAACGAATAGATCCTTATTCTTTCAAAAGGTTAAACAATCAGGACGAATAAGTTAACGAATGAGGCCATTCGTTAGTTCAAAATTTGAACGAATGACCTCGATTTGTGTGAAATTATTGGGTTAAAATCCCAATGGTTTGACGAATGCCGTTTCATTCGCCATTTTCCTATTTCACTATCACCCTAGACGAACTATTGAAAAATTTTTCCAAGATTTCATACCTGCTTATTATCGCAATTTATTAACATGTTCGTGTTATACAGGTATTGGCGATCTCAATGATATGAGTCTTATGAAGTTTCATCGGGTTTTATGTGTTAATTGAGTGATGTTCTAACTAGTCATGAACCGAACAGTTGAACACGATTAAAACTTATATATTGATGTCAATTAGTTCCGATGATTATTGATTAAGATATAAAACCGATTTCCAACAAATGTCATTGGATTTAAATGTGAAAATTGTTAGGAAACTAACTGATACGTCGTTGATATTCATCGTCTTTGACTTTGAATAGTCAAAATTAATTTATTTTTTGACTCATGATAGTCAAATAAAAATTTAATTTACATTCGTTACCTTTGTAACGAATGATCAGGTTAGATTCGTTAAATTGTTAACGAAAGACTATCTGTTTCGCTAAGGTAGCGAATGGACAGTGAAATTGATAACGAATAAGTGTAACGAATCAGAGTTGATTCGTTAAAGTAATACACATTGATTCGTTACAATAACGAATGACTTCACGTATAAGTATGATTGGTTATTTGAACGGATGTAAAACATTAATTGTATAACGAATGTCTCATTCGTATAAAGTAACGAATGAGATGCACATTCGTTAAATCAATATGATGTATTTAAACAGTTTGCTGAATTTTTTTTAACAGAAAATGGCAGAAGAGATCTATGCTTATTTATGTATATGTAACGTTATGCTGTCAGATTCTCTCTAGGCTTAATGTATCGATCTGCATTAACGTATTGAATGAACACAAGTTAACGTATCGATTTTCGACTAGATCCCTGGCTTGTAAATGTTTCTATAACGTTTTTACAACTGGTATTGCTTCATGTATTGATTCATTGTCTCGGTGGACGCAAGGGTGAATATGAGGAGTGCCGAGTGAGGCTTCAATCTGCGTTTGTTGCACTTGTTTTTAATAAACCATTCAATTTCTCAGAATTGGTTTATTATCATTTTGTAAGACCCCGAACCCCGGGAACCCCACAGTTGGTAATCATTCAAACACTTGTAAATTTTTAGTAAACTTAAAAACCACTTCTTCCATTAAAACAAACGTATCAGAGTATAAATTTTGCGGAAAACATGAAAAATGAAATTAGTTCCCTAACCCGGGAAATTTGCCCAAGAACCAAAATAAGTATAACTGTTATAAGTTTCCTTGAAATAAAATATTCATAAACAATTCTTCCTTCCAGTATGCCCTTCACCATCCAAGTAGCTCTGTGCATGTCCAAGCGATAAGGCATCCTCTTCCAAACCTGAAACTTACACTAACATGCACACAAAGTCAGCTTGATCTGAGTGAGTTCAAGTTTTAAGTAAAAGATATCAGTAGTAAAATCATGATAGCCATACCAAAGGTTTTAAAAAGTAAAAGGGTACATCCATCTGATCATCATTATCGAACTTAAATATCCTCATACATACATATACAAAGGTATATGTAAACGTCCATTCATTAACATCCCTATATACATAACAGTATATATATATATATATCATCCACGTATAACATCAGGGTCGAGCAAACGTGCAGCCCAAACACGTAACATCAGTGCATGCAAACACGAAGTAGGCATACACAACATTAGTAGTCGAAACGACTACAACATCGCCAAATAGAGGCCAAGAAATAATGTATATACACATATATATATTTAACATCCCAAGGCTTACCATATACTAGCAAGCCAATATAAAATCATTTTAAAAACATTTCATCAAGTAAGAAAACATTTAGGTGCGCATGCTAGCCCAAAAGTAAAATGAATAAAAAGGGCATCATGAACTCCCCTGAGATCGATCGAATACTTGCAACGAGCTAGGAAGTTCCTAAGGGCAAAATCACAAGCAAGGGCCTGTAAATTATACATAACGCGTTACTAAACTAGACTGTAGGAACACTCTAGCCTAATGGGCCGTACAAGCCCAACACTTTGGCCCAAGGCCCAGTACTTGGCCCAAGGCCCAACAACTTGGCCCAAGGCCCAACACTTGGCCCAAGGCCCAAAGATAGTCAAATCACGTCGAATGTGCGTGAAATAATCCTTAAAATTATTTGTTAACCGAGTCAGCCCCGAATGGACCAAATTCCGTCTTAAACCTTTTCATTCATCATAATTATGTCACCCGAGTTGATAGGGTTGACGGTTCCTTTTTACAACACTTACTTTAACATTTAAACGAAAATTCGCGCACCGCCGACTCGATTGACGAAGCACTAACCCCGACAGCCCCGAGCACCAAAAAAATAATTTTTCCACAGCCCTTAAACCCCCCTAGGGCTGCACGAACAGAATCGGTCGGTCACCCGATCAACTAACGCATCAAACTCAACAATTTGCAATTCTACACCCGATAAACCCTAGTTTTCGAACTAAAATCGATTGACCGACCTAAACACCTCCAATGACCATGAAATTTTAATATGATGTAAATGCCATACCTGGGGATCTTTCTACACCAGAAACTCTAGTTTTTATCCACGGGAAGTGGGTCAATTGCACTCTAGCCGAAATCTGCCCAACGAAAAGTTTTTGCAAAATTGAGCATCAAAACGATTAGGGGTGAGAAAAAAGAGTGTAGGGGATTGTAGTACATACCTTGAACTACCTCTAGGAACTTGGAATCGATCAAAAAAGTCGAAGTAATGAATGGTGGGGGGCTGGTGTTGGCCGATCGGCAGCTGCAACATGGTTTAGGGTTGTTGGTGCATAAATGTCAGTAGTTCATAGTCTAGTGTCTGTAATCGAGTCTGTAATGTTATTTATGTTTTTGTTTAAGCGAAGTTGTTAACAAGTTCGCCTAGGCGAACTTGTTGAACAAGCGAAGTTATGGACAACTTCGCCTGAACATATCAGGCGAAGTTGTCGTGTATTTATATACCAGCTTACGGCTTGGTTGGAGTTAGTTGTTCGTGTAGTTGATCGAGTTGATTGTAACGTGAGGACGAGAGTCTGTATCAGTGATTCATATCACGTGAGTTCGGTTATTAATATATAATGTGTTTCGGTTTATTCGTGTGTGTTTGTTTGGTTTGCTTTCTACGCTCGTAACGATCTACGCAGGGATTCCGCACCTGAGTAGACCGATATATCTCGTGCGATCCGTCCAGGGAACCTACAATTGGTATCAGAGCGTTTGCTCGATTGTGTGGTTCGGGATATTCACGCGGGTGTAGAAATCGTCCCGTTTCGACTATTCGCGGGACGTGTTTTCTGTGTTTTTGATCATTCTTACCTCCTACCATCGTGTTCAAGCCTTTACACCGTCAAAAACCTCGTTAAAATCCGATTTACAGAACTGCAAATCTTCCGTGTTCATCAGGCGAAGTTGCCGTCACTGTGCGTAGGGTTTCGGCGAAGATATAAGGTTAAGCGAAGTTATCCACAACTTCGCATACCTTCTCAAGTTCGCCTAACTCAAGCGAAGTTCTCTACAACTTCGCCTACCTCTTCAGTTCGCTTACCTCAAGCGAAGTTAAGAATCAGCGAAGTTAATCAGCAGTGTTATCAGCGAAGTTCTTCAGCGAAGTTCTCTACAACTTCGCCTACTTCAAGCGAAGTTATCCGTAACTTCGCCTACAGTACATTAATATAAAAAAAAAAAAAAAAATTTCTTAATTTTTCAGGTTTCTTACTTTTCGGGAAAGATGTCGTCGATCAACATCTCTGAGTTAGTGAAGATGGAAGTTGAAGCAGGGTCAGCTACCAAGGCCCCAAGATTGCTGAAGGGAACCGATTTCGTTGCATGGAAGGATCGGTTCATACAATACGTCAAATACCAGGATGCGAAGATGTGGGTATGCATCCAGGATGGTTATATTCCACCAGTTATGGAGTATGAAGGTCGTGATCAAATTAAAAAGTATAGTAAAATGGAAGAAGAAGAGAAAAAGATGTATGAGGCCGAGAGCAAGGCTCATGCTGCTATTACTATGGCTCTTCCTCAAGAGATCCTTCATACGTTCAGAAAGTATACGTCAGCAAGAGAGCTTTGGGAAGCTCTTGAGAACAGATTTGAAGGGAATGTAGGAATCCGTGCTTCAAAGATAAAATTGCTCAAAACCCAGTTCTCAGTCTTCAAGTATTTGAAGAATGAATCCTTAGATGATATTATCACTCGATATTACCATCTGATGACTGAATTGAGCAACTATTCTATTTCCTACCGAGAAGAAGAAATAGTTGAGAAGCTTCTAGATGCTCTCCCACCAAAATGGGAGATGTACACTGTGCTGATGAGGGAAGACAAGGACTTTCCCACATATGATCTTGAAACGGCAGTCAACAAGCTCAGAACCTTTGAGCTTAACATGGTCAGAAAAGAGACACCTATGGATTAGGTCCAAGATCCAGGTATGTATGGAGCTAAAGTCAACACTAGCTCAGGATCGAAGACTGAATCTGCTGCCTACTACACAAAGGGAGAGTCGGGCCCCAACTCATCACATGAGGGGCATGTGTCAGTTAACACAAATGGGGATGTTTGCTATGTAGCAGCTGGATCGAGTGGTTCTCAACCCCAGGTAAGCAAGAGTAGTTGCTCTCCAAGTTCTCCCAGCAACAACTACTCCAAGATGCCTATGAGTGTCAAGTCTGCTGAAGAGCAGTTTGGTCTCTATGCTTCTTTCATTGCTTCCTATGAGAACTACATTCAAGGGAAGATTGTTGATCCAGCTATGTTGGATGAAGATTACGATCAGATTGATGCTGACGATATGGAAGAAATGGATTTACAATGGCAAATGGCCATGATCGTGAGAAGAGTAAAAAGGTTATGAGAAAGACGGGAAGGAAGTTTGTCGGTGGAAAGCCGGGGTTTGACAAGGCAAAGGTGAGATGCTACAATTGTCAACAAAATGGTCACTTTGCAAAGGAATGCAGGAATGAGCGTGTAGAACGAAGTCAGGGCAGGTCTACACAGCAAAGTGGAGGTTCTAAAGATTATAGTGCGATGATGTCCAGAGAAGATGGTGAATACAACTGGAACCTGCTGTCTAAAGAAACTTTTGAGCAGGCAAATTTGGCGAAGGTTGAAACTGAAGAAAGTGAGAAGGTTACTGGAGAAGAAAAAGCTTTCATGGCAGATGTTAAAGATCAGCTCTCCGAGGTATGTTCTAAACCAACTTGTTCAAAATGTGAGAACTTGTCTGAGCAACTAGCAACCATAACTGATCAGTATGTTAGGTTGGATGCTGAGTTTAAAACTTTAAAAGAAGATCATCACTTTATTAAATCAAGAGAAAATAATTATAAAATTAAAATAAAAGCTTGTGAAAAAGATGTTAAAAGTCTAAAAACAAAACTTGCTGAAAAAATTGAAGTGATTGATTTAAGCTATGAAGTTTTGGAAGAAAATACCAAACTAATTGCTGAGAGAGAGAAACAGATTGCTGACCACCAGGTGAAAGTGGTGGAACTGAATCGAAAACTGGAGCAGTTCAGAAATTCCTCTGCTATTCTTGATCACCTTGTTAGTGATCAAGGTTCCTCTGTCAAGAGGGGAGGAATCGGTTATCATGAGGTTCCACCACCGTACAATCACAATTACACTTTTAACCCTAGTGTTCAGAAATCTGTTGACTTTGAGGTTGCTCAGACAGTGCCAATTAAAGTAAATGTTAAAGAACCAAATGTTAGTAGAGGCGAAACAAGTTCGCCTGTTTCAAGTGTTGAAATTTCTGATCAAAGTCCAGTCTCGTCAGATTCGGATAAGTCATCCGAGTCTGGTAAGGCAAAAGAGGAGGTTGTGTTACCCAAGAGTGGAGAAAAAGATAAAACAAATAAAAGGAGTACTCCACTAAACCCGTACGTTCCACCATATGTGAGACGAACGGGCGGTATTAAAGCCTCGACATCTAAAACACCGGTTGATAAAAAAGTTGAGCATAGGTGTTGTTTTAGATGTAATCAATTAGGACATCTTGTTGCAAATTGCCCTCTGAAGCAGCGATTCAGAGGTGTAAGGCCTACTAAAACTGAGAATAAGCCTAATAGTTATTATAATGCTGCTAAAAATGAAAACCATTTAAAATTCAAAAATGTGACTAATTCATGTTTTCATAGAAACAAATCTCAGTTTTACACTGCAAATAACCAAACCACAAGTTATAATTCTTTCAATTCACAAAGGTTTGGTAGGCCTCACAATCAATCTTCAAGGAGGTTTCCTAATAGGACTTACAGGAATTTTCGAGATACTAACTTTGGAAAGCCAAAGTTTGGGATGTATAGATCCAAGACCAATTGGTCTTGGGTCCCAAAATTCTAATCTTTTGCTTTATTGTGCAGGAACAGTTGAACGGGGCTGCCAACAATCTTTGGGTTGTAGATAGCGGCTGTTCCCGGCACATGACGGGTAACAAATACTTGTTACACGATTTGAAACCTGTTCAAGGAGGGAGAGTGAGCTTTGCCGGTGAAAGTGGTGGCAAGATTACTGGAATGGGAACGGTGTCAAACGGAAAGATGACTTTGGAGAAGGTTAACTTTGTAGAAGAATTGAAGCACAATCTGCTGAGTGTGTCGCAGATCTGTGATAAGGAGTACACCGTTCATTTTACAAAGAATGAGGCGATTGTGTTGAAACCTGGTTTTCAGATACCAGAGGAGTGGATTGTGATGAAGGCTCCACGTGAAAGAAATACATATATTATGGATATGAGATCAACTGAAATGGCCACGGCAGAATCATGCCTTATGAAAAAAGCGAGTGAATCAGAGTCCGAATTGTGGCATAGGAGAATGGGGCACATTCATCTTCGGAAGATGAACCACATTGTCAGGAATGGACTTGTGCTGGGCGTTCCCTTGAAGAATTTCAATTTTGAAGATAAATGTATAGCGTGCAAGAAGGGAAAGCAGCACAAGAAATCCCATCTCACCAAGAAAGTCAATTCAATTGCCAGTACTCTGGAGTTGCTTCACATGGATCTCTTCGGTCCCGTGAATGCAAAAAGTCTAGGAGGAACTTCTTATTGCTTGGTGATCACTGATGACTACTCACGATATTCGTGGGTGTATTTCCTGAAATCAAAAGACGAAACGGCTCAGATGGTGAAGAATTTGATTACCAAAGTTGAGAACGTTATGGATAAAAGGGTTAAGTTCATCAGGAGTGACAATGGAACGGAGTTCAAGAATTTTGAGATGGAGATCTTCTGCCTTCAGAGAGGGATTGAACACCAATACAGCGCTCCGTATACACCGCAACAGAATGGAGTGGCTGAAAGGAAGAACAGAACATTAATTGAAGGAGCCAGAACTATGCTGGCTGATTCGAAGCTTCCTGTGGTGTTTTGGGCTGAAGCTGTTGCTACAGCCTGTTATGTTCTGAATAGAGTCTTAACTGTTAAAAGACTTGGTAAAACGTGTTATGAGCTTATGCATGGGAGAAAGCCCAACTTGAGTGGTCTTGAACCATTCGGGTCCCCTTGTTCGATTTTGAAGACAAATTCTAAATTTGGTGAAGTAGCCGATGAAGGAATCTTAGTCGGTTATGTTGTTGGGACTCCCAACAGACGTGTCTTCAATACATCGACCAGCAAGGTTGAGGTGGTGTGTAACACCGATATCACAAGTTATCAACCGCCAAAACCAAGCAACTGACCTGCGGAGTTTTTCGACTATGTTAAACTTTTTAAGTCTTTTAACATACCGTATTTGGATATTGCTGATGAAGAAGAGAGAGTTGCTACGAAGATGATCCTTGATGAGGAAGAAAATCTATTGCAAAGACAGCTGATCGATAAATGTCAACCTTCCTCATCAAATGCTGTCGATACCCCTGCTGCCTCGACTGAAGAAGAATTTTTCAATCCATTTCACTCTCAGCATGAAACAACCATTGACGAGCTCTCTTCTAACTTGGAAGACAATTTGCATGTCGGTTCTGTTCCGACCACGAGAATTCATAAAGATCACCCTTTGGAGAATGTGATTGGTGATGTGTCCTCCGGTGTACAAACAAGACGTAGCTTGAATGAGCACACCTGTGTTTACACAAGCATCAAGGAGACAGGGATAATCAACGAATGCTTGTACACCTGCTTTATCAGCCAGATTGAACCGAAGAATTATCAAATGGCTCTCAAGGACAGCTCGTGGGTCGAAGCTATGCAAGAAGAGTTGGCTCAATTCAAGAAATTGGAAGTTTGGACTTTGGTTGAAAAACCGAAGCATGTGCATGCGATAGGCACAAAATGGGTGTTTAAGTGCAAGAGAGATGAGAAAGGGATTATCATAAGAAACAAGGCGAGGCTAGTCGTTAAAGGTTTTAATCAACAAGAGGGGATTGATTATAATGAAGTGTTCGCTCCTGTCGCAAGGTTGGAAGCCATTAGATTGTTTTTGGCGTTCGCTGCTTATAAGAAGATGAAGGTATTTCAGTTGGATGTGAAAAGTGCGTTTCTGAATGGGAAAGTTGATGAGGTAGTGTATGTTGAGCAACCTCCGGGTTTTCCTGACCCAGACTTTCCTGATCACGTGTACAAGTTAAGCAAGGCATTGTATGGACTACATCAGGCACCTCGTGCCTGGTATTCAACTTTATCAGATTACTTGCTTGAAAATGGGTTTGAAAGAGGGAAGATAGATAGCACGTTGTTCTTCAAGAGAGATGGAAGCGACTTCCTGCTGGTGCAAGTCTACGTGGATGACATTATCTTTGCTGCATCTAAAGTCTCCATGTGTCAGGAGTTTGAGGCCGTCATGAAGAAAAGGTTTGAAATGAGTGCTATGGGTGAACTAACTTTCTTTTTAGGATTGCAGGTTGATCAGAAGAAGGATGGGAGGTTCATTCATCAGACCAAGTATGTCCATGATGTGCTCAAACGCTTCAAGATGGAGGACAGCACTCCATTCGACACTCCAATCTGCGTCAATCACAAATTGGGTGCTGAGTCAGACGGTGATGCAGATGTGGACCCAACTCAGTATCGGGCTATTATAGGTTCTTTAATGAACTTAACTGCTTCTAGGCCTGATATAATGTTTGCTGTTTGTCTTTGTGCTCGTTTTCAGGCAAACCCAAAGGAATCTCACATGAAGGGTGTGAAGAGGATCTTGCGGTATCTCAAGGGCAAACCGAAGCTGGGGTTGTGTTACCCGAGAGGAGGAGACTTGGAGCTAGTCGCTTACACGGATTCTGATTATGGAGGGTGCATTCAGAGTCGGAAGTCAACAACTGGAGGATGTCAGTTTCTTGGTGGCAGATTGGTGTCGTGGCAATGCAAGAAACAGACTTCGGTCGCAATTTCAACCTGTGAAGCAGAATACATGGCAGCATCCAACTGCTGCTCCCAGGTTCTTTGGATTCAACAACAGTTGCGCGACTATGGTCTGAATTTCTTACTTACACCTATTTGCATTGATAACACAGCTGCTATCTCAGTAACTAACAATCCCGTGAAGCACAGTAAAACTAAACATATTGACATACGTCATCATTTTATACGGGATTATGCTGAGAAGAAACTGATTGTGCTTGAAAAGGTGGATACGCTTGATAATTTCGCTGATTTATATACTAAAGCGTTTGACAAAACGAGATTTCAAAACCTTATTGAGTTGAATGGGATGATCAATCCCGAGTAACCATGCTTTTCAAGTTATATTAAAAAAAAAAAAAAATCACTATCGCTTAAAAGTATGTCGGTTGCCTTAGTTTGAAGGACTTGTCTTCGGATATGTTTTGGTCCTCACTTTTTACTTGTAGAATTTGAGGATAGCCATTAACCAGATGACTGAAAGTGACCGGGGCGGTTTATGATGAGTTTTCATTCTTTCGCTTAAAATTAGTCGATCATATTAATTAGTTAGAAGGACACATACTAGTATGTGGTCGGTCCAGCTGATCCATTGGATCTTCGGGATAGCCGTTTACCTGAAGACTTTGTTTTGGTCGGGGCGATTAATGTTAAAATTTTTTCAAGGGAAATGAAATTATTTTTCAAGTCTACTACTTCGTAAGAAGTTCGTTAGCTATGTTTAACAGAAAATTGATCCAACCTTGGAAAATGATAGATATACTGATTCTGTGTGCTTAACTAGTGAAGTTATTAGGCTTAAAAGGCTTTAGGACAGTCATTGTATGTCATGGTAACTTTTTATGGTGCGTAAAAGTAGATGTGATACAAACTAAAACTACTTGATTTTACGTGGAAACTCCTTACGAGTTTTGCTTGTCTTCATATATATCTTTCCGAATGATAGGCAGAAAAGCGATTACCCAGTCATACACGAGCCTGTAAGTGTTCTGATTCCCGTGAAGATAGGATTTCAAGAAACTGCAGTAATCTAGATTCGGGACTTGCAGTTGGTTACTACTCTGAAGTCTATGTAAATGTTTATCATAAAAAAAAAAAAAAAAAAAAAAAACTTATGAGTTATTGAAACATTCTAGAGTTCAACATATCAAGACTTCTTAATCATGGAGTAAGAAAGAGAACGGGAAGGAGATGAAGAGTAATTACAAACTTAATCAGACACTAAGGGTCGAAGTCAATTCGGGGTGACTTGGGGAAAGCCAAATACGCTTTTAGAATATATAGGAGGCATCATAATCTCTGAGTTGTTGCCCACTTAAATTTTGAGGCTTAATTGAACCTAACTCGTATCACAGAAACGATGAAAACCATCTTAAGTATATTACCTGCTTACAACCTGTCTCTATATGTCATAATACAGCTAAACACGGATCTATGTGAAAGTCACGTAATTAGTATGATTCCTGTTCGGATCTTTTCTAAAACGTAGTAGTCCCTATCGAGACTGAAATTTGATCCCTTATACTTTAATTGTTAAAGTTTTCTTTTTATGTAGTTGTTTGCTTTTATAAATGGTTACTTGGACTTGATCGTGTCATTTAATTCTTAAAGGGAAGTTTTAGAACTTAATTGCAAAATGTTCAAAATATAAGGGTTGATTTTGTAAATATAGGCGATGTTGTTAAACAGGCGAACTTATGAATAACTTCGCCTAGGCGAAGTTAACCGTAACTTCGCCTGTATAATCTCTGACCCTATATAAAGAATTTTTAAGGTCAAACTGTTCATAACTTTCAATATCAGCGAACTTATCCTCGATTATCACAGCGAACTTAATCCGTTTTTCATCCGATTATCTTTTTTCCTATTTCAATCAGTATTCAAGGTGTGTTTGGGTTCTATATCTTATACTCGATGTTCAATGTTGTTAATCCTAGGTTGTTTCGACACCCGGTTAGCGACCTCGGATGTTCGAAACCTATACCCGATTTTAAACCTTGTTTTCACGTGGTCATGTACAACCTGGTCGTCTAGTTATCCTTAAAAACTTGTGTTTCAGAGTCCTTAATCTCCACAATCGTTAAATTCGCCAACGGCACGTCGTTCGAAATCCTTGCTGTCGCCGATTCAGATTCAGGCGAACTTAAGGTTTAGGCGAAGTTATCCGTAACTTCGCCTGAGTCTAAACTTCGCCTGAGGCGATGTTGTGGTGAGGCGAAGTTAACATTAACTTCGCCTGGACCTTTTAATTTTTTCATTATTAGACGAACTTAAAGATGAAGCGAAGTTGTTCCCAACTTCGCCCCAACTTTAACTTCGCCTATACAGATTTTATCATAACTTCGCACATGGTAACAAGCGAACTTGTGGTACGCCTTAATGTTTATCTAACTTGGTTCGTTTGTTGCAGATATGGCTGCAGTAGCAGGTGCTGGAGGTGCTGGAGGCGATGACGGAGATAATCAGAGACAATTCTTCCCGGGTCACAACATGTTCATCACCTTAGACCCGGAAGCGAGTGGTGTGGAGGATTACCGGGAGATAATCACATTCCTCCTTCGCTCGAGGATATTCCACGCAATCACGACGACTCTGCCGATATCCTTACCCAATATCGAGGATTTCTGGCAGACGGTGGAATACGATTGCCGCGTTGAGCCACCGGTTATGCGAGCAACCGTCAACAATCAGGAGGTTCAGTTCTCATCTGAACAGATACGGGTGGCTTTACGGTTCGGTGAGGAGACTAGGGATGACCCTACAGAGTTTGTGGCTCCGTTTCGTGATGGAGCATTCCTACGAATGGGATATTCTGGTCCCTTGGGCGATACCCAGAGACGGAAGGGGTTCCTGCTCGATCAGTGGCGCTTTCTCATGCACGTCATGATTGTGTGTATGTCTGGGAGGAAGGGGGGTACTGACGGAATGGGTGCGGCGACCATGCAGTCAGCAATGACTGCTCTGACTTATAACAAACGTTATAGCTTTAGTCAGATGGTCTTTTATGAGATCGACAGACAGAGGAGGGCGATGGCTCGTGAGCGGTTCATAATGTATCCAAGATTCATCCAGATGATCTTGAACCATGTGGCTCCAAATTTGCCTCAACGACGCCCAATACGATACGTGGAGAGTGTGAGCAAACGTATCTTTGCTCAATGCCGTACTTCGAGTGCGAAGAGCAAGCCTGAACGTCGTCCAAGGCATACTCCACTCTTTGGGTTCTTAATAAACCCGGGGTATGTGCCAGCTCGGGGGGATGAGTTCAGAGACCCTCAACCACAACAGGCAGGAGCAACTCGAGATGTACCTACTGTGCCTGTGGTGTCGGCTGTGGAGGATGTAGACCTTGATGCTGCATTTGGCGGCCAGGGATTCTTCGACATGGACCGTTTTGATCCACAAGAAGAGGTGCAGGTCTTTGCTGCACAGGTTCGGGAAGTGAATGTTACTAGAGCAGCTACGACGGTGGCTGACTCAGATCTTGATGATGTTATGGATGAGGCGAGAAGGATGTTGGTGAGACGAGAAAGGACGTTAGGGAAGAGAAAGAGGACAGTTGATGATACTGAGTCAGAAGAAGAAGAAGAGGATATTCACAAGCTGATTAGACGATCAAGACGTGAAAGGACAGGTGCAGGTATGGGAGCTGGAGAGACTTCAAGAGTTGTACGTTTTGCTCCATCCGCACTGTCAGGTATGTCGATTGTTCCTACTTCTGTACAGGTTACAAGCGCCGCGGATGTTCCCGGGGTGGCTACATCAGCTGTCGGCATCCCATCCATCACACTACAGACGACGACTCCGGAGATTGTGTCGTTACCACCTCCAACGCTTACTCCTTCAGAGGTGGTGGCACAATTTGTAGAGTCTACCGTCGTTGCAACTGCAGGGTTGTCGGTCACGATACCACCTGCGGTTACGTCCACAACTGCTTCTGATGTCCCGGTTACATTCGAGATCCCTGCTGAGTATATTCAAGATACATCTAACATGAGGTTTGATTTCGATGCAACCCCCTCAGACTCGGAGAGAATAGCTGCACTTGAACGGGTCGTGGCAGAGCAATCGAGGATAAACTTTATCCAGACCCAGGCTATTCAGCGCCTTGTAGCAGAGAATCAACTACAGTCGTCCCTCCTGGTTGAACATTGGCGAATTATAGATGCTATGAAGGAGTTCTTGGCATCTCAGGGGGAGACAGGCTGTAGAGGCGACGAGTTAAGGACAAAGAAGAGGAATGACAGAGACGATGATCCCAATGCATCGAAAGGTGCAGGTGGTGAGTTGCCAAGAACTACTCAAGCTCTTGGGACTTCCACAGCTCAGGGGGAGTCTGCGGGTGCAGTTGGTGGTGATGAGGTGGTGATGGTTGATGATGAAGATGATGTGATTGATGCTTTGAAAGAGTTAGATGATGATATGCTAGAGGATGATGTGATGCTTGATGATGATGTGCTGCCTACTGAGGAGATTGAGAAGATTGGAGCACAGATTGTGATTGAAGATGAGATTGAAGAAGGTGAAATAATTGAAAAAAATGTTGAACACGAGATCCCAGATGTTGAGAAAGCCGATATGGGTACTGTGATGGAAAATGATGAGACTGAGTGGGAGGAGCAGCCTAGGTGGAAGGAAGGCTGTGCTCATTGGTTTATTAAAACTAAGAAGCCTGCTGTTCCAACCATGTTCAAGAAAAGTTATAATATCAAAGGCTATGCTGAGTCGAAGAAAGGAATTATTTGTTGGCTATATGATGAACAGATAAAGTTGTTTGTGGTGAAACGTTTTGATGGGATTCAGTATTTTAAAAGAACGTTGAGATCTCTCAATACATTGCCTGAATGTGAGGTGAAGGATTTGGCTAGATTGGGACTGATCAATAGAAGCGACGACAACATGGCAAGGGTTATTGGGAAGATCGTGTGGAAAGAAAGCATAAAAGAGAAGAAGTTTGAGTTATTAAAGCCACAGAAGGGAAAGCTAGTGGAAGATAAAGAAAGGGGAATGAGAGCAGATGGCAAGCCATGGATGGTAATGAAGTACAAACCGATTCGATGCATTAAGGAGGTTCCAATGAAGATTATGCCTCAAGATGTGTTGAAGAATCTTAAATGGTGGTATGTTGATTGCCAGACGGCTGAAGCCGTGATGGAAGACGAAGACGAACAAGAAGTGCTGTGGGTGTATGATCCGATGCATCTTGTTAACTTATCGAAAGCTGATCTGCAAGTGTTGAATGAAAAGAAGATATTCTATATTCCTGCTTGGAAAGTCGAAGCGAGGAAGTATCAGCGAGTAGTCACGGTATGTGTTAGAGAAGGAGTGCATGCGTGAAGATTACAAGACAAGTGCTTAAAGATCAAGATATGAAGCTACTGCCAAGGGGGAGTCTGTTGGTGCATAAATGTCAGTAGTTCATAGTCTAGTGTCTGTAATCGAGTATGTAATGTTATTTATGTTTTTGTTTAAGCGAAGTTGTTAACAAGTTCGCCTAGGCGAACTTGTTGAACAAGCGAAGTTATGGACAACTTCGCCTGAACATATCAGGCGAAGTTGTCGTGTATTTATATACCAGCTTACGGCTTGGTTGGAGTTAGTTGTTCGTGTAGTTGATCGAGTTGATTGTAACGTGAGGACGAGAGTCTGTATCAGTGATTCATATCACGTGAGTTCGGTTATTAATATATAACGTGTTTCGGTTTATTCGTGTGTGTTTGTTTGGTTTGCTTTCTACACTCGTAACGATCTACGCAGGGATTCCGCACCTGAGTAGACCGATATATCTCGTGCGATCCGTCCAGGGAACCTACAAGGGTTTTATCCTTTTTTATGTTATAACTTAAGATATTACACTCTAGTCCTTGTAGATTCAAGTGTAAGGCAAAATGGAAGGAATAGTTAGGTTCTTTAACGTACCGGGATGACGTGAAGGCTTTCGAGAAATGTCGGTTAAGTCCCGAGAGTTATGCATACTCTACAAGCTTTAGTTCTTCTAACCGGAGTTAACGGGTGTTACACATTTGAAGGAAAACATCACCAGCAGACATAAGTTCTTAATGTATCCTAGATTTTTGCAAATGATGATAAATGATCTGGTGCCTGACTTGGAAAAAGATCAAGCAGACGTGATGAAGCTCGATCATATGAATGAAGAGACGATGCGATGTTTGAGATCGTACAGAGGTTAGAGTTTGGCAGATCGACCAAAGTTTAAATGTTTGATTGGTCATCTAGCAAATATTGATTATGTCGCGCCACCTAATGATCGTTGGGCTCATGACGACTCCGATTCAGAACGTGAAGGTGGTGATGGTGGTGATGGTGGTCCAGGACCACAAGCCTAGTTAAGTTATGAACAGAAGCGTAAGCGTAAAGGTAAAGAACCAATGACGGAAATGGGAGAGAAACCCAAGAAACAACAAGTTAGAAGGGGTTCGGGTATTGAGATACCGAGTCAGCCGTTTGTGCCTTCTACTGCTGTTTCTACTCCTATTATTTCTTCTACTGCTTCTCCAGTTCCAGTTCCACAGATTTCACGATCTCCTACTAATTCTACAATGACAGATTTTCCTCGTTCTCCAACACCTGTGCAGATGCCTACTTCTCCAATGCCCCCAACTCTGACTTTGGCTACTACTGTGAGGCCTGATCCTCATCTTGGAGACATATTACATACTGTATTGGCACAGATGCCTACACCACAGCCAACTACTCCTGTTACTCCAACATCGTTGCCGAGGCCTGAGCATTAGTTTATGACATTCAATCGTCCTTAGGGTCCAATGCAACCAGTGCATCCTAATTTCTATCACATGGCTCCTCAAGCTCAATGGTTTCACATGATGAATCTATTGCATTTACAGCACACTCAAATGCAAGCAGACAGAGCTGTAAATGAGCTACCGCAACGAAATTTGCTGAGGCATCTTCTTTCGGCTCAACGTGATAATAGGGAACTTCGAGCCCTGATTGTTGCTCAGGGGGAGAGATTAGATAAGCAGGATGAGATTATTCTTCAACTGACATGCAAAGAAGATGAATTAAAGAAGTTGAAGAATAATGAAGACGATCAGGATGGTGCGGGGGGTGGGGTAGATCAGCAACCGGGCGGAAGTTCCACACCGTCGGCGGGTAATAAGACTGATGCGAGTGTTGGTGGTGGGTCTGAAGCTAGTAATCTACAGATTGTTCCATATAAAGATTACACGAGAGCCAAGCCAATAGATGCTATTCCGGCTAACATGCTTCTGTTTGTAGGAATGGATGGGATTGTATATAGTATGGTGAATGCTAATGAGATCGAAGAAGGAGAATTTGTTGATCATTCTTTAACGAAAGAACAAATTGCCTTGCTTCTGGATCTAAATGATGATGAGATTAAGGAATTGGGTAAGAACGTGGATGTGGAGATGGAAGATAGTACTGATACAGGTATTCCTCACGGGAATGTACCTGATTTTGAAGAAGTGGAAGTGGAAGATGTTACTGCTGAAGAATATCCTGAGTTTTACACCGAAAACAACACTGACTCAGGTATTCCTTTTTCACTACTGAGCACTTTGATGCAGCAGAACATCGGTTACAAGAAGAAAAAGAGAAGTGGAATAAAGCTGCAAAGACCAGTCACGTATCGACAACAGAGAAAAAGCGCAAACGTGCTTTGGATGGTATGTTCGAGCATAACGTAAAGA
Source organism: Bidens hawaiensis (assembly GCF_021521415.1). Classification (NCBI taxonomy): domain Eukaryota; kingdom Viridiplantae; phylum Streptophyta; class Magnoliopsida; order Asterales; family Asteraceae; genus Bidens; species Bidens hawaiensis. The sequence goes on along the minus strand of NW_027492278.1, from coordinate 591,891 downwards.
AGATGAACAAGATGATCGACACCTTTCATTATCATGAACAAGAGGAAGTCAAATTAGAAAGGGATCGAGCATCGGCATACCAAATGAAGAAGTACAAGCCAGCTAAAGATGTGAGAGGTGACATGGTAGCATGGCAGTATGATTCAGATCTTAAGGTGTATATCATGAAGTGGGAGCATGGTATTGATTATTTTAAACGCCCACATGATATCTTGCCCAGATGGGATGTGAGAACCCTAGCCAATCGACCGTTTGTGAATAGTGGGGACGATAAGTGGGCTAGTTGGTTCGATAAGCAGTTATTACATGAAACCTTGTTTGGTTTCAAGTTTTTCAAGCCTCAGGTGCCAACTCATAAGTACATTGATGAGATTGATACTCGCACTGGCTGGAGGAAGTTAATTTTACAAGTTAAACCGCCGAAGACTATGAAGAGGGTTCCCATGAAGATATTTTCTCAGAATCTTTTCACCTCGTTTAATTATTGGTACTGCAACAATCATACAGGTGAAGCAGTTATTGTATACGATCACGGGTCTAACACAAAGACAATACGTGTGATTGATCCAATGTGGCTGGTTCATTTATCTGAGTCTGACAATGATGCGCTATTTACAAGTCAGATCAGATTTGCTAATGTAAGAGATTATGAGCTTGCTATGCAGTTTCAGAAGGTGGTTAGAGTCTGTTACGCATACAAGATTCATAGCTGCGTTGACTGGAATACAAAGATATTCCAACGTTAAAGTAGATAAAGAGCTCGAGACGAGGGGGAGTTTGTTGATACATGTTTTGTACGTCTCGGTCTTTATCAGGGCATTAATGTAATAAGTATAAAGTATAGGGGTCTTAATGTAAATATGGCTAAATAGGCCATTCGCTCTAATGTAAGTTACATTCGTTACCCCGTAACGAATGTAACACATTCGTCTAATTGTAAGCTCATTCGTTAACCTAGTTTAACGAATGAGATAACGAATGAGGGCCATTCGCTATCATTTAAAGTATAACGAATAAGTATGTTTATTCGTTATAGTATCTGTAATGAATGACACATTCGTTAAATGTTAAGTTAACGAATGTGGTCATCCCCTATAAATACCCTGTAAGTTATCAATAATGTAAGAGTTTCTGGTTTATTGCTGATATCCTCTCGTTACTCTGTCCGATCTTCCTCTCAACTAATACATTCACATTCTAACGTATCACAAGAACTTAATCGTATACTGTTCAACATATATCGTTGTAATCATAAGATCTAGATCCTTACCCAAGCTCTTTCATCTCTAAGTGTTCTTCTTGTTGAGCTAGCAATACTAACCTTCTTTTGTGAACCAGAGCTTGATGGTCCATTTTCCTTGAAGTTTCCTCACTGCCAGTTTGTAAAAATGAATACTCTACCCATATAACTTCTCTTAACCTTTTATCTCTTCTAGTCTTCTCAGCATCACTGTATTGCCATTTTCTTTTCTTGTCCAGCAGAGGAGAGCTATTTCTGTGTTTTTCATGGAGATATTTAGATAGCCCATTCCTCTTCTGCCCAGCTAGCTTGTCTTTCTTTAGATAATCAAAAAGGTCCAGAGTTCCCATCTTTTCAAGCTGTTCTCTTTTGAATTCGCTGAATTCATCTTTAAGAATTATCACACTTTCGACTCCATCTTCAGTCGGAAAGGTGATGACCTTCAGTCTATGTTGCACAGGAAAGGCGGAAAGGTGTGAGTCCCCGTTCCGGGGATGGTTTGGGGACAGAAACGTCACCGAAACGTCGGTGAAACATTTCCCGGATGATTCCGATAACTGGGTACGGATCAATCAGAATTTCTGAGACGTATCCTATTAAAATTAGGGGTTTCCGGGTAACTTACATTTAATTTGGAAACTTACATCTAAATGTCCATATGCATTTATTTCTGGTCGGCTAGCAAGAGTAAATGATTGAGTTTAGGTGAAAGAGTATAGGAAGAAGATAAGTATTGGGAGTATTATAACCAATATTTTATTGTTTTATCTTTTCTCTTTTCAATTGTTTATTACTTTTAACCAACCATTTCTTACTTTTGTTACCAGACATATATAAAGCAAATTTTAATTGTTTACTTTATTTATAAATTAAAAAGAAAAATTAGAGTATTTGTTGGTTGGTCTTCCAATAATTTTAAATGTTGGTTTTTTAACATTTAACCATTTATCTTTGAGTTGTTTGCATCTAGTCTCTAAAACTTTTAAATTTTTACATAAAAGTGTATTTTCTCCAATCTATTATCGCTAGGCTTGTGTATTTCATTTGTACCCTAAGTTTTAAAGTAACCTATTCAATTCTTAAACAATATATATCTATTTTGGAATATGTTTAATATATTTGGATTTTTTTGCCGTACTCTTGCCGTACCCGTATCTTGGATTTTTGATTTTTGCCGTTTTCTGTACCCGTAACGTCTCCGTATCTTGGTCCTGTACCCGTTCCCGTGCTACTTAGCCTTCAGTGTCTTTTATCGTGATTCAAAGTACAAATGAGTAGGCAGATTGAAATTTATTCTTTGTGGTTCTTGCCTTTGAATTTCAGATATGATGGATGGTGTTTGTACTCTTGATGTTGAAGTAACATGAGCGGATGATTTCTTGTAATGTTTCCTTTCAGATTCATCAAATAGCCTTTTTATTTCTTCCTTTGTTTTCATCATTAACTCAAAATATTTTTCACCCTTCTTACTTAGGATGCTTATCATTTCAGCTGCTTCTGCACCCATTGTCCTTTCATAGTCCACAGGCTCAAGTTTAACTTGTAACATCCCAATTTTCATGAGGTAATTAGAAGAATCGAGTTTATATGAATTATAGGAGATAAATGAAATTATCTAAAGTATGAGGGGATTAAGTGTCATTTTATGAATAGTTAAATATGGCCACCATCTCATTTATAATCCTCATCACCTCCAACGTCCTTCTTTACCAAATCCCGTTTTTGTTAGAGTCACCTGCAAAGATCTGACGATTCCAGGAGATCTAACCATCAGATCGGTCTCAAATCGTAACTAAGTGTTCATAGAATATATATGAGTATTTTCACCAGATGGATCTTTGATCAGAGTTTGGAAGCCTGGTTGTTATCTACAAACCCGTAACAATGGAAAATAAAGATTTCTGGAGACTATTTGGGTTTTCCGGCAACGGTGTCGGAGGATCCTGGCAGCGGAAGCAAGCGGCGCTGGTAGAACTCGGCGACCCGGTATTGTGGCCGCTGGAATAACTCAATTCTAAGTTCGTTTGATATGGTTTTGGGCTCTTCGAGTGATTTCAAACAAAAACCTCAAAGGTACATTTTTATTAAAAAGGCTTACTTCTCGGGTACGGATTTGCAGGAAACTTGGTAGGATGATAGATCAGGACATGATTAGTGAACTTGTTAGTAAATGGGTTAGTTGGTTCGGTTCGGATAAAACGAGTAGATTTCGGTTCGTTACAAGGACGGGTAAACGAAGTCGGTTTTGCACGAAATTTGAAAGGAAAGTAAAATCGGGTCTTAAGTAAGAAATTTGGAGGAATATGGCTTTAAAATGGTTTCAATGAGAATGGTTTTCATGAGAATGGTTTTAATGAGAATGGTTTTCACGAGAATAGTTTCCATGATAATTGTTTTCATGAAAATGGTTTCGATGCGAATTGTTTTCATGAGAATGATTTCCATACGATTTGTTTTCCCATGCGATGCGATTCGTTAGGAACTTCACTAACCTAGAAGAGTGACAAGGTTAGAAATATTTAATTAGTACTATAAATTATTAAACAGATAGACGTGGGCAACTAAGGAGAAGTGTTACAATTAACATAGAGAGGAACAACATCAAGGTGAGTTCTAGCCCCTTTCCTTGTGACGTTTTTCAGGGCTGTGTGCATACTCCTATGTGATAGTCAATACACTTATCCTAAGTGACAAGTGTATGATATGTGTATGACTATTTATTGAATTCTATTATTAAGTATTTATGAATGTGCGTATATAAATATAATTATTATATATGTAATTGAAAGATGTGTAGTATGCACGTATGATAGGAAACGTATGAAGTAAACGTATGGATGATTGATGGGACATGTATGGTTGTATGGTTAAGTGAGACAAAGGGACCAAACCCTAATAATATCTGAGATAGTAGGGACCATACCCTAATAATATCTGAGATTGAGATAGAGGGACCCGACCCTAATAATATCTGAGATAGTAGGGACCAGACCCTAATAATATCTGATATTAGAGGGACCGGACCCTATTAATATCTGGGATAGAAGGGACCAAACCCATGAAAATATATGAGATTAAGGGACCAGACCCTAACAATATCTGAGATAGTAGAAGTAGGATAGTTACGGTATACCCTAGGAAAGCAGGAAAGAAAGTGTGTAAATACGTATGTATGTACGTAAAGTATATATAAATGAGTAATAACAAGTAAAGTATGAAATACGTATCTCCGGACGCGTATAAGTATGAACGTGAATGTATTGTATGTTAATTAACTAGAAATCACTCAGCGTAGCTAACTTTTAGTATGCACGCAGGTAAATAGATTAAAGGAGCAGGCTTGAGGACGACACATGGTAGGGACTGGATGTAACACCCGTTAACTTTCAGTTTACAGATTTAAAGCATGTATAGTTTGTATACTTCTCGGGAGTTATCCGGCATATTTCATTGACCCTATTATCTTCCCGACACGTTAAGTTATTTAATCTTTTCTTTCAAGTTCCCATAACATTCAAACATGGAGGGGCTAGGATAAATAATTATATTATAACACAAAACATAAAAACCCTAACCCCCCACCCCATACCCTTTTCCGATCGGCAAGAACACAGCCACCCCACCCTCCGATTTTTCCTTTTTGCAGCCAAGGTTTGAACGTAAAACTTCAATTGAAGGTTAGTTCTATATTCCCCCAAGTCCTATACACCTTAATTGATCATATTAACGCGCTTATTGGTCGTTAGGGTTGAGTTTTGGTTATAACGATTTCTAACAGATTCGTACTCGTTTATTGTTCGGTCTGTAACTTGATGAAAATATATTTTTTTTGATAGATTCTTGTTTCTATGATATTCTAGTTTGAGTCTAGTTTCCATAAAGGTATAATACGTAATTTTTGGACGAGATTTGAATACTTTTTATGATTTTATAAGATCGAGTGTCAAAGCTGATGCGGGATGACGGATTCTGGTCTGTCTTCCCGACATCATAAATCTTTTTCGACAAGTCCAAATTGGTTGGTTCTACTTCTGGAAGTTAATATTTTGAGTTAGAAACCAAACCCAATTTGAAACGTTTAATTTGGCTGGGTAATTATTTTTATAAAAATAAAACCATTTTGTTGCGCACTGAAATAGCTTCACATACCTTTATGTGTTGGAGGAATTTTTATGATTTTTGTGACCACTGGAAAAATATAATAACAATAATTTTATAAACCTAAGATATTTATTAAAGTCTGGTAAAAATTTAATAATTTATTTCAAAGGTTTTCAAATGTAATTAAATGCATCTTCGCATGCTAAAATCTGCCCGTTTTACTTGTTATTGATCGATAAGTTCGTTTTAGGCTTAACCGGTGGATGTTCATTTGTGTTCTTCTCGGGGCTGTTTGAAGTGAGTTTTTACACCACAATCTTCCTAGGTATGTCCCATATAACATACTTTAAAATCATGTCTTTTGGTATTCGTTTGATTGGTCAACTAGTTGTTGTTTGAAAGATAGTTTTCGGTTAGCTAGAATGGTAGATTATTGTGTCTAACGCGAGGGTTGAAATGATTAACGACCAATTTAGCTCAGGTAAACTTGGTTTGATGTACGGGCTATTGAAAAGCCATTTTTATAAGTTATGGGGCTGAATTGGTTGTCGGTTACTCAAACGGGTCGGTACAACGCGCAATTGCGTTTATTGAATAGTTGGTGCGTTGTACTTGCGAGTTACCGACCCATTTGACTCGTGTAGCGTCGTGTGGACTTGTTGGCTGTGAATTTATCATATTGGGTCCACACGGGGCTGAGTTGGATGTTAATGGCCTAAACGACTCTTAAAAGCGGGTGTTAGTGTCACCTAGTGCTTCCGGGGGTAAATTGGGATTTCTTTATTCTCAGGAGTATCTAAGGGTCGTGTTGGTGAATGTAAGGCCCCGGGGGCTGTTATGAATGAGTTTGATGAGGTCAAGACTTTAGGTAACTCGAACCGTGTTAGAACGTCTCGTAGGATAAACGAGTCCTTTTGATGTCATTAGTAATGTTTGAATGTAAACCGACAGGTGTTTTAGTTTTGGGAATACTTAGGGTTCTCTAGCTCGTGGTGAACTCGTGCCCTGTGTCAGGTGAGTTCATGATGCCCGTTTTTTACTCTTTTAAGATTTTGGGCTAGCATGCACACCTAAGCGATTTTGCTTGATGAATTGTTTAAAATTATTTTGGATGGGCTTACTTGTATAGGGTTGGCCTTGAGATGATATTGTCGTATGTATGTATGTATTATTGTATGGCCAATATTTGACAATGTTTAGTAGTCGTTATCGACTACGGATGTTACATTTGTCTACTTTGTGTTTGCATACGTTGGATGAGATGTTATGTGTTTGGGTTATACGTGTGCTCGACCCTGATGTTATTACTTGGATGATATATATGTAGGGATATAATTATAAGGATGTTTACATATAATTATAAGGAGGTTTATATATAATTATAAAGACGTTTATACATATTTATAAGGAAGATTTCTTATTGTTGATGATGGCCTAACTGTTATATCCTGTTTATTTGGCCTAACCATTATATCCAGTTTATTTTAAAACTCTCGGGATGACTATTATGATTATTATTATAGATGTTATTTATTAAAACTTGAACTCACTCAGCTCAAGCTGACTTTGTGTGTATGTTACTTGGACGGTGAAGGGCATGCTTAGTCGGGAGTTTTATTAATAATAAACATTTTTCTTTTAACGTTTTATTTGATACAATTCAATTTGGTTTTGGGCATAATTCCCGGGTTTCGGGAACTTGTTTTATTAATTATGATTTTTCGCTGAATTATACTCTGAATTAGTTGTTTTAATGGAATGAACTCTTTTCAAGTTTAAGTAATTTTTTTTAAGTGTTATGAATGAATACCAACTGTAGGATTCCCGGGATTCAGGGTATTATACTGGAAGACTGACATCTTGAGAAGAAAGATTATGAAACTTTTATGTTATGTTTAAGACAAGTTAACCTTTGTTAAGACAAGATGTTGTTTTGTAACATATTAATTAATGTTTTGAGTTATTCGACGAAAGTTTTATTTCACTCTGATATTTAGAACTATGTTTATGAGTAAATCCAACATCCAATGTAGGGCACCGGGACCGGGGCCTTATATAACTTCCACATGCTTTACTAACTTCTTCATTTTGCTTTCTTCCTCAAGCCTTTTTAACTCCTGGTTTTACAATCTAAGCTCCCTCTAATAAATTTCAGTCATTTCTTCTTTTGACAATTTTTCAATTTCCAATTCAGTCATACCTTTAGTGATTAAAAGTTTCTTTAAGATTTCCACTCTCTCAGCATTCTCAAACCATTCATCTACATCCACTTTCTTTTGTTCTTCAATTAGTCTTGGTTTCTCTTCTTCAGCTTTCTTTTTCTTCTCTCACTCAGAACTGTCTTTCCCCTTATGTTCTTCATATGCTTTCTTGACAAGTCTGACTTTCTCTTTCAACACTAGTTTTGGAAGATCTTTAATAGGAGCAAAATTGTATCCATGTTCAACAAGAAATCTTCCATCACCAATATACTTCTTCAATTCTTGATCCTTTTGTGTTGCTTTTTTTCGTTTCTTTTCATGTTGGCCCATTCTTTCTCAGTTACTATCTTCTACAGATTATCAATGATTTCAATAGTCTATCTATTCAAGTATGATACCACATAAATTTTCTGAATCAAATATTTTCTTTTGAAAATTCTCCTTTTCCATCCCTCGACAAGATTTAAAATTTCACCTCCTGTCATTAACTCAATATGTTGGGGATCATATTCCATGATTTTCAAAAATTTAATCTTCTCTTTTATTTCGTTTCTCTTTTGCTCTCTTGCCTCCCTTCTCTCCTTACTCTTCTTTGCTACCAGATAATCTAAATATGCATCATGTAAGTTCTTAACAGCATCCAAATCCAAACCAAAGTTTAATAACATCATTATTCTTGGATCAGACTTCTTCATTTCATTAAGACTGTATTGAATGTTTACTCTGTGCTCCTCAGTCACATGAATTTAAGGAGATCTCACATTCTCATCCTCAACTTCTGTCTCTTTCTCAATAAATATCTCATCATCATCATCCAAATCGTCAAGAACTTCAATATGAGGTTCATTTAAATCAACTTCCTTTTCAACACCTCTTCTTTCATATATTCTTTTTGTTGGTACATGTGTGTCAGTAGTTCATAGTCTAGCATTTGTAATCGAGTCTGTAATGCAATTATGTTTTGATTATGTTTATATTTGTAACACGCGAAGTTGTCAACAAGTTCGCTCTGGCGAACTTGTTGAATCAGCGAAGTTATTGACAACTTCGCCTATGGCGAAGTTGTCATGTTTATATACTGTTTCAGCCGAAACAGTTAGTGTTGGTCGTTTAGGGTTTTCGTTTCAGCTGTTCACTTCGTGTGTTACGTGTCATTGTCTGTAATAGTGACCTCGGGTCACGTGTTTGTTATCAATATAACGTGTTTGGTTTATTGCTTGTGTGTTCGATCTCTACATACTCTACACTCGTATCTACCTATGCAGGGATTCCGCACCTGCGTTGTTAGCGACATCCCGTGTACGATCCGTCCAGGAACCTACAATTGGTATCAGAGCCATCGGCTCGATTGTGAGGTTCGGGATTTCACGCGGGTGTAGAAAACGTCTCGTTTGACCTATTCGCGAGACGTGTTTTTGTTGGGATTGTGTTTTGCTCGTGCTTGACAGTCATTTTCAAGCCATTGCATTGATCGGAAACTGCTGGATTGACGAAATCAGATCTGAACAGTTTCCTTATTCATCGGGCGAAGTTACCGTTCTTCGGGCGAAGTTACCATTCTTCAGGCGAAGTTGCCGTCACTGGAATTAGGGTTTCGGCGAAGATATAAGGATTAGCGAAGTTAACCACAACTTCGCTTACCTCATAAGTTCGCCTTAGCGAAGTTATCCGCAACTTCGCTTTCCACCCAAGTTCGCTTACCTCCTAAGTTCGCTCATTCTAAGCGAAGTTATTTTTAACTTCGCCAAGTCAAGCGAATTTAAGACCCAGCGAAGTTCTCTTTTCAGCGAAGTTAACTTTCAAGCGAAGTTATTCTTAACTTCGCCTACTGAGCTGTTTTAATATTTTTTTTATTTTCAGGTTTTTCAGGTTTTCGCAAGGATGTCGTCAATTAACATCTCCGATTTGGTCAAGATGGAAGTAGAAGCGGGGTCAGCCACTAAGGCCCCGAGGTTGATGAAAGGAACTGACTTCGTGGCATGGAAGGACAGATTCATCCAATACATTAAATACCAGGATGCCAAAATGTGGGTGTGCATCCAGGATGGATATATCCCTCCAACTATGCAATACGAAGGCCGTGACGTGGTTAAGAAGTACAGCAAAATGGAGGACGAAGAAAAGAAAATGTATGAGGCTGAGAGCAAGGCCCATGCAGCTTTAACAATGGCACTTCCTCAAGAGGTTCTCCACACTTTCAGAAAGTACACTTATGCGAGAGAGCTTTGGGATGCTCTTGAAAATAGATTCGAGGGGAATGTGGGTATCCGTGCATCAAAGATCAAACTCTTAAAGACCCAGTTCTCCGTCTTCAAATTTTTGAAGAACGAATCACTGGATGATATTATCACCAGATACTATCATCTAATGACAGAGCTTAGCAATTATTCGATTGCCTATCGAGAAGAAGAGATTGTTGAAAAGCTTCTCGATGCTCTCCCACCGAAGTGGGAAATGTACACCGTTCTTATGAGGGAAGACAGAGACTTTCCAAATTATGATCTGGAAACAGCAGTAAACAAGCTCAGAACTTATGAGTTTAATATGGTTCGAAAAGAAACACCAACAGATCAGATACAAGACCCTGGTATGTATGGTGCAAAGGTTAACTCAGGCTCAAGTTCGAGGCCTGAATCTGCTGCTTTTTACTCGAAAGGGGAGTCAGGTCCTGACTCTTCTCATGAAGGAAACGTTTCTGTGAACATGAACGGTGATGTCTGTTTCGTTGCTGGAGGATCAAGTACTTCAAAGCCTCAAGCATCCTCAAGTGGTTTTTCTGCAAATACCTCAAGCAATAATTATTCCAAGATGCCTATGAGTGTAAAATCTACTGAAGAGCAGTTTGCAGTCTATGCATCATTTATTGCTTCCTACGAAAACTACATCCAGGGGAAGATTGTGGACCCTGCTGTACTGGATGAGGACTACGACCAGATCGATGCTGATGATCTGGAGGAGATGGATTTGCAATGGCAAATGGCAATGATTGTGAGGCGTGTAAAACGGTTTATGAACAAAACTGGGAGAAAGTTTGTTGGTGGTAGGCCCGGGTTCGACAAATCCAAGGTAAGGTGCTATAATTGTCAACAGTACGGGCACTTTGCCAAGGAATGCAGAAATGAGAGGGTTGAACGAGGACAAGGTCGGCCTACACAACACTCTGGAGTTAACAGAGAGATTAACGCCATGTTGACCAGAGAAGCAGGTGAGTACAACTGGAACCTGCATTCAAGTGGTTCTGGTGAGCAAGCGAACATGGCTGAGTCTGAAGTTGAAGAATGTGAGAAGGTTGATGGAAATGAGAAAGCTAATGAAGAAGAAACCGCTTTCATGGCAGATGACAAGGATAATCGCTCCGAGGTAAGTACTAAGAATATTTGTACTAGTTGTGAGAATTTGTCTGAGCAACTCACTACGATAACTGATCAGTACGCCCGTTTAGATGCTGATTTTAAAACTATTAAAGAAGATCACCATTTTACTAAATCAAGAGAAAACAGTTATAAAGTTAAAATAAAAGCATGTGAAAAAGACATTCAAAGCTTAAAAACTAAACTTGCTGAGAAAATATAAATAATTGATCTTAGTTATGAAGTTTTAGAAGAAAAAACTAAATTGATTGCTGATCGGGATAAACAGATTGCTGACCACCAGGTGAAGGTGGTGGAACTGAACCGCAAACTTGAGCAGTTCAGGAATTCCTCGGCCATCCTTGATCACCTCGTGAGTGATCAAGGTACCTCTGCAAAGAGGGGAGGAATCGGATATCACGAAGTTCCACCACCCTTTAACCACAACTATACCTATAATCCGAGTGTTCAAAAATCTGTTGATTTCGAGGTTACTCAGACAACTCCAATCAAGATTACAAGGGTAGACCCAAGTGTTAGCTGTGGCGAAACGAGTTCGCTTGTTTCTAGTGTGAATATTTCTGTTTCGAGTCCAGTCTCATCGGATTCGGATAAGTTGTCCGAATCTGGTCAGACAAAAGAGAAAGTAGGGTTACCCAACGGTGGAGATAAAAATAAAATTTCTAAAAAGAGTTCTCCACTCAATCCGTACGTCCCACCTTATGTGAGACATACGGATGGTAACACTGCCTCTACATCCAAACCAACATTTGACAAGAAAATGGAGAGTCGGTGTTGCTTTAGATGTAACAAATTAGGGCATTTAGTTGCAGACTGCCCTCTGAAGCCGAGATTTAGAGGTGTGAGGCCAAATACAACTGAGGATAAGCGTCATTTTGTTACTGCTAAAAATGAAAACTTTTCAAAGTGCAAAAATGTAACTAATTCAAGTTTTTATAAAAACAAACCTCAGTTTTTCAACCAAACCACAAGATATAATACTTTCAACTCTCATAGGTTTGGAAGGCATTACACTCAATCTGCAAGGAGATTCCCTAACAGGACTTACAGAAATTATCCTGATGCTAACTTGAGAAAGCCAGGGTACGGGACGTATCGATCCAAGACCAATTGGTCTTGGGTCCCAAGATTCTAACTCTTTGTTTTATTGTGTAGGAACAGTTGAACAGGGCTGCCAACAATCTTTGGATTGTAGATAGCGGCTGTTCCCGGCACATGACAGGCAACAAACACTTGTTGCAAGACTTAAAACCTGTTCAGGGAGCAAGAGTTAGTTTTGCTGGTGAGAGCGGAGGAAGGATTACCGGTAGAGGAACTGTGTCGAATGGGAGAATGACACTTGAGAATGTAAACTTTGTGGAGGAGTTAAAGCACAATCTGCTGAGTGTGTCGCAGATTTGTGATAAAGATTACACTGTCCATTTCACGAAGAATGAAGCGATAGTATTGAAGCCTGGTTTTCAGATACCAGACGAATGGATAGTAATGAAAGCTCCACGTGAAACAAATACATATGTGATGGACATGAGGTCTACTGAAATGGCCACCGGAGAATCTTGTTTAATGACAAAAGCAAGCGAATCAGAATCAGAATTATGGCACAGGAGAATGGGACATATTCATCTTCGGAAGATGAACTTCATTGTCAAGAATGGGCTTGTGATGGGCGTTCCCTTAAAAAGTTTTAACTTTGAAGACAAATGTATAGCATGCAAGAAGGGAAAGCAACACAAGAAATCCCATCTCACCAAGAAGATTAATTCTATTGCCGGTACTCTAGAACTACTTCATATGGATCTCTTCGGTCCAGTGAATGTAAAAAGTCTAGGTGGTACTTCTTACTGCTTGGTGATAACTGATGACTACTCGCGATACTCGTGGGTATATTTTCTGAAAACAAAAGACGAGACAACTCAGATGGTGAAGAATCTAATTACAAAAGTTGAGAACGTCATGAGTAAATCAGTTAAATACATCAGAAGCGACAATGGGACAGAGTTCAAGAACTTTGAAATGGAAATCTTCTGTCTTCAGAAGGGAATTGAACATCAATACAGCGCTCCGTATACTCCACAACAGAATGGAGTGGCTGAAAGGAAGAACCGAACGTTAATTGAAGGAGCCAGAACTATGCTGGCAGACTCGAAGCTTCCTGTGATGTTCTGGGCTGAAGCAGTTGCTACAGCCTGCTATGTTCTGAATAGGGTGTTAACCGTTAAGAGACTTGGAAAAACTTGTTACGAGCTTATGCACGGAAGGAAGCCCAACTTGTGCGGTCTTGAACCATTTGGGTCTCCTTGTTCGATTTTGAAGACTAATTCGAAATTTGGTGAAGTAGCCGATGAGGGAATCCTAGTCGGTTATGTTGTTGGGACTCCCAACAGACGGGTCTTCAATACGTCGACTTGCAAGGTGGAGGTGGTTTGTAACACCGACATTACTAGTTACCAACCGCCAAAACCAAGCAATGGACCTGCTGAGCTTTTCGACTATGTTAAACTTTTTAAGTCGTTTAACGTACCTGATTTGGAAATTTCTGAAGAAGACGAAAGAGCTGTGACGAAGATGATACTTGATGAGGAAGAGAATCTATTGCAACATCAGATGTTTGAGAAATCTCAACCTTCCACATCAAATCCTATCGATACCCCTGCGGCCTCAACTGAAGAAGAATTTATTAATCCTTTTCACTCTCAACCAGAAACAACCATAGATGAGATCTCTTCAAATTTGGAAGATAATTTGCATGTTGGTGCTGTTCCGACCACGAGAATTCACAAAGATCACCCATTGGAGAATATTATAGGTGATGTGTCCTCCAGGGTTCAAACCAGAAGTAGCTTGAATGAGCACACATGTGTTTATACAAGCATTAAAGAAACGGGTATAATGAACGAATGTTTGTACTCCTGCTTTATAAGCCAAATTGAACCAAAGAACTATCAAATGGCTTTAAAGGACAGCTCGTGGGTCGAAGCCATGCAAGAAGAGTTGGCTCAGTTCAAGAAAATGGAAGTTTGGACTTTGGTTGAAAAACCAAAGAATGTGCATGCTATAGGCACAAAATGGGTGTTCAAGTGTAAGAGAGATGATAAGGGGATTATCGTAAGAAATAAGGCGAGGCTGGTTGTTAAAGGTTTTAATCAGCAAGAGGGTATTGATTACAATGAGGTGTTCGCCCCTGTCGCCCGGTTAGAAGCGATTCGATTGTTTTTGGCGTTTGCTGCATTTAAAAAGATGAAGGTATTTTAGTTGGATGTGAAGAGCGCGTTTCTAAACGGGAAAGTTGATGAGGTGGTGTATGTTGAGCAACCTCCGGGTTTTCCTGACCCAGACTTTCCTGATCACGTATACAGGTTGAGCAAGGCGTTATATGGGTTACATCAGGCACCTCGTGCCTGGTATTCAACGTTATCGGACTACTTGCTAGACAATGGTTTTGAAAGGGGATTGATTGACAGTACGTTGTTTGTGAAGAGAGAAGGATGTGACTTCCTACTGGTTCAAGTCTACGTGGATGATATCATTTTTGCTGCATCAAGAGTATCCATGTGTCAGGATTTTGAGGCTGTCATGAAGAAACGATTCGAGATGAGTGCTATGGGTGAACTAACTTTCTTTCTAGGATTGCAGGTTGATCAGAAGAAGGACGGGATGTTCATTCATCAAACGAAGTACGTTCATGATGTGCTGAAAAGATTCAAGATGGAGGACAGTTCTCCATATGATACTCCAATCTGCGTCAATCACAAATTGGGTGCTGAATCAGATGGTGACGCAGATGTGGACCCAACTCTGTATCGGGCGATAATAGGTTCTTTAATGTATTTAACTGCTTCTAGGCCTGATATAATGTTTGCTGTTTGTCTTTGTGCTCGTTTTCAGGCAAACCCAAAGGAATCTCACATGAAAGGTGTGAAGAGGATTTTGCGGTATCTCAGAGGCAAGCCGAAACTAGGGTTGTGGTACCCAAAGGGAGGAGACGTTGAACTGGTGGCATATACAAATTCTGATTATGGGGGATGCAATCAGAGTCGGAAGTCAACAACAGGAGGCTGTCAGTTTCTTGGAGGAAGATTAGTTTCCTGGCAGTGCAAGAAACAGACATCAGTTGCAATTTCAACATGCGAAGCTGAATACATGGCAGCATCCAACTGCTGCTCTCAGGTTTTGTGGATTCAGCAACAATTACGCGACTATGGTCTGAATTTCTTACTCACTCCTATTTTAATTGATAACACTGCCGCCATCTCAGTAATTAACAATCCCGTGAAGCACAGTAAAACTAAGCATATTGACATTCGTCATCACTTCATACGGGATTGTGCTGAGAAGAAACTGATCAAGATCGAAAAAGTTGATACACTTGAAAATTTTGCTGACTTGTTTACAAAAGCGTTTGATAAATCCAGATTTCAAAACCTAATTGAGCTGAACGGGATGATCAATCCCGAGTAACCATGCCTTTGTGTTTATTTAAAAAAAAAAAAAAAAAAAAAAAAAATTGTGTCATTATTGCTTAAAATTAGTCGGTTACCTCAGTTTGATGGACATATCCTCGGATATGTTTTGGTCCTCGTTTCGACTTAGAGAATGAGGTTAGCCATTAACCGGAAGACTGAAAGTGACCGGGGCAGTTATGACGTGTGTTCTTCAGTTGCTGAAAATTAGTCGGTCATTCTTAGTAAGAAGGACACATACTTGTATGTGGTCGGTCCAGTTGATCCATTGGATCTTCAGGATTGCCGTTTACCTGACGACTTTGACGTGATCGGGGCGATTGAAATCAAAGTTTTATTGGGAAATGAAATTACTTTTCAAGTCTAATACTTCGTAAGAAGTTCTTTGTTGTGTTTAACAGAAAATTGATCCAACCTTGGAAAATGATATATATACTGATTGTGTGTGCTTAACTAGTGAAGTTATTAGGCTTAAAAGGCTTTAGAACAGTCATTGTATGTCATGGTAATTTTTATGGTGCGTAAAAGTGTATGTGATACTAACTTATACTACTCGAATTTACGTGGAAACTCCTTAAGAGTTTTGTATGTCTTCATACATATCTTTCCGAATGATAGGCAGAAAAGCGACTACCCAGTCATACACGAGCCCGTGAGTGTTCTGATTCCCGTAAAGGAAGCATTTCAAGACACTGCAGTGATCCAGATTCGGGACTTGCAGTGGTTTAGTACTCCGAAGTCTATAAGTATGTATGGTAAAAAAAAAAAAAAAATGTGTATATTTTCAGTACTTATGAGTCATAGTCACAATCAAGACTTCTCAATTCTGGAGTAAGAAAAGAACGGGAAGCAGACAACGAGTATCTACAAGTTAATCAGACACTATGGGTCGAAGTTAATTCGGGGTGACTTGGGTATAGCCAAATACGCTTTGAGAATAGATAGAAGGCTTCATTATCTTTGAGTTGTTGCCTACTTAAAATTTTGAGCTCAACTGAACCTTAATCCGTATCACAGAAACGATGAAAACCATTTAAGTTATTCACATGCCTACAACCTGTTTCTCTATGTCATAATACAGCTAAACACGGATCCAAGTGACAGTCACGTAGTTAGTATGATTCCTGTTAGGATCTTTTCTAAAAACGTAGTGGTCCCTGACTAGACTGAAATTTGATCCCTTATTTCGTTAAATTTTTATAAGTTTTTCTATTTTCGTAGTTGTGTTATTGTAAAACTGGTTACTTGGACATGATCATTTTTTGTTTAACTCTTTTTGGAAGCTTCTAATGTTAAGTGCAATATTCTTCAAACTTAAAGGGTTGATTTTAAAATTTCGGGCGAAGTTGTTGAATTCGGCGAAGTTGTGCTTAACTTCGCCTAGGTGAAGTTAAGCGTAACTTCGCCTGAACAGAATCTGCCCTATATAAGGACTTTAAAACTGGAACAGTACCATTATTTTCACAATTCCGGCGAACTTATAATCAAAAACAAAAACGGTTATTCCGGCGATCTTGTTTACTTTTCGTTTTCGATCTTTGTGTTTCCAGTTTCTATTATACTCGTGGTATGTGTTGTCAATATCATTCCCAAACTTACTCGTTCGTTATAGTTTTACCCGGTTCGAGACCTCGGGTCGTCGAACCTTCAAAACCTAGTTTTTCAACCGTGTATTACGTGTTCATGGACGACCTTTAAGTCTCAAAATCATTAATATATGCTGTTCTCCACTCCTAAATCGTCAAATCGTTGCAAAAACATCGGATCTAAACCTTTGAATCTGAACAGTCGCCGTTTCAGATTCAGGCGAAGTTAAGGTTTAGGCGAAGTTATCCACAACTTCGCCAGGAGATTAATTTCGCCTGTGGCGAAGTTATCCGTAACTTCGCCTTGAACTCAAGTTCGCCTGAGGCGATGTTGTGTCAAGGCGAAGTTATCATCAACTTCGCCTATACCAATTCACTTAACAGTTTTTAGACGAACTTACAGATGAAGCGAAGTTGTTCCCAACTTCGCCTCACCTTTAAGCTCGCCTGTACAGGTTTAATCACAACTTCGCACGTGGTACAAAGCGAACTTGTGAGTTGCTTAACTGTTCTCTAACTTGTTTTGTTTTGTGCAGATATGGCTGCTGTTGGAGGTGCTGGTGGTGACGACGGTGATGATCAACGACAATTCTTTCCAGCCCATAACCAGTATATCATTTTAGATCCAGACGCAAGAGGCGTAGAAGACTACAGGGAGATTATCACGTTTCTCCAGCGATCAAGAGTCTTTCATGCGATCACAAATACACTGCCCATTTCTCTGCCTAACATTGAAGACTTTTGGCAGACAGTGTACTATGATTGCAGGCCTGAGCCTCCGGTGATGCGAGCAACCGTAAATGGTCATGACATACAGTTTTCCTCGGAAGATATACGGTTGGCTCTGCAGTTCGGTGAAGAAACAAGAGATGACCCAACGGAGTTCGTAGCTCCTTTCCGTGATGGGGCTTATTTGAGGATGGGTTATTCGGGTCCGCTGGGGGACTCGCAGAGGAGGAAAGGGTTTTTGCTGGATCAATGGTGCTTCCTGATGCATGTATTGATTGTATGCATGTCCGGCAGGAAGGCAGGAACAGATGGGATGGGCGCGACGATGCAGTCAGCCATGATAGCGCTGACTTACAACCGCCGATATTCTTTTAGTCAGCTGATATTCTACGAGATCGATCGTCAGAGAAGGGCTGTGGAGCGCGAGCGATTCACTATGTATCCTCGTTTCTTACAGATGATTTTGAATCATGTCGCTCCGTCGCTACCGCAGAGACGCCCGATTAGATACGTCGAATGCGTGACGAAACGTATCTTTGCTCAGTGCCGCACTTCGAGCACTCGTAGCAAGCCTGAGCTGCGTCCCAGGCATACTCCATTATTCGGGTATCTCATCAATCCGGAGTATGTTCCTGCAGGAGGGGACGAGTTCAGAGACCCGCAACCACATCAGGCGGCAGCACCACATGCTGTATCAGCTGCGCCTGTTGTATCTACTGTTGCCTCTGCTGCTGTGCCAGCTGCGGTATCTCCTGCTGTGTCTACTGCTGAAGACGTTGATCTTGATGCTGCCTTTGGCGGACATGGTTTGTTTGATATGGATGTCTCGGGTCCTCAGTTTATGGATGTTACTAGAGCAGTTACTTCGGTAGCTGACTCCGATCTAGACGAAACGTTTGATGAAGCGAGACGACTTATGGTGTCTCGGGAGAGAACTACGGGAAAGAGGCCGAGAACTGTAGACGAGGATGAGGACGAAGTTGATGAAGAGGAGGCAGTGCTGATTGTGCTCAGACGTTCACGAAGAGAACGGACAGGTATGGGTTCCGGAGCTGGAGAATCTTCGAGGCTGGTACGTTTTGCTCCACCTGCCTTGTCTGGTATGTCTCTTATTCCTTCCACAGCACAGGTTACTGCTGTCGAGACGTCGGCCCCAGCAATTGTGTCTCTACCACCCCAACCGCTTAATCCACCGGTGGTAGTTGCACGATTTGTTGAGTCGACCATCACTACTACTGCAGGGTTACCAAGTGTACCACCTGCGGTCACTTCTGCTGCTGATGTCCCGCCAACTCCAACGCCTACTTCAGATTCCGAGAGGATTACATCACTAGAGCGGATTGTTGCTGATCAGACAAAGACCATTCAAAGCCTAGTGGAATCCAATCGACTACAAGCAGCCCTCCTGGTTGAACACGGAAAAGTAATAGATGCCTTCAAGGCATTCTTGGCATCTCAGGAGGAGAAGACTTGTAGGGGAGATGAGTTGAGGACGAAACGGAGAGAAGATCATGACGATGATCCCAATGCACCGGAAGGTGCAGGTGGTGAGCTGCCAAGAACCTCTCAGGCTCTTGGGGCTTCCACAGCTGAGGGGGAGTCTACAAATGCAGCTGGTGACGACGTGGTAGCGGTTGATGATGATGCTGATGTTGAAGATGTTATCGACGCATTGAAAGAGTTGGATGAGGAGGATGATGAGTTTATGATTGAAGATGATGTGCTGCCTGTTGATGAGATCGAGAGGATTGGAGAGCAGATTACGGTTGAAAACGTGTTAGAGGAAGGGGAGATTGTTGATGACTCCGTGGAACACGAGATTCCGGAGGTTGAGAGACCAGAGTTGGGTGATGAGAACGCGGAGGAAGATGCTGAGTGGGAGGAACAACCGAAATGGAAGGAGGGTTGTGCCCACTGGTTCGTAAAGACGAAGAAGCCGGCGGTCCCTAAGATGTTCAGAAAAAGTTACAATATTAAGGGATACGCGGAAGCCAAGAAAGGTATTATCTGCTGGTTATACGACGAGCAGCTGCGGCTCTTCGTGATCAAGAGATACGATGGCATTCAGTACTTCCAGAGAAAGTTGAGATCTCTAAACACACTGCCAGAATGTGAAGTAAAAGATTTAGCCAGATTGGGATTGATAAACAGAAGTGAAGACAACATGGCTAGAATCATTGCGAAGATCGTGTGGAAAGAGTGCGTTAAAGAGAAAAAGTTTGAGCTACTGAAACCACAAAAGGGGAAACTTGTCGAAGACAAGGATAGAGGTCTGAGAGTTGATGGAAAACCTTGGATGGTCATGAAATACAAACCGATCCGGTGCCTTAAAGAAGTACCGATGAAGTTCATGCCCAAGGACGTGCTCAAAGATCTAAAATGGTGGTACGTGGATTGTGAGACAGCTGAGGCGGTAATGGAAGATGAGGATGAACAAGAAGTACTTCGGGTTTACGACCCGATGCATCTTGTTAATCTGTCGCAGGCTGATCTGAAAGTGCTCAACGAGAAGAAGATCTTCTACATTCCTACTTGGAAGGATCAAGCTAGGAAATATCAACGGGTGGTGTCGGTATGTGTTAGAGAAGGGGCGCATGCGTAGAGATGCAAGATTACAAGACTCAAGATTTGAAGATCAAGATATGAAGCTACTGCCAAGGGGGAGTCTGTTGGTACATGTGTGTCAGTAGTTCATAGTCTAGCATTTGTAATCGAGTCTGTAATGCAATTATGTTTTGATTATGTTTATATTTGTAACACGCGAAGTTGTCAACAAGTTCGCTCTGGCGAACTTGTTGAATCAGCGAAGTTATTGACAACTTCGCCTATGGCGAAGTTGTCATGTTTATATACTGTTTCAGCCGAAACAGTTAGTGTTGGTCGTTTAGGGTTTTCGTTTCAGCTGTTCACTTCGTGTGTTACGTGTCATTGTCTGTAATAGTGACCTCGGGTCACGTGTTTGTTATCAATATAACGTGTTTGGTTTATTGCTTGTGTGTTCGATCTCTACATACTCTACACTCGTATCTACCTACGCAGGGATTCCGCACCTGCGTTGTTAGCGACATCCCGTGTACGATCCGTCCAGGAACCTACACTTTTATTCAAAGCTCTTCCCTTCTTTGTGTTTGAAGCCATAGATTTCTATCGTTTTGCCTTAGGGGTTTCTTCAAGGATTGGTTCTTCAGTCTTATCAGATTCTTCAATAATTGGTTCTTGTATATCAACGGGCTCTTCAACAATTGGCTTAGTGTGTTCTTCAGTATTTGATTGATCAGTCACCTCCTTAACAATAGGTTCAACAATATTTTCAAGAGGATTTTCTGGAAGAGGTTGTTGAACTGATTTTGACAACAATAAGGATCTCTAGACGTTACAGCTTGTATCTCAAAGTGTGGAATCCAATGAGAGTGAACAAAACAAGTAAACATTAAGCATCACATTCATCGATAACTTCAAAGATTACAAGATATAACTCTGTAGTAACCTTCTCTCTCTACCCTCTCACTCTAACAATCACCAAAAAGCCACTTGAATAACGCATAAGTCTCCTATTTATAGGAAATACATGAAAAGTATCAAGGCCGTATATGATATACGGCGCATATGTTATGCATCACATAACATATCCGGTCCTTGTGACTTATTCATTAATCACAAATACAAACATACATTTTACATTTAAAGCCTTATACAATCATATCTAACACATCTAAGACCCTAGCAATAGACATTATGCTTTAACAAACTCCCCCTTGGATGTAGCTAGGTCTTCGATCTTCAATCTTCAGTCTTTAATCCCAAAAACCTTTTCTCGATACTCCCTCCTTATATCCTCCCAAGAACGTTTATTTGAGGGCTTCTGATTTGTGGGAATAGATACTCCAATGCCCTTGTATTAAAATTTCTTCAATGAAGCAATCCTTGTCTTCTCTTTAATCTCTTGCTTTCTTTCCTTCTCCTTCTGCTCTTCCTCTTCTCCCATCTTGAACCATTTTCTCTTCCATACCTCTCCAGAATGAATTTTATACTTATGACAAATCCTTATCACTTTCTGGTATTGCATAGCAGACGCATGATGTTTATTACAGGAAACTTGAATCTTGCACTTATACAACGTCTCTTATATCTTTCTCTGAGCAGTTTACCAACCACATGGGATCCATTACATCAATCACATCCCACACTCCATCTCGGTTCAAAACAATCTAAGCTTCACCCATGTTTTCATCATAATACCACCATCGAAAATAAACATGGAAGTCTTGCTCCATGGGGTACATAGGAATCATCTTAAGAGTTTCTGGCTGCTTGTATCTCCAAGTGTTCACAAAATCATCTGTTCCAGGATCTTTCTTTACTTTAGATACATGGAGATATGGTGTTTGAGGAGTCCAACTTCTAAATCTGTATTTTGCTTGACGCTTAAAAAATCCCAAATCTCCTTCACCGGCCAACGTTTAGGACAATACAACAACTCCTTCTCAACAATGTCCACAACATCCATCCATGGCAGAGATTTTAACTCACATAAACTTTCAAAATACTGTACGCCGTACGTTCTCCTCACAGCAATCTTTCTAATCTTCGGGAGATATGATATACTCACAACCTTGCCCAGTTTTACTTCCTTGTCTTTCTTATAATACTTGACCGGATTAAAGTATATACGTTTTGGTTCAATCTTCCTCCTTTCAAACCAATCATCCTGTTCTTGACTGTTCACTTCAGCTTCCTCAGTTGTCTTGGTTTTGTTAGAGGGTATAGGATTCCCTTAACTATCAAATTCCTGACTTATCATTTCAATTTCCTCATCAAACTCTTCATCAAATTCTGGAATTACATGATCAGCAACATTCACATATGTCATCGGTTCCTTGTTCAATTCCTCTTCTTCAATATGTTCATTCACAAGAACATTATCATCAATTGAACTTAACTCTTTTTCAAAGTAAGAAATAAATTCTTCTTCAGTTATATTCAGCATCTTGGCAAGATCAGCTCGAGTAACCTCAATTTCTCCTTCCTCTAATTCCTCTCGAGTAGATGAAAATCTTACGGGAGGTTTGTAAGCTATAGGATCAACATCTAGTACTTCAAGCTCATTAACATTACCACCAGCTTGATTTGTTTTTTGAGCAGATTCAGTTTCAACCACTAGCTCAACAACATGTTCAACACTTGTACTTATACTAGAACCAATTAATACACCCAAACCACCACCAGTACAAGGATCATCTTGATCATCATCATCATGAGAAGGAGAATCTCCATAGTCTAACAATTCTTCATCTTCCTTTTGATCCTTATCCTCTGGTTCTACAATAACCTGTTCAATCATGGGTTCTACCACTTGTTCTACTTTATCAACTAGCACAAAACCTGATGATGATCCACCAACTTCTGGAATTTCTACATGTATAGTTGGTTCATCAACCTTCCCTTTATGCTTGGCATCAACACGATCTTGATCATATTGTATGTTGAAGCTAATTTCTTCAGTAAGTGCTTCACCACCATACACTCTAGTAAACACTTTATCATCCGACTTCCCAATTTCTTCAACAAGATTAATTCCCAACTTATCTTCCAACAAGGAAAAATATCTCATGTGTAGATGTAACAAGTCAGCTTGTTGCTTTTGCCTCAGTTGACCATCTTCAATGATCTTTCTCTGTTCAGCATTCTCCTTGCGTAATCTCTCGTTCTCAGGAACCAAACTTTAAATTCTAATGCCCTGTTCAGTAACAGTAGTTTTCGATGGATCAAGATCTTTAAAGGTTGGAAAATCTCCATAACAACTAGCATCGAGCGAAGGTAAACTGAAATCTGGAACTTTTTCAACTGCCTTAGGTGATACACGGGGCTCTTGAACTTGTAGAGATGGTTCCACAACTGGTGTCTTTAGCACATTGGCATCTCTCCCCAGATCTACTATAGGTTCTTCAACAACAAAATTAGGATTCATAGGAGTCACAACCACTTCAGGTTCTTCACTATCTGGCTCATCAATGAGTTTTAACTTTGGTGATGCAGCCCTCTTTGACTTCTTTTTAATACGAACTACCTTTGGCTTCACATGCTTTTCAACAACATCCTTAGGAATATAAGTTTCATCCTGCTCATCAGTAGATTTCCGTTTCTTGGAACTTTCAGCCCTTTTCTCAAACTTAGCTCATGGATTGGCTAATCTCATCCTCCTGCCTTCTGAATCTGATTAGGTTTCCACTAGATCTTTCTCATATGTAGCTGAATAAATTTCTTCTTGAGTTACAGGTGTGACAACCTCTTTCTTCATAACTTTTTGCTTCTTTTTTGGAGCTACAAATTCATCTTCTGAGTCAGACTCATTCTTTTATGAAACGTTTACCAAAAGGTTTAAATTCCAACATTAGCCTAATCTCCTCTTCATGATCTGAGTCACTATTATCATGTCTCCATTTGTTATAAGTAGGAGCCACATAATCAGGATTCTTCAAATGCTCAAATAAACCCTTGAATTTAGGAATATCAGCTTCTTTCACATTCTTGTATGAAGCTAGCTTGGCCAAATTGTTGCCAGTCACATGATTAAGAAAAATCTTAGGTCCTTCTTTCTTGACATTTAGAAATACATTCTCAACAAACATCTGTATGAACCTGGGATACTACAACCACTGATCATCTCCAAAATTCATCTTCATGTTATCCAATATCATCTGGGAGAAGTTGTACTTTAGATTGAAGCATAATGCATCTATGGTACTCATCTGATAATCAAGTATATCATCATATCCTCCCTTGCAATGTCCAATACAATGAACCACCACGTGTTCCAAGTACTTGTACGATCGAGATAAAGTGGTCCTCTTGAATGTTAAACAGTTTAGTGAATCTCTATACCCCATACCAAGCATGCACCCTTTCACCATCTTTTCATCAAGATCAACCGGATCTGAAGATTCATCCTTGGACTCCAAGACTTTCCTGATCAACGATTCATCAACCACAATATCCTTATCTTGTACTTTCGAATGAATATCCTTTCCTACCACTTTAGCATTTTTCCAGAATTCAGATATAATGCTCTCGTATGTTCCACTGAATGTGTAATAACTTTATAAATTCTAGATCTCTTCAGGAATGGCATGATCACTTTAAACTTGTTTGCCTTTGGATCTTCCTTATTCAGATAAGCACAAATATTATGCTTAGGATCTGTGATTTTTCCTTTCTTACCCATCTGCAAGCACAAACAGATAAATATGTTAAAATCAAATTCAATCATTCAACGCATATGTTATTATATCTACGTATATGTCTGGCTAAACATATGTCACTTCAGCGTATATGTCCTTTTAACGGATATGTGTGACAATTTATAAGTTCTGAGTAACGTATATATGTGATAACGTATATGTGTATTTCAACTTATATGACAGATTTAGCGTATAAGTATAATCCAGCGTATATGTCTGGTTTAACGTATATGTTGGTTATTGACCCTGGTCAACGCATAACTTGTACTCCGCATATTTCCTGACATATGCGGCATATATGCCAATGTTTTAACTAAATCAAAATCCCAGATCTGCACCATTTTTACAAACATAATCACACTACAAGACTCGCTAATGTCCATTTATCACACTTTCATCTTCAATTTGGTGGTTAATCAACGTTTAAATGGCACAAAAACAGATTATATTAACGGATATGTCAACACGTTTTAGATCTGAACCAATAAACATGTAATAAACCAATTAAGTGTAATCACTACACTCGTAACTTCAATCTGAATGTTATATGATGATGATTTAGATCAAGGCTTGATTATTCTAAACAAATCTGACTTATCTGTAACCTCAGTTACTGTTCATCTGAGAAACATAGAAGCATTCTCACCTAAACAAACTGGATTGGTGTGTATATCACCAAAACAGAAATCGCACGGCAACCTTTAATGGCAAAAACATAATTTAACCGATTTGCAGGATAGAGAGGTTTTGAAGAGTCAGGCGCATAAGTATTGACTTATGCGCCGTATATCATTTATATATATGCCACACATATGCGGTGTATAAGTAAAGGAACTTATACGGCACATAACTTATACGCCGTATAAGTTCCAAAACTTATACATCCCATAAGTCTGTCCTGAAAAGATCTGATTATATGTCCAATTCACACCAATGTAAAGTCCCAAGTACAAATTAATGTCCTTGTACATTAAAAAAATAACTTAAATAAGCTCTTTTGTGAAAATCTACTGTTTACCAAGTTCAATTTAATGATCTTGCATAAAACAGATAAAACGTTTTGATCACTTTTTAATTTTGATTTGATACAAACATAACAAGATTTGTTGTTTAACGAAAAACCCCGGAGAGATAGTTCATCCGTACATCAAGAGTCTAAAACTAAATCAGAAAGAAAATTTTTTTTGGTTTTTCAATATGTAAGACCCCGAGCACTGGGAGTCCTACAGTTGGTAATCATATCAAATATTTCACAAAAATTTAAACCAAAAATAATTCATTTTATATAAAAAACCATTTCAGAGTAAATTAACAGCAGAATTCAAGAATATTAAAAATACCCAAAACCGGGAAAAAGATTCCAATCAATAAGTAGCGGAAAAAAATTAAGTATTCCAAATTCCCAACTTGGGTACAAGTTCCCAAAAATCAAATGTAAACAAACTGTCTGTTTTATTTCAAAGTCTCTGACTATGAACGCCTTCGACTGTCCGAGTAGTCTCTAGCACGTCCAAGAGGAAATCTCGAGTCCCAAACCTGCAACTCACACTAACATACACACAAATTCAGCTAAAGCTGAGTAAGTTCAAATTTTATATAAACAATGTTCATAATTTCAGTTTAGATTTCAAAAGTACAAAAACTTGAAAATCCTAATTAAATAAATAAATGTTTTCCTTTAAGATATTTATGCTAACACGGGCCTCGCACAACGAGTCGTAAATCGAGTAATATATTTGACCCGGTAGAAGAAAATAGTAAGTAATACATGCCTCTCACTATGAGTTGTAACTCGAGTAATATAGTGGACCCTAATATAGAAAATCCACACAATACGGGTCTCTCACCACGAGTCTTAACTCAAGTAATATATTGGACCGTTGGATATGCAACACGAGCCTCTCACCACGAGTTGTAACTCGAGTAATATATTGGACCCGGCCACAATCCATACAAGCACACACACCCAAAGGCACGATCACACGTAAGTTCATCAAGTACACAAATCAACAAATATACGTTTAAATATATGCAGTATAGCTTAATCACGACGAACTATTATATTTCCACAAGTATAGGTCAAAGGTAATATGTATGTTGCATCTAAAATACAATTACTACAAGTAAACCTATAAGCAGTCACTTAACAGTTTAACAGGTAAAACAATAGGTGTGTATGCTAGCCCAAAACGTAAAAAGTAAAAAGGGCATCACGAACTCACCTGACACGAGGCACACAATCACAACGAGCTAGAGAACCCCTAAGTATTCCCACAACTCAAACGACTGTCAGATTACAAACAATAATTACTAACAGAACCGAACCGACTCGTATATCCTACGAGGCGTTCCTACATGGTTTGATTTACCTAAAACCTCGACCTTTCCAAGATTAATTACAACAGCCCCCGGGGCCTTGTATTTATCAAAACCACCCATTAGATAATCCCGGGGACAAAAGATTCCCAAATTTACCCCCGGAAGTTGCTAGTAGTATCGAATATGTGCGTTTATTAGTTTTTTATGTACTTAACAACCAACTCAGCCCCGTATGGACCAAATTTAATAAAATGACAGCCGACAAGTCCACACGACACCGCACGAGTTGGATGGGTCCGTATCTCGCAAGCACAACGCACCAACTATCAAGTAAACGCTAATTCGCGTTGTACCGACCCGTTTGAGTAACCGACAACCAATTCAGCCCCAATACTTAAAAAAATAACTTTCTAATAGTCCATATATCAAACCAAAGCTACCCGAACTGAATTGATTGTTAATTCCTTCAAACCTCGCGATAAACACAACAATCTAACAATCTAGACAACCAAATACTAGTTTTCAATCTATCATTAATTGACCAATCAAATGAAAACTATAATTCACGATAATAAAGTATGTTAAACTAGACATACCTAAGAAGATTATGGAGCAAGAACCTCAATCAAAACAGCCCCGAAAGTGCTCAAAAGGACAGCCACCCGTCAAGCCTAGATAAGCGATTTTTCGATCAATACGCGAGATATAAATATGAATTAATGTGTAAAAGACTAGTATGGGTGTAGGGCTAACCTTGAATTAGATTATTTCACTTGGAATTGGCTGCAAAAAAAAAGAAAAAAGAGGCACCTAGCTGCTACTGCGTGTTGCGATCGGAACCAACAAACAAAGGAGGAGTTAGGGTTTGTTATAATATAAAAATATTACACTTTAGCCCCTTAAGTTTGAAGGATGCAACAACTTGGAAGAAAAGTTAATTAATTAAACTTACAGGAATGACAAGTAGGTCCTCGAAGCATGCCGGATCAAACCCGAGAATTATACAAACTCTACATGGCTTCATCACTAAACCGAATTTAGCGAACGTTACAAGTCCACCCCCTTAAAATGGGATTCGTCTCCAAATCCCGATGCGATAGGAACTGCTGCGGGTAGAGCTTCATCATCTCGCTCTTGGATTCCCAAGTAGCCTTAGAACCCCTATAGTGCCTCCACTGCACCTTCACCTGCCTAACCACCTTATTCCTCAAACGCCTTTCCTAATGGTCAAGAATAGCGACAGGTTCTTCAACGTAATTCAGCATTCTATCGAGCTTAATATCACCAAGAGGCACATGGGCCTCCTTGTCTGCCAAACATTTCTCAAATGAGATACGTGGAAGGTAGGATGAATCCCAGCGAGCTCGCCGAGCAAATCCAGTCTATACACTACCTTGCCCACACGGGACAAGATATGGAATGGACCTATGAACCTCGGACTAAGCTTCCCATCTTACAAAAACGAATAATACCCTTCCAAGGAGACACTTTTAACATAAACTCGATCACCGGCCTCAAACACAATAGGCCTTTATCTTTAATCCGCATAGGACTTTTGACGTTCTTGAGCGGCCTTCATAAAAGCCTTAATCTTATCAAGTTTCTCAGTCGTAGCCCCCGACCACCTCCAAACTACCCAAGCGTTTCTGACCGATGGAGCCCCAACAGACTGGAGTCCTACACCTATGCCCATACAACATCTCAAATGGGGGCATCCTAATAGTGGCGTGGTAACTGTTATTATTAGAAAACTCGACCAACGGTAGGTGACGATCCCAACTACCACTAAAATCGATAACACAAGCCCGCAATATATCCTCGAGAGTCTGTATGGTCCTCTCGGATTAACCATCCGTCTGCGGGTGATAGGCGGTACTAATGCGAAGTTTGGTACCCATCTCCTCATGAAACTTCTTCCAAAACCGGGAGGTAAAACGCGCGTTCCTATCTGAAACAATTGATACAGGCACTCCGTGCCTAGAAACAATCTCACAAATTAATAGGTCGGCCAACTTCGCAGAATTATAGGTCTCTCGAATCGGCAAGAAGTGAGCGCTCTTAGTCAATCTATCCACGATTACCCAAATGGTGTTATAATTACCCCTAGGAGTACGAGACAGTTTAGTCACAAAATCCATTGTTTGATGCTCCCATTTCCACTCAGGTATTTCCAGGGGTTGAAGTTTCCCGAAGGCTTCTAGTGCTCAGCCTTTGACCTGCAAACACGTCAAACATTTACTCACGTATTGAGCCACCTCATACTTCATCGCAGGCCACCAGTAATTCTTCTTTAGGTGTTGGTACATCTTAGTCGCTCCCGGATGAATAGAATAGCGCGACTTGTGTGCTTCATCAAGAATCATACTCCTGAATCCCCCATACCTGGGTACCCATAGACGATCATCCTTATACTTCACCCCGTCGCCGACATCTTCCAACAACTATTGCTGACCCCAAATACGTTCCCACATAATCCATTCCACCTGTAAGGCCTCCTTCTGAACATTGGCTATCTGTTTCAAAATATCGTGTTTGAGAATAAGTTGATAAGATTTCACACGAATGGGTTTCGGCCTCTCTTTTCGTCTTAACGCGTCGGCTACCACGTTAGCCTTACCGGGATGGCACATAATCTCCAGATCATAATCTTTAATCAATTCCAACCAATGACGCTGCCGCATATTCAATTCCTTTTGCTCGAAGAAATACCTTAAACTCTTATGATCGGTATAGATGACACAAGGAATACCGTACAAGTAATGCCTCCACAACTTAAGCGA
The DNA here is from genome assembly GCF_021521415.1 of Bidens hawaiensis. Classification (NCBI taxonomy): domain Eukaryota; kingdom Viridiplantae; phylum Streptophyta; class Magnoliopsida; order Asterales; family Asteraceae; genus Bidens; species Bidens hawaiensis. The sequence continues at coordinate 561,866 of NW_027492278.1, read as the reverse complement.
AAACACAACTGCCGCCAGTTCTAGATCATGGGTAGGGTAATTCACCTCATGAGGCTTTAACTGCCGCGAGGCATAAGCTATGACTCGGCCCTGCTGCATCAGAACATACCCAAGCCCCTGGTAAGAGTCATCAGAATAGATAACTAGATCGTCAGTGCCATCGGGCAACACTAGTATCGGGGCATGCATCAACCTGTTCTTCAATTCGAGAAAATCCTCCTCCTACTTAGAACCCCAAACAAACTTAACGTTCTTCTTGGTCAACTTGGTCAACGACGAAGCGATTCTCGAAAATTCGGGAATAAAGCGGTGGTAATACCCCTCCAAGCCCAGAAAACTACAAATTTTAGACGGAGACCTAGGAGATTCCCATTTGTTTACGGCTTCCACCTTTGCAGGGTCTACCAAAATACCACTCAGGTTAATAACATGACCTAAGAACTGAACCTCGCGTAACCAGAAAGAACACTTAGAAAATTTCGCGTACATCTTATTCCTTCGTAGTGCTTCCAAAACTTCCATGAGATGACGAGCGTGATCGGTTTCACTTTTGGAATACACAAGAATGTCGTCGATGAACATAATAACAGAACGATCAAGAATCGGCCTACACACCCGGTTCATAATATCCATGAACGCCGCCGGTGCATTGGTCGAACCGAAGACATCACGAGAAATTCATAATGTCCATAACGAGTGCGGAAAGCGGTTTTAGGAATATCTTCCTCACGAATTTTCAACTGATGATAGCCTGACCTAAGGTCGATCTTTGAGAACCAACTAGCTCCTTGGAGCTGATCAAATAAGTCATCGATCCTTGGTAGAGGGTACCGGTATTTCACGATGAGTTTGTTCAATTCACGGTAGTCGATGCACATCCGCATGCTACCGTACTTCTTCTTAAAGAACAGGATCGGGGCACCCCAAGGTGAGATGATCGGTTGAATGAAGCCCTTGTCGAGCAAGTCTTCCATTTGAGTCATAAGTTCTTTCATTTCGTTTGGTGCTAGGCGGTATGGAGCTCGAGCAATGGGTTTTGCACCAGACACAAGGTTTATTTGGAACTCGACCTTGTGATCCAGCGGCACTACTGACAAATCATCTGAAAACACATTCGGGTAATCCCGAACAATAGGAACATCACCGACGGTAGCCACCTCGGTTTTCATGTCTATAGCATACGCCAGGTATGCCCCGCAACCCCGCTCCTGCCTTAAGCATGGATATGATATGTAGTGTCGCACCACTCCGATCACCAAAATCAGTGATTTGGGTCCCATCCGGGGCCCTTAAACGCACAAGTTTCTGACCACAGATAATTTGAGCATCTACACTCGGGAGCCAATCCATCCCAAGCACCACGTCGAAATAGCCCAGCGGCATCAAAAACAGCCGCACCGGAAATTTATACCCAGACAACTCGATGGAACAACCCTGCATAGCCCTAGACACAAAAACGGACTTTCCTACGGCGTCCTCAACCTCAAACACATCGACTACATGCTCGGGTGATTTATTCAACACGGAACAAAACTCCTACTGGCACCCGAATCAAACAAGACCGAAGCCAGTAATTCATCAATTAAAAAGGTACATGGAATAATATTATACTAACACTTAGCTAAACAATCACAAATACGATTCTAATAGAATAAGGAATTCTAAATGGTAGAATATAAAGGATGAATATGGAAAGGAGTACCTGAAACAACGGCCACATCGTCCTTTGCTTCCCTTTTGGAGATGTTGAAAGCCCTCGCCGTGCCTTCGGCTTTTCTTCCGTCTTCCCCTTCGTGGAAGTCCCCTGTTCGGACCCCCCTCACCCTACCGGCCTGACAATTGGATGCTAAGTGCCTAGACCCCCTACATCGGAAACAAGTCAGAGTCGGACACTCGTGGTTGGGGTGCCCAGTCTTCCCACAATGAAAACTGGGTTTAGTCCCAAGCCTGCACTCCCCTCTATGAGGTTTCCCGCACTTCTTGCATTTATCCACCATCACATTTCCCCTATGATCCGAAGCCTCAGTTTTCACTCTCTTTCCTGCCGGATTAAAGTTATTTCCCTCGAACCGTTTACCATTGGAGTTGGAGATCAAGTTCCAGGTTTTCCTAGTCTTAGACGACACTATCTTCTCCCTTTGATCATATAGGGTACCAGCGAGGGTAACCCCCGAATGGAAAGAGCTCATGTCGGTGGTCACCGCACCCCTACGAATATCTACCGGTAGACCCTTCACGTACTTCTTAATCCTCTTAGTTTCAGAAGTAACCAAGTCAGGACACAAACGAGCCATTTGATTAAACTTTGTAGCATATTCCCGATGTGACATATTACCCGCTTCCAAGGTCAAAAAATCCTGTTCAATCTTATCCAGCTTATGTGGAGGAGAAACTGATTTATAATCAACTACTTCAACTCCTCCCAAGTCATCCTCCTAATAGAACGATCACCCATAGCCTGAGCCAAATTATCCCACCAACACAGCGCCTTAGAACGAAACGAGGCGGTAGCATAAGTAACCATATCCTCCCCTTTACATTTACTGATCCTCAATACTGTTTCCATTTCTTTCACCCACTGATGTGCTGCTGATGCATCCTTGGTACCATCAAAAGTAGGAGGGTCACACTTCCTGAAGTCCCCATAAGAACAACCCCTAGTAGACACACTAACAGCCCGAATCTCCTCCTCATCCTCACTCGGCATAATTACCTCATCCTCAACCTGAGTTTTCTTACCCTTTTCTCCTTTATCCGAGCTCTTACCAACCATCGATTCCACCATAGCCCTAACAGCCTCAGCAACGATCTCGGGAATGGCACTGTGAAGGACCTGGTAAACTTCATCCGCGATAGCCGTGCGCATAGTAGAATCTAAGGTGGGATTATTCCCCTCCTCATGAATCGAGGTCTCTTCCTGTTGCAGAGTTGGGTTCTCTCTCTTGGCCTCGGCACATGGCTTACGACCATGATCCCAGACACTAGGACGACCCTCTCTTAGCTGCACGAGTATTAGCCATAACTTGTCCCTTCAAAGACAGAACTTTAACACGGTCAAGTACAAGTAGTATTTAGAACATGTAAGGTAATGGTAAACTGCTAATGACGTTAATCAAGTGTAATTAGTCGTTTACTTTACCCGCCCGTCCTAAGCACCCCATGCCCCTAACCATATTAGCATTCCGTCTAAAACTTAAGCAATTATTCACATAAGGAAATCTTAAAACTTATAAGAATGACTAAACATCAAAAATTACCTCTTGGCATGCAGCTACTCGCGGTTGGCATTTCTAGTCTTTTCCTTTTACAGTTTGAGTCCAAGCATTCGAGAATGCTCGGATCCCTCGAAAATTGGCTTTGATACCAACTTGTAAGACCTCGAACCCCGGGAGTCCTACAGTTGGTAATCATATCTAATATTTCACAAAAATTTAAAACCAAAAATAATTCGTTTAATAAAAAAACCATTTCAGAGTAAATTAACAGCAGAAATTCATGAGTATTAAAAATACCCAGAACGGGGAAAAAGGTTCCAATCAATAAGTAGCAAAAAAATATTAAGTATTCCAAAATCCTAACCCGGGTACAAGTGCCCAAAAATCAAATGTAAACAAACCGTCTGTTTTATTTCAAAGTCTCTGACTAGGAATGCCTTCGACCGTCCGACTAGTCTCCAGCACGTCCAAGCTGAAATCTCGAGTCCCTAACCTGCAACTCAAACTAACATACACGCAAAGTCAGCTAAAGTTGAGTGAGTTCAAGTTTTATATAATCAATGTTCATAATTTCAGTTTAGATTTCAAAAGTACAAAAACTTGAAAATCATAAATAAATAAATAAATGTTTTCCTTTAAAATATTTATGCTAACACGGGCCTCAAACCACGAGTCGTAACTCGAGTAATATATTGGACCCGGTAGCAGAAAACGTTAAGTAATACGGGCCTCTCACCACGAGTCGTAACTCGAGTAATATATTGCAACCTAATACATAACATACACACAATACGGGTCTCTCACCACGAGTCATAACTCGAGTAATATATTGGACCGATGGATATGCAACACGAGCCTCTCACCATGTAACACCCCGTAACCGCAGCGGAAACGTAAAAGGAATGCAACATACACCTCTGATATCAACCACATTGTTTATAAAGAAAACTGAATACATTACTAAACTTCAAATTACATTATCTCATATTTCATTACCGTCTAGGTGATACACACATCATACAATACGATACATAATTCTGTTTATTATAATGTATCCTAACATCCCGCACGCAAATCTTACACACATCAAACACTTAGCACGTAAGCAATCACTTCATCTTAGTTGTACCTGAAAAGCATGTGAGAAAACGGGTCAACTACGAATAGTTGGTGAGTTTCACAATTTGAGTAAACCATGATAAATCCATATCAAAATATAATATTATCTGGGGGCATTGTTAACCCAGTACCGTACTCATTCCGGGGGTAATGTTAACCCAGAAACACGATGTAATTATGCTGAGCCCACAAGTGAAACCTCTGACTATCCACACACAACCCCGTGGCATACTCCGCCCACGTACCTGCCCCAAACCGCTATGTCTAACATTACATAGCAAAATATATATAACAACAAAATAGACATGTGCAACTGGCTGGGAAACATCAGCAAATCCATGCCGGACCAGTTGGGTTTGTCAGACCAATAGTACTATCCACACTCTACCGGCTTTCAGTTAATCACTCGTGTTCCGGGGCCTTAGAATGTTAGCAACTCAGACAATTACCATCTTAGTACATTTCCGTACGATTCCCGTACAATAAAATATATATAAATCCACGCAAATCCATGCGTTCAGTATGTATTTAAACATTTCAGTAGTAACATGCTTCCGCCCCGAGAAAATATGTAAAAACAGTTCAGAAAAAGGGGCTCGTGAAACTCACCTTAGCACATGCAAGCAGGTAACAACAATCATTATCAATTAACACGTCCAATCTGTAATATGATCCCTACGATCGTTATTATACAATTATTGTTTATATAATCTTTAACCGTGTTAACCGGTACATCTGGGGACACTGTTAACCCAGTACTGTACCCGTTCCGGGGGCAATGTTAACCCAGAACACTTCTCCGGACTCAGATTGTGTTTAGTTTAGAGTTCAATGGTCAAGATTATTATTAGTCGTTTTTCCCGTTTTGCGTGCCTAGCACGGTTATCCGTTTTTACGTTTCAAAAATGAGTTTGGTCACACACGACCCGAAAATAGTTGTTGACTGATAATTTAGTTAAAGATGTGAACTTAGAGCTCGGTTTAGACGTCCCGATTGGCCGCGGGACCCGTTTCCGTCTTTGGCGTACCGGAAACTGTTAAAATAGGTTAAAATTACTCAAATCATCCGAACTATTTTCGGATGATTTATTTTTACTTGTTTGACTCAATTATATGAAAATAGTTCATTTTTAGGGTTTTTATACACCAGTCAGTTCGTTTAAGCGAACTTTACCGGTCATTTTAAGCTTTAAAAGTTTGTTTTTACACAAATAATTATCCGTTTAATCTCGGATCTTGAAATTTTGCACAAATCACTTTTTGACAGTGGGGAATTTTATAAAAATATTTCCAGATTAATTTCTATATTTAAAATTTATTTATTTATTTTTAAACACCATTTAAACACTAAATATGTCGTAAATACCAAACGATATTAGAAAAATCCCAAATTTTTCCTGGATGTCCCCTGCCATCCACATAGTCCCCTGTAATTTTTCCAGAACCAAAATCTTCTTTTACATGCCATTTTCACTAAAACCGAGCTAGAAAATCCTAGAACCCGTTTAACCGAAAAGCCTACTTAGACTTCTCCAACTGACCTCAAATTTTGTGTGTGACTTATACATAATATAAAAAGTTTATCTGAAATTTTCCAGAATTTTTCATGATATTTAACTATTTTTCACCATTTTTAGCCAAAACTGAGCATTAAATTCACCAAATATTCATCCTTTGTCCAAAAATTACCAAAAATTCACAGAACTCTTATTTTCATGTGTAGAACATCCCTGTAAAATTTCATGAGCCAACTCTAAACACATCACAATCTGTTCAAAAACTCCAAAACCGAACATAACCGAATATTCCTTTCGTTTTCCGCCACTACAAGCTACAAACTCGTCTTTCCGCCTCATCTACCACTAAATACAGGACCTACAACCAACATACCACAATACCAAGCAAGTTACACTCACGATCAAGCCTCTTACACTATAGTTTCGGTTATGATTCAAAAACAAAGATTTAAAACGTAAAAATTCGTTTTTGGTCTGTTTAACTCCTTTCTTCGACCAAGATCCCTTGTATAACCCGTATACATCACTTGATCATGCAAGAATCGGTTTTCATCTTTGAAACCTCATTTTCTTGCAAATAAACTCAAAAAACGAAGATGAACACGTGATTAACTCGGTTTTTACCTCGGTTTTTCTTGCTCCAAATATCGGTTTGTAGATTATAGAATGGAGAGAGTTGAAGATCATGGAGAATTTGATGTAGAAAAAAGAAATGAGACCATGGGGTTAGACCCTTGGTCCGATCGGATTAATGAGGGGGGTGGGGTGGGACCCACCTCTCCATTCTAGGCCACATGTTTGGATTCTCGTAATCCGGAAAATGTTTTGGATAATCTGGTTCAGTTCGTTTTTTCGGTTAAATGTTTAATTCGGCTTAAAACGAGGCTAAAACGGTCGTTTTTTCGGCTAAAAAATGAAATTTATATAAAACCGATTTAAATACTTTAAAAACTTAAACCATGACATTTATTAACTTAAAACATCATATTATTAATAATTGTGCATCTTTTTCGGCTTGATCGATCGTCTCTTGCTTGGTTTGGTATTAAAGGTTTCGTTTAACGTACCGACGTACATTAAATCGAAAATTCTTTTTCTGTGCTTTAATTCACTTATCCCGAAGCTTTAATACTTCGTAAACATCACTAAATATTATAGATATCGTCTATAATTGAACCCTCGATTCGTTCGGGTTTCAATAACTATCGATCGATTGATCGCATATTCAATACGATGAATTATATATTCACGTACAATCAATACAGTGAACCATGTATTCTCGTATAATTACTATGGTAACTCATGTACCCGACATTAAATATGACGTAACTATTGTCTACCGGTTAGGGTATACCGGGTTTCGTCGGAATCGTTACACACCACGAGTCGTAACTCAAGTTATATATTGGACCCGGCCACAATCCATACAAACACACACACACCAAAAATGCACGCTTACACGTAAGTTCATCAAGTACACACATCAATAGATATATGCATAAATATATGCACTATAGCTTAATCACGACGAACTATTATATTTCCACAAGTAAAGGTCATAGGTAATATGTATGATGCATCTAAAATACAATTACTACAAGTAAACCTGTAAGCAGTCACTTAATAGTTTAACGGGTAAAACAATAGGTGTGTATGCTAGCCCAAAACGTAAAAAGTAAAAAGGGCATCATGAACTCACCTAACACGAGGCACACAATCACAACGAGCTAGAGAACCCCTAAGTATTCCCACAACTCAAATGCCTGTCGGATTATAAAAAATAATTACTAACGGAACCGAACCGACTCGTTTATCCTACGAGGCGTTCCTACATGGTTTGATTTCCCTAAAGCCTTGACCATACCGAGTTTAATTACATCAGCCCCTGGGGCCTTGTATTTACCAAAACCACCCTTAGATAATCCCAGGGACAAAAGATTCCCAATTTCACCCTGAAAGTTGCTAGTTGTATCGTGTATGCGCGTTTATGAGTTGTTTATGTACTTAACAACCAACTCAGCCCCATGTGGACCAAATTTAATAAAATGACAGCCGGCAAGTCCACACGACACCGCACGAGTTGGATGGGTCGGTAACTCGCAAGCACAACGCACCACGCATTGTACCGACCCGTTTGAGTAACCGAGAACCAGTTCAGCCCCAATACTTAAAAAAATAACTTTCCAACAGTCCATATATCAAACCAAAGCTATCCAAATAGAATTGGTTGTTAATTCCTTCAACCTCGCGCTAAACGCAACAATCTAACAATCTAGACAACCGAATACTAGTTTTCAATCTATCACTAATTGACCAATCAAACGAAAACCATAGCTCACGATATTAAAGTATGTTACAGTAGACATACCTAAGAAGGTTATGGAGAAATAACCTCAATCAAAACAGCCCCGAAGTGCTTAAAAGGACAGCCACCCGTCAAGCTTAGATAAGCGAGTTTTCGATCAATAGGCGAGATAAAAAATTAATTACGGTGAAAAAGACTAGTATGGGTGTAGGGCTAACCTTGAATTAGATTATTTCACTTGGAATTGGATGGAAAAAAAGAAAAAGAGGCGCCTAGCTGCTGCTGCCTGTTGCGATCGGAACCAGCAAACAAAAGAGGAGTTAGGGTTTGTTATATTATAAAAATATTACACTTTAGCCCCTTAAGTTTGAAGGATGCAGCCACTTGGAAGGAAAGTTAATTAATTAAACTTACGGGAATGACAAGGAGGTCCTCGAAGCATGTCGGATCAAACCCAAGAATTATACAAACTCTACATGGCTTTATCACTAAACCGAATTTAACGGACATTACACAATAGAAACCAATATCAAATGAAACTTGAATGTTATCAACAAAAAGAAATAGAAACTAGAAATCAATATAGAAATCACATACTTTTGTGAGTTTGAGCAGGGAATCATATTGTCCAAATTGTTCTTCCATGTCAGTTTTATTTTTAGCGTTTATTATGACTGGTGTTAAGTCGGTCAATGGTATTGCTGTCCACCTAAACCTTCTAAACAAATGATTCAAGAATTCCTGTGATACATTTAATTGGTTCAATTAAGCACAAATCTTATATGGATCTCAGCTATCAGACATAATTTGTATATCCTTATACAGTGAGTTTTCACATGTATACATTTCCACTTTTACTCAAAAATTGATTATCTGTGACTCTTGCAAAAATAACAAAACAAAACAACTTAGAACGTTAAAATTTTCCCTTAAGATCGGTATTACTACACGCAGATATGGTTCCATTTTAACAAAAATAAAAAGATAAAATAAGTAGAAATTGTACTGGCCTTAACCCCTAGTTCGATACATGACTTTCACACGTTTGTGCTTATAGTATACGCAGAGGAGATCCAAGGCTTGTACGAAACACCAAGAAAATAAAGCAGAATACTCAAATCTTAACCCTCAGGTTGGATAATCTTATCGAGCAGGAGAGGATCCTAGATTTGAATAAAAATAAAGAAAAAATCAAGTTGAATTTCTTTGCAAAATAAAAAGCAAAATAAGTTGAATTTTTTTCAAAAAATGAACGTATGCACACACAGCAATCTTAAAATCTCATTTTCTTTAAAGTAGATATTAACTAAGTTTTAAGATGTTAATCTACTAGATTCGGCTGTATTTAGGTTTATATCACATAATTTTCCTAACTTGTTTGTTTTAAAGACCTACCAAAGCACCAATACATTTAAGCACTCAGCCTTTTATGCCTACTTTTTACTGGATTTGGGTCCAGATGATCAATGTACTATTATTTTTCTTTTTTGCTTGAAAAACTCATTTTTTGAGGAGCAATATTTTCTAATGTTTTTGATATTTGAATTTTTATTGTTTTTGGCTTTTTCAAAATTTTCAATGTTTTTGGTTTTTCTTGAAATTTTCTCCCCCTAAAATAAAAAACTATACGAAGAATTATTTACAAAAGAAAATATTTGACTCTGTTGTTTAGGATCACACGGTATCTAACACACCTGTTATCTCAGTAACCCTCTTATCAACACCGCCCAAAACTTTTAAACCATTAAGTTTTAATAAGTATTGAAATCGTGACTTATCAAAAGCTTTGGTGAAAAGATCTACTTTTTATTCATTGGTGTGAATTTTGTCTACAGTAATTAGCTTCTTTTCGTAGCAGTCACGAATGAAGTGATACCGTATCTCAATATGCTTAGTTTTAGAGTGGTTTACCGGATTCTTAGTTATCGATATAGATGAATTATTATCTACGAAGATAGGCGTAGTAAGAATATTCAAATCGTAGTCCCGCATCTGTTGTTGTATCCATAAAACCTGAGAACAGCAACTAGAGGCAGCTACATAATTAGCTTCACAGGTAGACAATGAAACCGTGGTTTGTTTCTTGCATTGCCAGGTGACAAGACGCTTGCCGAAGAACTGACACACTACCGTTGTAGATTTGGCATTTAACCTACAGCTTCCATAGTCTGAATCGGAGTATGCCCTTAGCACAAACTCATCGTCTTTTGGATACCAGAAACCGACCCCGGACATCCCTTGAGATAACATAGAATTCTTTTGTTGATCATGAGATGTGAGACCTTCGGATTCGATTGATATCGGGTGCACAAACATGTGGCATACATGATGTTTGGCCGAGAAGCAGTAAGATACATCAATGAGCCTATCATAGATCGGTATAATGTTTGGTCAACCTTCTCCCCGTTGGGATCAGGACCGATAACATGATTCAATGCTAGAGGAGTACTGATAGCCGATGCATCAGTCATGTTTAACTTCGCCAATACGTAATTGACATACTTGGTTTGATGGATAAAGATACATCTGACAATTGTTCTACTTGAAGTCCAAGAAAAAATTTCAACTCCCCCATTGCACTCATCTCAAACTTCTTCTTCATTACTTCTTCAAACTGCTTGCACAAAACATCGTTTGTCGACCCAAAGATGATATCATCGACATATATCTGCACTATCAGTAGATGTCCATTAACAAATTTTGTGAAGAGTGTATAGTCGACGGTTCCTCGGATAAATCCGTTGTCCAAAAGATGTTGGGACAACGTCTCATACCAGGCTGTCGGGGCCTGATGGAGACCGTAGAGGGCTTTATCAAGGAGATACACTTTGTCTTTGTGGATCAGATCGACAAACCCCTGTGGGTGTCCCACATAGACTTCTTCCCTGATTTTTCCTTTAAGGAATGCAGACTTGACATCTAACTGGTAAACTTTGAAACCTTTCCAAGAAGCAAACACCAGAAAGATTTGAATAGCTTCTAGCCTTGCAACTGGTTCATAAACCTTGTTGTAGTCGATACCTTCCCTCTGGTTAAAACCCAAAACAACAAGTCTTGCTTTGTTTCTGACAATGATTCCATTCTCATCCCGTTTACACTTAAACACCCATTTGGTGTTAATCTGCTTCTTATCCTCAGGCAAATCAACTAGTTTTCAGATCCCGAGCTTCTCAAATTGCAATAGTTCCTCTTGCATCGCATTGACCCAGCTCTCTTTTGTTAGGGATTCTTTGTACGTTTTAGGTTTGATCTGCGAAATAAAACACTTGATTGAGAATTGATTTTGTAAAGGAGATACCTTTGAGTAGAAGCACTGGAGATTTTGATCGATTTGACATCTTGTTTGAACTCCAGTATTCAAATCTCCTATGATGTTGTCCTCAAGATGGTAGGATAAAGTTCTTGGCACCACTTTTGTAGGTACTGACACTTCAAGTTGGAGATTGTTTTCATTCTCTTCAGCAACAACGATGCATGGAGAGATAGCCTCGATAATCTCCTCATCTGATTCACTATCCACATCAAAAATAGGAGTAGTCTCTGGCATATCATCAGATTGAACATGATTTGGTACCTCTTGAAGAACTGACATAGGTACTTTAGGCGTTGTTACAAGTCTTCTGATAATTGTTGATTGTATAACATTATCAAAGTCTCATCAGAAATACCTTCCTCAGGGAGCTTGAAACTCTCCCAAAGACTTTCATAATCAAATAGCCTAGAACTCCCTAGTCGTTGAACGGTTGGAGTATATCTTTGACAATCAACGTTTTGGACTTAAACAATCTTGTGGAGGCTAGGAATGTATACAAGTCTTATTGGACTAGCATACCCCAAAAAGAAACCTTCAACAGATTTGGGACCAAATTTGCCTCTCGATTCAAGAACGGTACACGTTGATCCAAATGGTTCAAGCCAGTTAAGATTAGGTTTTCAATGATTTAGTAGCTCGAAAGACGTCTTGCCGAATTTCTTGACTGTAAGCACCTAGTTAAGTGTATAACAAGCTGCCGCTACTGCTTCCGACCAAAAATTCATAAGTAATTTTGAATCAGAGAGCATAGTTCGAGCCATTTCAATCAAGGTTCGATTCTTTCGTTCAGCAACCCCATTTTTTGTGGAGTATACGGTGCACTGAATTCATGAAGAATCCCTTGGTCATTACAATACTCAAGCATTTTGTTGTTCTTGAACTCCGTCCCATTGTCACTTCTTATTCGCCAAATAGATAGATTATATAAATTCCCCAGCTTTTTGAATAGGATCATTAGGGAATCATACATCTCATCCTTTGATTCCGAAATCATTACCAATGAAAATCTTGAATAATCATCGGTAACCACAAGACAATAAAGTTCTCCTATGATACTTTTGACATTCACCAGACCAAACAGATCCATAAGGAGACGTTCGAAGGATAAGCTGATTGTGTTGACAATTTTCTTTGGATGTGATTTCTTCGAGTCAACATGAATCTCCTTTTCTAAAACACGAGTATTAACTTTTTCTTCAGTTTACACAGATTCTGCAACTTCGATTCCAGTTGTCATATCACAACCAGAACTGTTATCAACCTTTTCACATTCAACATAATCATCATTACCAGACTCAGTGGTATCATGCACTGGAATCTCAATTTCCACATTCAGTGCCTTTTTTAAACCCTTAGGTTTCATAGGAAGATAAGCATTCCACATCGGTGGAGGCACGACATGATAATCCCCACTTGATGTTATGTTCTCGTTCACATCATCCTTGATTTTTGTTCCAGGTATAATGTGATCAAGAACACAAGATGAAGCAGCATAACTCACCAATTTCAAGTTTCCTCTTTCTGTCTCAATCTTGGTTGTTTGCAACTCAAGTTTGTGAGCTGCATTTTATCAATGTGTCTGTTAATGGCAATTTGTTTATCTTCAACAGTAAGTTTTAACATAGAAATCACAAATTCTTTTCACATTTTTGCAATTTCATAAAAGCCTCATTAACCCTTTTAAGATCTAACAAATCTGGGACATAATGTCTTTTTAACTCTTTAATTTCAAGAGTTTTAAAATCACATTCATTACATGGCAATTCACACTTTTCACATATATTCGAGTTTACATGATGTGCCATGAGTGCCTGATCTGTTGGAGAGCATTCTTCACTTGAAATTTCTGAATCTCCATCGATAATATCTTCAACCAGTCCCTCAATGAACTCATCTTTTACCTCAACAGGTTCCTCCTCGTCACTTGAATTTTTGACTTCAGGAAGCACCACATCTTCTTCATCTCCAAAGTCAATTTTTCCATGAGGTACTTCTTCTCCATTAAACCATCCTACAAAACTTTCTTTGATATCAGGTGGAAATAATGAAATAAGATAGTCAGAAGGAACCTCATGAAGTTTGTCATATGTTCGTGGAAGTTCGTCATCTGAAGTATTTTGATCATCTTCTTGAACAATCTTGTCACTTTCTACATTATTATCTTTGAACACCTTGTCCATACCCTGCTCATTAACCACTTCATTTTCAACCAAATGATCAACACAATCTTTGACTATATTCTCAACACATTCACTTTTCTCCACCTTTTCACATAACACTTCTTGATTATCCTCATCAACCATTTCGGCCACATTTGCTTGAAACACCGAGTTACAATTAAAACCTTCATCCATCTGAGCTGTAGCAGCCATTTGTTGTGAGGTTGACGCTTCAGTCGGTTTCTTGCTTTTTGAAGATTCTGCCTCAGGACGATGATAAATTACTTGCTTGTAGTAATCTCTTCCAAAGGGATTTGTTGTATTATCATCAACATTTTTTCTTGTACACTCCCGCTTGAAGTGTCCATTATCTTTGCATCGAAAGCGTATCACCTTAGATTTATCAAAACCCAACTTTGATGTTGTACCATCTAGCACATTTCTTCCTGTTATTTCGTTGAACCTTTCCAATGGATCAATTTGGTCGTAGTCCTCTTTTGTCATGTTATAATTTCCAATACGACGAGCAACTAAAAACTCTTATGACTCTAAAACTGATCCAAGAAATGCCATATGTTCCTTTACTGAGTCAGTGGTCAGGTGTCCTATATTCTTCAAATTTACTACAATGGTGCACTGTATAATATCAGAATCTTGTGTGTTCGAGGCTTGAGATACTGGAATCATTCCTGAGTAACTACTACTGTAATGTGGAGTAGTAGAAACATTGGTTGCACATGCTTGTCCAGTTTGCTCTGTACAAAAAGCTACGGGAATGTTAGGATTTGATGAAGTGACAGATTGTGGACCTTTGAAATATAACCCAACATCATGTGAAACTGCTGTTGATTTCATCTTCTGCTTTTTCCTAAGCTCCAATTCGTTTGCTTCAAGCTTCTTAATAAATTTTGCAAGATTCAGTGGGGCATATGCAACAGAATTTAACTGTTGAATCATTATGAATGTGTTCCACTCTTCAGGTAACCCATCAGCCAGTTTATCAATGCCCAACCTCTTCATTTCGTTAACCAAATGACAATATCTCTCAACCAACTGTGCAAATGTTTCCCCTTTGACTAGAGTATAGATATCAAATTCTTTCTTCAGTAATGCCATCTTGCTTTTCCTCATGTTAGGGTTTCCTCTATCTTTATTCAATAGAGCTTACCAAATGGAGTAACACGAGCCATTGTGTTGTAACAGTTGAAAGATTTATGCTTTAATCAACATCTTCTTTTCTCTTAAAAACTGATTTTTGTCACCGTCAGCAATCTGTGACAACATATAGTTGCTGCCATTTTCATTATTTGGTATAATGTATTCTTCCTCAACAGCTGTCTACGTCTCATAATTCAAAGCTTGTACGTAAGTCTCAAATTTATCCGCCCAAGACGGATAATCTTCCATACGAAGAAGCATTGGAGGCTTGTTTGATGTTTCCATTTCATTCTCGAGATTAATAATCTGAAGCAAGGCAGAAGGTTGTGATACAAACGCACTGAGATTTTCCATGATTCTTATTTAATGAAAGTCAACGAATATCTTTTGATGGTCAACGGATATGTAGAATGAATGGTTAACGGATGTGTATTATAGTCAACGTATATGTATTCAAATGTATATGTTTTTCAACTTATAACATATGCGGCATATATGTCATACGCCATATATGTTATACGTGAATAACATATGTGTTGGGATAACATATGCGTGAATAGACATCATTTTGGTATTTTGGCAATTTGAAGGTCCCAATGATGTAGTAATTAGGTGAATTTTTGAAGGATTTGGCATGGCTAGGTTAGGAATGTCTTGTGAAAGTTTGAAGAACTTTTGACGGTTGATTTTGTAGATAAAGACAAAAACCTTGAAAACTTGTGATGTTCAAGCTAGTTACGAGCCATAAAGCTCTGATACCACTTGAAAGAAGCTGTTGATCTGATGTAGACAACAATAAGGATCTCTAGATGTTACAGCTTGTATCTCAAAGTGCGGAATCCAATGAGAGTGAACAAAACAGGTAAACATTAAGCATCATATTCATTGATAACTTCAAAGATTATAAGATATGACTCTATAGTAACTTTCTCACTCTACGTAACAATCACCAAAAAGTCGCTTGAATAACGCATAAGTCTCCTATTTATAGGAAACACATGAAAATTATCAAGGCCGTATATGATATACGGCGTATATGTTATGTGCCGAATAACATATGTGACTTATGCATTAATCACAAATACATGCATACATTTTACATTTAAAGCCCTATACAATCATATCTAACACATCTAAGACCCTAGCAATAGACAATATGCTCCAACATTTTCCCTAGCCTTCTTTAATTTTTCTTCATATTTTCTCTTCCTCTTTCTAACATATGTCACTATATGCTCTGGCCATTCTTTTGGATACATTAAAACAACAAGGTATGTCCTTAGAACCACCATGTCTGATACAAAACATTCATATTTCCTTCTTGACATCCTTACCCATTCTCTCTCTTCTTTTTTTTCACTTCCTTTTTCTCCTCAGCAATCACTATCCCTAGTGAAGTTACAATTCTTTCTTTAAAAGTGCTCATGACCATTGCTAGACTCTCATCAACATTCTTTTTTAAGGGTTCTTCTTCATCTTCTTTATTTTTTAAGTCGATCAATGTCCCTATCACCTCTTGTGGAATCTCATCATTCTCAATTTCTTCATTCCTCAACTCCATCACTTTAATTACACTTTCTACTTCAGTAACATCAACATCCTTAGTTTCTTCCACATGAAAAAAAATCATCTCCTGGAGTAGGTTTGGGGGCACTGGTGGGTTGTAAATCTGCACCTTTCATGGCCACACCGTTCCCCTATAATTTTCTCTTTTCTATCTCTTCAGCAGTTTCTTTTTCAACTTCACTATCTTTTTCCAACTCCCCCTAACCTTCAACATTCTCTTCTACAACCTCAACCTCTTGCTCGTCATCAGTCATCTCATATTCTGCTTCTATTAAGTTTAGAGCATTTGACATCACAGCTTCATCTTCACTTTCATCATAGACTTCATTTATCAAATCCAAAGCCTCCATACACCCCCTGTTTTGGTGCATCTGAGGTCTTCTCAACCTCAGACTGCTCCAGGGTACGAATCTTCTCAAGAGAAACTCTTAAAGCTTCTTCAAGTGATTCATTCTTAAGTTTAAGCTCACTATTTTCAGCTTCCAAAACAACATTTCTTGGCAATAAATCTTTATAATTACTCTCCAGAGAGGTGATTGGGAAATCATATTCTGGTATTGCGTCAAACTCAGACTCGGGTCGGGTGAAGACAGACTCAGGTGATTAAGGTGTAAATGTAGTTTCATTTATGGCTTGAGTGTCAGATTGGTCTTGGGTAGGTTGTTGTTGATGATGGATTGGTTGTTCTGGTGATGATTGTAAAAGTTCATTGATTGGGGAATTTGGTGGTGAAGAGCTGGATGGTTCATTTATGGGTTCTAGGTTTGATGAGTATGGGGGTGTAGATATGTTTGTAGTTGTATCAATGATATGATCTGGTGAGACTTGTGGGGCTATCATATGAATAGTTTATGTCACCTGATTCACCACATTGTCAAAAAAAGTGTCATCATCAATATATTCATCTAAAGCCTCATCTTTAGCCACCACAGGCTTATGTGCTCCCACAATCTCCACTCCAACATCTGCATTATTTTCATTTTCTTCCATAGCCAATTCATCTTCCACTTGCTCATTTAGCACAACATTCTCGTTTACTCCAAACTCCTCATCTCCTCCATGATTATCACAATCATTACTGTCACTTGTATCTTCATCATCACTCTCTTCATTTCCTCAACATCAGGTTCCGGAGACATTGGAATCTCCATAATCGCTATTTGATCATTCAACAACCAAGGCAAATTATCAAATTCAATCTGAGTATTGAATTGGTTCTTGGCATTCACATTCTTTATTCTTTTCTAGCTATTCGGATCTTGTAGAATCAAGATGTCACCTGTAGTTGACAACCCATGCAAAGTACCATTGATAATTATATGTAGGAATGTTGGGTACATCAAGAATTTGTCTCTTTCATTCTTCTGTGCATTTGTAACGTCCGTAAATTTCTGATAAAAGATTTAGCCTTGTAGTGTTACGTACACCTTCGAGCTTGACCCGGCTTTCTTCCGAGAGCTCCTCTCCACCCCGTAAGCGTATCTTGCTTAACCTTTTCGTGCAAGTTCAACTCTTAATAAAGTGGAAGGGCCAGAATGTAACATTTGATATTATAACAAAAAAATCAAAACCTTAGCCCCTAGGACCTGCGATCGGCAGAAAGGCAGGGCCTTGCACCCTTGATTTTTCTTTTTTGCAGCTGCGTTTAGGCATTAAAACTCCAATTCCAGGTTAGTCCCATGTCCCCTCTAGTATTTTACACCTTAAACCATCCTTATACATCGCGTATTGATCGTTAAACGACTCGTTGTAGACTTGTGTGGTGGTTGTCCAATTGAGGAATTCCAGGGCTGTTTTGATTAGGGTTTTTGCACCAAAATCTTATAGGTATGTCATTTACATCATATTAAAATTTCGTGGTCATTAGAGGTGTTTAGGTCGGTCAATCGATTTTAGTTCGAAAACTAGGGTTTATCGGGTGTAGAATTGCAAATGGATGAGTTTGATGCGTTAATTGATCGAGTGACTGACCGAATCAGTTTGTGCAGCCCAAGGGGGGTTTATGGGCTGTGCAAAAATTATTTTTTTTTATGCTCGGGGCTGTTGTGGTTAGTGCTTCGTCAATCGAGTCGGCGGTGCGCGAATTTTCGTTTAAACGTTAAAGTAAGAGTTGTAAAAAGGAACCATCAACCCTATCAACGCGCTTTCGACCCAATTTGATTGTCCTTGGGCCTTGGGCCAAGTTTTTGGGCCTTGGGCCAAGGGTTGGGCCTTGGGCCAAGTGTTGGGCCTTGGGCCTAGGGTTGGGCTTTGGCCAAGTGTTGGGCCTTAGGCCAAGGATTGGACCTCGGGCTAAGTTGTTGGGCCTAGGGCCAAGTGTTGGGCCTTGGGCCAAGTTGTTGGGCCTTGGGCCAAAGTGTTGGGCTTGAATGGCCCATTAGGCAAGAGTGTTCTTACGGTCTAGTCTAGTAACGTGTTTTGTATAATTTACAGGCCCTTGCTTGTGATCGTGCACTTAGGAATTTCCTAGCTCGTTGCAGGTGTTCGATTGATTTCAGGTGAGTTCATGATGCCTTTTTTAATCTTTTTATGTTTTGGGCTAGCATACACACCCTATTACATATTTTGCCCAATTTTAATCGCTTAAACTATTGGATAGTATTACATGGTCTTATTCGTGATTGAGCATTTTGAAAGCTATGTTTGAATTATTTCTATGCCTTAGGATATTTTAAACTCGTTTATAGTCTTATATTCCTTAAGGTTACATATATTATTCATGGTCTAGGCTAAAGGATACTATTAGGCCTAGTATTAATTTCTAGATTATCTGTTATTTATGGATTGAATGTGATGGTATGGTTTGGTTGAATGTTTGAATTAGATGTTTGTATGTGTGTAAGTGAATGTGTATGTGATGGTAAACTGTGACCGGGTCAAATATATTACTCGGAGAGGACCCGAGGTGAGGAGGCCGTGTTGCATGTTTATGACGCGGCTGGGTCAAATATATTACTTGGTGAAGACCCGGGGTGAGGAGGCCTTCCGTTCTATAAACCGTGGTCGGGTCAAATATATTACTTGGAGAAGACCTGGGTGAGGAGGCCCGTATCACGTGTTTGGATGTTAAACCGCGACCGAGTCAAATATATTACTTGGGGATGACCCGGGGTGAGGAGGCTCGTGTTGCGTGATTTTGTTTTATTAAACTGTGACCGAGTCAAATATATTACTTGGGGATGATCCGGGGTGAGGAGGCTCGTGTTGCATGAATTTTAACGGTTTTGTTAAACCGCGGCTGGGTCAAATATATTACTCGGGGAAGACCCGGGGTGAGGAGGGCTGTGCTGCATTAAAAGATGTTTAATGTTTTATTCACTTATGATTTGGTTAAGAAAAGCTATTTATGATTTTATGGTCTCATGATTTTCCACTACATTCCATACTCATGGAATTTAAATTTTTAATGAATGTCGTTTACGAAAACTTGAACTCACTCAGCTCAAGCTGACTTTGTGTGTATGTTAGATTGACTTTCAGATTAAGAAGTTGATGCTACCGCTTGGACGTGCTGGATGCTACTCGGGAGGTTGAAGGCATTTCTGCCCGAGGGATTCAAATAAAACATATATTTTATTTACATTTGATTTTGGACACCTGTACCCGCGTTTGGGATTTTTGATACTTAAACTTTTCCGCTGTTATTTACTCTGAACTGGTTTCAAATAAAATGAATTGTTTGGTTTTTAAATTTTTGTGAAATTGTGGACGTGATTACCAACTGTAGGATTCCCGGGATTCGGGGTCTTACAGCATTGCTAACCAACCCACTAAATATCAATCATGAAAAGTTGAATGGTTGATTGTATAAAATTTCGATAGTAGCGGTTGCCAACTCCTTACTCAAGAGGGTCCATGTCCCTCTTCAGAATGATAGACTTTGAATAACATGATGTATTAGAAATCTGTAGATAAGTGGAACATTCCTTTCTAGAAATGTCCCTCATGGATGTTGCCCTGATAACCTATTGTCTCCTGGAAAATCCTCAACAGCCTTTGCTGTGAGTAAGATAGCTGAACTTCATGATTATCGTTTAATAGAAGTGCTGCTCGAATGGACTGTTCTGTGATCTCTATCTCCTATTCGATTACTGTGGCCTCCATTCTTCTGCCATTCACATCATCATTGTACTCGGATGAACCCCAAAATCATTCATATGGTTTATGTAGATCACTGGGCTCTCTGTCAAGGCAAACCTTATGTTTGAGTTGTTTAAGAAATTAATCATTAGCCCAAATTCTTGATTCTCTTCGTTAACCTCCAAAAGAGCGCACATATTGTGCTTCGGTTCAAATTTATAAGCCATTATATCTGCAAAACAAATAACAATAGTTAGTAATTTGTAGATATAATTTTATCAATAGGAAGAGTTAATGAAGAATTGTGTGTCACACCCCAACTGTGGTTCACAGCTCACTAGGTACTATCGTACAAGATAAAATATGACAATATCTATTTATTTATTTATTTATTTATTTATTTATTTATTTATTTATTTCAAATTACAATCAAGTACACAAAGTCTAAAAAATTACCAAAACAAAATAAAATCTGTTCTTTATTTTATTGTCTAAGGTCTTTCTATGTGTTCTTCACCTTAACTTCAAATCATCTAGTAATCCTACATATGCGTAAAAAAATAAACAGAGATTTGTCAACAACACATGTTGAGTGAGATGATCATCATTTTTAAATATGTAATAATATGTATTAATAAGTAATAAATAATACATGTGCAAACAAAATAATGTGATTAATAATCAATCAAACCATGAGCAAATAGTGTTTCAGTTGACCATGCCTCACGAACACGGGCTATGCCTACTATGACTAGCATATAAATGTGATTTTCGGTTGACTATGCCTCACGAAAACGGGCTATGGCTACTAGGATGGCGCATGATTATACTATAATTTGATTATGATGATCCCCTCCGAATATGATAGAATGCAAGCACATAAGCAAGTAACAAATAACATTTGATCGAATACACACAATCATTTGTTTGCTAGTTTTGTGTATGTATGTATGTAATATAAAAGAAGTATTAGTATGCATATGTCCCCAAAATGCTTAAAAACAGTAAAATTAAAAGGGGAATGATATCTAACCTTGACGATTAAGTGAATAAGCCTAGAGATAGAATAAAAGAGCAAAGTTAACAAGACAATTTTTCTGATCCAACTAGATCTGAGACGTATACAAAACAAAATAGAGTCAAAACCGAGAATATAGCCTCTAGAATCAATCCAAAAAGATATCTAGAACTCCGGTTATGAGATTTTCAGTAAATAAGCGAGCTGGTACTAACTAGAATCTGAACAGCGAGTCGGGAGTCGGGTTTTGGTCAATACACTCAAAATCTCGAGATAAAACTAAAAGTATTCTAGATAGAGAGCTAATTCAGATCAGAAGATATAGTAATTGAAAAATCATTAAAATTGACTTTTATGCCCCTAAACGGGTCGGAAAGCAATTGACCGACAAAACCACATCCATCAGCAAAATTGATCGAGGGATTTTATTCTACTGATAAGAACCTACAATTTTGAAGAAGACAACTTACCTGAAGATGAATAGAAGAATGAGAAAATCATGGTCAAAGAAGCCTTGAACACTATAGTTAACTAGTCTTGAAAGAATTCGATTAAATTTGAAGAATATGATGATGGGGAAGAAGAAATTCGGGGGTTTGATGTAATGAACAACCAAGGACAGTATTTTTTGGAATTTAGATTATGTTATTTTAAATAATAAAGTCCGTAAATTCGTTTATTTGGTAAACGAACTCGTTTAGGAAACAAAATAATCAATAAATGACAAAATCATGTCCAATATCTTAAAGATCTTGTCTTAAGCATCAAGAAAATGACTTTGGGATAATTTAAAACATTAATTTACATAACTTGGAGATTAAGTTCCGTTGATTTAGTCAAAAATATGAAAAAATTGGCAAAATTAGTCCCTGCAGTTCCCGAAAATTCATTTTAGCTATTTTAAGCAATTTTAAGAGTTTCTATGGACTATTTGGCATAATTATAATGCTTGAAAACTTTCCTTAAAAGGATATATGTTTTGTAGAGTTTGTATTTTTACTGAGACTCGATCTGGCCTTCCTCGGGGACCACTTTGTCTTTCTTGTAAGCCTATGTATTTAACGTTTAATCCAAGACATCATAATTTATAAGTGGAAGGGCCTAGATGTAAAATTTTTATAACATGAACCCTAAAACTCCTTCTCCTTCCTTCTAGTTCCGATCGGCGCCTCTCACCAGCCTCCCTCCTCAATTTTCGTGCATGTTCTAGCCATTCTACGGCCTCCCGAGACTAACTCAAGGTTGATTCTATCTTAGTATAACTTTTTTCACCATTAAACCCTTTGTTGAACATGTTAGGGTTGAGTTTTGATGATAACAGTTTGCTGACAGATTCGTACTCGTTTATTGTAGGGTCTGTAACTCGATGATAATCCGTTGTTTTAGATCGATTCTTGATTCCATAATGTTCTACTTTGAGTCTAGTTTTCAGAAAAGTATAATATGTAATTTTTGGACGAGATTTGAATGGTTTTTATGAATTTATAAGATCGAGTGTCAAAGTTGATGCGGGATGACGGATTCTGGTCTGTCTTCCCGACATCATAACTCTTTTTCAACAAGTCCAAATTAGTTGGTTCCACTTATGGAACTAAATATTGGGGCTGAATTGGTTGTCGGTTACTCAAACGGCGCGAATTCGCGTTTATTAGGTAGTTGGTGCGTTGTGCTTGCGGATTATCGACCCATCCAACTCGTGTAGTGTCGTGTGGACTTGTTGGCTGTGATTTTATTAAATTTGGTCCACACGGGACTGAGTTGGTTGTTAAGGGCATAAACAACTCATAAACGCGCATATTCGTTCAACTAGCAACTTCCGGGGGTATTTGGGAATCCTTTGTCACCGGGATTAGCCAAGGGATGTTTTGGTAAATACAAGGCCCCGGGGGCTGTTGTAATTGAACTTGGTGATGTCGAGGCTTTAGGAAACTCGAACCATGTTAGAACGCCTCGTAGGATAAATGAGTCCTTTCGGTGTCGTTAGTAATGATTGTATGTAAACTGACAAGCGTTTGAGTTGTGGGGTTACCTAGGGGTTCTCTAGCTCGTGGTAATTTCGTGCCTTGTGTCAGGTGAGTCCATGATGCCCCTTTTCACTCTTTCAAATTTTGGGCTCGCATACACACCGAACTGTTTTTACTTGATAAACCGCTTAAATGATTTTGCATAGACTCAGTTGTACTATGGTATTTTTGTGATGATATTTAAGTATGTATATACATGTGTTACCTTATGGCCCATAGGATTACTTGTAGTGTGGTATATCTTGGAATAATATATACGTATGTTTATACATGTGTTACCTTATGGCCCATAGGCTTACTTGTAGTATGGTATATCTTGGGATGTTATATATGCGTGTTTACACATGTGTTACCCTATGGCCTATGATTAGTGATGTTGGTTAGTCCTTAGTGACTAAGGATGGCTTACTTGTGATATGGTATATTTTGGGATTATATATATATATATATGTATATATATATGTATATATATATATATGTATATATGTATGAGCATGTGTTACCTTATAGCCTAAGATGGTTGATGTTATTTAGTTCCTTGTGACTAAGAATGATGTGAGTAGGCTTATTGATGTGTGTGTGCATGGTGATCAAGCCCGGGTCAAAAATATTACTTGGGTTTTCAAATCCCTTGGTGAAGAGGCCCGTGTGGCGTGATCATCATTTTGGCGGGTCAAATATATTACTTGGGTTTTAAAATCCTGTGGTGAAGAGGCCCGTTGTATGTTAAACCGTGATCGGGTCAAATATATTACTCGAGTTATGCTCGTGGTGAAGAGGCCCGTATCACGTGTTTGGATGTGTAAGTCGTGACCGAGTCAAATATATTACTCGGGTTTGACTCGTGGTGAAGAGGCTCGTGTCACGTGCTTAGGTCTTACCGCGTCCGGGTCAAAAATATTACTCGAGTCTTGACTCGTGGTGAAGAGGCCCGTGCACGCGTGTTTGACCAGGAATGTATTATTTGGTGAAATATATTTATTTATTTTATTATTATTCTCTCTACTATTTTAGAGCTATAACTTTGAAATAAAGAATGAATATTGTTTATGAAAACTTAAACTCACTCAGCTCTAGCTGACTTTGTGTGTATGTGTAACGTCCGTAAATTTCCGATAAAAAAGTTTAACCTTGTAGTGTTGTGTGCACCTTCAGGCTTGACCCGACATTCTTCCGAGAGCTTCTGGCCACCCTCGTAAACGTTTCTCACTTAACTTTTCTTAGAAATTCGATCATTAGTAAAGTGGAGGGGCTAGGATGTATTATTATTATATCATTATACAAAAAAAAAAAAAAAACATAACCCTAAACCTTACAAGGTCCGATCGGCGCCCCCCCCCCTTCCCCCTCTATTCTTGATTTTCGTGCAAGACCAGCTCGTTCCGGCCATCCAAACTTCAATTCCAGGTCGGTATTATATGTCTACAAATTTTTTTCACCTTAATTCATCCATATGGCGCGTTTATTCGTCGAAATTCGGTTGTTTTTAGGCTTGTTGGGTGGCTGTCCAATTGGGCAGTTTCGGGGCTATTTCGGCTAAGGTTTTTGCACCACAATCTTCCTAGGTATGTCCTATATAACATACTAAAATTTCATGGTCATTGGAATTGGTTTTGGCCAATTGTTAATAGTTTGAAACTAGGATTCGGTTGACTAGTTTGTGAGTTGTTGTGTTTAACGCGTTGTTTGAGGGAATTGACAACCAATTCGAATGTTGTAGACTCGGCATGATATGTTGGATGTGAAAAACTGATTTTTTTTGAGTATTTGGGGTGAATTGGTTGTCGGTTGCTTGAACGGGTCGGTACGGCGCAAATTCGCGTTTATTGGTAATTTGTGCATCGGGCTTGCGAATTACCGACCCATTCAACTCGTGTAGGGTCGTGTAGACTTGTTGGCTGTGATTTTACTAAATTTGGTCCACACGGGGCTGAGTCGGTATCTAGGTGCTTAAACAACCCGTTAACGCACGTATTCGATAAAGTCAACAACTTTCGGGGGTAAATTGGGAACCCTTTGTCCCCGAGATTAACTAAAGGTGGTTTTGGTAAATACATGGCCTCGGGGCCTGATTTAATTGAATGTGGTAATGTCAAGGCTTTAGGTCAATCAAATCATGTTAGAACGTCTCGTAGGATAAACGAGTCGGTACGTTTAGTTAGTAATCTTTGTGTGCAATCCGACAGGCTTGTAAAATGTGGATTGGCTATGAAGTTCTCAAACTCTTTGGTGTTTGTGTGGCTCGTTTCAGGTGAGTTCATGATGCCCTTTTTACTCTTTTACGATTTCAGCTAGCCTACACACCGAAATCCAATTTTATACGATTTTACTCGTTACAACTATTTGAATGGTATTACATGGTCTTACTCGTGATTGTGCATTTTGAAAGCTATATTCGAATTATTTTACATGCTTTAGGATATTTTAGACTCGTTTATGGTCTTATATCCTTTAAGGTTATATACATTATTGATGGTCTAGACTCGAGGATGTTAATAGACTTGGTAGTAATTGAATATGAGTAGACCTATTTACTTAGTTCACGTATGGGATGATATATATATATAGATATATATATATGTATGTATGTATGGAGGTATGTATGTATGTATGTATGTATGTATGAGTATGTGTTACCTTATAGCCTACGGTTGTGTGATGATATTTACTCGGGTTTAAAAATCCCGTGGTGAAGAGGCCATTGTATGTTGAGCCGTGATCAGGTCAAATATATTACTCGGGTTGTACCCGAGGTGGAGAGGCCCTTATCAAGTGCTTGGATGTGTAAGCTGTGACCGAGTCAAATATATTACTCGGGTTTGACGTGGTTGAGAGGCTCGTGTCACATGCTTTGGTCTTACCGCCTCCGGGTCAAATATATTACTCGAGTCTTGACTCGTGGTGGAGAGGCCCGTGTACGTGTGTTCGAAGATGAATGTATTATTTGCTGAATTATATTAATTATTTTATTATTATCCTCTCTATTGTTTAGAATTATAAGTTTTGAAATAAAGTATGAAATATTGTTTATGAAAACCTGAACTCACTCAGCTCTAGCTGACTTTGTGTGTATTTTAGTTTGACTTTCAAGTTAAGGATTGGAGGTTACCGCTTGGACGTGCTGGAGACTACTCGGAAGGTTGAAGGCATTTCTGGTCAAGGATTTCAAATAAAACGGATATTTTATTTACATTCAATTTTGGACACTTGTACCCCTGTTTGGGACTTTTAATACTTAAATTTTTTCCGCTGTTATTTACTCTGAACTGGTTTTAAATACAAAGAATTGTTTGGTTTTATATTTTTGTGAAATTGTGGATGTGATTACCAACTGTAGGATTCCCAGGATTCGGGGGTCTTACAAGTTGGCATCTGAGCCATGGTTCGAGGGATCCGAGCATTCTCGAATGCTTGGACTCGAACTGTAAAACGAAAGACTAGAAATGCCAACCGCGAGTAGCTGCACGCGAAGAGGTAAATTTTACAATTGTTATTTATTTTTATAAGCAATAGAGTTCTATTATGTGCATATTTGCTTAAATGTTAGATGGGATGCTAATATGGTTAGGGGCAGGGGGTACTTAGGATGGGCGGGTAAAGTAAACAATTAATAACACTTGAACAACGTTATTAGCAGTTTAGCATTACCTACCATGTTCTAAATACTACTTGTGTCTGACCGTGTCAGGATTCTGTCTTTGTAGGAATAGGATATGACCAATACCCGTTCAGCAAAAAGGGGTCGTCCTAGTGGTCGTGGTCGTAGGCCACGTGCCGAGACTGAGAGGGAGAGCCTGACTCCGCAGGAAGAAGGTACCCCGATTCAGGGAGAGGGGGATAACCCCGCTTTAAGCCCCGCTATACGCGCGGCCATCGCAGATGAGGTTTATCAGGTTCTCCAGAGCGTTATTCCCAAGATTGTTGCGGAGACGATTAGGGTTGCAAAGGAGTCCACGGTTGGTAAGGGTACGGATAAGCAGGGAAAGGGTCAAGAGGCTTGGGTTGATGATGAGGTGGTGGTGTCAAGTGAGAAGGAGGAGGAAGTTTGTGCGTGTAGTGTATCTTCTAGAGGTTGTTCGTATGGGGGTTTCAAGAAGTGTGACCCTCCCGCTTTCGATGGTACTAAAGATGCGTTGGCAGCTCATCAGTGGGTTAGAGAAATGGAAGCCGTATTGAGGGTTAGTAAGTGCAAAGAGGAGGATATGTTAACTTATGCTACTGCCTCGTTTCGTTCTGAGGCGCTGTGTTGGTGGGATAATCTAGCTCAAGCTATGGGTAATCGTTCTATTAGGAGGATGGCTTGGGAAGAGTTGAAACAGTTGGTTATCGATCATTTTTTGCCCTCCGCATGAATTAGATAAGATGGAGCATGAGTTCTTAGTTTTAGAAGCGGGTGATATGTCACATCGAGAGTATACTACAAAATTCAACCAAATGGCTCGCCTATGTCCCGATCTAGTTACACATGTAGATAAAATAATCAAAACGTACGTGAAGGGTCTACCGGTAGATGTTCGTAGGGGTGTGGTGACCACCGGCATAAGCTCTTTCCATTCGGTGGTTACCCTAGCAGGTATATTGTATGAACAGAGAGAGATGGTGAGCCCAACTGAATCTGGAAAGGATTGGAAACCGAGCTCTAACTCCAACGGCAAACATTATGGGGGCAATGATTCTGTGTCGCCTGGGAAGAAAGCGAGGACCGAGACATCGGACCGTAAGAGTAAGGGGTATAGCGATGGATGCAGGAAGTGCCGGAAGCCGCATCGGGGGGAATGCAAGCCTGGGGCTATGCCCTGTTTTCGTTGTGGGAAGATTGGACACGCCAACTATGAGTGCCCGACTTTGATTTGTTTTCGATATAGGGGGTCTGGACATTTAGCGTCAAATTGCCATACCAATAGGGCAGGGGAGTCCGAGCAAGGGACTTCCTCGAGGGGGAAAATGGAAGAAAGACCGAAGGTTAAGGCGAGTGCCTTTAGTATCTCGACGAAGGAGTCAAAGGAGGACACGTACACCATTTCAGGTAATCCTTTTGATCATTTTATTTGATACATTGCGCTTTCTATTTATCTCCCTCTCGAATGCTTTTGTGTGTAATCCTTTGGCTAGGAAGTAGTACGATATCATTAGTAGGGGTACTATTTATACCCATTCTGTGTATGATGTGATGTTTTGAATTGTCGCAACCCGCGCTTGTTCCTGTGTAGCGGGATTCGGGGACGAACCCCATTCTTAGGGGAGTAGACTTGTAACGTCCGTAATTTCCCGATAAAAAGGTTTAACCTTGTAGTGTTGTGTGCACTTTTGGGCTTGACCCGGCATTCTTCCGAGAGCTCCTGGCCACCCTCGTAAACGTTTCTCACTTAACTTTTCTTAGAAATTAGATCATTAGTAAATTGGAGGGGCTAGGATGTATTATTATTATATCATTATACAAAAAAATAAATAAGTAAATAAACATAACCCTAAACCTTACAAGGTCCGATCGGCGCCCCCCCCCCTTCCCCCTCTCTTCTCGATTTTTGTGCAAGACCAGCTCGTTCCGGCCATCCAAACTTCAATTCCAGGTCGGTATTATATGTCTACAACTTTTTTTTCACCTTAATTCATCCATATGGCGCGTTTATTCGTCGAAATTTGGTTGTTTTTAAGCTTGTCGGGTGGCTGTCCAATTGGGCAGTTTCGGGGCTGTTTCGGCTAAGGTTTTTGCACCACAATCTTCCTAGGTATGTCCTATATAACATACTAAAATTTCATGGTCATTGGAATTGGTTAGGTCGGCCAATTGTTAATAGTTTGAAAACTAGGATTCGGTTGACTAGTTTGTGAGTTGTTGTGTTTAACGCGTTGTTAGAGGCAATTGACAACCAATTCGAATGTTGTAGACTCGGCATGATATGTTGGCTGTGAAAAACTGATTTTTTTTGAGTTTTTGGGGTGAATTGGTTGTCGGTTGCTTGAACGGGTCGGTACGGCTCAAATTCGCGTTTATTGGTAATTTGTGCATCGGGCTTGCGAATTACCGACCATTCAACTCGTGTAGCGTCGTGTGGACTTGTTGGCTGTGATTTTACTAAATTTGGTCCACACGGGGCTGAGTCGGTATCTAGGTGCTTAAACAACCCGTTAACGCCCTTATTCGATTAAGTCAACAACTTTCGGGGGTAAATTGGGAACCCTTTGTCCCCGGGATTAACTAAGGGTGGTTTTGGTAAATACATGGCCTCGGGGCCTGATGTAATTGAATGTGGTAATATCAAGGCTTTAGGTCAATCAAATCATGTTAGAACGTCTCGTAGGATAAACGAGTCGGTACGTTTAGTTAGTAATCTTTGTGTGCAATCCGACAGGCTTGTAAACTGTGGATTGGCTATGAAGTTCTCAAACTAATTGGTGTTTGTGTGGCTCGTTTCAGGTGAGTTCATGATGCCCTTTTTACTCTTTTACGTTTTAGGCTAGCATACACACCGAAATCTAATTTTATACGATTTTACTCGTTACAACTATTTGAATGGTATTACATGGTTTTACTCGTGATTGTGCATTTTGAAAGCTATATTTGAATTATTTTACATGCTTTAGGATATTTTAGACTCGTTTATGGTTATATCCTTTAAGGTTATATACATTATTGATGGCCTAGATTCGAGGATGTTAATAGACATGGTAGTAATTGAATATGAGTAGACCTATTTACTTAGTTCACGTATGGGATGATATATATATAGATATATATATACATGTATGTATGTATGGAGGTATGTATGTATGTATGTATGTATGAGTATGTGTTACCTTATAGCCTACTGTTGTGTGATGATATTTACTCGGGTTTAAAAATCCCGTGGTGAAGAGGCCATTGTATGTTGAGCCGTGATCAGGTCAAATATATTACTCGGGTTGTACCCGAGGTGGAGAGGCCCTTATCAAGTGCTTGGATGTGTAAGCTGTGACCGAGTCAAATATATTACTCGGGTTTGACGTGGTTGAGAGGCTCGTGTCACATGCTTTGGTCTTACCGCCTCCGGGTCAAATATATTACTCGAGTCTTGACTCGTGGTGGAGAGGCCCGTGTACGTGTGTTCGACGATGAATGTATTATTTGGTGAATTATATTAATTATTTTATTATTATCCTCTCTATTGTTTAGAATTATAAGTTTTGAAATAAAGTATGAAATATTGTTTATGAAAACCTGAACTCACTCAGCTCTAGCTGACTTTGTGTGTATGTTAGTTTGACTTTCAGGTTAAGGATTGAAGGTTACCGCTTGGATGTGCTGGAGACTACTCGGAAGGTTGAAGGCATTTCTGGTCAAGGATTTCAAATAAAACGGATATTTTATTTACATTCGATTTCGGACACTTGTCCCCGTGTTTGGGACTTTTAATACTTAATTTTTTTCCGCTGTTATTTACTCTGAACTGGTTTTAAATACAAAGAATTGTTTGGTTTTAAATTTTTGTGAAATTGTGGATGTGATTACCAACTGTAGGATTCCCGGGATTCGGGGGTCTTACAGTATGTTAGATGGATTTGCAGGTTGAGAGGTAAGGAACTACCGCTTGGACGTGCTCGAGACTACTTGGACGGTTGAAGGCATTTCTAGTCGGATATTAATTACATAAACTGTTTTCTTTTCATTTACTACTTTAAACATTTAAATTTTGGTTTTGGGCACTCTTCCCGGTTTTCTGGGGTTTTTGATACTGGTTAATTTTCGTTGTTTATTACTCTGAACTGGTTTTAAATAAAATGAAACGTTTGGTTTTAAATTTTTGGTGAAATTGTGGATGTGATTACCAACTGTAGGATTCCTGGGATTCGGGGTCTTACAATAATTGAAAATTATTGAATTATAAAATAAGTTAAATATAAGTTTTAAATTGTTCGAAAGATCCGAATTACATTCTCGAATTGGTTTAAGCATAAACGTATATAAATACAAAAAGTCTGAGATGTTACATTTTGTCTTCAGTAACCTGTTCTTTGACAATTTGAAGACCTAAACAAACATGCAAATCGGTAAGTAACATAAACAGTTTATACCCTAATTCCAACAATTGAGTATCGGAAATCAGTTTTCGATCTCTTACCAAGTCGGAATTAGAAAGGTTGATTTTAATTTGGATTGATTTTGAGCGAGCAGAGGGCAATGAGAGGGCACGAGTAGAGAATAATTGAGAGAGGGGGGAAAAAACTGTTATAAAATTTCCAAGTCCCCCTTTTATACCTAACGCTTGAAGTTTAAAACCACTTTTTGTCGTTTTGTACCAGCAGGATACTTTTACTGAAAATCATTTATGTTCTCTGCTCGAGCAAACCGCCAAAGGCAGTTGACTACAAGTGTGCTCGTAAAGGATTCTCAAAGCATGCTCGACCAAAATCAATTGAATTTTGGTTAAGTATGAATTTTAGTTTTAAATAGATTGCTTGAAAACTAAGTCTACTCGAAAGAAAACTTAAGCAATTTAATTAATCTTTTAATCACTTCGAACCTGTACTCGAGTTCAACCCGTGCTCGAGTCTTTACCTTAACCAAAATTCACATCACAAGTAACACATCAAATTTTCAAATATGCTCGTAGGCGAGATCATGCTCGAAAGGTAACAGCGCAAAACTTAATTAACAACTTTGCATTTATGATGATCGGTATACTCGAATAAGCAAAGAATGCATGTCAGTAAATCAAATTAAGTGATTTTATGTTTGAGACAAATACATGCTTGAAAGCAGTTAGAAAACTTTCAAACCCACAGTTTGCTCGAGTATGTTATCATTGTGAGTCGATTCGCACCCCGTCATTTCCTAAGATACTTGTTAAGTTCATGCATTCACTCTTGAAAGATCTATGGACGGATGTGGAGAGTTCGATTCGAATAACAATCAATAATAGGATGAACAATTGTAATCGAAACACAAATAGATAGATGTAGTAGTATGATTTTGTTAACCAAAGATTTTCACAAAGAACACTCATACATACATACATACATAATCATAAACGCTTGACCACCCGGGGAGAGCTCTTCCCCGGGGGAAAACTCTCAAATAAAATACATAACAAAACACATAACCTAATAGTCTATTTATAGTGGTCTTGTGCCTTGGTCTTCACTCCATCTACCTCTTAGACAAGACCATAATATTAATATATTTTTCACCCATAATAATAATAATAATTCGATGCGTCGGTCTAAAATATAAGTCCCAACAGCTTTTGTGATATTATTAAGGTTCAATTAATGCACAAGTATTGAAAGGACATCACTTTGGATTTAAGTTGTCTCATATCTCTTCTCAAGGCTTATTTAACTTTCTCCAAGTCACCCCAACTTGACTCCAACCCCCTAATGCATGGTCAAAAACTTTTTTATATTTGAACAGTGTTT
The DNA here is from genome assembly GCF_021521415.1 of Bidens hawaiensis. Taxonomy (NCBI): domain Eukaryota; kingdom Viridiplantae; phylum Streptophyta; class Magnoliopsida; order Asterales; family Asteraceae; genus Bidens; species Bidens hawaiensis. The sequence goes on along the minus strand of NW_027492278.1, from coordinate 528,996 downwards.
TAAAGGCACAAACTTTAAGGATGAACGTTGGACTTACATTCCATCCGAACTCACAAGCCTTACATTCAAGGTGTTTAGGACTTATTTTAGTTCCCCACCTCTGTAGTTCTCGGAAGCTCCTTTAAGTTTGTTTATTTTTATAACTTAATAATATTTACATAGCTAATAATATATATATTTTTTTATATATGAGGATAAGCTAGTTTAACTGTTCATAACATTGAAAACATATTTTAATGGTTGACCATAATACCAACAGGCTTGTGTATGACTGGATAGTTACCTTTCTGCCCATCATCCGGAGAGATGCATATTGAAACATACTTGCATAATTAAATGTATATCCACATCAGACTTGGCATGATCATTATGTTTATATCACTTAAGCATTTACACATTATGGAAAGCTACCATGCATATCAATGACTGTACTTAAACCCTTTTAAGCCTATAATCCAAGTGTTAATTGACTTAACCAATTTTCTATCATTTCCCAATTAGGTTGGATACAATTTCCATTAAAAACTTTTAAACTTCTATAAAGCTTTGAGCTAAATAGTCTTATCATATCTCCTTTTGACATCACCAAAAACTCAACTTTTGATAATCCATTTATTCTCAGCTTTTAAACAAACCTTTTCTTTGAAGAGATTCATTTTGACACACAAACATTTCAAATGACATTTAGACTTTCACTCAGATACATTCATTATTAATGAATGTTTGTCACATAGGTACACAAGATGGAATCATTTTTAGAAATATTCTTTTCAAAACATTTGATTCATATACTTAGTCTCAAAACAAATAATATCAACAAATAAACAGATATGCTTATAACATTCAATCATAACATCAATAGATCACATTCAGCAAATTAGCAATCAAGTAACACTATCAGTTAAGCACACAACAAGAAGTTCACAAATTTAAAACAGAATAAACACTTAACAGATTTAATAATCATTTAAGCACTTAAACGCATATTATTAATCAAAATTCATTTGCATTTATCATTCCTAAGGACTTTAATAGAAAGTTGAATATGGTTTTATCCAGAGTTTTGGTGAACAAGTCAGTCAAATTGTAAGTTGTTCCAACTCTTCTTATTTCTATTAAAGCCTTTTCATTACAGTCTCTAATGAAATGATGTCTGATTTCAATGTGTTTTGTTTTAGAATGATGAACAGGATTCTTAACAATAAACATAGCAGCAGTATTATCATTAATATTAGGAGCGTTATGAAAGTTCAAACCATAATCCAGCATGAGAGAGCCTGATAGGAACTAGATCTGTGATGACATCGTGTTACTCGTTGATTAGGTATAAGATTATGAACGAATAAGGTTAAGTGTGTGTACTGTGTGTGTTGAGAGTAAATTTGGGCAGAGTAACGACACGAGAGTGATAATAATCAGAACTTTTTTTAACGAATAATCTTATAGGATATATATATAGGAGATGACTACATTCTTTAAGTTACCACTTAACGAATGTGTCATTTGTTACTTTAAGTCATATGAATGAACACCTTCATTCATTAATACATTTAATCATAGCGAATAGCCCTCATTCGTTAACTCATTCGTTAACTCAGATTAACGAATGAGCTTACAATTAATACGAATGTGATACATTTGTTACTGGGTAACGAATGTATCGTACATTTAGGGCGAATGGGCATATTTACTGATGTGGTCAAAAAATATATATACTATTATATAAATATTCCTATACTTTCAAGTATTTTGAGCCATGTCTTTATGATATATTCTCCTAATTGATTCATATGTGGGTTTATAGGGTCTCAAAAGACAATGAGCTAAAAAGAGTAATATCGATTTATTTTAAGTGATCATTTGGTTGATAGGTGCATTACACATACTTTATGAATCATTTTTATGCATCGGTATAATTGTTGACGTAACACAATTTAAACTTGTTATTAATAATATATATATTTTTATTTTTTTTAATAAAATAACAAGAAACAGGTTTAAATTAGAAATTAAGAAAATGATTTACTAATGCTTAAACTATTTGCACCATAAATAAATTATTAAATTGTTATTAACCACAATTCTTTTAACAGATTATGTTGTGATCGGTGGTGGAGTATTTTTTTAGCAAACAAGATATTTTGATTGGATCAAAGAGATTTATGGTGAGTTGATAATTATGTGAGCTGAGAAAAAAAAGTTTAAGGCTTACACGAAACTAAATGGTGGGCTTTCTATGTCAGTGGGAGAATTAATAAAACGAAAAAGAAAAACAAGAAAAAAAAACCCTAGAGACATCATACGGAGGCGCCAAGCAAGAAAAAAAGACAGAAGCAGTAGCTGCAAAGAAAAGAAAGAAAAAAAAGTCAACGGAAGCTTACCAGCAATTGGTCTCAATTATTACTGTGTTGATCGAGTTTTGAAGAAAACAAGGAGCTAGGTTTCCTACTAGGTTATTATTTTTATTTGTCATGAACCATAACTTGTATATTATTTTTGTTTCATACTTTTTCATGAGTAGCTAAATATTTTTAACTACCTAGGTTTTGGTTGAGCACTATGTTATATTGATGGTTTGACGAATTTTTATTTGACGTTGGTTGATTTAGTGTTATGGTAAAGTTTTTAATTGGTTTGTTCACGATATATGCGTAATTAAATCCGATTTTTGCTTTAATAATTATTCCACTTGTGTTTCATAGTCATTGGTGATTGTTAGATGCATGATTAGGTTGTCTACGTTTTGTTTCAACTTGTTTGCGATTTATGGTCGAAAAAATCTAGGAGTAATTATAGAGAGCGGATTAGATTTTATTATTCTATTTCTAGAGAGGCCGGGAGGCAATTTAGTGTTGTGTCATCTTTGTCTTTTGTGGGGTTTGGGTACTAATTGCATGGGAGTGAGTTAGCCTAGGTCCCTTTAGATTATTGTGATACAAGTCGTGTTCAAATTAATTAAAAATACCCCCTTTATATTAATATATTGTATTCGAAGAGACCGGGAGGTAATTTGGATTTTGGGGTACCATAGTATTATTAGGTAAGGTGAGACCGGGAGGTGATCCAAACCTTTAACAATTGAGCTTAACATGTCATTAGAGTTCTAGAGTTTCGTTGGTGAGGCCCTGAGACGATCTAGCATACTTTAGTGGTATTTAGTGTCATATTTTTTTAGATATTGTTTTTCAACCAAGTCAAGTTCGTTAGCTATTAATTTAACTAGTAGGATTTCATTACCTAGGTATTCGTTTCTCGCATTTGGTTAAAACCCGATTTTTATTAAATTTTTGTTTTTAGTTTAAGTTTTAATTAGTTAAGTAATTTAGTTTAATTAATATTTAAAAAGAAAAAAAATCTAAAAATTAAAAGAAAGTCTAGATTAGTAATAATTTTATGTTTAATAATTAGAATTTACCCATAGTGTCCTAGGTTCGATATCCGTTCTTACTTGCTAGCTACATAACGACCAGTACACTTGCCGATTGTGTGGTTTTTAGGTGAATTCGGTAAAACTTGGTTATAATATTATACATACTTTTCACACATCAAGTTTTTGGCGCCGTTGCCGGGGACACTAGTAAATTCTTTGTTTAAACCGAGTTGATTATTTGATCTATTTATTTGTTTATTTGCTTTTTAGTTGCCTTTAGGTGCCTTTACTTGCTATTTGTGCCTTTAGTTTTGGTTTCTTTAAAAAAAAAAGAACAATAAAAATAAAATAAATAATCTATTTTTTAACAATTTTTAGTTTATGCACCATACTCGTTCACAAGGACCACTTCCGTATTCCGCGTCAGAAGAACCTGAGAGAGATCTTAGCGAGAGGCTTAAGGAGCTTAGAGGAAACGTAAGTTCTATACCCGACATTCAGGTACACGTCCCTGCTCCTAGAATAGATATGGGTGATGCCATTCCACCACCACCGAGACAGACCGTTCATGCTAAAGCCAAGGACGGCATCGTGGGAGCCCGATCTGCAATCGTCCGACCAGCTGCAACTAATAACCAAAACTGGCAAATTCCCTCTCACGTCATGAATTCCATCACCAATTCTGCTCAGTTCCACGGCTTGGATGACGAAGATGCTCCGGGACACCTGTCCAGATTCGTTCGGATCTGCGGAACGTTTAATATTAATAATATATCATCCGACGTCATTCATCTTAAGTTGTTTCCATTCTCACTTTCCGGGCGTGCTGCTTCATGGTTCGAATCTTTGCCAAACGCCTCAATCGCCACATGGGCCGACCTGCAATTAAAGTTCCTAAGAAAATATTTCCCTCCATCGAAGGTCGGACGTCTCCACAAGCAAATCCATTCTTTTCACATGGACCCCCATGAGTCCTATTTTTCTGCGTGGGAACGCTTCCAAGCTCTTCTTAACAGTTTTCCTCAGCATGGCCTATCCGATTGGGTTATGGTTGAAAAATTGTATAATGGCCTTACCCCCGAAACTCAACAACGGTTCAATACTACCACTGGAGGAAACATGCTAGATAAGCTCACCATAGAGGAGGCTGAAGAAATGTTCGAGAGCATAGCGTTAGCGGACCAGCATACACCGAGTAGAAGGTCTATTTTGGCTGCCAAAGCCGCTGCCATCGCGGAATCCCGTGGAGTTCATCATGTTGATCAGAGTGCGAGATTGTCGGCATAGTTGGAGGTGTTGACGAAGGAGGTTAGAGATTTAAAGCTGCAACGAAAGTGTGAGATTTGTCACAAAAATCACGAGACAGCCGATTGTCCCGTTGATTCTCTGGAGGTAGATTTTCTTACTAATCAAAACCGTTTTGTCAATTCCGGGTGGCGAAACAATAACTATAATATGGCTAGCAGGTAACTCCAGTTATCAGCAACGCCAAAATCTGTTCCAAGAACCCGCCCCAGAACCTGCTCCTGTGCCACATAATACTTCCAAGATCGAGGAGCTTTTGGCTAACCAATCTCAATTGTTAAATCAGCTCTTACAGAATCAGGCCAAAACAAAATCCACTCTTTTGCACCATGAGACGTTTACCAAGGGGCAACAGGTCGCATTTCAGAATCTTGAGGCCAGGTTTGGTGAGTTGTTCGCAAAGATTGATCAATGACCCTCGGGGAGTCTTCCTAGTGACATCGTCCCTAATCCCGGTCCTACCTATACTAAACCATTTCTAAATGCTCATGCCAAGGAAGTGACCACCCGAAGTGGGAGAGGGGTTGTTAGCAGCGCACCAAGAGAGGAGGAGGAAGTCGATGAGGAGTTGGAGTTAGAGACGCCACCTGACACGTTGAACTGAAGGCGAAACCCAGCAAGTACCTCACAGTCAGGTGGTGCGTCAGTTGAGAAGGAGAAGCAGGTTGAGCAGGAACCGATGCACATCTATAAGGCAAAACCGCCATACCCCAGTCGTCTGGTGAGGAAGAATGATTCGGAGCAGTACTCTAGATTTCTCGACATGCTTAAGAAGCTCCATGTGAACATTCCGTTTATCGAAGCTCTTGCAAACATGCCAAAACACGCCAAGTTTCTTAACGATTTGCTCACTAAAAAGAACAAACTCGAGGAGCTTTCGACTGTTACTCTTAGTGAGGAGTGTTCTGCCGCCGTACAGAACAAGCTTCCTAGGAAGATGACAGATCCGGGCACCTTTACCATTCCTTGCTTGATTGGTAATCTTAATGTTAGCAATGCTTTGGCCGACCTCGGTGCAAGCATTAACCTCTTGCCCTACTCTGTGTTTGCCAAACTTAACGTGGGAGAGCTGCTTCCCACCCGAATGAGCATCCAGCTGGCAGACCAATCTGTGAAGTTCCCAAGGGTCATTGTGGAGAACATGTTGGTGTAGGTGGACAAATTCATCTTCCCGATCGATTTTGTCATTCTCAATATGGATGAGGACTCGAACGTTCCGCTCATCCTCGGTCGTCCATTCTTAGCCACTGCACGTGCTCTCATTGATATCGCCGATGGAAAATTGACTCTTCGAGTTCATGATGACACGGTCACATTCGACGTGCAGAAATCCATCAGACATACTCAGCAGCAGGATGACACTCTCTACTTCATCGACACTTTCATGATGCATGTAGGCGATTATCTTACGAAGTTCTGCGAGAGAGACACATCTGACACTCAGATCATCGATGTGGAGAATCAGTTAGTCGAGATGACAATATTTGATTTTGATCAGGAGCAGCAGTTGCCTGAGTCAGGAGGAAACGAGCCGATCATGAGTTCCCAGATTTTTTCTGATGTCCTAGCGGTTGAAGAGAGAGAGTTTCCTATCGAAAAACCATCTGTTGAGAACCCCCCATCCTTAGAGCTGAAAGATTTACTATCTCATCTCGAGTATGCCTTTTTAGGGGAGGGATCTCAACTTCCCGTCATCATCTCTTCGAGTTTGGAGACGGAGGAGAACGAGAAGTTGATGGTTGTTCTAAAATCTCATAAGCATGCCATCGCATGGAAGCTTATGGATATCAAAGGTATAAACCCGTCGTTTTGCACGCATAAAATTTTTATATAGAAAGAGTTTAAACCTGTGGTGCAGCCGCAGAGGAGGCTTAACCCGAACATGCAGGAGGTTGTTAAAAAGGAGGTTATTAAGTTACTCAACGCTGGTTTGATTTTTCCGATCTCTGACTCCGCATGGGTTAGCCCAGTCTAGGTGGTCCCTAAAAAGGGCGGTATGATAGTTATCACGAATGAAAAGAAAGAACTCATACCGACACGGACTGTGACAGGGTGGCGAGTTTGCATCGACTACCATAGACTTAACGAGGCCACACGAAAGGACCATTTCCCGCTTCCATTCATCGATCAGATGCTTGAGCGTTTGTCAGAGAAGCAGTTCTATTGTTTCCTTGATGGCGTTTCCGGTTATTTCCAAATCCCCATCGCCCCGGGAGATCAGGAGAAGACCACATTTACATGTCCCTTTGGTACATTCGCGTACCGACGCATGCCATTTGGATTGTGTAACGCTCCTGCTACATTTCAGCGGCGCATGGTGGCCATTTTCCATGAGTTGATCGAGGATTCCATGGAGGTATTTATGGATGATTTTTCTGTCTTTGGGAATTCCTTCGATGATTGTCTGCGTAACTTAGATCGAGTGCTTGCTAGGTGTGAAGAGACGAACCTTATGCTTATTTGGGAGAAATGTCATTTTATGGTTCATGAGGGTATTGTTTTAGGTCATAAGATTTATAGTGTGGGGATTGAGGTCGATAGAGCTAAGGTAGACACCATTTTCAAACTTCCACCGCCCACTTCTGTGAAGTCTATTCGTAGTTTCTTAGGTCATGCGGGGTTCTATCGCCGATTTATTTAAGACTTTTTGAAGATTTCCCGTCCGATGACCCAGCTTCTAGAGAAATTTAGGCCGTTTAATTTTAGTGTTAGAGGGCCTTTGAGTGTTTGAGGGCCTTTAAGTTGATTAAGGAGAGGTTAGTGAGTGCTCCTATTCTTGTTGCTCCTAATTGGACTCTTCAATTTGAGATCATGTGCGATGCGAGTGACTTTGCTGTTGGAGCTGTGTTAGGGCAGCGTCGAGAGAAGCACTTCCATCCCATCTATTACGCTAGCAAGACCCTTAACGATGCTCAGGAGAATTACACCACGACAGAGAAGGAACTTCTTGCGGTTGTTTTTGCGTGCAATAAATTTCCGTTCCTATCTCGTGCTTTCTAAGACTATCATATTCTCTAATCATGCGGCTCTGCGTTACCTGTTCGCTAATAAAGATGCGAAACCCCGACTCCTTCGTTGGATCCTTCTGCTTCAGGAGTTCGATATAGAAATTAAAGATAAAAGAAGTGCTGAAAATGTCGCCGCTGACCACTTATCACGGCTAGAAAATCCTGACATGGATGAGACCCAGGAACAGGCGATTGGTGATAATTTTCTGGGTGAGACTCTACTGTATTTAAAGGCGAGTGAAGAGGGTTTCCATGGTTTGCTGATCTTGCTAATTATCTATCCTCTGGTGAGTTAGTGCTCGGACTGACATATCAGCAAAAGAAGAAGTTCTTTGCAGATATCAAGTTCTACATTTGGGAGGATCCGTAGTTATTCTGTATTGGTGTAGATCAGGTGATTCGTCGATGTGTTTTTGGTGATGAGGCTCGCAGTATTCTTCGACATTGTCATGAGGGCCCGACCGGTGGCCATTTTGGTGCGACTTATACCGCCAAACGCGTGTTTGATGCGGGATTCTATTGGCCGGCTATTTTTCGAGATGCGCATGAGTTTTTTTGTTCGTGTGACGCGTTTTAGAGAGCCGGTAACATCTCATCCTGAAATGAGATGCCCCAAAACCCCATCCAGGTGGTTGAGATCTTTGATATATGGGGCATTGATTTTATGGGTCCGTTCCCTATGTCTAGAGGGAACAGATACATCCTCGTTGCTGTTGACTACGTGTCCAATTGGGTGGAGGCTCAAGCCATACCTAGAAATGATGCGCGGGTTGTAATGGGATTCCTTCGAAAACTCTTTGCTCGATTCGGTACTCCTAAGGCCCTGATCACTGATCGGGGTACCCACTTTGTAATGCTCAGATGGATAAGGTTTTGAAACGTTATGGGGTCACCGATCGACTTTCTACAGCCTACCATCCTCAGACTAGCGGTCAAGTGGAAAACACCAATAGTGGCATTAAGAGGATTTTAGAGAAAACAGTGGGGAACAGTCGAGCGGACTGGGCTGAAAAGTTAGATGATGCACTCTGGGCTTTCGTACTGCATTTTAAACGCCTATCGGGACCACTCCCTTTCGCCTAGTTTATGGAAAGGCGTGCCATCTTCCTGTTGAGTTAGAGCATCGTGCGTATTGGGCTTTAAGAGCCATAAATCTTGATTTATCTGCGGTGGGAAAGAGTCGTTATCTTCAAATTCATGAGGTTGAGGAGTTACGGAACAAGGCGTATGAAAGAAGTTGGGGGTATAAGGAGTGGACAAAGGAACTTTATGATAAACATATCAAGGGGCCCAAAGAGTTTAAGTGTGGGGATAAGGTTCTTCTATATAATTCCCAGTTGAAGTTGTTTCCGGGTAAATTGAAATCCCGATGGGCTGGTCTGGCCATTGTGAACGAGGCATTTCCGTATGGAGCAGTTGAGATAGAGGCTGATGATGGACATTCTTGGAAAGTGAATGGGCATAGACTAAAGCATTATGTTAGAGGTCCACTTGGTGATCGCGAGGAAGAGGCGATCTACCTTGATCGCCTGGAGAGTAGAGGATGAGAGCACACTCGGGACTTCGCCCGAGTTGTAGAGTTTATATATACCCTAGTTGCATTATTTTCTTTTATTTTTATTCTTCTTTATTTTATTTTATTTTCCTTTGAGTCTGTTTTAGTCCTTAGAGTCTATTTGATGCCTGCTTTGGGTTGTTTTGAGTTTTATTTTGCAGGATTGGATTTTCTCGTTCGTACTCAATCTCCATTCGGATGAGGATTTTTCCGAGCCTATCATATTGTAGAGGACACCCATAAGTTGCGGCCGCGAATGAAATGCTATACAGCCGCCTAGGAACAAGATTTGTGAAGAGAATTGCATCATTACCAGTGGAGTCTGTTCCACTTTACTTGTTTTAGATTTTAATTCTACTTTATTTTTTATCATTTTTTATTCCTACATTAGGGACAATGTAGATTTTAAGTGTGGGGATGGGAAACTGGCGTTTTTCTTAAAAAAAAAGAAAAAAAATAAAAAAAAATTAAAAAAAATTAAAAAAAAAACAAATAAAAAAAAATTATCCTTGAAATTATTTTTATGCATTTAACAGGAGATGATATTAATTTACCGATGAATTTTGACAACACTCTTGAAAATTTTTATGGAAAAAAAAAAGTTTTTAGATCAGCACATATACTGGGATGTAACTGAACAGGTAGACTCTGTATTTGATGTGTCAGTAGGCTCAGCCCCCTTAAGAATGAAAGGACAGTACGCTTGTAGACTTAATTGAACCTAAATTGCTTGATTTTTAGTGGGATACATGTTAGACTATAAAAAATGGGATGAAAGGTCAGGCTAGACTCAAGCCTTATGTTTATGTTGATCGTAAAAATTAAAAATTATATAGAAATCTGAATACACTAATCATACGATTCTTAGGTAGGTTTAACGTTAGGGTATGCCTAAGTAGCCTGTGATATAAAAATAAATTTCATACTTCTAGTTTTAGTGGTTAACACTTCATAGGCGTATGGTTTTATAACCTTAAATCCTGTATTGATGGGATGCTTCGGGGTTCGGAGACCATGGGTCTTTATGCGGTATATCATCTGGGTATTCATATCTCCTAAGTGGATTTATAAATATTAAAAGAGCTCAAAGAGTAAACCCGCAGTTTTTCTGCCATATATAAGTCATTAAACATGATCAACTTGTACTTCAAAGTACAAATACACTACTGACTTGATCATCCACGCTGTTAGTCATACGGGGTCCCCTTGCTCGCGTCCTAATACCATTAACAAACGGACCACAAGGGACACGTCATATGTAAACCCTACAGATGAATTCGTGCATACTCACCCATGGAGATGGACTTTGGGGTGTTGCTTGATAACGGGGGTATGTCATGTAGTGGGGAACACTTACTAGTTAGTTACTTAATACTTACCTTAATCATATCTAATGGCTGCTAGGTAGACCTTAATGCTTAAGCTTAGGTGGTATATGGTACAACAATATCCTTAATCGTCTTTAGCTGTTCTTATAAATGGTATAACATGTTTTGATCAACTAGATATAAGGTTTAAGTCAAGTTGGGGTGGCTCGAGACTGGTAAAACCGTGTGAAATTGTTCTTAATTATGGGTCCCACTAGATCATATGAACTAATAAACGTGTTGCATCTTACTTGTCTCGGTAAGTATTAAAGGGCATGGGTTTAGTTGGACAACAATACTGGCAATGGACCAGATTTATCTTACTAGGCGAATTCCATGGATAAGTATGTCGGAAATCGTGATTAATGTGTTTGATAGTTTTAAAGATTGAAAATGAAAGAAAATTCAAGAGTTGTGGGTTTATATTGTATATCTCGGTTATGATCCTGTGCAGACTAATTTTCAGGGACGAAAAAGGTTTAAGTGTGAGGATATTTGATGTGGTCGAAAAATATATATAATATTTTATAAATATTCCTATACTTTCAAGTATTTTGAGCCAGGTTTTTATAATATATTCTTCTAATTGATTCATATGTGGGTTTATAGGGTCTCAAAAAACAATGAGCTAAAACGAGTAATATCAATTTATTTTAAGTGATCATTTGGTTGATAGGTGCATTACACATACTTTATGAATCATTTTTTTGCACGGTGTAATTGTTGACGTACCACAATTTAAAATTGTTATAAATAATAATATATTTTTATTTTTTTAATAAAATAATAAGAAACAGGTTTAAATTAGAAATTGAGAAAATGATTTAATTAGCTTAAACTATTTGCACCATAAATAAATTATTAAATTGTTATTAACCACAATTCTTTTAGCAGATTATGTTGTGATCGGTAGTGGAGTATTTTTTAGCAAACAAGATATTTTGATTGGATCAAAGAGATTTATGGTGAGTCGATAATTATGTGGGCTGAGAAAAAAAAGTTTAAGGCTTACACGAAACTAAATGGTGGGCTTTCTATGTCGGTGGGAGAATTAATAAAACGAAAAAGAAAAACAAGAAAAAAAAAACCAGAGACGTCATACAGAGGCGCCAATCAAGAAAAAAAGACAGAAGCAGGAGCCGCAAAGAAAAGAAAGAAAAAAAAGTCAACGGAAGCTTGCCAGCAATTGGTCTCAATTATTACTGTATTGATCGAGTTTTGAAGAAAACAAGGAACTAGGTATTCTACTAGATTATTATTTTTATTTGTCATGAACCGTAACTTGTATATTATTTTTGTTTCATACTTTTTCATGAGTAGCTAAATATTTTTAAATACCTAGGTTTTGGTTGAGCACTATGTTATATTGATGGTTTGACGAATTTTTATTTGACGTTGGTTGATTTAGTGTTATGGTAAAGTTTTTAATTGTTTGTTCACGATATATATGTGTAATTGAATCCGATTTTTGCTTTAATAATTATTCCACTTGTGTTTGATAGTCATTGGTGATTGTTAGATGCATGATTCGGTTGTCTACTTTGTGTTTTCAACTTGTTTGCGATTTATGGTCGAAAAAATCGTAGGAGTAATTATGGAGAGCGAATTAGATTTTCTTATTCTATCTCTAAAGAGGCCGGGAGGCAATTTAGTGTTGTGTCATCTTTGTCTTTTGTGGGGTTTGGGTACTAATTGCGTGGGAGTGAGTTAGCCTAGGTCCCTTTAGATTATTGTGATACAAGTCGTGTTCAAATTAATTAAAAATACCCTCTTTATATTAATATATTGTATTCGAAGAGACCGGGAGGTTATTTGGATTTTGGGGTACCATAGTATTATTAGGTAAGGTGAGACCAGGAGGTGATCCAAACCTTTAACAATTGAGTTTCACATGTCGTTAGAGTTCTAGAGTGTCGTTGGTGAGGCCGGGAGGCGATCTAGCATACTTTATTGGTCTTTAGTGGAATATTTTTTAGATATTGTTTTTCAACCAAGTCAAGTTCGTTAGCTATTAATTTAACTAGTAGGATTCCATTACCTAGGTAGTCATTTCTCGCATTTGGTTAAAACCCGATTTTTATTAAAGTTTTGTTTTTAGTTTAAGTTTTAATTAGTTAAGTAACTTAGTATAATTAATATTTAAAAAGAAAAAAAGAAAGTCTAGATTAGTAATCATTTTAGGTTTAATAATTAGAATTTACCCATAGTGTTCTAGGTTCGATATTCGTTCTTACTTGCTAGCTATATAACGACCGGTACACTTGCCGATTGTTTGGTTTTTAGGTGAATTTGGTAAACCTTGGTTATAATATTATACATACTTTTCACACATCATTTACACAAATAGCTCTTCCATTAACATAGAATTATAATATTAAACTAATAAAGACCGAGACGTACAAAACATGTATCAACAAACTCCCCCTCATCTCGAGCTCTTTATTCTTCATTGCTGGAACATCTTCGTCTTCGATTCACGATTCACGAACGGTCTGTTGGCTAGTGTTCTAACATCCCACCTTGGCATAGATAGAATATCGTGTGGGCGCTTGAAATAATAAATACCATGTTCCTACTTCACGATATATACCTTAAGCTCTGAATCATACTACCAAGCTACCAAATCACCTTTCACATATTTGACAGTCTTGCACTTCTTCATCTGGTATGTAGATACTTGAGCCTTGTCTAATCTGACTTCCTCTTGTTCATAATATCGAAAGGCCTCGATCATCTTGTTCATTCCTTTCACATCATGCTCAAACATACCCTCCAAAGCACGTTTCTGTTTCCTTTCTTTAACAGATAGGTGACTTGTCTTAGCTACCCTATTCGACTTATCAATCTCTTCTCGTTAACGTCGTTCTGCTGAATCAAAGTATTCTGTGGTAAAGAATGGAATACCTGAATCATTGGTGTTGTTTGTGTAGAACTCAGGATAATCCTCAGCAGTTACATCTTCTACCTCAACTTCTTCATACTCAGGCACATTCCCGCGTGGAATGCCTGGATTCACACTTTCTTCAAATTCAATATCTACCTCCACTGTCTTCCCTAGTTCCTCAACTTCCTCTTCATTCAGATCCAGAAGCAAGGCTATTTGCTCTTTAGTCAAAGAATGATCAACAAACTCACCTTTTCGATCTCATCAGAGTTCACCCTACTATACACTATGCGTCCATACCAACAAATAATAACATATTATCCGGAATATCATCAATCGACTTGGCTCTCATGTAATCTTTGTATGGCACAATCTGTAGATTACTCCCCTCTGACCCACCACCAGTACTCGTATCAGCCTGATTACCTGCCGATGGTGCAGAACTACCGCCCGGTTGCTGATTAACACCACCTTCACCATCCTGATCATCTTCATCATTCTTCAACTTCTTTAACTCATCATCTTTGCACGTCAGCTAAAGTATGATCTCATCTTGTTTGTCGATCCTCTCCCCCTGAGTAGCAACAAGGGCTTTAAGTTCCCTGTTTTCACGTTGAATAAACTGAATATGCCTAAACATATTTCGCTGCTCTGCCCTCATATGTTCCTGTTATGAACGATCTGCTTGATTCTGAGTTTGCTGCATATGTACCAGATTCAATAGATTAAACCACTGGGCATTAGGAGACAACTCATAGAAATGTGGATGAAGAGGTTGCATAGGACCCTGAGGACGATTAAAAGTCATGAATGAATGCTCAGGTCTTTGCACCGGTGTAGGAGTAACTGGTGTAGTAGGAGTAGTTGGTTGTGGAGGAGTCATGCATACCAAAACGGTCTGCAACACATCTCCAAAATATGGATCTGCTACAGAAGTGGTTAAGGTTATTGATGGAGCTACTACAGAAATTGGCATCCGAACAGGAGTTGGAGATCTAGTAACAGCTGGAACTGGATATCTTGGTATATTCTGAGGTATCGAAGAAGTAGGAACAACAGTTGAAATAGATATAGATACCGGTACAGATATAGGTGGAGTAGATCACTCAAACGGTTGTCTCGCTATCTAGATACTCGAACCACGTCTGACACGTGATTTTTTTTGTTTCTCCCCCTTATCTACCATTGGTTCTTTCCCTGTAAGCTTACATTTTTGCTCATACGTTAGCTCAGCTTGTGGTCCTGGACCACCATCACCACCACTACCACCATCACCACCACCTTCACGCTCAGAATCCGAATCATCATGAGCCCAACGATCATTAGGTGGTGCTACATAATCAATATCGGCAAGATAGCCAAACAGTCCATGTAGATATGGTCTTGTAAATTCTGGAACGTATTAAGAAACTAATCATTCCTCCAAATATCGGTGAATCTTTAAAACAGGATCCAGGAAGGCACAAATATTGTGGCTTTTGTTCCATGATAAATGAACTGGAGCTTGCTCAGGTGCAGCTTGATCTTGATCTTGAGACTGTTGTTCAGGATTAGCCTCGGGATTTTGCTCGAGAATAGGGTTTTGAATATTTTCTTCAGCCATTTCTGTTCAATTAATAATAACAAATTAGTAAACTGTTCAATTAATACTATACTGATTAACGAATAGACATCTCGTTCATTATAAAGTATTAAACGAATGAGACATTCATTATACATTAACTAGATTTCATTCGTTACAATAAAGAATCACACTCATATGTGAAGTCATTCGTTATAATAACAAATCTGATCTTATTACATTAACGAATCAACTCTGATTCGTTACCCTTATTCGTTATTAGTTACTCCATCTATTCACTATCTTAGCGAATCATATAGTTATCGTTAACTATCAAAGAATCTGATATAAATATTCGTTAGAAAATTAACAAATCTGACCGGTCATTCGTTATATGAATAACGAATCAAAGTTAATTTATCTATTTGACTTCTCAGAAGTTAAAGACCAAATTAATTTTGACTTATTATAGTCAAAGACGATGAATGTCATCGTTAAAACCTTTGATTTCCTTTCAATTTTCACAATTAATCACAATAACAAAGTTCAGAATTCGGTTTAGTACACTAAACAATGATCATCAGTTCTAATGTTAATTCAATTAAGAGTTTTGTGGGTTATTAACTGTTCGATTAATATTCAGTTTTCAATTAATCAGTTAATCCCCTAAAACACCGATGGACTTCCATGAATCTTATATGGTTGTGATCACCATTACCTGTTGAACACGAAAAGGTCAATCAAATACGATAATAAGCAGGTAACAGATTTTTAGAAAATTTTTCAAGAGCTCTGTTAAGGATGGCAATGAAACAAGAAATGGCGAATGAAGGGTCATTCGTCTAACATTGGGATTATAAACCCCAATAATTTCACGCCCAACAAGGTCATTCGTTCAAATTTGAACTAACGAATGGCCTCATTCGTTAATTTAAAAACCTGATTCGTTCAAGAGTTTAAATGAATGAGTTTCATATTTGTTAATTTTAACGAATTACTTTGCCATTCGTTAAAATCTTAACGAATGATACATTAACGATTCATTCCATTCGTTAACTGTTTAACCGAATGTCTTCCATTCGTTATGCACAACAAAAGCGAATGTCATTATAACGAATGAGGTACTCATTCATTATGTTTATATAACAAAAGGCTTTAAATTCGTTAAAAGATGTTTAACGAATCACCAAAGATCCTTAGCGAATGAGATAAAATCTCATTTACGGATTTAAATAATCATTATAACTAATTAGGGTTTTAATAAATGATTAAATAATCAATTAAGATCAATAATGTTCCAATTAATCCCATTAATGTTCCAATTGAAATACAATAAAATACCCGATCTTATCAAAGATCGGTAATGTTTAACTTAAACTGATTATTACATTAAAAAACAACTGATACCAGTTTTGAATTAAGTTAAGCACGATTAACTTAAAACATTTTAGCGTATCAACCTTTTTCTTTTTGTTATGTATTATTCGCCAGCTCGGTAAATTGAAAATAAAGCAGAAAAATAAAATCTTTTTGAATTTTTAAAATTTTTAAAATTTTCAAAATACGAACAATGTAAATCAGAAAACAATTAAACTATCAAAGTAGTACATATTTTTGTGAGTTTGAGTAGGGAATCATATTGACCAAAATTTCCGTCAATCACAGTTTTATTTTCGGCTTTTATTATGACCGGTTGTAAGTCGATTATTGGTATTGTTTATCCACTTAAATCTTTGAACACATTTTTCAGAACTTTCAGAGATATTTTTAATTGGTTCGATTAAGCAAAATTATCTGAAATGATTAGCTCTAATCTTGATTCAAGCTTAATTTGATTTTCTCCAAATCACCCCAACTTGACTTAAACCTAAAAATCAATTTGATGTAAAATGATGATAATTTCTAAGCAACCATAGTCCGTAATCCCCACTACAAGATATACACCCGTTATCAAGCAATACCCTAAGGTCCGTTCCTATGGATGATATGCACGATTTCTCTGTTGGTTTTGCAGACATTGTGTCCCTTGTGGTCTGTTTCTTAATGGTAATAAGACGTGAGCAAGGGGACAATTTATGACTCACAGCGTGGTTGGATCATGTCTGTAACTCATTTTGTACACTAAGTACTTTTTGCGATCAAGTTTAGAGACATAAGTAGTTACACTACGGGTTCGCTTTTACAAGCATTTTCAATATTCATCGAAATGAATACCAGACGTAAAACCGAATAAAGACCCAATGGAATCCGGAGCCCTAAAGCATCCCAACAATACAGGATTTAAGGCCATAAAACCATACATCGTTGAAGCGTTAACCACCAACTAGACTCTTTTTCTTTTAAAAATGGTTTTTCAAATTGATTAGAAGGCTTGAGTATGACCGGATTATTATATTTCTGCCATCATTATCAAGACCTTTTATAGAACCAATCTCTCTGTTTATTCAGCAATTGATGTTTATATCACTTACTAGTCCGTACTTGTTTGTCAAAAGACCTACGAATACATCAATGCAATTAAGCACACAGTCTTTTACTACTTACTTTTTACTGGACTAAGCAGCAAATGACCAATGTACTATCATTTTCTCTTTTTGCTCAAAAACTCATTTTGAGTAGCATTTTTCAATGTATTTGTAGTTTTCAATATTTGATGTTTTTGGAGTTTTTAATTTTCTGTACAAACTTAAAAACCATAATATTTTTGTATATTTAAGTTTTTCTCCCCCTAAAAACTACAAATAGATAATAAACAAGAAAAATGAAAATAAAAAAAATGATTCAACCGAGCTATTGAATATCTGTTAATCTTTTTAAACCGTTTATACCCAACAAGTATTGAAAACGTGGTTTATCAAACGTCTTGGTATAAAGGTCAGCCTTTTGAAAATCCGTATGTATCTTTTCAATATCAATTAGTTTCTTTTCAAAACAATCACGAATAAAATGATATCGAAACAATCACGAATAAAATGATATCTTTTCAATATCAATTAGTTTATTTTGAATGGTGAACCGGATTTTTGGTGATAGATATAGTGGCCGAATTGTCAATGTAAATAGGAGTAGTAAGAAACTTCAAACCGTAATCCCGTAGATGTTGCTGGATTCAGAGAACCTGTGAACAGCAACTCGAGGCCGACACGTACTCCGCTTCGGCTGTTGAAGTTGAGACCGTTGTCTGCTTCTTACACTGCCAGGAAACAAGCCGGTTTCCTAAGAATTGACAACCTGCTGTTATAGGCTTGAAGTTGATCTTGCATCCTCCGTATTCCGAATTAGTAAAAGCGGTGAGATCAAACTTATCTCTCCTTGGGGTACCACAACCCGATGTCTGGATTTCCCCTCAAATAATGTAAGATGCGCTTTACTGCCGCCAGATGAGTCACTCGGGGACTCAATTGGTTCCTGGCACACAAACAAACAGCAAACATGATATCAGGTTGAGATGCAGTCAAATACGTAAGAGATCCGATCATCGGTCGATATATGGTAGGATCAACGGTATCCTCCAATTCATCCGGTGATAAATTCTGACCCACTGGAAGAGGTGTCGAAGGAATCTTGCCGTCGGATATCTTGAATCGGCTCAAGACATCGTTCACATATTTGGTCTGATGGATAAAGATCCCGGAATCAGATTGGTGAACTTGCAATCCTAAGAAAAATCTCATCTCTCCCATGGAACTCAGCTCGAATTTGGTTTGCATCATTTTCTTGAAATCTTTGCACAGGTTATCGTTTGTTGAACCGAAAATAATTTCGTCCACGTAAATTTGGACGAGGAGCAGATCATCACCAACATTCTTGTAGAATAATGTATAGTCCACAGTCCCCCTTTTGAAGCCACTATCAATCAAATGGTCTGCAAACATGCTGTACTAGGCTCTCAGGGCCTGGTGTAAACTGTAAAGAGCTTTGTTTAAGCGATAAACACGCTCTGGATAGTCAGGATCCTCAAAATCAGGAGGCTGCTTCACATACACTTCCTCGAATTTCT
This sequence comes from Bidens hawaiensis, assembly GCF_021521415.1. Taxonomy (NCBI): domain Eukaryota; kingdom Viridiplantae; phylum Streptophyta; class Magnoliopsida; order Asterales; family Asteraceae; genus Bidens; species Bidens hawaiensis. Next base: position 509,946 of record NW_027492278.1, on the reverse strand, counting down.
CCATTTAAGACCGCCAATTTCACATCCATTTGATACACTTTAAAGTTCTTGTAGGCTGCATAGGCAAAAAAGATACATATGGCCTCCAGTCGTGCCACTGGAGCATATACTTTGGTGTAATCGATGCCTTTTTGTTGATTATAACCAAGAACGACCAATCGTGCCTTGTTTCACACGATTACCCCACGGTCGTCCTTTTTGCACTTAAAAACCCATTTCTTCGGTATTGCTTTCTTAACGCGATCGGGTTTATCAATCAAATCCCATACACCCAGTAGTACAAACTGTTGCAGCTCCTCCTGCGTTGCTTCAACCCAAGATGGTTCCTTGAGTGCCATGGTGACACTCGTCGGTTCAATCTGAGATAAAAAGTAGGTGTATCGTACAATATTTAGAATCCCCGATGGGTGCAAATCCGCATAACACATACAATCGGATCCTCTGTAGGAGATAAGTTACACTCAACTACACCATCACATACATTAGCTAATTGGTTTCTCGTGTGAACCCCATCGTTCACATCCCCAATTATTTGTTCCTGCGGATGGTTCGTGTGAATCCTTAAAGAAGGATTTGCAAGCACAGATACGTTATCACCAAGATTGGTGATATTTTCTTCTGTTGTGTCTAAAGAGACACTTGATGATGAATCTTCAACTAGAATTTGCTCAATAGGTTCTTGAGCTTCGTCCAGTGGTATCGAAGATGAGTCAACAAAATCATCATCACCAGAAGATTCAAAAACATCGTTAGATGTCTCTGATACATTAGGAGAGTCATTTACATCAACGAAAGAATAACTAGGAATAGGAAGACACCATTCTTCCAAATATGATCAAACAAAATCTTAAGGTATGTCTTCAACTGCTAATGTAAACGAATTAAATAACCCATCGTAAAACGAACATCCAATCGGGACCCGTACCAGTTGGAGGAGTAATATAACTTTGGCAATCAACGTGATACCATTCTTTCACACAACCCGAAGAGATATTGAAGATCCGCTTTTTTGGAGATCCCAAAAAGTAACCCTCAAATGCCTTTTCGTCAAACTTCCCGACATCTCTTTTCAATACAGTACAAGGACACCCGAATGGTTCCAAATACTTTAAGTTCGGTTTATGATTATTCAGAAGTTCGTAACTTATTTTCTTGAACTTCTTTACAGTTAGAACGCGATTCATAGTGTAACATGCCGTATCCACAACTTCTTTCAAGAATTGAACGGGAAGCTTAGAATCAGCAAGCATAGTTTTCGCGGCTTCAATCAATGTACGATTCTTCCGTTCAGACACACCGTTTTGTTAAGGAACATACGGCGCACTAAATTCCCAATGAATTCCTTTCTGAAAAGAGAAGAAATCTAATACATTATTCCTGAACTCAGTTCCATTATCACTACGAATTCTTCTCACTTTCAGTTTGTAAAGTGATTCAATCTTCGTGAAAAGGTTCTGAATTAACACAAGTGTCTGATATTTCGACCCCATGAATATCGTGAGAAGTCATCTGTCATGACTAAGAAATAAAAATCACCCTGTCAGGACCGGGAGTCGGGTGAAACCTTCGAAAAGGTTGACAAGAACACACCGACTCGATTACCCAAAGGCCTGTTGAATATCCCGGTGGAATAAGGATATCCAACGAGTGGGATTAAAGGAGTGAAAAATAGCAAACATAAAACAATAATAGATAGTCAATAAAAGATCATTCAAAGACAAAGATTCACTGTATTAAATATATCATTAATGGAACAGTGAAAGGAATGTCTAGGGTTTCATTTGACGGTAGCGGCGGCTATACGAAGAAAAACAAAAGAGAATATTATTTGGAATGTTTTTCGTATTCAGTGTGAGTGTGTGCCAGCTTGTAATTCCATCTAGAAAAACCGTGTCCTAAAATAGAATCCTAGGACCCCTATTTATAGACCCTGACATTCCTTCTAGAAGTTCCTAATCATTACATAATGAAATACAAAATAGTACAAGTGTTGAGTCCTCGAGCAAGGTAACAATCTAGGTATGCTCGATGAGTGTCCTCGAGCATACTTTACTTAGAATATCTTCATTGAAGATATTCCCTTCCAGCAGGCTTTATTCTTCTTGACTGGTCCATGCTTTGCTCGAACTAGTCCATCGAGCAAGCTCATTCTACTGGATGTCTTGAGTTATACTTATTCAGCAATCTTTAGCATGCTCGGATGTAAATCTTGCTCAGGAACTGAACTGTGCTCGAAGTCCTTGCTTTGATCACGTGACATCTTCTTATTGCATCCATGCTTGTCCCCATGTGCTCGATCATCCTGTGCTCGTAACACTTGGTTAAAACTTGTATGATCAAACTGTTGGCTCGATTGGCAATCCATGCTCGATTGAAGAATACTCTTGCTCGATGAAGTGTAGCTTGCTCGAAGCCTTAACACTTAGAAGAATCAACCATTTAAGGTTCTGAAGACCTTGCTCGAAGTAGTAAAACCATGCTCGATCGTCTAGGCTTGCTCGAAGTCTATACTTAGCCATTTTCTGAGGAGGTTGAGAAGATTCCAATCTTCCTTATCATAAATCCGACCCACCAAAACACACGAGTTACACATGTTCAGACATAGAATATATATCATTCAAGAACATGTCATTTCATTACATAATTAGAAATTCTGCCTCTTGGGATTACATAGTAAATTTTTACATCAAAAACAATAATAACAAAAATTACAAAGATAAACAGAAATAAAATCAATCATCAATTAGCTCCATTCTGGTATCTTCTTCCTCTGCTCCTTGTATCAGATCTTTCCTTTAAGCACTTCACAAGGGCTGCCCTCAGTTTAATCATGTCTAGCTCAACGGCATCGGAAGAGTCCATTGGAAATTCGGCATTAATGAGGTCTTGTAAATCTTGAGGATGCATGAATTGAAGATCCTCATCATGTCTAATGATTGCAATTGGTATGCCAGACACATTCCTCAAAGTGATTGAATCATTGTGTTGATTATACGTTATGTATGTGATTCTTCCAAATTGTTGTATAAAGGAATTTGGTTCCAGCATAACTTCTCTTGCAGCTAAGCACTCTTTCAAAGTTTTCTTCTTGCCATGAGAGCTGCTTTCTTGAGTTTTCTATTTCTTTAAATCAAAGAGGGAGAGCTCATATGTGTGTACTTCATTTATCTTCCTGTTCCTCTTCTCCCTCTCTGTTTGACTTCTGATCTCTTTCTTCTTTTGCTGCAAGAATGGGAATCCCCTTTCTGCTTGTTCTTTTATGAATTTTGAGAGATCATTTCTTTGTTGACCAGATGGCTGACTTCTGATTTGATTGTCATACAAAGTCAATTCAGCCATCTTGGTCAATTGTTCTTTTGTGAAATTTCTCAAGTCATCCCTAAAGATGATGAGATGTTCTTCCTTATCTTCAGTAATGACTCTCAAGGTCTTTGATCGTTTATCGAAGAAGAGATGTGTGGGCAAATTCATATTACGTGGTGGTTCAGGCCTCACAACCTCTGACCTTGGAGTCCGGCTTGTGCTTCCTTGCTAAGTTTTCTTTTGCGCATCTAGCCCTTCTTCTTCATACCATCTCTTCAACGTTTCGTCAGATTGATTCATTAGTCTACCCATACCAACACCTTTCTGTGCAATGCACTCATCATTTCTACTCTCACTAGATCATCCATTTTCCTTCTTTCCTCCTGCAACTTCCTTTCTGTCTCCTTATACATTCTTAGCTCCCTTTTGTATTTCTCTAGTAGTTGAGCATGGGGCATTTTATTGAATTCCTCTTCAGTCATACCCTTGTCCATTACTAGATCTTTTAAAGTTTGGACTTTCTGAGGGTCTTCAAACCATTCTTTTGCCTCAGTTTCTCTCTTCTTAGTTTCAATTCTCTCCTTTTCTTTCTACTCATTTTCCGTTTTCTCTCTTTCAAGATTTGCAACTGTTTGCTTTCTTGCATGAGAGTCTTTCACATCTTGCACTTTCTTCTTTAATTCCTCTAGAGTGAGTTTGATTAATGACTCATACTTAAAACCATGAATTTGAAGGAATTGAATATAATGTTTCTTTTTCATGGATTCATAGTCCTTATCTTCATTTTTCTTTCTTCTTTTGTTCACTTTTTTCCACCATGCTTGACGTATCATCTATTAGAGCCTTTTTGTACAATTTATTGATGGATTCAAAGGATTGTAAATTTAAGAATGCAGGCTTATACCCAGCCTTTATAAGAAATTCTCTTCGTACATCTCTCTGTCTCCAACCTTCTGCTTCTCTGGCCAGTTGTTCTTTTGACAATCTTTGAAGATGCCTCAAGTTATATCCCAAACTGATCAGATAATCTTTGTCTTCATTTTCCATTTCTGTCTCCTTTGATTCCTCATTATCTTCATTTTCATCTTCTAAAACAACAGTTTTTTCAAGATCATGGAGAGCCTCAATCATAGGTTCTTCACTTCTTTCCGATTGAGCTCTCCTTATTTCTTCCAGTTTTTCCAGTCGTAATTTGTACACCATTTTCTTCACTGATTTTTGTCTCTTGGACTTTGGTGTTTCTATTTTAGCTATGTCTTTTCTTTTCAAATTTAAATGAGATCGAATGGGAGTGTTTGGCTGATGTATTTCAACTTCTGGTCCTTCCAGAATAATTTCCTCATCAACTGACTCTGAGGTCATAGACTCTTCTGATTCATGGTTGTCTTTATCACCAAATTCTTCTATGATTGGTTCAGATGTGTCTGTTAGCAAGAATTGGCTTTTCTCCCTCTGTTCTTGTCTTAGCTCCTCTTGAGCCCTCCTTGCCGTAGCTACAGTTTCCGGTCTGAACTCATCCGGATGTAGCAAGATGTCATAATGTGTTCTGAGCATTGCCAATTGTGCAATGAATTTGACATATACGTTCCATGGTATCTTTGGTGTCTCAGGTTCTTCTCTTATGCCCAGACTCTTTTCTTGCTCATTGTCTTTTTCTATTTCAATCTCTACAGATTCAGTTTCAGGCATTTCAGGTTCAGTTATTTCATGATCTTCCTGTTCAACTGTCACAGGTTCTTCAATTTTGTCCTGTTCTTGTTCATCAATGTTCATATTTTCTCTCAAGGCATCAAGTGTATCCTTTATTGCTTCATCAGCCTCTTTCATCATCCTCTCATCTGCCTCTTCTCTTTCTTTCATGTTTATAAGTGCTTCAAGCACTTCCTGAGGAATTTCCTCCTCCTCTTCTCTCTCCAAGGCGTCTAAATCTTCATTCATCAAATTTATGGCTGTCCTTACAGATTCAGCTTCTGCCATATCTGGATCAATTGCATTTTCTTTGTACAACACATCATCAGATTGAACTGTATGTCGAGGCAGGGGATGTAGATCATCATCAGTAAGTGTCAGCCCTTTTCCCTTTGCTTTTCTTTTCAAAACCTCTTCTTCGGTTTCTTCTTCTTCTTTATCCTCCCCCTCATCCTCCGATTTTCCATCATCATATGCTTGATTTAGCATGTTTAAAGCATTTGATGGTTCAACCTCCACCACTTCCTCTTCAGAACTTTCATATAAATCACCCATTACCCTTAAACTCTCTGCACCTTCAGTATTCTACCCCTATTTTGGTGCATATGAGGTCTTCTCAACCTCAGAATGCCCCTCTAGGGTTCGAATTTTCAACAGAGCTTCATTCAGTGTAGCTTCCAATGCCGAGTTCCTTGTAGTCAGTATGGCATTTCGTTCATTCAATATTATATTTTCAAACTCAAGTCTGGCATTCTCACACACAATATCATATAGGTTAGGGCTTGATGGTGGGGTTTCTTGATTTTGCTTTGAGGCGGGTTCAGAGAATGGTTCGGATTCAGAAGTTTCATGGGATAGGACCTTATATGGTTCGGGGGATGGGGTTGGTTGGGTTGTTTCAGTAGCAGGTTGAGCTTGGATATGTGACTCTTTCAGTGGAGATGTAGGTAGTGTAAGGACAGGAATGTTAACGGTTGGTTCAGCATCAGATAGGGCAGGTTCAGTTGGGGCTGGTGAAGAAAGAATATCATCATTAGCATCATTTAGCTCAAGTGAATCTGTGTCATCTTTGTAAACTTCGGGTGGTGGAGAGTCAGGTGGAGTTATCCTCTCGATTGTTGCAGTAACATTTGATACAACAGCTGCTACAAATGTATCATCATCCATCTGCTCTGTAGCCTGAGATGTTGGACTCACAATTGGGTCATTGACCTCCACCTCTACATCATCTGCCTCATATGCAAATTGATCAATCAAAGCCACAGTTTCCTCAACTATCACCTATGCATCAACAGTATGATCAATAACCATGTCATTTCCACCTTCCGGGCCATCTCCTCCATCATCATTTTGATTATCATCATTTTCACCATCATCATCTTCTTCATCATCACTATTTCCTGGGGTTCTAGGCACATTAATAGCACCCAAAGCCGGTACGAGCAACCATGGGAGTACTTCCTAGTCATCATTGTCAACGAACTTACTCTGAGCATCTTTCATTCTTTTGCATATATTGGGGTCCTGCAGTTTCAAAACCTCCCCCATTCGTTGAAAATCAGGTAATTCTCTGTTTATCATGATCTGTAGAAAGCGTGGATACATATGAAATCTTTGATTGACTTGCTTCTCTGCATTTGATGCCAACCCTTGAAAAATAAGTCTAGAAATGTTGAAGGGTTGCTGATACAGTATTGCTACAGTGAGAGTCCCAAGCTCTCTACTCAACAAAGTCCATGTCCCTCTCCGAGGAGATAGGGACTGAATCACATGATGAATCAGGAACCTATAGATTAATGGAAAGCTCCCTTTTTGAAATTGTCCCTCTTTTACATTTCCTTGATAGCCCATGGTCTCTTGAAAGACTTGCAGTAATCTTGGAACCGAATACAATTGTTGAGCTTCAAAGTTGTCATTGAGGTCTAATGCAGCTCGAATGCAAGCCTCTGTAATTTCGATATCATTGTTTAGCACAGATGCCTAGATCCTCTTCCCGTTCACATCACTGACATAGGTTGCTGACTGCCAAAAGTCTGTAAGATGGTTCCTGTAAATTGTGGGGTTTTCTGTTAGCGCCATTCATAAATTTGAGTTTCTTAGAAAATTTATCATGACTTCTAACTCCATGTTTTCATCGTATAGCTCCAACTGAGCGCACATATTGTGCCGCTTTTCGAATTTAAAAGCCATCAGTTCTGCAAAAACAAGAAGAGTTGTCAGTACATAAAGTTGCAGAACTAATATATGAGAATAGATGGATGATTAATGGTGTCTTCAATAACATGTTCTGTAGTAATATGCATACCTGCAAGAACAAGTAAACAGTTAGTTCGTAAATCAATTTGAAACCCTAATTTCGAAATCGGTGCAACGATAATCGAATAACGATGTCTTACCGAAGTCGAAACAGAGCTAATGGCTGTAATCGAAGTAAAAACTAGCAAGTAGTAAAGCAATCGAGCAAGAGGAAGATAGCACGAGCAAGAGGGTTTTTGAGATTAGGTTTAACAGAGGAAGAAATATGTGAAAAAGTTTCTATGTCCCCTTTTTATACCTAACGTTTGGGTAGTACATTACCTTGGTTTGTCGTCTAGAGCACGACAGTTGTCATTTAATTCAAATTTAATGTACCTTCCTTGCTCGATCATACAGCCAAAGCAACAGCTGGCTCCCTCTTTACATGAGTACATAGTACCAACCTTGCTGGACATACTTCGAATATTCTCCTTGATAACAAGTGTACTCGAGACAGATTGCTCGACTAGACTTATGCTCAACGCCTTAGCCAAATTTCTAATGATCACCATAGTGCCTGCTCGAGTATTAAGTCATACTCGAGGTGTAGTGTGCTCGACAATACTTAACAAATTTAGTCAATACAAATTTATGAGACACACCAGTCATCAAATCTTACTCGACTATACATCATGCTCGAACTACTTAGAAAAATATATCCTGAAAATGGCCTATATGCTCGAGATGTGTTCTTAAGTGCTAGAACCTTTGCTCGACTAACTTATGAGTGCAAATACTCAATGTGCTCGAAGTACCATTATGCTCGAAAGCCTTAGCATATTAAATCATTCTTATGCTTGTACTTGAACTCACAACCTAAGTGTCTAGTCCACAAATTTGCTCGAACCACTAGTGATCTATTTCCTTAAGCTCGAACTCTCATGCCTACACACCTAGCACACTTTCATGCTCGACTCCCTTGGACAAACAGGAAAGCAATCATGCTCGAAACACATATATGACCAATCACTTCATTTCAGGTGTTCGTAAGTAAGATGCATGCTCGAAACACTTAACAACAAATTTTCATCAGTATGCTTGAAGGTAAGGTAAGATTCATGCTCGAAACACTTGAAGATTTATACAAGTCACATAAGATACAAAGTCACCATGCTTACCAAGCAAAGTTCTTCTACTCGAATTAAAATTAAAAATAATCATTCAATTTGATGAGCTGACCTAAACAGTTAGTTTAAGGTGAAATAAGAGATCAAAATCCAGTTCAAAAATAAAATTCATTTTAATTCACTTGGAAAGATCTCAACATGGGATCAGATTATCTAATTACTATCACACCATTTCGTTTCCAGCCTTATTACGACTTAAGTCAGGTTGACACTATGTGGAAGCACTTAACATGATTCTTATAACTTTTGTGATATACTTAACATTCAATTAAGAGCAAAAGTAAGAATGTTACACTTTGGATTTCAAGTTGTTCCTCATCTCTTCTCATAGCTTATTTAGCTTTCCCCAACCACCCCAATTTGACTTCAACCCCCTGATGCCTTGATCAAAATATTTATTTATTTAAGCGTTCATAGTTATATATATATATATTATATATATATATATATATATATATATATATATATATATATATCCAACTTCAAGGTTGAACGTTGGACTTACAAGCCATCCGGACTTACATGCCTTACGTTCAGAGTGTTTAGGACTTATTTGAATGCCCCACTCCTGTAGTTCCCTTGGTACCCCTTAAAGTCAAGATATTTATTTATATTTAATAATTAACTAACTAATAATAATTTTTTTTTTGTAAATGCTCATATTTTGTTTGATAAAATTTTGATTTTGATAGACCAAGACAGCAACAGGCTCGTGTATGATTGGGTAATAACCTTTCTGCCTATCATTCGGAGAGATGTGTGAGAAAACATACCTTGATCTTTTGGGTGAGTCACCACATCAGAATTAGCATAATTTTTAGGTTTGTATCACATCAGTCACTACACTCATGGGAAGATACCACACGAATTGTCAATTTGCTGAACAGAAATCATTTAAGCTTTCAATCCATGGGTTAGGAGATTAGACAATATACTATCGTTTCCCATTTTAGGTTGGATTCAATTTCCACAAAAACAGTTTCTAGCTTCTTTGGAGCTGGGAACTTGGATAATATTATCATGTCTCTTATGAAATATCACCGAAAGCAGTGTTGCTTCGTCAAAAACTTTTACTGTTTTAACAATCATTTCCTTTTGAATGTTCAATTAAGAAATATTGATTTTCAAAAACAATGTTGTCCGTCAAGCATGTTTAACAAGCACACATTATCACAGTATCAAAACACATTCATTCAGTCAGTAAAAATCATTCAGATAATCACATGAGTTTGTCGAGCATGCTCAGAAGTTCATCGAGCATACTCAAAAGTCAGTCGAGTAAACTTAAGATACATCATTTCAGATATCGTCCTCGAGAGACTTAGCTGAGTGCTCGAGCAATGTACTTGTGCTCGAAATCCTTAGAAAGTTTTCCAAAACACATGTCCATGCTCGACCATAAGTAACACATCATTTGTGCTCGAGTTACTTGAGAAATCTCAAGTATGGTTTGTTTATGCTCGAAGAGCATTAAACACACCATGTAACACAGAGTTATGCTCGACATATACTTGAAAAGTTTTCAAGGCCAAATTCTGTGCTCGAGCAGCTGAGCTATGACTTTTGTGCTCGAATGACTTATAATAGTCTTACAAGAGCTTTTGCCTTTACGCGAGGAGCAGGAAGCACACTCTCAAGCACAGAATCATGCTCGAAGTACTTAGAATCACAGAAATACATCATTCATGCACTGATCAAAGTACCAAAAGCTGTAAATAACAATAGCAACTTATTTCAACAAGATTTTCATATAGTACAGTCACATACATGATTCATGCAAATAGAATAATCATTCAGGCATAGCAATTTCTCATACATAACATTCAAGGTGAGTAACACAGATAATCAGTAAGCACCTCACTTATGCACACATCCTAAATCAGACTTCATCAGCATTTATCATTCCTAGGCACTTTAACAGAAAATGAAACTTGGTTTTATCTAAAGGTTTGGTGAATAAATCAGCCAAATTATCAGTTGAATCAACCATTTTCATTTCTATTAAACCTTTCTCCTAACAGTCCCTAATGAAATGATGTCTAATCTCAATGTGCTTAGTCTTAGAATGTTGGACTGGATTCTTAACAATAAACATAGCAGCAGTATTATCAATTAAAATAGGTGTAAGTAAGAAATTCAGACCATAATCCAGCAGTTGATTTTGAATCCATAGAACCTGTGCACAGCAAGCAGAGGCAGCAATATACTTAGCTTCAGCAGTTTAAATTGACACTGTATTTTGCTTCTTGCATTGCCAAGACACTAGCCTGTTCTCTAGAAACTGGCATCCTCTAGAAGTTGATTTTGTACTCATGTTGCAACCATTATAGTCACTGTCTGTGTAGGCCATCAAATCAAAGGAAGGGTTCTTTGGATACCAAATCCCCAAATCTGGTTTTCCTTTCATGTATCTGAATATCCTTTTCACTACGAGCATATGTGAAACCTTGGGGTTAGCTTGAAATCTTGCACAAACACACACAGCAAACATAATATCTTGCCTATATGCTGTGAGATACATCAATGATCCTATCTTGAACCTATATTCATGCTGGACCACTGGCTCCTCCTTTTCATCAGGTACCATTTTCTCATGTGTGTCCATTGGTGTGGACACTGTCTTGAAGTCTTGGCACTTGAATTTGTTAAGAATCTCTTGTATATATTTTGATTGATTTATGAAGATTCCATCTGTTTTCTATTGCACTTGAAGTCCAAGGAAGAAATTCATTTCCCCCATAGAACTCATCTTGTACTTGGATTTCATCACCTGCTCAAACTCCTTACACATCTGTTCTTTTGTAGAGCCAAAGACAATGTCATCCACATACACTTGCAGCAGCAGCAGATCTTTGTTTCTCCTTTTGTAGAATAGAGTCTTGTCAATTGCTCCTCTACAGAAACCATTTTCCAACAAATGATTTGAAAGCTCATCATACCAAGCTCTTAGTGCTTGATGTAGTCCATATAATGCTTTGCTGAGTTTGTAAAATTTGTTGGGATGCATTGGATCTTCAAATCCTGGAGGCTGAGTGACATAGACTTCTTCATCAATTTTTCCATTCAAAAATGCAGATTTGACATCAAGTTGATAGACTTTAATGTTCATTGATGCTGCATATGCAAGAAAGATTCTGATAGCCTCTAGCCGTGCAACTGGAGCAAAAACTTCTTCAAAGTCCACTCCTTCTTCCTGTAAGCATCCTACGGCCACCAATCTTGCTTTGTTCTTGATTACAATTCCTCTTTCATCTTTCATCTTTCATCTTTCTTGTTTCTGAATACCCATTTTGTTCCAATTGCATACTTGCCTCTGGGCTTGTCCACCAAATCCCATACATGCAAGTCTATGAATTGGGCTAATTCCTCTTGCATAGCTTCTACCCAGTTGTTGTCTTTCAAAGCTTGGTTAATGTTCTTTGGTTCAACTTGGGATAAGAAGTAGGCATACAGGCAGATGTTTGCCTTTTCAGAAGAACTTCTTGTCACTCTTTCATGCAAGTCTCCTATTATGTTTTCTGCAGGGTGGTTTCTTTCAACAGAGGTGGTCTGCACAACTTGTTGTGCAGACACTTCTGTCTCTAGATTTGTCATGTTCAACTCAGCAGATTCATCTTCAATTCTCACTTATGATTCTTCATTTGCTTGAACTTGATTGATCTCAGATGATGATGCTTCATTTGACCCAAATTGTAGTGAGTCAAACAAAGACTGGAACCTGTCTTCAAATTGATTTATTCCATCAGTCTGAATAGGTTGTTGACCTTGATTTGGTTCATTTTCTACTTCACTTGGTCCTTCATTCGAAACTTCCACTGCATCATCTTGTCCATTCACATCCACTTTAACAGCTTGATTGTTGTTTCATTCAAAGTTAAACCCATGTGACTCGGGGGCTACAGATGACCATAGCTTGTCTAGATCAACCTGTCTTTGTTTTCCTTTGTCTTCAAAACTAGTTCTGTACATGCTATCATCCATATCTTCAATGTAGATTTTGAAAGATTTGATCATCTTTTCCAAGTCGAACAGCCACTTGGGTCCTTCAACATTGTTAAAATGGTTTTCACTGAATATTATATCAGAAGATTCAATGACCACCATGTGCTCCTTCACATAGACTCTATAAGCCTTTGAATGAGATGAGTAGCCCACAAAGAAACATGTCAGTGACTTTGACTGGAATTTGTTTAGGTAGTCCTTTGTATTCAACAGTGAGCATCTGCATCCAAAAGGCTTCAAGAACTTCACATAAGACTTTCTTTTGAAGATTACATATGGAGTCTTGTTTTGAGCCTTGTTTAGTAGAATCCTGTTCTGCACATAACATGCAGTGTTGATTGCTCCTGCCAAAAAAGTGACTGGCAAATTTGCATCAGCAATCATGGTCCTTGCAGCTTCAATCAATGTTCTGTTTCTTCTTTCTGCAACACCATTCTGTTCAGGAGTTCTTGGTGCACTGTATTGTTGAAAGATTCCCTTAGAAGTGCCTAATTCATCCATAATTCCATTCCTGAATTCTATTCCATTGTCAATTCTAATGACCTTTAGTTTCCTTTCAAGCTGATTTTCCACTTTTAGCACATAGGATCTAATTAAATCTGGGGTTTCATCTTTGCTGCCCCAAAAGTATACCCAAGTAAATCTTTAATAATTATCAGTGATCACCAGGCAATATCTTTTCTTCCCAATACTTGGAACACTTACAGGACCAAATAGATCCATGTGTAACAGTTCCACGACCTTATCAATTGTGTTTATCATTTTTCTCTTGTGTGAGGATTTGTGTTGCTTCCCTTTTAGGCATGATGTGCATTTTTCTTCCAATTTGAACTCTCTTGTGGGAAGGCCAACAACATGTTCACCTTTTACAAGTTTGTTCATGTTCTTTAAGTTCACATGACACATCTTCCTATGCCATAGCTTGGTTTCATTTTCAGTTGCTTTGGAAACAAAGCATGAACCATCTCTTGAAGTTGCAGTATTCATTCTCAGTTCATAGAGGTTGTCATTTCTTGGAGCCATCATCATTATCATTTCAGTTGGAATCACAAACTCAGGCTTTAAAATCAGGAAATGTTTATCATTGAAGGCTACCTTATATCCTTTATCACACACTTGAGAGATGCTCAACAGATTGTATTGAAGTCCTTCAACATGTAGAACATTCTCAAAGGATACCTTGCCATTTGTGAGTGTTCCTCTTCCAACTATCTTCCCTCCATTTTCGTCACTCCCAAAGGCAACTGGTCCTTCATATTTTCTTTCATAATTGATTAGTGCACTCTTGTCATCGGTCATATGCCTGGAACATCCACTGTCCATGTACCATAAATCATTGCTGTTCAAGCACTGTTCCTGCACAAACATAAAGATCAGAATTAGTTTAATTCTGATTTACAAACTGCATTAGTTTGTAATTCAGTATTAGTTGATGATCCATCAGGAGTTGGAACTGGAACTGGGTCTTCATACACAATTTCACACTCTTCTTCTATGTCAGAATCTGACCCATCCTTCAAACCTTGTGACTTGATTAAATTTCCAGTTTGCTCAATCACATGGTTTTTCTTTTCAGTCACCCCCTTCTTTGTCTTCCATTGGAACCCTTTTAGTTCAAAGCCCTGCTTCATCAGAAATTTCTCATCTCCATTGAGAACACCAGGTCTAATCTTCTCTTTACCTTTGTCACTAGACCTTCTGTTCTTTGCAAGTTTACCAGATCCACTTGGTTCATCTTTGATCTTTAAAATCTGTTTCAATCTCTTATCAAGTACTGAATTATTCTTTTCAAGGATCTGGTTTTGTTCTTTTCAACCAGATGGTTTTCTACTTCCACTCAAGTATTTCTCATACATTTCTTTGTAACTCTTCATGTCGAATCCACTCACCACATCAGGAATTTCAAAGGTGTCCTCAAGAATCCAGCAAGAATCGGTATGATGTCCATATGCATCACATTTCTAGCATCAGACCTTGGCAAAAATTCCCATATCTTCAAGTAGTTTTTGGTCTTTGATTTTGTCACTAGGTTTGGGAAAGTCAAAGCTTAAAGAGGTCTTTGGACACAAAGTGTTGGATTTATCCATCTTGATTGATTCACTGATGTCAATTGTTTGTGGATACTTTTCTTTGACAAATACAATTTTCTTTAGCTTAGATGGAGTTCTTGATGAGTTTCCTTCTTCCTCTCTTGAGTGTCTTCTCATTGGCACATAATCAACATCCCCAATATCAAATAACTTACGATTAGAGAAAACTGGAAAAATTGGTGGATGTGACTGATCATAGGAGGATTTCACAGTTTCTACTGTTCTTTTCTTGATATCAGGCTGTGGTCTTGTACAGATGTCAAACACTACATGTTATCTTCTCATATTTTCATAGTGCTTTTTCATCTTTGGAGTCATCTTAGGTAGAATGGGAATCTTATCACTTTTCTTTTTGCTCGATCCTTTCTTCTTCTTGCCCTTTGATGACTTAGAGCTTCCACAGCTGCAGTTGCTGTCTTCACTAGAGTACTCACTCCACTTCATTTTCTTTTCTTCCAATTTTTCATTCTTTTCATTCTCCGGTTCCTCACTTTGCTTTACTGCAAACTCTCCATTCTTGTCCATATACACACTAGCATATTGCTTCACAAACTCAGCCTTATCATCAAACACATTCTTGAATTGTTTAAGGTATTCATTTCTGCTTTCCTTGTCTACTTTTAGTGGGTAGCTATCACAAAAAGGGGGTGGCACCTTTTTATACTTCTCTTCCTTAGTCATTTTATCAACATAACCCACTAAGTTTCCTGTAGAAACAAGGTTCTTCAAGAATTCCATTTGAATCAGTAATTCAGCATTCTTCATCTTCTCTTCTGCATACATCTTCTTCAACCCTTCAATTTCAATTGTCATGCTTGATTGGGTTTGGTATGCCATTATACAATCCTCTTCAAGCCCCTTGATTTGACTTTCATAAGTTGCCTCACTTGCTTCATAGACATTCAAGAAGACTTCCTTTCTCCCACACTCAGTTTTCCATTTTCCAATCTCCTGATTTAATTCATCAATAGTAATAAGAAGATCAGAAATTGAGATATCAGATTGTACCTGAGCGTTTGAGGATTCAGCCTTGTCATGAACTTTGGCCATAAATGCAACATTTTCCTTCTCCATTTCAGCTGCATGATTGCTCCAATCAAATTCCCCATACTGTGGCACCCTGGTTACAGCAACATTTCCCTGGTCTCTCTGCTGATTCACATTGTGCTGATTACTTCTGTTTTGATTTGTGTGAACCTGCATTTGATTGTTCCTTTGAGGTTGAAATGTTTGTTGTTGGAGTCTGTTTGGATTTTGGTAGGGATTTTGGTTGGTGATCTGATTTCTTTGTTGCTGGAAATTCTGATTCTGGTTCTGATAGAATTGGTTCTGGTTAACTTGATTGCCCACTTGCTTTGGCATGTTACACTCTCTAGCAAAGTGTCCTAGTTGTTGACAATAATAACAGATAGCCTTTTATTTGTCAAATCCAATCCTTTCATTTGGTCCATTGAAGCTTGTTCTGCCAGTTCTGTTATACAACCTTTTGCTTCTCACTGCCAACATAGTTGCTTGCCATTTTATGTCCATGTCTTCCAAATCATCAGCATCGATTTGTTCAAGATCTTCTTGCACAATACTTGTGTTGATCAGGTTCTTGGCGACAAATGCATGGTATGACTCAGTAAACATAGAGAACAACGCTTGATAATCTATTCCTTGAGCATTATTGTTCTGCAAGAATGTTGACTGCCCATTTGCTGCAGAGGGGGTGTCATCTTCAATCAGCTGAACATTGAATATTGATTGGCCACTGCAAGTTGAAGTTGTGTCTGATGGTTCCTCAATGATAGGCTGCTGGTTTTTGATTGAGAGGTTGCCCATTGGTGCTACAAGAGCATTGTTCACTTGAAAGCTTGGCTTGTCCTCCCTAATCATATGGTTCTCTATCATCTCATGTTCTGCAGCCTTGAGAAAGGAAATCACATCATCTAACTTGAAATTAGGAAAACTGGCCTTTTCTTTGATAAACTTGCTAGCAGTGTACCATTCCCCGGACAGTGATGATAAAAGCTTTTTGTTTAGCTCAAAGTTAGAGATTTGTAAATCAGTCGTTCTTATGTCGTTCACAATAGTCATAAACCTTTGCAGCACTGATTTCAGTCTTTCCCTGTCCTTAAACTTGAACCTGTCTAGTTGCTGCTTCAGTCTATCTTTCTTGATGCCCTTAATTCAGTATTTCCTTCAAACATTTCGATAATTGCATCATACATACCTTTTGTAGTCTTATGATGATTAACAGTTGTCCAAATCTCCCATGAAAGCCCTAACTTCAGCATAGACAAAGCTTTATCATCCCGTTTCTTCATTTTTAGCTCAACAGTGGTAGTGTTATTTGCAGCTGGAACGTAGTTTCCTTCAGTGATGGAAGTCCAGAGTTCTAGGTCGCTGTAGTTCACAGTGGCTTCGAAAAGCACCTCCATTTGATGAAGTTTTCTTGTCCTAACAGTCTTGGAATCTTGTTGGTGGAGACTTCTTGGTCTTCCATTTCAACAGATTTGGAATTTGAAATAGTGAAAACAGACTAAAGCTTCAAGCTTTTTCACAACCTTCTGTCCTGTGGCCTTCAGCGAGCTTACTCAAGCTCTGATACCACTTGTCAGGACCGGGAGTCGGGTGAAAGCTTCGAAAAGGTTGACAAGAACACACCGACTCGATTACAGAAAGGCCTGTTGAATATCCCGGCGGAATCTGGATATTCAACGAGTGGGAGTAAATGAGTGAAAAATAGCAAATACAAAACAATAATAGATAGTCAATAAAAGATCATTCAAAGAAAAAGATTCACCGTATTAAATATATCATTAATGGAACAGTGAAAGGAATGTCTAGGGTTTCTTGTGACGGCGACGGCGGCTGTATGAAGAAAAACAAAAAAGAATATTCTTTGGAATATTTTTCGTATTCAGTGTGAGTGTGTGCCGGCCTGTAATTCCATCTGGAAAAACTATATCCTAAAATAGAATCTTAGGACCCCTATTTATAGACCCTGACATTCCTTCTAGAAGTTCCTAATCATTACATAATGAAAGACAAAATAATACAAGTGTTGAGTCCTCGAGCAAGGTAACAATCTAGCTCGAGCAAACTCACTATGCTAAGTATGTTCGATGAATGTCCTCGAGCATACTTTCCTTAGAATATCTTCATTAAAGATATTCCCTTCCAGTAGAGTTCATCCTTCTTGACGGGTCTATGCTTTGCTCGAACTAGTCCATCGAGCAAGCTCATTCTTCTTGATGTCTTCAGTTATACTTATTCAGCAATCTTTAGCATGCTAGGATGTAAATCTTGCTCGGGAACTGAATTGTGCTCAAAGTCCTTGCTTTGATCACGTGACATCTTCTTATTGCATCCATGCTTGTCCCCATGTGCTCGATCATCCTGTGCTCGTAACACTTGGTTAAAACTTGTATGATCAAACTGTTTGCTCGATTGGCAATCCATGCTCGATAGAAGAATACTCTTGCTCATTGAAGTGTAGCTTGCTCGAAGCCTTAACACTTAGAAGAGTCAACCATTTAAGGTTTTGAAGACCTTGCTCGAAGTAGTAAAACCATGCTCGATCGTTTAGGCTTGCTTGAAGTCCATACTTAGCTGTTTTCTGAGGAGGTTGAGAAGATTCCAATCTTCCTTATCATATATCCGACCTAACACACCCGCAATACTAGTACAATTCACTGGACCGAACAAATCCATATGAAGTCGTTCTAGTGGTGTAACGATCGAGTTAATCGATTTACACGGATGTGACTTCTTTTTCTGTTTCCCCTTCTTGCAAGCAACGCAATGATCATTAATCTTGAAGTTCTTAAGAGAAACACCATCCACCAATTCATTATAAATGGGAAAATTCATCTTGCGTATGTGAATGTGCCCCATGCGTCGATACTATAGAATCGAGTCTTTCTCTGTTGCCTTGGAGACAAAACACGTTTCTGAGAGTGAAACACTTACATTAAAATTCATGTCGAGGACATAAATATCATTTGATCGAGGTGATCGCATGACAACCATATCTTCAGGAATTGTGTATCCCGGTTGAAGAATAACACACTCCTTGTCTGTGAAACTCGTGGTGTAGTGTTTATCACAGATCTGTGAAACACTCAACAAATTGTGATCCTCATTTTCACAATAAATAACCTTCTCAAACGTAACTTTCCCTGTTGAAACCTATCATTCCTTCGTAATCATCCCACCGTTATTACCCGTAAACGCTACATACCCTCCCTGAATATCTCTAACATTGTTAAGAAAATCAAGGTTGCCGGTAATATGTCGAGAACATCCACTGTCCAATATCCATTTATGATTTAAAACAGACCTGGATGAACTCTGCACAACAAGGTAAAGTGATTAGTTCAAAAAGGCAGTCCAAGCCTCAGTCTTGGGCTCTCCTTTTGAGATTTTCGGAGATACATTTAAGTTAACACTTGCACTCGGTACTTGAGAATAGGTGGCGGGTTTCTTAGGTTTCTTCTTTAAGTAA
This sequence comes from Bidens hawaiensis, assembly GCF_021521415.1. Lineage (NCBI taxonomy): Eukaryota > Viridiplantae > Streptophyta > Magnoliopsida > Asterales > Asteraceae > Bidens > Bidens hawaiensis. The sequence goes on along the minus strand of NW_027492278.1, from coordinate 490,948 downwards.
CCATCACGTATTATTCCCGAATCAGTGTTTTTACAAATCGGTTGAGCACGGTCAACGAATTTGTGTAATACATTAGAAGTTTCAACCTGAACTACTTTCTTCGGATTGACATTTGAATACAATATAAAACATTCATCAACTTAATTTTCTTTCAAAGTTTGAGTCATTTCAGTCTTTCGAGTTGATGATGGCCTGATATTTCAGCCTTAGCTTTGCACTTTTTTGAAACATGACCGGGTTCACCACATTTAAAACACAAACGTGTGTTTAAAGATTTTTGTGGTAAAGTACAAGTCTTGTTTATATGCAAAGGTTGAGGAATATCTACCTTGGGTTTTTCAAAAGTTACTATCTTTGAAACTTCATGTTTTAATCCCTTTTTTGTTTTATAGAATTCAAGATTTGTTGAATTCGATGAATTCTCCGAACCTGATGATTTGACAAACTTAATGGGTTTGAAAACATTAGTGTTAGGTTTTACTTGAACATTATTTGCTTTGGATTGATAGAATTTCCGTTCAAGTTCAGTAACCTTCGAAGTGTCATCCTGAAAGACACTTTCTATCATTTCGGGTTTTAGAAGATTCAAAGGAACTTCCTTATCCGAAAAGACTTTGGATAACCCTTTTAATTTAAAAACGTTCCCATTGGAAGATTCAGGCTAAGGATTGATAAACTTCATCAAATTCTCATCAGACACAGAAGGCTTGTCTGACTTCTTCACCTTAGGAATTTCCTTAGGAATTTTCAATGAGTCACCCGAAGGCTTTGAACAATATACTGTTTGTTCAAACTCCTCGGGTTCACACAAAATGTGATTGTCAGCAGGTATGTTATCGTTTTTGACAATCTCATCTGGTTCAGACAACTCCTCAATAGAACCGTCCAATTCATTTTTGGTCAACATTGATTTACTTTTAATATGAATCGGTTCTTGAGTTATTTTGGTTTGTTCAACATTTTCAGATTCAACAGTAGGCATTTCTGGACATTGTTCCACATCAGGAATGCTATAGTAATCTCCTTTAAAAGGAGGAGGAATTCGACGTACCCTAAACCCGTTTTCCCATTTTTCTTCTGAGAGTTATTAACTTCAATAATCTCAGTTAAAAGAAACGAGGAATCTCAAAATTTTCCAAGTTTGTTTTTCAGTTCTAAAACTTCATTTTCTAGGTTTGAAATGCATGTTCGAGTCGGAGAATCTCCTTGAAATGTTGTTCAACAACTATTATCTTACATTGAATTTCAGCTTTGAGATCATGATTGCTTTCGGACAGATTTTTAATTTTTAGTGTAGATTGTTCCAATAATTTGGATTTTTGTTGATAGCATTCATTGATCATGAAATGTTCTTTTGTGAGCATAGTGTTCTAATGTAAGGTTGATTCAAGTTTGATTTTGAGTTCAGCACATTCAACACACTCAGTCACAACAGTTGAAGATTCAGATACATTAATTGAAGATTTAGGACATACCTCTTCAATTTTTTCCATGCATGCAAAAGATTCGATTGGCTCAGGAACCGAATGTTTTGATTCAGTTTGCACAGATGAACTCTGATTAGAATCAGTTTTCGAATCTGAGGTGTCGCTTTCTTCAGTCAGATTGTCTCCACTAGCATCTTCAAACTTTTCAACTGGTTCAACGAAAGAAAGGTTGGCTTGATTTCCCAATAACCGTTGAGACCAGTCTACACCTTCATTTGCAATGAGAGCTTGAGTGCTGGTCGACTTATTCTGGTCACCCTCTGATGAACTCTTCTTACTTTGATCACTTCCTGATGAATTCTTTCCCGAAGTTCTTTCAGAATTGCGTGGACCCGAATACTCCTTTCTTTGTTTATCACACTCTTTGGCAAAGTGGCCAAAGTCCCCTCAATTATTACACTTGACCTTTAGTTTGTCAAACCCAACTCGCTTGTTTAGAGTAGGAAGGTCTTTTCCCGTTCTTTGCATAAACGTTTTTACCTTTCTGACAATCATTGCCATGTTCCACTTGAGATCCATTAATTCAAGGTCATCGGGATCAATCTGGTCATAGTCTTCATTAGTCAACTCACTTGTTGCAATCTTGCTTCCAACCAGTTGTTCATATGATGTCATGTACGCACACACAAACGCAAATTGCTGTTCAGCTTCTTGAAGATTTACTTTAGGCAACGAACTTGAAGCACTTGTATTTGAACCAGAATTGGCACCAGTTGCCATGAAGCATACGTTAGGTGAACCATTTACATTAGCTGACTCTTCTTGTGCTTGAGTGAAGAATGGTGTGATTGGAACTGAGCTTGAAGAGTTATTTGCAGGCATAGCACCACCATAAAGAGAAGGATTCTGATTTTGATTATCCTTCAATGAGGTCTGGCACTTCAAATCAAATTCTCTTTCCTCTATCTTGTTAATAAATTACACGGTAGTGAGCTCGGTGTTACGAAAGTAACCATTCTCTTTTAACACCAAAAGGAAAGTATAATATGAAGGTGGCAATGCGTTCTTCAAGGTATCAATTTTGTCAGCTTCAGTCAGCTCAAGATTCACAGTTGTCATTTCCATGACCAAATGACAAAACCGAATAATCATCTCTTCCACCGTCTCATTTTTCATCAAATTAAAATTTCTAAACTGAAATTTTACAAGAGTCTTCTTACTCTCAAGCGTATTTCCCAAGCTTCTAGTCTTCAGAGTTGCAAATAGAGACGCCCAAGTCTTAATAGTGCTATACTGGTGAAATATTTGCTCGGGCAATGCCATTGTGAGAGTCGAAAAGGCTTTTGTCTCACTTTCAAAATCTTTGATTTCCTGTGCTTCATAATGCTTATGTTCCTTCAGATTCCAACCAAGGGTATCACTACCTACAAGAGGTGCTGCATAAACATCATCGAGAAACCATACACTGCTTGGATGTACCGACCCCAAATGAGCACGAAATCTCGGTTACCACCGCCCAAATTCAGACAACATCAGGAGTTTTGGACACTTATTATGAGTACCAATTTCGTTGTCCATTGTCAGCATTTGTTGCATTAACGCATTCTGGGATGCCAATGCATAATACGAAGCATTCTGAGAAGCCATGAAATAACAAATTTGAAAAGTCAAGAACTAAACTTGTCAAATGCTAATAGTTATAATTACTGTTCAAACGAATGAGAGAACAATAACGAATGTGAATACTTGTTTAGTGAGTGAAAGGATAGCTAATGTGAGAATGTGAATGAATGACACACTATTCAAACGAGTGATGACTGTATTAGCGAATGGAAGGTTTAGCGAATGTGGTTAACGAATAAGAAATATAACGATTGTGGGTAACAAATAGTGACACGAGTGACGTGAATGAATATGATTATCTGGTAATGAATGGATTAACGAAACAGGATTCAACCAGTTAACAAATCAACATTCAACCATTTTAACAAATCAGTATTCAAATCTTCAAGTCTTCAATCAAATAGATCTTTGTCCGTACTAGTCCGAAATCAATGAAACCTATATCAAACGATTCGTAACTCAAATCCGAACCTCACTATGTTAGTCCGTAATCACTAAATCTCAAATCCAGACCCCAATTATCAAATAACTACTCGCCATTAATCAACCGAGTCAAAACCTTAATTCACTACCAATTCAATCAATCGATCAACCAATTCACCTCAATCCGAACTCAAACATCCATATCCAGTTCCAATTACCTAAGAACAATCCTAATTACCACAATTACCGAAGCTCTATTTTATCAGAGCTTAATCAACCACAATTCAAATCAATTCATACTCAAATTGACTCAATGAACGATGAATTAATACAAATAGGCAACGAATAACATCGAAGATTAGATCAAATGGCTCTAATACCACTTGAGAGAGCCTGATAGGATCTAGATCTGTGATGGCATCGTGTTACTCATTGATTAGGTATACGATTATGAATGAATACGGTTAAGTGTGTGTCTATGTGTGTTGAGAGTAAATTTGGGCAGAGTAACGACATGAGAGTGATTATAATCAGAACTTTTTTTTAACGAATAATCTTACAGGATATATATAGGAGATGACCACATTCGTTAAGTTACCACTTAAGGAATGTGTCATTCGTTACTTTAAGTCATACGAATGAACACCTTCATTCGTTAATACATTTAATCGTAGCGAGTAGCCCTCATTCGTTAACTCAGAATAATGGATGAGCTTACAATTAATACGAATGTGATACATTCGTTACGGGGTAACGAATGTATCTTACATTTAGAGCGAATGGGCATATTTACACAAATAGACCTTACATTAAAATAGAATTATAATAATAAACTAATAAAGACCGAGACGTACAAAACATGTATCAACACAACAGTTGGTTCTGAATCCATAGAACCTGTGTACAGCAAGTAGATGCAACAATGTATTCAGCTTCAATAGTTGAATTGAACAGTGTGGTTTGCTTCTTGCACTGCCAAGTTACTAGCCTGTTCCCCAAAAAACTGACATCCACCAGATGTGGATTTCCTACTCATATTGCATCCATTAAAATCACTGTCTGTGTAGGCAGTCAGATCAAAAGATCTGTTCTTTGGATACCATATTCCTAAATCAGGCTTCCCTTTCAGGCACATGAAAATCCTTTTAACAGCCAGCATGTGAGAAACCTTAGGATTTGCTTGAAACCTTGGACAAACATATACAACAACATGATATTTGGTCAATCAAGTACATTAAGGACCCAATCTTTGCTCTATACTCATGTTGATCAACTGGCTCCCCCTTTTCATCAACATCCATTTTCTCATGAGTGTCCATTGGAGTAGACACTATTTTCACGTCATTACACTTGAACTTGGTGAGAACATCTTGAACAAACATGGATTGATTGATAAAAATCCCTTTTGACTTATGTTGAACTTGTAATCCAAGGAAAAAGTTCATCTCACCCATGGAGCTAATGCTGTACTTAGACTTCATCACTGCCTCAAAATCCTTACACATTTTTTCATTGGTTGATCCAAAAATAATATCATCCACATAAACTTGAACCAATAACAGATCCTTCCCTTGTCTATTATAAAACAAAGTCTTTTCTCTTGCACCTCTACAAAAACCATTATCCAGCAGATGATTTGACAACTCATCATACCAAGCCCTAGGAGCTTGATGCAGTCCATACAATGTGTTGCTCAACCTGTACCACTCTGTTTGGATAATCTGGATCTTAAAAACCTAGAGGTTGAGTAACATACACCTCCTCATCAATCTTCCCATTCATAAATGCAGACTTCACATCCAATTGGTACACCATTATATTCATTGAAGCAGCATATGCAAGAGAGATCCTAATGGCTTCCAGTCTTGCCACAGGTGAAAACACCTCTTCAAATTCTATTCCTTCCTCTTACAAACATCCAAGTGCTATCAATCTTGCCTTTTTCTTCACAACTATACCTCTTTCATCCTTCTTTTTCCTAAAGACCCACTTAATGCCTATTGCATACTTACCTTTTGGTTTGTCAACCAAATCCCATACATGTAGATCTCTGAACTGAGCTAAATCTTCTTGCATAGCCTCCCCCCAAATGTTGTCCTTCAATACTTTATTGATGTTCTTTGGCTCTATTTGGGATAGAAAACAGGCATAAAGACAGATGTTTGCCATTTCTGAAGAACTTCTTGTTACCCTTTCATGCAAGTCATAAATTATGTTCTCAATAGGATGATTTCTTTGTGTGGAAGTTGTTTGAACAATCTGATCTGCATCAATCTCTGAATGCAAATTTGAAACATTTACTTCAGTTTCTTCAGCTTGATCAATCTCATCATTTGAAGTAGGTTCCATGTTGTTAACTTGATTTGATGTTGAAGCTTCATTATTGCCAATCATCAATGTATCAAAAAGTGGCTGAAACATGTTCTGATTAGCATTTTCTTTAGCCGTATATGTCTGAGCAGTCTCTTCTGATGTCTCATTTGTTCCCATAGGTAATTCAGCTTCATTTTGAACATTCAGATTTACATTTTGATCATCATTTTCAGCAGCTTCATTTCCATCAATTTCTCTCACCTTCTTCTTCTGAAATTCAAACTCTCTATCATTACCAGCCACTTTGGACCAAAGTTTGTCCAAATCAATATTTTGTTCAATCACAACTTTAGGAACACTAGTCTTGTAATATCCTTCATTAAAGTTTTCAGTATATATCTTGAAGGACTCACATAAACTCTATAAGCCTTTGACTAGGAGGAATAACCAACAAAGATGCATTCCAAGGACTTGGCTTGGAAATTGTTCAAGTAATCTTCGGTGTTCAGAAGTGAACACTTGCACCCAAATGGCTTCAAAAACTTCACATATGGTTTTCTATTGAACAAAATCTCATATAGGGTTTTATTTGAGCATTGTTGAGTAGCACTCGGTTCTGAACATAGCGGGCTGTATTGATTGCTTCTGCTCAAAAAGTAACAGGCAGATAAGCATCCGCAATCGTAGTTTTAGCAACTTCAAGTAGTGTTATGTTTCTTCTCTCAGCCACTCCATTCTACTCAAGTGTTCTTGGGGCACTAAACTGTTGAAATATTCCCTTTAATGTACAAAACTCATCCATCACCCCATTCTTGAACTCTGTCCCATTGTCACTCCTGATCACCTTCACTCTCTTATCCATCTGATTCTCTATCCTAATCACATATCCTTTGATTAACTCCGCAGTTTCATCCTTTGTTGCCAAGAAAAATACCCATGTAAATCTTGAGTAGTCATCTGTAATGACAAGACAAAACTTCTTTTTCCCAACGACAGGCACACTCACAGGACCAAAGAGATCCATGTGAAGTAATTCCATCACTTCTTCAATAGAGTTCACTAGTTTAGTCTTGTGAGATGATTTGTGTTGTTTCTCTTTGATGCATGAGGAACACTTGTCATCTAGCTTGAACTCTTTGGTTGGAAGACCAATAACATGTTCTCCTTTTACCAACTTGTTCATGTTATTTAGATTAACATGACGCATCTTCCTATGCCACAACCTTGTTTAATTCTTTGTTGCATTTGAGACAAAGCATGATCCACCCTTTGACACTGCATTCTTCATTCTCATCTTATAAAGGTTTCCATTCCTGCGTGCCATCATCATAATCATGTTTGGAGGTATCATAAATTCAGGTTTCAGGATGAAGCAATGTGCATCATCAAACCCAACTTTATACCCCTTGTCACAGACTTGAGATATACTTAGCAAATTATACTATAACCCCTCCACATGCAACAGATTCTCAAAAGACACTTATCGATTAGTAAGTGTGCCTCTTCCCACTATCTTTCCTCCATTTTCATCACTACCAAAAGCAACAGGTCCTTTATATTTATAATTGACAAGTGATATCCTATAATAAGTCATGTGCTTGGAACATCCACTATGTCAGGACCGGACCTATTGAAAACCCTATAGAGGTTGACAAGAGCACACTAGATCTAATAACCCAAAGGCCCTTTGAATACACCGACGGAATCAGTATATTCAAAGATTGGGAATGAATATTGATGTGAAAATAAATACTCCATAATATCAATAAGAAGCAGTAGACAAAGATTCACTATATTAATATATTGATTAATGAACAGTGATTAATGTTGCATGGAATGTCTAGGGTTTGGTGACGGTGGCGGTACGAGATAGCATAAGAGGAATATTCGCTCTGGTGGTTATGCTCTCGTAATCCGTAAAAACTCGTCCCTCTACCTAGGAACCTAGGACTCTATTTATAGTCCCAGACATTCCTTCTAGAAACCCTAATGATTACATGATGAATGACAAAAATAAATACAGGTGTAAACAAGTCTTCGAGTATGATATTTCCATGTCTAGCAGACTTTACTTAGAATATTTTCGGTAAAAAATATTCTACTCTAGCAGACTTCAATCTTCATGACTTATCCTTGCTTTGCTCGAATATGTCCAACAAGAAAGCATGTTCTTCTTAATCTCTTCAATCCTGCCTTGTGACTTATTGTGAACAATGTTCAGCGTACTCGGGTGTGAAGCTTGCTCAGGATTGAACCATGTTCAAAGTTTGTACCTAGAACATTTGAGATCTTCCTTTATTGTATCCATGCTTGACCCACCAATGTGCTTGGAATATGTAAGGCCCCGAACCCCAGGAACCCCACAATTGGTAATCATTCAAAACACTCGTAAAAATAATTAAACTTAAAAACAATTCTTTTCATTAAAATAAGCATCACAGAGTACAATTCGGCGGAAAACCTAAATAACAATATAAGTTCCTAAAACCCGGGAATTTTGCCCAAAACCAACATAATTATCTTTAATAAATAAAAATTTAAAAATAAATGTTTAATAATAAAATCTTCAAATCCCGTATGCCCTTCACCGTCCAAGTAGCTTCGTGCACGTCCAAGCGATAAGGCATCATCTTCTTAACCTGAAACTCACACTAACATGCACATAAAGTCAGCTTAAGCTGAGTGAGTTCAAGTTTTAAATAAGTAACAAAAGTCTTAATAATCATTCCAATGGTTTTAAAACTGTAAACGGAATTACATTAGTTAGGTCATCACATTCAATAAATAATCATCCTTACGTATGAACATCTCTATACGTACATTCCTATATATATATATATATAACATTCAATAATAACATTCAGGGCCAAGAAAACGTACAACCCAAACACGTAACATTCAGCGCATGCAAACACAAAGTAGGCATACGCAACATTCTGTAGTCGAGACGACTACAACATTCGCCAAATATTGGCCATTCTAATATTTATATATATATATACATACACATATTCTTTAACATTCCAAGGCCTACCAATACTAGTAAGCCTATGTAAAATTGTTTAAAACATTTCGTGAAGCAAAATCGCTTAGGTGTGCATGCTAGCCCAAAACTTAAAAAGAGTTAAACGGGGCAACAAGAAATCACCTGACACAAGACGCGGATTCACCACGAGCTAGGGAATCCCTAAGAAATCCCAAAACTCAAACACCTGTCGGTTTACATTCAATCAATACTAATGACATCAAGATGACTCGTTTATCCTACGAGACGTTCTAACATGGTTCGAGTTACCTACACCCTCGACCTCATCAAACTTAATCACTACAGCCCCCGAGGTCTCACATTCACCAAAACGACCCTTAGGTACTCCCGGGAATAAAGAATTCCCAATTTGCCCCCGGGAGCACTAGGTGACACTAACACGCGCGTTTTGGAGTCGTTTAGGCCGTTAACATCCAACTCAGCCCCGTGTGGACCCATTATGATAAAATCACAGCTAACAAGTCCACATGACGCCACACGAGTCAAATGGGTCGGTAACCCGCAAGTACAATGCACCAACTATTCAATAAACACAATTGCGCGTTGTTCCAACCCGTTGGAGTAACCGACAACCAATTCAGCCCCATAACTTATAAAAATGAATTTTGAACGGCCCGTAGATCAAATCAAGTGTCCCCGAGCTGAATTGGTCATTAATCACTTCAACCCTGGCGTTAAACGCGCCAAACTACAATTCAAGGCAACCGAACATAACAATCAAACTACAACTAGTTGATCAACTTAACGAACACCTATGAACATGATCTTTAAGTATGATATACGGGACATACCTGGAAGATTGTGGTGCAAAAACTCACTTCAAACAGCCCCAACAAGAACACAATTGAACATCCACCGGTTAAGCCTAAAACGAACTTATCGATCAATAACGAGTAAAATGTGTAGATGTTAGCATGCGAAGATGCGTTTAATTACATAGGATAACCTTTGAAATAGATTATTAAATTTTTACCAGACTTTAATAAATGTCTTAGGTTTATAAAAATAGTTTTATTATATTTTTCCATTGGACACAAAAATTATAAAAATTCCTCCAACACAGCAAGGTACGTACAGCTATTTCAGTGCGCAACAAAATGGTTTTATTTTTATAAAATTCATTACCGAACCAAATTAAACAATTCGAATTGGGTTTGGTTCCTAATTTAAAATACTAACATTCAGAAGTGGAACCAACCAATTTGGACCTGTCAAAAAAAGGTTATGAAGTCGGGAAGACAGACCAGAATCCGTCATCCCGCATCAGCTTTGACACTCGATTTTATAAATTCATAAAAACCATTCAAATCTCGTCCAAAAATTACGTATTATACCTTTCTGGAAACTAGACTCAAATTAGAACATCATGGAATCAAGAATAGAAAAAGAAAATGGATTATCATCGTGTTATAGATCCTACAATAAACGTATACGAATCTGTCAGCAAACTGTTATTATCAAAACTCGACCTTAACGACTAATAAGCGCGTTAATATGATCAATTAAGGTGTAAAAGACATGGGGAATCATAAAGCCGACCTTGAGTTGAAGTTTTTACGGATCAAACTTGTCTGGACAGAAGAAATTCGAGCAGGGGGGGGGGGGGGGTTCTTGGCTGCGATCGGCGCTGAATAACATTAGGGTTAGGTTTTTTTTTATATATATTATTATATAAAATATATTACACCCTAGTCCCTCCAGTATGAAGTGTGTAGCAACTTGGGGAGAAAGTTAAGTGATTATATCGTACTGGGGTGACGAGAAGGATCCCGAGAAACGTCGAATAAAGCCCGAGAATTATACATACTCTACAAGCTTTAATTCTTGAAACCGGAATTAGCGGGCGTTACAAGTCCACCCCCCCCCCCCTTCAATGGGATTCGTCCCCGAATCCCGATGCGACAGGAACAACTGTGGGTAGTGCTTCATCATCTCGTCTTCGGACTCCCAAGTAGCCTCGGAACCCCTAGGTTTCTCCACTGCACCTTCACCTGCCTAACCACCTTATTCCTCAGACGCCACTCTTGGCAGTCAAGAATAGCAATCGGTTGCTTAACGTAGTTCAGCTTACTATCGAGCTCAATATCATCAGGAGGCACATGGGCTTCTTCTTCCGCTAAGCATTTCCTGAGATGGGACACGTGAAACGTAGGATGAATCCCCGCGAGCTCCTCGGGTAATTTCAGCCTATAAGCTACCTCACCAACTCGGGCCAAAATACGGAACGGACCAATAAACCTCGGACTGAGCTTTCCCATTTTACGAAAACGAATAATGCCTTTCCAGGAAGAAACTTTTAACATAACCCGATCCCCAGCCTCGAACACAATAGGCCTTCGCCTTTTGTCCGCATAGGACTTTTGACGATCCCGAGCAGCTGTAGAAACGTTATATGAACGTTTACGAGCCAAGATCTAGCCGTAAATCGATACGTTAAGTCGTGTTCATTCAATACGTTAATGGAGATCAATACATTAAGCCTGGAGAGAATCCGGCAGCATAACGTTATAGGGGATAAATATGGCATAGATCTCTATGCACATTCAATAGGGAAGGCCTATTTATAGGCAGTCCTCCTCATTCGTTAACATCACTAACGAATGAGGCTTCCCATAGCGAATGACCTCCCATTCGCTAAACATCTTTAGCGAATGGGCATTACTTTAACGAATGAGCCTCCATTCGTTACACAGTAGTAACGAATGAGCTCTTACATTAACGAATATGTCTAGCCTTTAACGAATAAGGCCCATTCGCTAAACATCCCTAGCGAATGTGCCTTTATACATTAATATAAAGACTAAACAACCCCTATCCTATTCGAACAGCTGTGGACACCAAATTCGTGCGTTAACAGCGGCCTTCATAAACGCCTTAATTTTATCGAGCTTTTCAGTCGTAGCCTCAACTACCTCCAAACTACCCAACTGTTTCTGTCCAATGGAACCCCAACAAACTGGTGTCCTACACCTCCTACCATACAACATCTCAAACGGTGGCATCCCAATCGTGGCATGATAACTGTTATTATACGAGAACTCTACCAACGGTAAGTGACGATCCCAACTACCATCAAAATCGATTACACAGGCCCGCAACAAATCCTCAAGAGTCTGAATGGTCCTCTCGGATTGACCATCCGACTGCAGGTGATAGGCAGTACTGATGAGGAGTTTGGTACCCATCTCCTCGTGAAACGTTTTCCAAAATCTGGAGGTAAAACGCGTATCCCTATCCGAATCAATAGATACCGGCACCCCGTGCCTAGAAACAATCTCACAAATAAACACATCGGCCAACTGCTCGGAATTAAAAGTCTCTCGGATCGGCAAGAAATGAGCGCTCTTGGTCAATCTATCAACAATTACACAAATGGTGTCATAACTACCCTTAGGGGTACGAGGCAATTTAGTCACAAAATCCATAGTAAGATGCTCCCACTTCCACTCAGGTATTTCTAAAGGTTGAAGCTTCCCGAACGGCTTTTGATACTCGGCCTTAACTTGTAGACACGTCAAACACTTACTCACATACTGAGCCACCTCAAACTTCATCGTAGGCCACCAATAATTCATCTTCAGGTCTTGGTACATCATGGTCGCGCCCGGGTGAATAGAATAGCGCGACTTGTGTGCCTCATCCAAATTTTTATCTCTGAATCCCCCATACTTCGGTACCCATAAACGACCATCCTTATACTTCACCCCGTCACCGACTGAAGGTTCCTGGACGGATCGTACACGGGATGTTCTCTAACAACGCAGGTGCGGAATCCCTGCGTAAGTAGGTTACGAGTGTAGATATAGAATAACAAAAGCAATGAATCAAACACGTAATATTATTAACCGAACACGTGACTCGTAGTCACTATTACAGACACTGGAACTAGCAGACACGTCTGCTTAAACTCAAACACTTGACTGAAACCCTAAACTCCTTCACGTCGACGATTCGGCTGTAACAATCAATATATACACGACAACTTCGCCACAGGCGAAGTTGTCTGTAACTTCGCATATTCAACAAGTTCGCCTGAGCGAACTTGTTGACAACTTCGCTTGTTCAACAAGTTCGCCTGAGCGAACTTGTTGACAACTTCGCTAGTTACACAAACAAAAACATAATCAAATACACAATTACAATACAGACTCGATTACAATTACAAGACTATGAACTACTGACAAACATGTACCAACAGACTCCCCCTTGGCAGTAGCTTCATATCTTGATTCTTCAAAACTCGAGTCTTGTAATCTGCATCTCTAAGCGTGCGCCCCTTCTTTCACACATACTGTCACTACACTTTGATATCTCCTAGCTTGATCCTTCCAAGCAGGAATGTAGAAGATCTTCTTGTTGTTGAGTACTTCCAGATCAGCTTGCGACAGGTTAACAAGATGCATCGGGTCGTAAACCCGAAGCAGTTCTTGTTCATCCTCGTCCTCCATTACTGCCTCTGCAGTCTCACAGTCCACAAACCACCATTTCAAATCTTTCAGCACATCTCGAGGCATAGCTTTCATGGGTACCTCCTTGATACATCGGACTGGTTTGTACTTCATCACCATCCACGGTTTACCATCTGCTCTCATACCTCTCTCTGTATCCTTCACTAATTTTCCCTTTTGTGGCTTTAGCAACTCAAACTTCTTTTCTTTTACTCCTTCTTTCCACATTATCTTCTCAATCATTCTAGCCATATTGTCGTTGTTTCGGTTTATCAGGCCCAACCTGGCCAAATCTTTTACTTCGCATTCAGGCAATGTGTTGAACGATCTCAACATTCTCTTGAAATATTGAACGCCATCATAACGCTTCACCACAAACAACTTGAGCTGTTCATCATAGATCCAACAAATAATCCCCTTTTTCGCCTCTGCATACCCTTTAATGTTGTAGCTCTTTCTGAACATGGTTGGAACAGCAGGCTTCTTGGTCTTGACAAACCAATGAGCATATTCTTCCTTCCATCTAGGCTGCTCTTCCCACACCGTCTCATCCAACACCGTTTCATCACCAACACCCGACTTTTCCACTTCGGGAATGTCATGCTCAACATCATCATCCATTATCTCACCTTCTTCTAACACATTTTCCACATTAATCTTTTCCCCAATCCTCTCAATCTCATCCACGGGCAACACGTCGTCATCATCCATAAACTCATCGTCTTCCTCATCATCCAACTCCTTTAAAGCATCGATAACGTCCTCAACATCAGCATCATCACCCATATCAACAACAACATCACCAGCTACATCTGTAGACTCCCCCTCAGTTGTGGAAGCCCCAAGAGCCTGAGAGGTTCTTGGCAGCTCACCACCTGCACCCGAAGGTGCATTGGGATCATCGTCATGATCTTCTCGTCTTTTCGTTCTCAACTCATCGCCCCTACACGTCTTCTCCCCCTGAGATGCCAAGTAATCCTTGAAGGCATCAATTATTCTTCCGTGTTCGACCAGGAGGGCAGCTTGTAGTCGATTGGATTCCACTAGGCGTTCAATAGTCTTAGACTGTTCGGCAACAATACGCTCTAGTGATGTAATCCGTTCAGCATCTGAAGTAGGCAGTGGAGTTGGCGGAACATCAGTAGCAGCAGTGACCGCAGGTGGTACACTTGGTAACCCTGCAGTTGTTGTGATAGTCGAATCAACGAAGCGTGCGACTACCACCGGTGGATCAAACGGTTGTGGTGGTAGAGACACCACTGCTGGAGCTGACGCTTCGACAGTCGTAACCTGTGCAGTAGTAGGAAGAAGTGACATACCTGACAAGACAGGCGGAGCAAAACGTACATGCCTTGAAGTCTCCCCCGTTCCAGTAGCCATACCTAGTCGTTCTCGTCGCGAACGTCTCATCACAAGTTGTACCGCTTCTTCCTCATCTCCCTCCTCGTCATCAACTCTCGGCCTCTTACCCGAAATCCTTTCACGAGTCACCAATAGCCGTCTGGCCTCAGCAAACGTTTCATCTAACTCGGATTCAGCTACCGAAGTAGCTGCTGTAGAAGCATCCATAAATTGAGGACCCGAGATACCCATATCAAACAAACCGTGTCCACTGAAAGCAGCATCCAGATCAACGTTTTCAGCCGTGGACATAGTCTGTGCAATAGTAGCTGGCATAGCAGCAGAAGAGACAACAGGCGCAGCTGCTACAGCATGAGGTGCTGCCGCCTGATGTGGTTGTGGATCCCTGAACTCATCCCCTCCTGCAGGAACATACTCCGGGTTGATGAGATACCCGAAAAGCGGAGTATGCCTTGGACGGCGTTCAGGGTTGCTACGAGTGCTCGACGTCCTACATTGAGCAAAAATACGCTTTGTTACACACTCAACATATCGAATAGGGCGCCGTTGCGGTAGAGACGGAGCGACATGATTAATAATCATTTGAAGAAATCGCGGATACATGATAAATCGTTCTCGCGCCGTCGCCCGTCTCTGACGATCAATCTCATAGAAAATCATCTGACTAAAAGAGTAACGACGATTGTAAGTCAGGGCCGTCATGGCAGATTGCATCGTCGCACCCATCCCGTCTGTTCCTGCTTTCCTGCCGGACATGCACACAATTAACACGTGCATCAGAAAGCGCCATTGGTCCAGCAGAAAGCCTTTCCTCCTCTGCGAGTCCCCCAGCGGCCCCGAATAACCCATTCTCAAGTATGCTCCGTCACGGAAAGGAGCTACGAATTCCGTTGGGTCGTCTCTCGTTTCTACACCGAACTGCAGAGCCAACCGTATGTCTTCCGAGGAAAACTGTATGGCATGACCATTGACAGTTGCTCGCATCACTGGAGGCTCCGGTCTGCAATCATAATACACCGTCTGCCAGAAATCTTGAATGTTGGGCAGAGATATGGGTAGTGTATTAGTGATCGCGTGAAAAACTCGTGATCGTTGGAGAAATGTGATAATCTCCCTATAGTCTTCAACGCCTCGTGCGTCTGGATCCAAAGTGATGTATTGGTTATGAGCTGGGAAGAATTGTCGTTGCTCATCACCATCATCACCTCCAGCACCTCCAACAGCAGCCATATCTGCACAAAACAAATCAAGTTAGAGACGTTTTACGTAACTCACAAGTTCGCAGTGTAGCAAGTGCGAAGTTGTGATGTAAGATACACAGGCGAAATTAAAGTTGAGGCGAAGTTGGGGACAACTTCGCATCATCAGTAAATTCGTCAAAAAAAAACAGTTAAAAGAAAAGGATATAGGCGAAGATAAGGATAACTTCGCCACGGCGAAGTTACAGTTAAGTTCGCCAGGGCGAAGTTGTGGATAACTTTGCCAAGGCGAAGTTGATGATAACTTCGCCACGGCGAAGTTGTGGTTAACTTCGCCCAGGCGAAGTTGTGGATAACTTCGCCCTAGGCGAACTTAAGCGTCTGGCGAAGTTGAGATTAACTTCGCCAAAACCATAACTTCGCCTGAAACAGAATCGGCGACTGTTCGGATTCTGAGGTCGAAATCCGATGTTTTCGGACCGATTAAACGATAGAAACATGAAGAACAACATATTTCAAAGGTGTATGGATGAAAAGATCGTCCATGAACACGTAACGAGAGGTCGAAAAAACTTGGTTTCGAGGGTTAGACGACCCGAGGTCTCTAACCGGGTAAAAGTATAAAGTGAATGAAAGAATGAAATCGACAACACATACCACTCAGTATAGTAGAAACAAGGAACAAAAGATCGAAATCGAAAGTGTATATAAAAAAGGTTAACCGGAATTAAGGATAAGTTCGCCGGAAAAAAAGTTAATAAAAAAAAATTTCACTGTTGAAAACCCCTTTTATAGGGCTGAGTTGGTTCAGGCGAAGTTATTCTTAACTTCGCCTAAGCGAAGTTAAGTACAACTTCGCCGATTCAACAACTTCGCCCGATATTTACAAAAACAACCCTTTCAGTTTGAAAAAATCTTGAATATATCCTTATAAGTTACCAAAAAGAGTTAAACAAAAATGATCAAGACCCAGTAACCAACAATAAAAATATAACTACAAAAACAGAAAATACTTATAAAATTTTAACGAAATAAGGGATCAAATTTCAGTCTAGTCAGGGACCACTACGTTTTAGAAAAGATCCGAACAGGAATCATACTAACTATGTGACTGTCACTTGGATCCGTGTTTGGCTGTATTATGACATAGAGAAACAGGTTGTAAGCATGTAATAACTTAAATGGTTTTCATTGTTTCTGTGATACGGATTAAGGTTCAGTTAAGCTCAAAAATTTAAGTTGGCAACAACTCAGAGGTAATGATGCCTTCTATCTATTCTCAAAGCGTATTTGGCTATACCCAAGTCACCCCGAATTGACTTCGACCCATAGTGTCTGATTAACTTGTAGATACTCGTTGTCTGCTTCCCGTTTTCTTCTTACTCCAAACTTGAGAAATCTTGAGAAGTTTCGGTTCTCGTGTTTATTGTCACTATTTCTCATAAGTACAAAAATTATACATGTTTTTTTTTTTTTTTTTTTTTTTTTTTTTTTTTTTTTTTTTTTAATCAAACCTAAGAATTTTCATCGGAGTACTCAACTACTGCAAGTCCCGAATCTGGATCACTGCAGTGTCTTTAAATGCTTTCTTCACGGGAATCAGAACACTCACGGGCTCGTGTATGACTGGGTAGTTGCTTTTCTGCCTATCCTTCGAAAAGATATGTATGAAGACATACAAAAC
Organism: Bidens hawaiensis; assembly: GCF_021521415.1. Lineage (NCBI taxonomy): Eukaryota > Viridiplantae > Streptophyta > Magnoliopsida > Asterales > Asteraceae > Bidens > Bidens hawaiensis. Next base: position 473,423 of record NW_027492278.1, on the reverse strand, counting down.
TCTTAAGAGGTTTCCACATAAATTCGAGTAAATTTAAGTTAGTATCACATCTACTTTTACGCACCATTAAAATTACCATGACATACAATGACTGTTCTAAAGCCTTTTAAGCTTATTAACTTCACTAGTTAGGCACACATAGTCAGTATATATATCATTTTCCAAGGTTGGATCAATTTTCTTTTAAACACAGCAAAGAACTTCTTACGAAGTAATAGACTTGAAAAGTAATTTCATTTCCCTAAAAAATTTTGAATTCAATCGCCCCAATCATGTCAAAGTCATCAGGTAAACGGCTATCCTGAAGATCCATTGGATCAGCTGGACCGACCACATACAAGTATGTGTCCTTCTTACTAAGAATGACCGACTAATTTTCAGCAACTGAAAGAAAAACATGTCAACACTGCCCCAGTTACTTTCAGTCTTCCGGTTAATGGCTATCCTCATTTCCTAAGTCGAAAACAAGGACCAAAACATATCCGAGGAGATGTCCATCAAACTGAGGTAACCGACTAATTTTAAGCAATAAAGACACACATTTTTTTTTTTTTTTTTTTTTTTTTTTTTTTTTTAATCAAAAACAAAGACATGGTTACTCGGGATTGATCATCCCATTTAGCTCAAGTAGGTTTTGAAATCTGGATTTATCAAACGCTTTTGTAAACAAGTCAGCAAAATTTTCAAGTGTATCAACTTTTTCGATCTTGATCAGTTTCTTCTCAGCACAATCCCGTATGAAGTGATGACGAATGTCAATATGCTTAGTTTTACTGTGCTTCACGGGATTGTTAATTACTGAGATGGCGGCAGTGTTATCAATTAAAATAGGAGTGAGTAAGAAATTCAGACCATAGTCACGCAATTGTTGCTGAATCCATAAAACCTGAGAGCAGCAGTTGGATGCTGCCATGTATTCAGCTTCGCAAGTTGAAATTGCAACTGACGTCTGTTTCTTGCACTGCCAGGAAACTAATCTTCCTCCAAGAAACTGACAGCCTCCTGTTGTTGACTTCCGACTCTGATTACAACCTCCATAATCAGAATCAGTATATGCCACCAGTTCAACGTCTCCTCCCTTTGGGTACCACAATCCTAGTTTCGGCTTGCCCTTGAGATACCGCAAAATCCTCTTCACACCTTTCATGTGAGATTCCTTTGGGTTTGCCTGAAAGCGAGCACAAAGACAAACAGAAAACATTATATCAGGCCTAGAAGCAGTTAAATACATTAAAGAACCTATTATCGCCCGATACAGAGTAGGGTCCACATCTGCGTCACCATCTGATTCAGCTCCCAATTTGTGATTGACGCAGATTGGAGTGTCATATGGAGAACTGTCCTCCATCTTGAATCTTTTCAGCACATCATGAACATACTTTGTTTGATGAATGAACATCCCATCTTTCTTCTGATCAACCTGCAATCCTAGAAAGAAAGTTAGTTCACCCATAGCACTCATCTCGAATCGTTTCTTCATGACAGCCTCAAAATCTTGACACATGGATACTCTTGATGCAGCAAAAATGATGTCATCCACGTAGACTTGAACCAGTAAGAAGTCACATCCTTCTCTCTTCACAAACAGCGTACTGTCGATCAAACCCCTTTCAAAACCATTTTCCAGCAAGTAGTCCGATAACGTTGAATACCAGGCACGAGGTGCCTGATGTAAACCATATAACGCCTTGCTCAGCCTGTATACATGATCAGGAAAGTCTGGGTCAGGAAAACCCGGTGGTTGCTCAACATACACAACCTCGTCAACTTTCCCGTTAAGAAACGCACTCTTTACATCCAACTGAAACACCTTCATCTTTTTGAAAGCAGCAAACGCCAAAAACAATCGAATCGCTTCTAACCGGGCAACAGGAGCGAAAACCTCATTGTAGTCAATACCCTCTTGCTGATTAAAACCTTTAACAACCAGCCTCGCCTTATTTCTCACAATAATCCCCTTTTCATCTCTCTTGCACTTGAACACCCATTTCGTGCCTATAGCATGCACATTCTTTGGTTTTTCGACCAAAGTCCAAACTTCCATTTTCTCGAACTGAGCCAACTCTTCTTGCATAGCTTCGACCCACGAGCTGTCCTTCAAAGCCATTTGATAATTCTTCGGTTCAATTTGGCTTATGAAGCAAGAGTACAAACATTCATTCATAATACCTGTATCTTTAATGCTTGTATAAACACAGGTGTGCTCATTCAAGCTACTTCTGGTTTGTACACTAGAGGACACATCACCTATAACATTTTCCAGTGGGTGATCTTTGTGAATTCTAGTGGTCGGAACAGCACTGACACGCAAATTGTCTTCCAAGTTTGAAGAGATCTCATCAATGGTTGTTTCAGGCTGAGAGTGAAAAGGATTAATAAACTCATCTCCAGCAGAGGATGCAGGGGTATCGATAGAGTTTGATGTGGAAGGCTGAGATTTTTCTGTCATCTGATGTTGCACTAGCTCCTCTTCCTCATCAAATATCATCTTCGTCACAACTCTTTCGTCTTCTTCAGCAATTTCCAAATTAGGTACGTTAAACGACTTAAACAGTTTAACATAGTCAAAAAGCTCAGCAGGTCCATTGCTTGGTTTTGGCGGTTGATAACTAGTAATGTCGGTGTTACACACCACCTCCACCTTGCAAGTTGTCGTATTGAAGACCCGTCTGTTGGGAGTCCCAACAACATAACCGACTAGGATTCCCTCATCGGCTACTTCACCAAATTTCGAGTTAGTCTTCAAAATCGAACAAGGAGAACCAAATGGTTCAAGACCGCACAAGTTGGGCTTCCTACCGTGCATAAGCTCGTAACAAGTTTTTCCAAGTCTCTTAACTGTTAACACCCGATTCAGAACATAGCAGGCTGTAGCCACTGCTTCAGCCCAGAACATCACAGGAAGCTTTGAGTCTGCCAGCATAGTTCTGGCTCCTTCAATCAACGTTCGGTTCTTCCTTTCAGCTACTCCGTTCTGTTGTGGCGTATACGGAGCGCTGTATTGATGCTCAATACCCTTCTGTAGACAAAAGATTTCCATCTCAAAGTTCTTGAACTCTGTCCCATTGTCGCTTCTGATGAATTTAACTGATTTACTCATGACATTCTCGACTTTTGTAATGAGATTCTTTACCATCTGAGTCGTCTCGTCTTTCGTTTTCAGAAAATATACCCACGAGTATCGCGAGTAATCATCAGTTATCACCAAGCAGTAAGAAGTACCGCCTAGACTTTGTACATTCACCGGACCGAAGAGATCCATATGAAGTAGTTCTAGAGTACCAGCAATTGAGTTGATCGTCTTGGTGAGATGGCTTTTCTTGTGTTGTTTTCCCTTCTTGCACGCTATGCATTTATCTTCAAAGTTAAAACTCTTTAAGGGAACGCCCATCACAAGCCCATTTTTGACAATGTAGTTCATCTTACGAAGATGAATATGTCCCATTCTCCTGTGCCATAATTCTGATTCAGATTCGCTTGCCTTTGTCATTAAGCATGATTCTCCGGTGGCCATTTCAGTAGACCTCATATCCATCACGTATGTATTCGTATCACGTGGAGCTTTCATTACTATCCATTCTTCTGGTATATGAAAACCAGGCTTCAATACAATCGCTTCATTCTTAGTGAAATGGACAGTGTATTCTTTATCACAGATCTGCGACACACTCAGCAGATTGTGCTTTAATTCCTCCACAAAGTTTACATTTTCAAGTGTCATTCTCCCATTCGACACAGTTCCTCTCCCAGTTATTCTTCCTCCGCTTTCACCAGCAAAACTAACTCTAGCTCCCTGAACAGGTTTTAAGTCTTGCAACAAGTGTTTGTTGCCTGTCATGTGCCTGGAACAGCCGCTATCTACAATCCAAAGATTGTTTGCAGCCCTGTTCAACTGTTCCTGCACCATAAAACAAAGAGTTAGAATCTTGGGACCCAAGACCAATTGGTCTTGGATCGATACATCCCGTATCCTGGCTTTCTCAAGTTAGCATCAGGATAATTTCTGTACGTCCTGTTAGGGAATCTCCCTGCAGATTGAGTGTAATGCCTTCCAAACCTTTGAGAATAGAAAGTGTTATTTCTTGTGGTTTGGTTGTAAAAATGAGGTTGGTTTTTATGAAAATTTGAATTCGTTACATTTTGGCATTTTTTAAAGTCTTCATTTTTAGCAGGAACAAAATGACGCTTATTCTCATTTTTATTTGGCTTCACATCTCTAAATCTCGGTTTCAAAGGACAATCTGCAACTAGATGTCCTAACTTGTTACATCTAAAGCAACATCTACTCTCCATTTTCTTGTCAAATGTTGGTTTGGATGTAGAGGCAGTGTTACCAGCCGTTCGTCTCACATAAGGTGGGACGTACGGATTGAGTGGAGAACTCTTTTTAGAAACTTCATTTTTATCTCCATCGGTGGGTAAACCTACCTTCTCTTTTGTCTGACCAGATTCGGACAACATATCCGAATCTGATGAGACTGGACTTGATACAGAAATATTCACACTAGAAACAGGCGAACTTGTTTCGCCACAGCTAACACTTGGTTCGACACTAGTAATTTTGATAGTAGTTGTCTGAGGAACTTCGAAATCAACAGATTTCTGAACACTTGGATTATAAGTATAATTGTGGTTAAAGGGTGGTGGAACTTCGTGATATCCGATTCCTCCCCTCTTTGCAGAGGTACCTGGATCACTCACGAGGTGATCAAGGATGGCCGAGGAATTCCTGAACTGCTCAAGTTTGCGGTTCAGTTCCACCACCTTTACCTGGTGGTCAGCAATCTGTTTATCCCGATCAGCAATCACTTTAGTTTTTTCTTCCAAAACTTCATAACTAAGATCAATTATTTCAATTTTCTCAGCAAGTTTAAGCTTTAAGCTTTGAATGTCTTTTTCACATGCTTTTATTTTAATTTTATAACTTGTTTCTCTTGCTTTTGTAAAATGGTGATCTTCTTTGATAGTTTTAAAGTCAGCATCTAAATGGACATACTGATCAGTTATTGTTTTAAGTTGCTCAGACAAATTCTCACAACTAGTACAAATAGTTGTAGGACTTACCTCGGAGCGATTATCTTTGTCATTTGCCATGAAAGCGGTTTCTTCTTCATTTGTTTTCTCAATTTCTTCAACCTTCTCACATTCTTCAGCTTCAGACTCAGCCATGTTTGCTTGCTCACCAGAACCACTTGGGCGTTGATTCCAGTTGTACTCTCCTGCCTCTCTGGTCAACATGGCATTTATCTCTCTGTTAACTCCTGAGTGTTGTGTAGGTCGACCTTGTCCACGTTCAACCCTCTCATTTCTGCATTCCTTGGCAAAGTGCCCGTACTGTTGACAATTGTAGCACCTTACCTTGGACTTGTCGAACCCGGGCCGACCACCAACGAACTTTCTCCCCGTTTTATTCATGAAACGCTTGACTCGCCTCACTATCATGGCCATTTGCCATTGCAAGTCCATCTCCTCCAGATCATCAGCATCGATCTGGTCATAATCCTCATCCAGAACAGCAGGGTCCACAATCTTCCCCTGGATGTAGTTTTCGTAGGAAGCAATAAATGAAGCATAGACTGCAAACTGCTCTTCAGCAGATTTTACACTCATAGGCATCTTGGTATAATTATTGCTTGATGCATTTACAGAAAAACTACTTGTGGATGCTTGAGGCTTTGAAGTACTAGATCCTCCAGCAACGAAACATACATCACCATTCGTGTTTACAGAAACGTTTCCATCATGAGGAAAGTCGGGACCTGACTCCCCTTTTGAGTAAAAAGCTGCAGATTCAGGTCTCGAACTTGAGCCTGAGTTAATCTTTGCACCATACATACCAGGGTCTTGTATCTGGTCTGTTGGTGTTTCTTTTCGAACCATATTGAGCTCATAAGTTCTGAGCTTGTTTACTGCAGTTTCCAAATCACAGTTAGGAAAGTCTCTGTCTTCCCTCATAAGGACGGTGTACATTTCCCACTTCGGTGGGAGAGCATCAAGAAGCTTTTCGACGATCTCTTCTTCTCGGTAGGCAATCGAATAATTGCTAAGCTCTGTCATTAGATGATAGTATCTGGTGATAATATCATCCAAAGATTCATTCTTCAAATATTTGAAGACGGAGAACTGGGTCTTCAAGAGTTTAATCTTTGAGGCACGGATACCTACGTTCCCCTCGAATCTGTTTTCCAGAGCATCCCAAAGCTCTCTTGCAGAAGTGTACTTTCGGAACGTATGGAGAACTTCTTGAGGAAGTGCCATTGTTATCGCTGCATGGGCCTTGCTCTCGGCCTCATACATTTTCTTTTCTTCGTCCTCCATTTTACTGTACTTCTTCACCACGTCACGTCCTTCGTATTGCATGGTTGGAGGGACGTATCCATCTTGAATGCACACCCACATTTTGGCATCCTGATATTTAATGTACTGGATGAATCTATCCTTCCATGCCACGAAGTCTGTTCCCTTCATCAACCTCGGAGCCTTAGTGGCTGACCCTGCCTCAACTTCCATCTTGACCAAATCGGAGATGTTGATCGATGACATCCTTGTAAAAACTGAAAAACCTAAAAAAAAAAGAAAATATTAAAACAGCTCAGTAGGCGAAGTTAAGGATAACTTCGCTTGAAGGTCAACTTCGCTGAACAGAGAACTTCGCTGAGGTCTTTAATTCGCTTGAATTGGCGAAGTTAAAGTTAACTTCGCTTAGCTCTGGCGAACTTATGAGTTGAGCGAACTTGGGTAGTAAGCGAAGTTGTGGATAACTTCGCTAAGGCGAACTTATGAGTTGAGCGAAGTTGTGGTTAACTTCGCCAAACTTTATATCTTCGCCAAAAACCCTAATTCCAGTGACGGCAACTTCGCCTGAATTCAACAAGTTCGCCCGATGAACCTGGAAGTTTTTCCAGATCTGTTTTCTTCAAACCAGAAGCTCCCGATCAATGCTAAGGCTTGAAAAAGACTGTCAAGCACTAGTAGAACACAATCCCAACAAAAATATGTCTCGCGAATAGGTCAAACGAGACGAAACTACACCCGCGTGAAATCCCGAACCTCACAATCGAGCCGATGGCTCTGATACCAATTGAAGGTTCCTGGACGGATCGTACACGGGATGTTCTCTAACAACGCAGGTGCGGAATCCCTGCGTAAGTAGGTTACGAGTGTAGATATAGAATAACACAAGCAATGAATCAAACACGTAATATTATTAACCGAACACGTGACTCGTAGTCACTATTACAGACACTGGAACTAGCAGACACGTCTGCTTAAACTCAAACACTTGACTGAAACCCTAAACTCCTTCACGTCGACGATTCGGCTGTAACAATCAATATATACACGACAACTTCGCCACAGGCGAAGTTGTCTGTAACTTCGCATATTCAACAAGTTCGCCTGAGCGAACTTGTTGACAACTTCGCTTGTTCAACAAGTTCGCCTGAGCGAACTTGTTGACAACTTCGCTAGTTACACAAACAAAAACATAATCAAATACACAATTACAATACAGACTCGATTACAATTACAAGACTATGAACTACTGACAAACATGTACCAACACCGACGTCTTCCAATAATTTCTCCTGACCCCAAACACGCTCTGACATAATCCATTCCACCTGCAAAGCCTCATTCTGAACGTTGGCTATTTGTTTCAAAATAACGGGTTTAAGAATAAGCTGATAGGATTTCACACGAATAGGTTTTTGGTCTCTCCTTCCAGCTTAACGCGTAGGCTACCACGTTAGCCTTACCCGGATGGTACATAATCTTCAGATCGTAGTCCTTAATCAACTCCAACCATCGACGCTGTCGCATATTCAGTTCCCTTTGCTCAAAGAAATATTTTAAGCTCTTATGATCGGTATAGATAACGCAATGAACACCGTACATATAATGTCTCCACAACTTGAGCGCAAACACCACCGCCACCAGCTCCAAATCGTGGGTAGGATAATTCGCCTCATGAGGCTTCAACTGCCGTGACGCATAAGCGATGACTTGACCTCGCTGCATCAAAACACACCCAAGCCCCTGATAAGAGGCATCAGAATAAACCACCAGATCATCGGTGCCATCAGGTAGAGCCAAAATCGAGGCATGCGTTAACCTGTTCTTCAACTCGAGAAAAGCCTCCTCCTGCTCAGTACCCCAAACGAACTTAACACTCTTCTTAGTCAACTTGGTCAGCGAAGAAGCAATTTTCGAAAAGTCGGGAATAAAGCGACGGTAATACCCCGCCAAGCCCAGAAAGCTACGGATTTCAGATGGAGACTTAGGAGACTCCCAATCATTCACGGCTTCCACCTTTGCAGTATCAACCAAAATACCACTCGGGTTAATAACAGGACCCAACGACTGAACCTCATGCAACCAGAAGGAACACTTAGAAAATTTTGCATACAACTTGTTCTTTCGCAGAGCTTCCAAAACTTCCGAGAGCTGACAGGCGTGATCGGATTCGCTTTTGGAATACACAAGGATGTCGTCGATGAATACAATAACAGAGCGATCAAGCATCGGTCTACACACCCGGTTCATAAGATCCATGAACGCAGCCGGAGCGTTGGTCAAACCGAAAGACATCACGAGGAATTCGTAGTGCCCGTAACGAGTGCGGAAGGCAGTCTTAGGAATATCTTCTTCCCGAATCTTCAACTGATGATATCCGGACCTAAGGTCGATCTTCGAGAACCAACTAGCTCCTTGGAGCTGATCAAATAAGTCGTCGATCCTCGGGAGAGGGTACCGATTCTTAACAGTGAGCTTATTCAATTCACGGTAGTCAATGCACATTCGCATGCTACCGTCCGTCTTCTTAACGAATAGGACCGGAAAGGTGAGATGCTCGGTCAAATGAAGGCCTTATCGAGCAAGTCTTCCAACTGGGCCATAAGTTCTTTCATCTCATTCGGTGCTAGACAATAAGGGCTCGAGTAACAGGTTTAGCGCCCGACACAAGATCTATCTAGAACTCGACCTCGCGGTCCGGCGGCACATCTGACAAATCATCTGGAATTACATCCAGGAAATCCCAAACGATAGGAACATCACCGACAGTAGACCTAGACACGGAAACAGATTTTCCTACGGCGACCTCAACCTCAAACACATCGACTACGTGCTCGGGTGATTTATTCAACGAGGAACAGAAAGCGGTAGACACAAAACTTATACTGGCGCCCATATCAAATAAGACTGACGCCGGTAATTCATCAAGTAGAAAGGTATCTGGGATAACATCACGCTCCTACTTAGCTAAACAGTTGCTCATACATTCTTGAAGGAACGAGGAATTTAAGCGGTCAAGTACCAAGGAACCCAGAGTGACAGTATGCTACGCCTCGGCTAAACCATTTCGCGCAAAGCGTTCGAGAGGATGGGAAATGAACAGGAGAATTTAGGGAATAAGATAAACTTTAACGCTAACGACTCGAGAGTTAGCCAAATCCTATCCCTACAAAGATGGAACCCTAACATAGTCAGACACAAGTGGTATTTAAAACATGGAAGGTAAGGGTAAACTGCTAATAATGTTGATCAAGTGTTATTAGTCGTTTACTTCATCGGCCCATTCTAAGCACCCCCTGCCCCTTAGCATTCTATCTAACACTTAACAATTAATCACATACTGGAAATCTTAAATTTAAAGTAATGACTAAATAATTTAAAGTTAACTCTTAGCATGCAGCTACTCGCGGTGGGCATACTGGTCTCTTTTCTTACAGTTCGAGTCCAAGCATTCGTGGATGCTCGGATCCCTTGAACCAAGGCTCTGATACCAACTTGTATGGCCCCGAACCCCGGGAACCCCACAGTTGGTAATCATTCAAAACACTAGTAAAAATAATTAAACTTAAAAACAATTCTTTTCATTAAAATAAGCATCACAGAGTATAGTTCAGCGGAAAACGTAAATAACAAAATAAGTTCCCAAAACCCGGGAATTTTGCCAAAAACCAACAAAATTATCTTTAATAAAAAGAATTTAAAAATCAATGTTTAATAATAAAATCTTCAAATCCCGTATGCCCTTCACCGTCCAAGTAGCTTCGTGCACGTCCAAGCGATAAGGCATCCTCTTCTTAAGCTGAAACTCACACTAACATGCACACAAAGTCAGCTTAAGCTAAGTGGGTTCAAGTTTTAAAAAAATAACAAAAGTCTTAATAATCATTCCAACGGTTTTAAAACTATAAACGGAATTACATCAATTAGGTCATCACATTCAATAAATAATCATCCTTACGTATGAAGATCTTTCTACGTACATTCCTATATATATATATATATATAACATTCAATAATAACATTCAGGGCCGAGAAAACGTACAACCCAAAAACGTAACATTCAGCACATGCAAACACAAAGTAGGCATACGCAACATTCAGTAGTCGAGACAACTACAACATTCGACAAATATTGGCCATTCTAATATTTATATATATATATATATATATACATACACACATTCTTTAACATTCCAAGGCCTACCAATACTAGCAAGCCTATGTAAAATCGTTTAAAACATTTAGTCAAGCAAAATCGCTTAGGTGTGCATGCTAGCCCAAAACTTAAAAAGAGTTAAACGGGGCATCAAGAAATCACCTGACACAAGACGCGGATTCACCACGAGCTAGGGAATCCCTAAGAAATCCCAAAACTCAAACACCTGTCGGTTTACATTCAATCAATACTAATGACATCAAGATGACTCGTTTATCCTACGAGACGTTCTAACATGGTTCGAGTTACCTACACCCTCGACCTCATCAAACTTAATCACAACAGCCCCCGAGGTCTCACATTCACCAAAACGACCCTTAGGTACTCCCGGGAATAAAGAATTCCCAATTTGCCCCCGGGAGCACTAGGTGACACTAACACGCGCGTTTTGGAGTCGTTTAGGCCGTTAACATCCAACTCAGCCCCGTGTGGACCCATTATGATAAAATCACAGCTAACAAGTCCACATGACGCCACACGAGTCAAATGGGTCGGTAACCCGCAAGTACAATGCACCAACTATTCAATAAACACAATTGAGCGTTGTACCGACCCGTTGGAGTAACCGACAACCAATTCAGCCCCATAACTTATAAAAATGAATTTTGAACAGCCCGTACATCAAACCAAGTGTCCCCGAGCTGAATTGATCGTTAATCACTTCAACCCTCGCATTAAATGCGCCAAACTACAATTCTAGGCAACCGAACATAACAATCAAGCTACAACTAGTTGAACAACTTAACAAACACCTATGAACATGATCTTTAAGTATGATATATGGGACATACCTAGGAAGATTGTGGTGCAAAAACTCACTTCAAACAGCCCCGACAAGAACACAATTGAACATCCACCTGTTAAGCCTAAAACGAACTTATCGATCAATAACGAGTAAAACGTGTAGATTTTAGCATGCGAAGATGCGTTTAATTACATAGGATAACCTTTGAAATAAATTATTATATTTTTACCAAACTTTAATAAATGTCTTAGGTTTATAAAAATACTTTTATTATATTTTTCCATTGGACACAAAAATTATAAAAATTCCTCCAACACAGCAAGGTACGTGCAGCTATTCAGTGCGCAAGAAAATGGTTTTATTTTTTTAAAATTCATTACCGAACCAAATTAAACGATTCCAATTGGGTTTGGTTCCTAACTCAAAATAATAACTTCCAGAAGTGGAACCAACCAATTTGGACCTGGCGAAAAAAGTTTATGACGTTGGGAAGACATACCAGAATCCGTCATCCTGCATCAGCTTTGACACTCGATTTTATAAATTCATAAAAACCATTCAAATCTCGTCCAAAAATTACGTATTATACCTTTCTGGAAACTAGAATCAAAGTAGAACATCAAGGAATCAAGAATCGATCAAAAACCATGGATTATCATCGCCTTACAGACCCTACAATAAACATATACGAATCTGTCAGCAAACTGTTATCATCAAAACTCGACCTTAACGACCAATAAGTGCGTTAATATGTTCAATTAAGGTGTAAAAGACATGGGGGATCATAAAACCGACCTTGAATTGAATTTTTTATGGATCAAACTTGGCTGGACAGAAGAAATTCGAGCAGGGGGGGGGGGTCTTGGCTGCGATCGGCGCTGAATAACATTAGGGTTAGGTTTTTTTTTTTATATATTATGATATAAAATATATTACACCCTAGTCCCTCCAGTATGAAGTGTGTAGCAACTTGGGGAGAAAGTTAAGTGATTATAACGTACCGGGGTGACGAGAAGGATCCCGAGAAACGTCGAATAAAGCCCGAGAATTATACATACTCTACAAGCTTTAATTCTTGAAACCGGAATTAGCGGGCGTTACAGAATACTTGGTTTAAGATGGATAGATCAAGTTGTTTGCTGGATTGGTAATCTGTACTTGATAAAGAACATCCTTGCTTGAGGAAGTTTAGCTTGCTCGAAGCCTTCAACACTTAGAAGAAATTCCAGAAGATAGTCTTATGAGCATAAGACATCATGCTCGAGGTAGTAAAACCGTGTTCGATCGTCCAAGTTTGCTCGAAGTCCATACTTAGCCGTTTCTTTGAGGAGGTTGAGAATATTCCAATCTTACGTGTAAATTTCTGACTCAACAATCACCCTCTAGATTGGAACAAGCTCAGATGCACCAAAACATACATGCATTAAGTTACAAATGTATCAATATCTAAACATAGTCAATTCAAGAAATAGTAATTACATTAAATAATCAAATTCTGCCTCTTGGGCGTTACACATCAGAATTACAATTTATATCAAATTATATATTTAAATTAAAATACACAAAAAGATAAACAAAAATGCGATAGATATTCTTTAAAGTGCCCATCCTTTCCATCAATCTTAGTATCTCCTTCGAGCTTTGATTAATTTTTCATGTCTCACTGTTGCCTCTCTTTGTTGAAACTTGTCAAGTTCTACAGTATCCTCATAATCTAATGATACAGTTATGTCAATAATGTCTTGCAGATTCTGGATGTGTATATATTCCAATTCAGAGTCCTGTTCAACAATGGCAACTGTTCTCCTTTCAGAATTTCTCAGAGATACAGATTCACTTTGCCTATTGAAAGTAAGGTATGCAATTCTGCCACCTTGTTGTGTTTGTGAATTAGGCATATGTTCTCTTGTGAAGTTTCTGAAATCATTTATGAAGATGATATGTGTTTCTTCTCCATCTTCAATGATTACCCTCAAGGTCCTCGATCTTGCATCAAAGTATAAGTGAGTAGGCAACTTTAAGTTTCTCTTGTGAGTTTGCTGCCTCTGCACCTCGGATTGGATCACCATTCTACCAGATGTAGAGGAGGAAGGATTCTTTCCATATTTTCTTTCTGATTCATCAAACAGCCTTTTAATTTACTCCTCACTTTTGAACATCAAGTCTTGAAACTGGGCTCCTCTTTTACACAAAGAACTGATCATATCAGCTACTTGTAATGCAGTCAATGTTTCTCTGGGCTGATCAGTTCTTTCTTCAATCAACATGCTTTCTCTTTTCCTTTGTTCCTCTAAGAATTTTCTTTCTTCTTCAAAGAACATTTTCTGTTCTTTCTTATATATTTCCATTAGTTCTTCATGAAAAAGACTTTCAAACTCTGACTCCTTCAAGCCATTTTCCAACAAAATATCTTTTAATATTTTCACCCTTTCAGGGTCATCAAACCACTCATGGGTTTCCTTCTTTTTCTTTTCAGCTTCCACCTTCTCTTTCTCCTCCTGCTCCTTTTTATTCTCTCTCTCAATTTGCATTTTAACTCTGTTCAACTCATGGGCCTCTTTCACCATCCTCACTCTTTCTTGCAGTTCTTCCGATGATAAGTCTTTTGCAGTATCAAACTCGTAGCCATTCTCCACCAAAAATCTTATTTCCTTGTACTTCTTCTTCATTTCAAGATACTTCTGTTTAGCTTCTTCCTCCTTCTTCTTTTTAACTTCCCTTACATACTTTGCAGTATCATCAACAACAGCCTTTCTGTATAATCTATTAATCTCAGTAAAGGGTAGTTAGTTGAGATATGAAGCTACATGTCTGGCTTGAAGAAGGAAGGCTCTTTGAGACTCTTTGCTTCTCCATCCATCAGTAGATTCAGATATCCCCTCTCTCTTTATATGATTTATATGTCTTTGCTTGTATCACAGACTCAAGAGATATGATTTGTCTTCCTTTTCTGTCTTCTCTCTTCTCTCCCTTCTCTCTCTCTTTTCCTTGGCTTTCAATTCAGCCAATTGTTCGATAACATCATCTGTCATCTTCTATAGAGTTTCAAGATCAATCCTATATTGCATGAGGAATATAATTCTTGGATCAGTTTTCATTCTTTTTTCATCATCCTCCACTTCCATCTCATCATCAATCCCATGCAGGGCATCAATGACAGTTTCATCAATGCCAATCACTTTCTCTTTTTCTCTCCTGGTATACACCTTCTATACAGTTGGTTTATCAGTCTTCAGCCTATTTGATTTAGGAATCTTAATCTCTATTGTGTGTTTCTCTCCTTCGGATTCCTTGACAGTAGGATCTTCTTCTTCAATAGGCTCAGTGATAATAGGATCAACCAGGTTTTAAGCATTCACTTCATCAAATATTTCTTCAACTCTGGGCTCTGTCATTACTGATTCATTCATAGTATCCCTTGTATTTTCGTCAACAACTTCTTCCACTCAGGTCTCATGGATATTTTTAATTAGTAACTAACTTGCCCTCCATGCTTCCTCTCTCTATTCAGCTTGGGCTCTTTTTGCAGCCGTCATAGTTTCAGGTGCATGCCCTTCACGGTTTAATAAAATGTTGTAATGTGTTCTGAGCATCACTAATTGAGAAATGAATTTGACATATGTGTTCCATGGCATCTTTGGTCCTTCTTCTTTTCTTGGTTCTTCCCAAACACCTAGACCAAATTCAGCTTCAGGCTGTTCAGCTTGGTTCTTATTTAGTTATTCCATAGCCGTAGCTATGCTCTCATCAACCTGATTCCTCATTCTTTCCTCCTCCTCCTCCTCTTCTTCTTCTTCTTCTTCTTCTTCTTCTTCTTCTTCTTTAGATTTATAAGAGTTTCCAAGACCTCTTGAGGTATTTCATCATCATCTTCTTCATCTAATTCAACATTTCGAATCTCCATTACTTTCTTGAGAAATTCCACCTCAGCCACATCCGGGTCTATGACCACATTATTATCAAGAATCTCATCACCAGAAACAACCTTAGGAATAACTTTTGGACGTAAATCCTTTTCTGAGTATGCTATCCCCTTCCCTTTTAATTTTCTTTTCTTAACTTGTTCAAGGGTCTCTTCATCCATCTCATACCCTCCTGATCTTCATCTTGTCTCCTACCATCTTTCTCCTCATATTCCAAATTTATTAAATTTAGAGCATTAGATGTCTTAAATTCTGAACTTTTACTGCTCACATCCTCATATAGTCTGCCAATCAACTCCAACCCACCTTCTTCTTCATTATTCTCCCCCTTTTTTGGTGCATCTGAGGTCTTTTCAACCTCAGCCTGCTCCAGGGTTCAAATTCTCAATAGAGGTCTTCTAAAGCCTTATTCTTGGCTTCTAAAAATGCATTCCTCTCTTTAAGCATAATGTTTTCAAATTCCAACTCTACATTGTTTATCAACATGTCTTCATTTATGTAAGTGGGTGAGGATGAAGGTGTTTCTGGATCAAGTTTGAACTCCATTTCAGATTCTGGTTGGTTGGAGAATATTTCAGGTGATAGTGGAATAGTTGTCTGAGTGGTGGGAGGTATGTCTTGGTTGGCTGGTGTTTTTGAGCTGGTTCGTCTTTTGGTGATGTTGTAGGTGTTGGTACTGATTTGTCATTTACTGGTTCAGGGTTGGGTAGAAATGGCTTAGTATTTGCTGGTGAGGTGGGTGCTGAATCATAAGTTGGTTCAGGACCAAGTGAGAATGGATCTGTTCAAGTTGAGGAGATGTCATCTTGGTCAACTGCTTGATCTGGTGAAACCGGTGGTGTGATCATTTGAATGTTTTCTGTTTCTTGTGTAATCACATGTTCAATGAAAGTATCATCATCCACAGTCTCCTTTTCTCTTCCACAACTGCCCGTAACTAGTTATTCATTTTGTTATTCATTTTTCTCTTCAATTCTTGGAACTAATTTAACAATAACTTCAACATTCTCAACTTGCACATCCATCTCTTGATTGTCATTTAAGACCACTTCATGACCAACAGGTTCAACAACTTCATAAATTGGTTCATCAATCTCATGTGGTTGCTCTGCTTGTGGTTCTACAACCGCAATATCATTTCCTGCATCATTATTGCCTCCATCATTATTATCATCATCACTTTCATCTGTCTCTTGTTCACTGTCACTCTCATCTGATTCATCAACATCTTGCTCAGGCGATGGTGGTACTTCCATAATTTCAGTGTTGGAATCTAGCAACCACGGAAGTATGTCCCATTCAACATTTTCATTGTACAAAGTTCTGGCACCCTTTATCCTATTATAATCATCTGGATCCTGCAAACGTAGCACCCTAATTGTAATGCTTGGAGAGGCGATAATCGATAATCGATTCCTTACCAATTTAGAATCAGAGCTAATGGCTATTAATCGAACAAGATTGCTAGTAAAGTCGAGAGATTGCTATAGCACCAGAGGCACGAGTATAGGGTTTAGTGAAAGAGAGGGAAAAAGTGTTGGAAAAATTTCTAAGTCCCCCTTTTATACCTAACGCTTGGGATGTAAAACCCTGATCTGTTGTGTAGTGCAAGCAAGGTGTCTTTGAATTTGAAATAATTCAATTTCTCTGCTCGAGCAAACAGCCAAGGACAGCTGTCTCCCATTGTGCTCGAATACACTTCTCAAGCAAGCTCATCTTACTTTTATAAGAGAATGGTAAAGTAATTGAAAATGTTTATTTGGAGGTTTGCTCGAATCAAAGTATACTCAAAAGAAAAACTTAAACAATTTTATGTTTTTTTGAGATATTTCAAAACTGTGCTCGAGATTTACCTGTGCTCGAGACCTTACCTTAACCGGAAATTTTAGTTTTAATTTACACTAAAACTATCATGCATTCTTGTTTGCAAAATCATACTCGAGAGCATTACTAACGAGTACTTAACTCAATCAGTTCATGTAAGATAATTAGTGTGCTCTAGAACACTTGGACAACACTTCAAACATAACAAACTTTTCATGTGCTCGATCTACTTAAAAAAATTTTCAGTCAGTAAAACGGACTCGAAACCCATTCAAATCGACAACTCTACTAGAACACACTTATAAGAATACCCAATTCTGTCACTTATGCTCGTAGAGTAAAACTTACAATTCTAGCACAAATTCATGCTCGAAATACTCATAAAAATCTAATTTTCCATAACACTTACTCGTAAAGCCAAAATCACATAACAAGCAAGGATCTATGCTCAAAACACTTAGAAAAGTTTTCATTACACAACTTTGTGCTCAGAGAGCAACAATATCAACCTGAGCATAGATTCATGCTCGTTCAGCCTAAAACAACAGATCAAGTACAAGATCATAGTCGAAAAACTTAGAGAGCTATTCTAACATTAGAACATGCTCGAGTAAACTTATAACCACTCAAAGCACACATTTTAAACAAATCATCACATGTCTAACAATCTAGACATATCCACACACAAACTTTTACTCGAATCATCAAAAATAATCATTTTGACATTGAATTGACTTCAAGAATAAGTTTAAGGTGAATAAGAGATCAAATTTTAGTTGTTTGACATTTCAAAATAGTTTTATAGAGCGATCTCAACATGGGATCATATTGATTACTCAGTTCACAACATGTCATGGTCAGCATTATTATGACTTAGGTCAGGTTGACAGCAAGTATCAGCACTTAGCATGATTATCACTACTTTCTATTATATACTTAAGGTTCAATTAATGCATAAGTTATGAATGGTCAACACTATGGATTCAGACTGTCCCTAATCTCTTCTCAAAGCTTATTTAGGGGCTTTCTCCAAGTCACCCCAACTTGACTTCAACCCCCTGATGCATGGTCAAAATGTTTTTGTGTTATTGACAGTTCTTAGAAAATGCAGACTTTAAGGTTGAACGTTGGACTTACATGCAATCCGGACTTACATGCCTTACATTCAAGGTGTTTAGGACTTATTTGTGTGCCCCACCTATGTATTTCACTGAGGCCCCCTTTAAGTCTATTCATTTTGAAACATATTAGTGTTTTAACAAATATATACTATATTTTTTTTGTAATAATAGTTTATTGTAACGCCCGTTAATTTCCGACAAAAGGTTTAATCTTGTAGTGTTATGTACACCTTTCGGGCTTGACCCAGCATTCTCCCGGGAGCTCCTTGCAAACCTCGTAAACGTTCTCCCTTAACTTTCCACCCAAGTTGCTACATACTTCAATTTGGAGGGACTTGGATGTAACTATTTTATATCATAAAACAAAAGAAAACTCAAACCCTAAACCTATTTGCAGACGTCAGACCTGGACCCCCCTGCTCGTTTTTCTTCTGCCCAGCCAAGTTTCAGCCGTGGAAACTTCAATTCAAGGTCGGTTTTATGATTCCCCATGTCTTTTACACCTTAATTGATCACATTAACGCGCTTATTGGTCGTTAAGATTGAGTTTTGATGATAACAGCTTGCTGACAGATTCGTATACGTTTATTGTAGGGTCTGTAACGCGATGTTAATCCACTGTTTTTGATCGATTCTTGATTCCATGATGTTCTAATTTGAGTCTAGTTTCCAGAAAGGTATAATACGTAATTTTTGGACGAGATTTGAATACTTTTTATGATTTTATAAAATCGAGTGTCAAACCTGATGCGGGACGACGGATTCTGGTCCGTTTTCCGACATCATAACCTTTTTTCGACAAGTCTAAATTGGTTGGTTCCACTTATGGAAGTTAATATTTTGAGTTAGGAACCAAACCCAATTGGAAACGTTTAATTTAGCTGGGTAATGAATTTTATAAAAATAAAACCATTTTGTTGCGCAGCTGAAATAGCTGCACATACCTTTCTGTGTTAGAAGAATTTTTATGATTTTTGTGTCCACTAGAAAAATATAATAAAAATATTTTTATAAACTTAAGATATTTATGCAACACTGGTAAAAATTTAATAATTTAATTCCATGGTTTTCCTATGTAATAAAAATACATCTTTGCATGCTAAAATCTGCATGTTATATTCGTATTGATCGATAAGTTCGTTTTAGGCTTAACCGGTGGCTGCCCTTTCTCGCATCTTTCAGGGCTGTTACAATTGAAGTTCGTACTCCATCATATTCTTAGGTATGTCACTTAAAATATAATAAAATTTCATGGCCAATGGAGGTGTTTAGATCGGTCAATCGATTTTAGTTCGAAAACTAGGGTTTATCGGGTGTAGGATTGGCAATTGTTGAGTTTGATGCGTTAAACGATCGGATGACCGACCGAATCAGTTTGTACAACCCTAGGGGGGTTTATGGGCTGTGGGAAAATTGTATTTTTGATGCACGGGGCTGTTGGGGTTAGTGCTTCGTCAATCGAGTCAGTGGTGCGCGAATTTTCGTTTAAACGTTAAAGTAAGAGTTGTAAAAAGGAACCGTCAACCCTATCAACTCGGGTGACATAATCTTGATGAATGAAAAGATTTAAAATGGAATTTGGTCCATTCGGGCCTGATTCGTTTAACAAATGGTTTTAAGGTTTATTTTGCGCGCATTCGACCCGATTTGATTATCGTTGGGCCTTGGGCCAAGTGTTGGGCCTTGGGCCAAAGTGTTGGGCCTTGGGCCAAGTTGTTGGGCCTTGGGCCAAGTTTTGGGCCTTGGGCCAAAGTGTTGGGCCTTGGGCCAAGTGGTTGGGCCTTGGGCCAAGTTGTTGGGTCTTGGGCCAAAGTATTGGGCCTTGGGCCAAGTTGTTGGGCTTGAACGGCCCATTAGGCTAGAGTGTTCTTACAGTCTAGTTTAGTAACGCGTTGTGTATAATTTACAGGCCATTGCTTGTGATTGTGCACTTAGGGATTTCCTAGCTCATTGCAGGTGTTCGGTTGATTCAGGTGAGTTCATGATGCCCTTTTTACTCTTTTATGTTTTGGGCTAGCATACACACCGAAATACAATTTTAAACGATTTTACTCGTTACAGGGAATTGAATAGTTTTACATGGTCTTACTCGTGATGGTGCATTTTGAAAGCTATATTTGAATTATTTTTTATGCCTTAGGATATTTTAGACTCGTTCATGGTCTTGTGTCCTTAAGGTTACATGCATTATTGATGGTCTAGACTCGAGGATGTTAGTGGACTTGGTAGTAATTGAATATGAGTAGACCTATTTATGTTTGCATGCACTGATGTTACGTGTTGGGTTGTACGTGTGCTCGACCCTGATGTTATTACTTGGATGAGATGTTACGTGTTGGGTTGTACGTGTGCTCGACCCTGATGTTATTACTTGGATGAGATGTTATGTGTTTGGGTTGTACGTATGCTCGACCCTGATGTTATTATTGGGGACGGTATTTATAGGGATATAAATATATGGATGTATATAGATGTCTAAGTACGAATACTTAGTGTTGATGATGGCCTAACTGTTCGTGTCCCGTATTATATTTTAAACTCTTGGAATGTTTTAGAATCCAGTTTTTATATTTAAACTCTTGGAATGTTTTATAATCTCGTTTTTATATTTAAACTCTTGGAATGTTTTATAATCCCGTTTTGATATTTAAACTCTTGAAATGTTTTTAAACGAATTTATATAGGCTTGCTAGATATGGTAGGCCTTGGGATGTTAAATATATATATATATATATATGTATATACATTATTGCTTGGCCTATATTTGGCGATGTTGTAGTCGTTTCGACTACTGATGTTGTGTATGCCTACTTTGTGTTTGCATGCACTGATGTTACGTGTTTGGGTTGTACATTTGCTCGACCCTGATGTTGAGCCGTGATCGGGTCAAATATATTACTTGGGGAAGACCCGGGGTGAGAAGGCCCGTATCACGTGCTTGGATGTATGAACCGTGGTCGGGTCAAATATATTACTTGGGGAAGACCCGGGGTGAGGAGGCCCGTATCACGTGTTTGGATGTTAAACCGCGACCGAGTCAAATATATTACTTGGGGATGACCCGGGGTGAGGAGGCTCGTGTTGCGTGATTTTGTTTTATTAAACTGTGACCGAGTCAAATATATTACTTGGGGATGACCCGGGGTGAGGAGGCTCGTGTTGCATGATTTTAACGGTTTTGTTTAAACCGCGGCCGGGTCAAATATATTACTCGGGGAAGACCCGAGATGAGGAGGCCCGTGCTGTGTGAAAAGATGTTTAATGTTTTATTCACTTATGATTTGGTTAAGAAAGGCTATTTATGATTTTATGGTGTCATGATTTTCCACTACATTTCATACTTATGGAATTTAAATTTTTAATGAATGTCGTTTATGAAAACTTGAACTCACTCAGATCAAGCTGACTTTGTGTGTATGTTAGATTGACTTTCAGGTTAAGAAGTGGATGCTATCGCTTGGACGTGCTGGATGCTACTCGGGAGGTTGAAGGCATTTCTGGTCGAGGAATTCAAATAAAACAAATATTTTATTTACATTTGATTTTGGACACCTGTACCCGTGTTTGGGATATTTAAATACTTACACTTTTTCCGCTGTTATTTACTCTGAACTTGTTTTAAATAAAACAAATCGATTGGTTTTAAATTTTTGTGAATTTGTGGACGTGATTACCAACTGTAGGATTCCCGGGATTTGGGGTCTTACATTTATAAATAATTGTTCAAGTATTATTGAAAGTATTTTTGGGTGACCATACATCAACAAGCTTCTATATGACTGGATAATTGTCTTTCTGTCTATCATTTAGAGAGATGTGTAATGGAAAATACCTTTATCTTCAAATGTATCACCACATCAAGCTTAGCATGGTCATTATGTTTATATCACATAGGCATCTACACATCATGAAAAGCTACCATACTATATCAATGACTGTACTTCAAGCCTTTTCGTGTGTTAAATGACTTAATCAATTTTCTATCATTTCCCATAAGGTTGGATTCCATCTCTATCTTAAAACTCTTTTAAGCTTCTATAAAGCATATAACTGAATAATCTTATCATTTCTCTTATTGAGATCACCAAAAACAGTTTGCTTATGTCAAAAATCATTAATTTGTTTTAAAAATTACAACTTTTGAAAGTTCATTTCATATCAGTTTTTAAAAACAAACTTGTCTTTCACAAATGATCTATTTTGACTTACAAACTTTTTCAATGTTTTGGACATGATCCATTCAAACAGACACATTCATTCAAGATGAATGATTTTTCACTCAAGCACATATTGATCACAGAAAGTTGAATCAGATATCACCAGCATATACCCTTTCAAAATAGTTGATTCAATCAGTTTTCAGTTACAAAACACATCATGCAAACAGTCATGCATTCTAATAGAGTATATTTCAAACAAACAAGTTTCAGGTAAACAAAGCATAGTCACTAATGAACTTACCATACAGTCATACATTCAAAACATTGAGCAATAATCAAATATTCAAGCAAACATGCAACACACACACATATCATCAATCAGACCTCATCAGCATTAATCATTCCTAGGTACTTTAATAAAAAGTTAAACCTAGTTTTGTCTAATGGTTTGGTGAATAGATCACCAAATTATCAGTGGTTTCAAACCCTTTACATTTGTATCGGCCCCTCTTCACTACATTTCCTAATGAAATGATGTCTAATTTCAATGTGCTTAGTTTTAGAATGATGAACAGGATTTTTAACAATTAACATAGCATCAGTATTATCAATGAAAATACGAGTGTGTAAGAAATTCAGACATAATCCAGCAACTGGTTTTGAATCCATAGAACCTATGCACAGCAAGCAGATGCAGTAATGTATTTAGCTTCTACAGTTAAAATTGACACTGTGGTCTGTTTCTTGCATTGCCATGACACAGCCTATTTCCCAGAAATTGACATCCTCCCGAGGTTGATTTTCTACTCATGTTGCAGCCATCATAGTCACTGTCTGTGAAAGCCATCAAGTCAAATGAGTTGTTCTTTGTATACCATATGCCCAAATCCGGTTTACCTTTAAGGTATCTGAAAACCCTTTTCACTACAAGCATGTGTGACACCTTCGGGTTTGCCTGAAATCTTGCACAAACACACACTGCAAACATGATGTCAGGCCTTGATGCTATCAAGTACATGAGATATCCAATCTTGGCCTTGTATTCATGTTGATCCACTGGCTCCCCTTTTTCATCAGCTACTATCTTCTCATGTGTGTCCATAGGTGTGGACAATATCTTCAAAAATCTTGGCACTTGAACTTGGTTAGAATTTCTTGCACATACTTGGACTGATTGATGAATATTCCTTCAGCTTTCAATTGCACCTGCAGTCAAAGAAAGAAATTCATCTCACCCATAGAGCTCATCTTGTATTTTGACTTCATTACTATTTCAAAATCCTTACATCTACTCATTAGTTGAACCAAATATAATGTCATCAACATAGACTTGAACCAACAGCAGATCTTTCTTCATTCTTTTCTAAAATAAAGGTTTTATCAATTGCACCTCTGCAGAATCCATTGTCCAACAGATGATTTGAGAGCTCATCATACCAGGCTCTAGGAGCTTGGTGTAGTCCATATAAAGCTTTACTCAGTTTGTATACTTTGTTTGGATAATTTGGATCTTCAAATCCAGGAGGTTGTGTGACATACACTTCCTCATCAATTTTTCCATTCAAAAATGCAGATTTAACATCCAGTTGATAGACTTTTATATTCATGGATGCTGCATAGGCCAAGAAGATTCTGATGGTTTCCAACCTTGTCACTGGTGCAAACACTTCTTTAAAGTCTACTCCTTCTTCTTGTAAGCACCCCAAAGCCACCATTCTAGCCTTGTTTTTATCACTATTCCCCTTTCATCCTTCTTATTTCTGAAGACCCGTTTGGTTCCAATTGCATACTTTCCTTTGGGCTAGTCTACTAAGTCCCATACATGTAGATCTCTGAACTGAGCCACCTCTTCCTGCGTAGCTTCTACCCACCTGTTGTCCTTTAATGCCTGATAAATGTTCTTTGGTTCAATCTGGGAGAGAAAGCAAGCATAAAGATAGATGTTAGCTCTTTCTTAAGAACTTCTTGTCACTCTCTCGTGCAAGTCACGAATGATGTTTTTAGCAGGATGATTTCTTTGAGTTAAGGTAGTCTAAACAATTTGATCTGCCACAATTTCAGTATCCAAATTAGAGATATTTAGCTCAGTATCTTCAGATTGTAACTCTTCTTCATGCAAAGCAGAATCTTGGTTGTTGGCATGTCCTGATGTAGATGCTTCATTAATTCCAATTTGTAAGGAATCAAACAGTGATTGGAACATGTCTTGACTTTCATGGTCTACATGCACATTTGCCTCTTCGTTCTGTTGCACTGGGTCCCTTTCCACTTCACTTGAATCAATATTCACAACCTCAGCTTGAGTTTCTGGTTCAACTGATCCAGCACTAAATTGTTGAAAAATTCCCTTTGTAGTGCAGAATTCATCCGTAATTCCATTTTTAAATTCTGTCCCATTGTCACTTCTAATTACTTTCACTTTATTTTCTAATAGATTTTCCATTCTTAGCACACAAGATTTTATCAATTCAGCAGTTTCATCTTTTGAACCAAGGAAGAACACCCATGCAAATCTTGAATAGTCATAAGTGGTCACAAGACAAAATCTCTTCTTTCCAATACTAGGAACATTCACAGGACCAAAAAGATCCATGTGAAGCAATTCCAGCACTTCTTCAATTGTGTTTATCAACTTCGTCTTGTGTGATGACTTGTGTTGCTTGCCTTTGATACATGAGGAGCATTTTTCTTCTAGCTTAAATTCCTTTGTGGGGTGACCAATGGCATGCTCTCCTTTCACCAATCTATTCATGTTCTTCAAATTCACATGACACATCTTTCTATGCCACATCCTTGTCTCATTCTCAGTAGCTTTTGAAACAAAGCATGATCCACCTCTTGAAATTGAATTTTTCATTCTCAGCTCATATAGGTTTCTATTTCTAGTTACCATCATCAGGATCATGTCAGGTGGAATCACAAACTCAGGTTTTAAGATGAAGCAATGTGCATCATCAAATCCAACCTTATATCCTTTGTCACAAACCTGAGATATACTGATTAAGTTGTATTGAAATCCTTCTACATGCAGCACATTCTCAAAGGATACTCTGCCATTTGTTAGTGTTCCTCTTCAAACTATCTTCCCACCATTCTCATCACTTCCAAAGGCAACAGGTCCTTCAAACTTTTGTTCATAATTAACAAGTGATCCTCTATCACATGTCATGTGCCTGGAACACCCACTGTCCATATACCATACATCATTCCCTTCAACGGATTGTCCCTGCACATACAAACACAAGGTGATTAGTTAGTGTTTGAAATACAAACTTCAACAGTTTGTACATCAGTATAATTTGAGTCATTAGCAGGAGATGGAACTGGATCTTCATGAACAATTTCACATGAATCATCTTTGTCATAACCATATTCCATATTCACATCAACTCTCTTGACTTCAGTTTGTTCAATGACTGGTTCATCTCTCTTGATCACTTCTTCTTTGGTTATCCATTGAAACCCTTTGGGTTCATAACCTTGCATCAGAAAAACTTCTCATCACCATTTAAAATCCTAGGTGTCCTTTAACTTTTCCCTTTAAACTGGACCTTTTTCTTTTGATAGACCTGTCTGTTTCACTGGATTAGTCACTCGGTTTTAAGAAAGCCATCAATCTTTTCTCATGTTTCACTCTATCTGCTTCATCATCAACTTCTTCATTTTCATTCCTCAAGTATTTGTCATAATTTTCTTTGTACAAAGCCATGTTCTGACCACAGTACTTGTCAGGAATCAAATACTCTGCATCATCTTCTATCCAGCATGAGTCAGTGTGATGACCATATGAATCACATTTCTTGCACCGGACCTTTGCAAAGCCTCCAAGTTCTTCTAGATCTTTTTCATTTGTGTGTTTGTCACTTGGTCTTGGAAAGTCAAATCCCAAAGAAGTTTTTGCATAAATAATTCTGCTGAAGTCAACTTGCATTGGTCCACAAACTTCTAACAAATTTGATCTCTTTCAGTTTCAAGAAAGTGTTTGATGATCCTTCTTTCCTTTCTAACACTATTTTTCTTCTTGGTACATAATTAGCATCTCTAATGTCAACCAGTTCATGATTTGAGAGAACAGGATAGATAGGTGTGGTTTCAACAAAATTTGTAGAACATCCAGCTTTATCATTTCTGGATTTTGATTTTCACATAAATCAAATACCCGATGTTCTGTTCTCATCTTCTAATAGTACCTTTTCAGTTTTGGAGTTGATTTAGGCACTTTTGGAATTCTTTCATAATTTTTCTTCTTTGCTTGATTTTTGACATTCCTCTTGTTACTTGAACTTCTGCTCTTGCAGCTGCATATGCTTCCTTCACTTGAGCATTCACTATTCTTCCCTTTACCTTTAGTCTGCTTCTGTTCATTCTCATCAGGTGCAGCCTTTTCTGTTATCACAAACTCTCCATCTTTGTCTACAGTCGCATTTTCATATAATTGAACAAACTCTCTTTTGTCTTCAAATACACTTTTGAACTGCTTCAAGTATTCTTCTCTCTGCTCCTTATCCACTTTCAAAGGATACTTGTCATAGAATGGAGGTGGCACTTTCTTATATTTATCATTTGGGTTCATCTTCTCTATGTGTCCCACAATGTTTCCTGTGGACACAAGATTCTTAAGAAAGTCCACTTGAATTTGCAGTTCTGTGTTCTTGAGCTTTTCTTCTGTGTACATCTTTTTCAACCCTTCAATCTTCAAATTTAGTTTGGACTGAACCATGTAAGCTTGCATACAGTCCTCTTCCAAACTCTTGATTTGATTTTCATATGTAGCTTCACGTGTTCCATATACATTCAACAGCACATCTTTTCTTCTACACTCACTTTTCCAGTTTCCAACCTCTTTGTTAAGATCATCAATAATAGTTAGAAGATCAGAAGTAGAAAGTTCAGTGGTTACCTTGGAGTTTGAAGATTCTCCACTTTCATTCAATTTAGCGATGTAAACAACATTGCCATGGAACCTATTCTGATTATTGGCATTAACAACTCCCCTGTTCTGATTCCCTTGAATCTGTAACTGATTATTTCTTTGCTGTGGTTGAATTTGCTATTGTGGTCTGTTCTGTTGATAAGGATTTTGGTTCACGGGTTGGACTCTTTGCTAATATGCATGTTGGTTCGAATTTTAATTTTGATAAAACTGAGTCTGATTCGCTTGATTCCCGAACCATCTAGGAAGATTACACTCTCTGGTAAAATGTCCAGGTTGTTGACAGTTGTAACAAATAGCTTTTGATTTATCAAATCCAATCCGATCACTTGGCCTAGCAAAAGTTGACCTTCCAGTTCTGTTGTACAATCTCTTGCTCCTCACAGCTAGCATGGAAGCTTGCCACTTGAGATCCATATCCTCCATCTCATAAGCATATATTTGTTCCAAATATTCTTGAACCACACTGGTGTGAATAATATTCTTTTCCAAAAAGGCATTGTATGAGTCAGTAAACATGGAGAAAAATGCTTGATAATCATTTCCCTGTCCTGAATTTTGAACATATGGTGGATGTCCTGTAAGACCCCGTTCACGGTAACCCTACTTTGGTGTTGGATTTACTCATAAACATAGTTCTAAAATCAGAGTTAATTAAAACTTTCACAGAATAATTAAAACTTCATGCATTACTTTACAAAACATCGTCTTGTTTTAACAAAAGATAACTTGTCTTAAAACATAACATAATAATCCATAACATTTCTTCCCAAGATGCCAGTCTTCCAGTCCCTGCCATGTGCCATCCTCAAGCCAGCTCCTTCAATCTATTTACCTGCATGCATACTAAAAGTCAGCTACGCTGAGTGAGTTCTAGTTTAATAGTTACAGGATTATTCTTAAACGTTCTTTCCTTACATACAAGTATTAGTGTATATTCTTACATAGCATACAATTATTCTTGCATTATTCTTACATAGCATACAATATTTCTTACATTCTTGCACATATATTATAAGGGTCTGCCACCCGACTTCTTGCACAGATATTATGAGGGTCTGCCACCCAAATTCTTGCGCAGATATTATAAGGGTCTGCCACCCAAATTCTTGCACAGATATTGTAAAGGTCTGCCACCCGAATTCTTGCACCATTATCATAGATTAGGCCACTTTATTCTTGCCAAGGTATTGAAAGGGCCTGTCACCCTGACTCTTACGTTATATTCATATTCGTCTTTTACAATCATATTTAGTTATCAAACTAAACATACAAATTCTTACCACATTCTTTCATTCTTGCATTAGGTATTCACCTTCATCATATATGTATTCTTCTAGTCTTACAAGTATGCACACAGCCCCGAAAACATTTCAAAGAGAAATGTAGCTAGAACTCACCTGAAGACCTCTGAGTTTATCGTAATTCCCTTCCTTAACTGAGCTCAGCTAACTGTGTAACAAGTTACGAGTATCAATTATTTATCACTACTACTTCTTACATCTAAGTTAATGAAACCCTCAACTAACTGGGGTCCGGGGGCAGCGCCCCTGGTATCGGGGTCTAGGGGCGGCAGCCCCTAGCAGGGTCCAAGGGGCAGAGCCCCTGATGGGGTCGAGCTTGAAAAAAAATTAATTTAATTAATTGTCCTTTATCAAATATGCATCAGAAAATTGAATCACATGGAAATTCGCAAGGAATTTCACACGGAAATTCGCTTCGCATGGGAGTTTCGCTTCGCATGGAAGTTCGCTTCGCATGGAAGTTTCGTTTCGCATTGAAGTCAAATTTAGTTTAGCTTTCACTGGGAATTGGCAAGCACTGTATGTTTACACCGGCTTTTAAGCCAAATTTGGTTTAACAACAGCTTGTGCAAATATTATTTGCCGGAAATCATATAATATTAGCTAGTAATGTTATTTCATAATTAATATGCGTAAAATACCTCAAAACTGAAATTATTTTATAAAAACGACACGTGATAATACCCGTTATTTAACTAGCTTTTTCAAAGAATATATATATATATATATATATATATATATATATATATATATATATATATATATTAAAAATGGTTGGCTCCACTACCCACCTTTTTACCAAACCACTAATTCAAAACCGTTACCCACCTTCGCTCTCCACCAATTAAATCTCACATTCCTTTTCTATATAAACCCATCAACCTTCACCATTTCATCCATCCCTTTCATTCTTCACCAACTTAGTTTCTCTCTGCACATCAACTCTCTTTCACCATCCTTCTCTAAGATAAAAATCCGGTGACATTCCGGCCAAGTTTTCCGGCAAAGTTGCCGACGAAGTTTTTGGTCAACTATTCCAGCGACGTTTCCGGCCAAGTTTTCTGACAAAGTTTCCGGTCAAGTTTTCCAGCGACATTTCTGACGAAGTTTTCCGGTGACGTTTTCCGGCAAGTATCTGATAAAATCTTTCGTTAAAGTTCATTGTTTTTACATCTTTACTAAGATTTCTTCATCATAATCTCTAAATAAGCTAACAACATGCTAACATAATCAAAGGATCCCATTTGCATGGATGGAAATACCTCCGCATTCTATGAATCTACCATAAGTTAATCATGGATCCTATTTGCATAGATGGACCTCTGCATTCTGTGAATCCGCATTAACTTAAACATGGATCCCATTTGCATGGATGGAAGTACCTCCGCATTCTGGGAATCCACCGTAAGTTAATCATGGATCCTGTTTGCATGGATGGAAATACCTCCTCATTCTGTGAATCTGCATTAACTTAAACATGGATCCCGTTTGCATGGATGGAAATACCTCCGCATTCTGTGTATCCGCCATAAGTTAATCATAGATCCCGTTTGCATGGATGAAAATACCTCCGCATTCTGTGAATCCGCACTAAAACATGGTTACATACCTGCAACTAATTTTTCTTAACACGAAATCGCTTAAAGTATTGCTAAGGTGCATATAAGTGTAACCGTAATCTTAACAGCTTTCTGATCCGATTTTGTTTCATCCATAATTTACTAATAACTAATCCAAATGTGTTAAATCTTGATTCTATGAAAAATTTCGTCGAAAGACGAATCCATCTATATAAAGAACTTTGAAAAACACCTTCGTCTGGACCTCCAAACAGTCCTCTTTACAACAGTGAGCAGATTTGTACACTTTTGAAATATGGGCTTTTTTCTTGTACTTTGGGGATCCAAATCAGAAAATTTTCTAAACAAAAGTTGTTCACAACACAACATACTAATAAACTTGAGAATTTTATAAAATATCATCAATATTAAATATTTTTAACAAATCCGAACATCCGGGTCAGAATCTGTCCAAATCGGAAATAAAGGTTATCAACATCTCTAGCATCATAACTTTCACCTATTGTCTTCTCTTTAAGACCTAACACTCTCGTAACACAACCCCATCCTAAATTAAGTATGTTTAATTCTTTAGGGCACCACCAACAACTCGTGGTACATAAGCAAACTTGTGAATTAAACATCTTATTCAAAGGTGAGTTTTCACGGCCCCCTTTTACTTGTTTTACTATTTTACAAATTCGGGGGAGAAACATACCTCAAACAGCGTTTCATTATTACCATAATAACATGAAAACCAACGGCATAACCGGATTTTGTGAATATATGAGACAGTTACATCAGAGCTCATTAAGTCCTCAACATTAATATATAACCTTTAACTATGCATTAGCTGTGGAAATATGAATAGTACTATTGAGGTTGACAACCCCCGGTCATGGTTGGTCGCGCTAACCGTTAACTTACCTTAGTCAAATGATCGTAATTATCTAAGTATATCATGTGGACCGCCACATGACGAGGCAAAAGGAACCTGTCAAGCTTGGTTATAAACTCATATATTGCAACTCGTCATTTTAGCTTGACCAAGAGAATCCACCTAACTTGTTTTGGTTATCGTAACATACGCTGTGATTTGTTATCATCAATGGTTTTCTGTTTTTCAAATATATAAAACCTGTGAGCTCACCACATTATGTTGAATTTTTAAGTATGTTTCTCAGGTACTTAGGCGATGTTGCATGGTTAAACAACTTAGGAAAAATAAGCATGTCATGGATACGCTTTTGAGAGATTTAGCTAGTATAACCCAAGTCATTGGGTCGTATTTGAGAAATCTTTGAAACTGCTGTCTTTTAAATTAAATAAATTGGTTGTAAACTTTAAACTTTTATGTATCCAATGCATGTTTGTGTTTGCAATAATCATTTGCTCGTTAAACCATTTTACATCTCGCCCCGTGATTCTGCCTTGGCGGGGTGTGACAGATTGGTATCAGAGCGTTGGTTATGGCGAACTAGGAGTCTTTATACACCTAGACTATAACTTTAATGACTTATTTACCTTTGCAAGCATATAGTGTGCATACCTTAGGAATATATCACTAGGAGACAATTCCAGCTAGTGTCGAGGGTGATTGTGTATGTTCTGTGCCATGTTATGACATTATTCTAAATATTGTCTTATTTCTTTTACAAGAAGAAAGAACACGTTGCCTAGAAGAGACACTGCTACTGACACTAGTGGGAATAACCAATTGACCCCAGAACAAATTGAAGAACTCATAAACCAACGAGTGGCTGCAGCCCTAGCCCAACAAGGGGCCAACCAAAACAATTCTGGCAATGGTATCCGTACCGGAGAAGCTGACCCTGCTTAGAAAGGGTGCACTTACAACTCATTTCTGTCCTGCAACCCCCACGACTTTAATGGTACTGAAGGCGCTGTTGGCTTAATGAGATGGATCCGACTCCTGTCAAGAAACTATACATACTTAACACTACACGTTTATTCCCACGACCTGCTACCCAAACATCCATCCCAACCTTCTGCCTTATCTTATGCTTGTACTTCAAGCCTGCTATTAATGTTGAAACTCGAGCACACTCGTAATACTCTTCAAAACCTAACCCATTTCCTCCATGCAATACTTTACCTGCATCCATTGTCCACTAAAAGTCTATTATCTTTTCAAATTCATCAACCATGCTAAATTTTTTTAAAATTTTTCATGCATTATTTGCCATATTTATTTCTCTTATAAACACCTTTACTTGAAAGTTCAAGTCTGGATTATTTTAAAATACTCAATTTATTAATACATATATATTCATGAAATATTATGTTATACGAAGTATATTAACTTGATTTTCTTCAAAGAACTTTACGACAATTCAAATGGTTCATTTTATCACTATTACTATTATTATTATTTTATTATTATGATATTTATTATTATTATTATTATTATTATTATTATTATTATTATTATTATTCCAATAAAACCCTTAAAATAAAATAAAGTAAAATCTTTACTTCAAACAATTCCTACGCCGCTCAACAGAAATTTCTTTTACTTTAAAAGTTTTACGAAGTTTTCTAAGCTTTAGCGCTAGCTAAGGATATTTTTACCATGCAAATTATTGTTATAAAAACATCTCGTTTTTACAATCGATTTTCACAAATTTGAACGAATTGCAACAATCATTTCTTTCCCTCATTTGCAATGCCAACGAGTTTCGACTAATAAATCATGACATTACCTCTATAATAACTTTCATACCACAACCCATATTCGAGAAGACAAGCATAGCAAGCTAACTTTCGATTTCCTTTCTTCCTTCTTTATATACATATATTATTATATATATTTTCTGTTTGGACACTGTAGGGTATGGTACTAAAACCCGGTTCTACGACCCTAAATCTATTATGTTTGGCTTATTTTATTATATGGGCTAATACATTTGTTTTTGGGCCGAGGGGGTTTTGTGGAGGTAACCCTAACTGGGCTAGGCCCATTAGGGTACCATGATGGTGGCCATGAGACTCTATATAAGGAGGTCTCCACCTCCTTATCATGGGTCATGCTCAGTAAGAGCCACCACCACTTTTTGTGTCTGTGAACAAGAGATCTTCAAGATCATCTTAGCAGTCGCCTCCACACCCCCAGAAAAGCCATCGCAGGTCTCACAGTTGCAGATCACCGGCGCCGCCGTGGAGGAAGAAGATCAAGACACCGGCGCCGCCATAGAGGAAGAAGATCAAGACGTGGTTCGTTCATCTCGAAAATCCGTGGAAGCATCGTCATGGATCAGGTTAGATTCGTTTCGTGGAATAATTTTAGATATCGATTTCTTTCAAAGGTTGTTTACGAAGTTGATATAGAGTTTGGTTATTTGTTGATTAGTAAGCTATTTTCATTTATAGTTGCATTTTTGAATCGGTTTACTTGTTATTTCACGCGGTCTATAACCAATTTCCCATAAACGTAATTATTTAGAGTAAGTTGGGACCATGAATATGTTTATACACATGTTGAGTTTATTATTGTTACATGACTTGTTTTGGTTATTTGTTATATTCCTGCTCGATGTTTTACCAATTTAAGATCAATGTTTTTGTAATAACCACAAATTTAAAATAATTTTTTTATAATTAAATACTAATAAACTTAAACTATATATAAAAAAAATTTTAAGTGATATCAAGATAAGACAATAGTGTACATGATAATAATAACATGAGCATAAGTTAATAAATTTGAAGACGTGTAAAAAAAAGAAAAAAAAACCATCAGATGATATTGGAAGTTAAAGATAAAAACAAGTGAAAATATGTGTATTCATAGAAGAAAATATCAAACCAGTTCTTGCAAACGTGGTCACCACTCAAACTCATTATCTTAGTTGCAAAGGAATATGGTTATAAAAACATGTCTTCTTGAACTTTAATATACACTTCTTACAAGTTCCGACGCGAAATTCTGACAACGATCAGCGTTTTACAAGCAACCCGAAATAAACTCAAGCAACAAAACAATACCTTCTTTTTAGCCTCTCCACTCTATATCCAAACCCCCGCCACTTCTGAACTATGTACCGCAGCCCAACGTCACGACTCAACCAACATTAACAGGCAACCCTTCGTTCGTCTCTAACATAAGATAACCACATGTTTACGTTTACTTACCCTTGCGTGTGTATGTATATATACACAAACATATAGACTTACTCAGAATATATTTATGTAAGTTTTCCGATGATACTACGCGATCATCGGCGGGCAAGAAACAAACCAAAACATCAACAAGATAACCAAGATACCTATCTTCACCTTGTTAATAACTTCTGATCACTTCGCCACCACTTAAACTCGAAACTTTTTTCCTGCCAACCCACTCTTTTTTTTTCGGCGAAGTGGTCATGAAGACAAAGTTATAGCAAGATACTTTTAATTATTATTTTCTAACACTTAAAAACTCTAGTTAAACTTGCTAGTAATAAAACTACTAAAAACATGGTCTGGGGGACTCAATTATAATTTATTTATTTTTAGCCATGAAACATTCTATTTACAATTCATTCAAATTAGCTGTACCATATTTTTAGTAGATTATATAGTATGGTATAACTTCTTCATAAAAACCCATACCATTTTAATTACTAATGATATGAACTAAAATTTTAATAAAGTATTATTACATAAGCTTTAGAAAAAGAAACATAATAGTGTGCACGTATTATAGGATACACCACATTTTATTTTCCTATCAACAAAGAATGAATTTCTTATATCATGCACACTAGCTTAGTATAAGGAGAGGAAATATGTGATAAATCCTTTTATACAGAAAAGAAAACGTATCAAACAGTATTGTAAGACAAGTCTTAACGCATGAAGTTGTAAAACAATTTCAAAAACTTAATTATAAACATTTGTCCATCTTTTTAACAAATCAACTTATATTAAAATTATTGAATTACAACCATCATATACATAACTTATAAATTACAACAAAGCTGGCTAAATATACCGAGGATTTAGATATTACAAATATTATTTTAATAGAATTATATGCTTGTATGTAGAAAATAAAAACGCTCGTAAACAAGTTAGTATCATCTTGGAACATTAAAGGTACGGATTTTTACCTTCACTCCTTATTGCTTTCATATTCAATTATTATAAACCCATTAGTTTCATTATATAAACTCCTTGCGTCTTTAAAATATCGATTCGGTTCACTTTCCATTGGATTCCAATTCTGATTATAACATTAGATTTAGCTTTCATGTCATGTGATAGTTTTATGTTTAATTATACTCATTATCACAGGTTCCAATATATGTTACGATAATATATTTGCTATAAGTTATGTGAATAATATCATCTGTATTCCGATACCCTAAGTGTCGCTTCTCGTGGAATGTCCCACGAGCATGTTTTCGCGGCATCGACGACATGTGCACCACCCGTGACGGTGAGATCAGTTCACGGCGTCTCTTAAGTATAAGTGTGGTACATATGGCTATTAGGAGGCGTATGGATCGATCATAGGGTTAATGTTAAGGAGATGGATAGCGGGTATGCCAACTCGCCATCTAGTGTGAGAAATATGTAGGAGTAGCTACCTGTATATTGTCACGTTTTATGTTCGTTCATGGGTGCATCTGCATAATACGCTTTAATTTATTTAATAAGATTACTTTGCCTCGTATCATCAACTGTAAGTTCAATCTAAATTACGTTTCATAAAATTATTAATTGTTTGAGCCTATTATTCCGTACTGAGTTTTTGGCTCATTCCGTTATTTATTTTTTGGTATACAGGTCCTCATGTTACTTCCGGTGGGATTAAGAGCGTTGAATAAAACATCAAGATCCTAATAAATATCTTTTCAACCGTGCTAGTGTATCAATTAACCTTAAGTTTTCTTTGTCTAATGTATTATACCATTGACAAGTGAATAAATAAAAGTAGGTCTTTTGTTCTGAAACCATGTTTATTGTGACACGTCAGCCCATTTCGGTCTGGGGTGTTACAGCTATGGTATCAAAGCAAAGGCTCTTTCCTGTAGAAAACTTAAACATAGTAATTAAGCCTGTGAGGAATGGGTAGATTACGACTTAGGCACGTTAGAATTTAGGTAGATCTCTTTCTTATCCAATTTCGTTATTTTAACCACGTGTCCCTACTAATGGATGTCTCTTACAGTTAATTTCGTAATAACAACCACTGCACCATTACCGAACCTCAACTCCGTAGGTGAATATCATACTCCGATTCTACAAACCACGTTTGTGTAATATTAAAGTTTTAACCGAATTATTTTGAACCTGAAATTAATTAATGATATTATAAAGCACTACATTGGAAGAAATTAGTTCTCTTGAATCACCAGTTTAAAACATGCTCTATAAAACAAGGGTAATATGTTCGAAACCTCTAACTAGCGCTTTAATTTACCAAGGTTATGAAAACTCCACTAGCTTAATAAGTAAAACAACATTATTTAAATTTTCGTTCTGCAAATGATATGTCATGCCCAATATTTTTTAGTTTATAAAAATGTTTTAATAATTAAATCTTTTATTTAAATTTTTTTGCTACATGTGCGCTATATAAATATATAAATGTTTTTAAATATTTTCATTAAATCACCTATCGGTACAGATAAACATGCTGACACTTTTACCGTTTACTAGCACTACTTTGGTTTACTATTACCGTATACCTCAACATTTACTGTTACTATTTGATCTACTGTTTACACCACAACTATGCTACCACCATAACTATTATACTATATTTTCAGCATAACCATTTTTACTACCGACTACGATAACTAATTTAAATTACCTTTTAGCATAACCATTTTCACCATCGTATACAGTAACTATTTTACCATAATCATTTACTACCATAGTCGTTCGACAATTATTTCACTATAACAATTTTACTACTATTTAAAAATAAATTTCGTATTGTATTTTTAACCACAATTATTTTATTATTATAATTGTTTTGTTTTATTAGATACCATTTTTGACATACCATTACAAATGTTGTTTCGATTATCAAATTGATAACCGATACTCTTTTGAATTACCGTATACTAAAACTATTTTGACACACCCCATTTCATAATCATTACACCTTCATACACTTTCGTCGTTTTACACCATGTATCGTAATGCTTTCATAATTCATGAAGTTGAAACAAGTTTAATACGAGATGTATAACATTTACTTATCTGAATACACACTTTTTATAAATCATAGTTCACCTTCATAACCGGCTAAGGTATTTTCGATTCTTATTTTACTACCATTTTGAATAATGATAGTGATAACGGTACTAATTCATAATAATGAAAGTACTAACTCGTCTAAAGTTTAAATGTACATATGCATATAATGTTAAAAGATCGCCTGAGTTGTTAAACGCCCTTTTAACAAACTAGTTATGAAGAGCACTCAATAAAATGATGTAAATAATCTTCACTTTACAAAGCTTCTTTAACTTTTAAACTTTAAACATTCATTTACAAGATTTGGAAATAGTGTTACTTTATTTATACTTTTTAAGACGTCAATTTCTCCCTCTACAGTTAATTAAGAATTTATAATTTATAAATGGACATGCGATAATTTATTTTAATTATAAACGACCCCACTGACTTAAAAACAGGGTTGCCTTTGACACAAGCATGGCTCGGGCGGCGTCCAGGGCATGAACTCGATAAGCGCAAAAAATAAAAATAAAAATTGTGTGTGTTTGTGTAAATTAAACCTTTGTAGTAAGAGTTTAATCAACAATTTCGCTTCAAAGTATTCTAGGAGGGCCGCTCGACTTAATTTGGTTTCTTTTATTATTTTGTATATGTGTTACTGCTAAAATAAGTAAATAATTTTTTTTTGTGTATTCGTATTATGATGCTCATCAATCTTTTGAGGAAATATATATATTTATGCATGCGCAAAAAAAAATATACTTATATAGGGCACGCAAATTCTCAGGGACTACCTGATTAAAAAAAACAAAATACATAACCAACCTCATTGGAAAAAAATAAAAATAATAATTAAAAAAAAGAAAAAAAATAAAAATAATTAGCGCATCTAACTTCTTTCAAAAGAAAAAACTTTTTATATACCTATTCACTGACTAAACATTTTATGAAATATTTTATTCAAAACCCTTTAAAGAGAGTTTAAAAATGTTTTATTTAAAAGTTAAAATAGAATTTATAAAATTAGGGAATAAGTATTGCATAAGATACATATAGGTATACTTTGAAAAATGAAGCATTGATTCTTTATTAAAAATCTAAAATAAAATAATTATCACTTTCTATATAAGAAGGCTTCAAAATATTATATTTCAAACAAATGAAGTAATTTTGATAGTTTGAAACATGTTTTTAAACTTGGACCATCCGGTCCGACCGGGAATCAAAGAGAACAACAGTCCTGTTTACTACCTCTAGACCGTTTTCAAATTAACCAGTAGGTGATGCCAATTTCTGGCTGAACCAGTTTTCAATTAACCAGCCGGTCTTGGTGATTTCAGACTAAACCATTAAACGGTTTGGTTCGGTTGAATCGGTAGGCAAAGCAAAAGTCAACTGAAAGTTATTTTTTTAAATAAAACCATGATATGGTTTCGAACATGTGTAAAACTCAATTGAAAACTTAAATAACATTGGACTAACAAACTCCATGTAACACCCGTTGATTCCGATTTCAAGAATTAAAGATTGTTGAGTATGTTCATTTCTCGGGATTTATTCGACGTTTCTCGGAAGCCTTTACGTCATCCCGGTACGCCTAATCGCTTAACATTTCTTCCAAGTTGCATTATTATTAAATTCTGGGGGCTAGAATGAAAATGTTTTATATTATAACATTAAACAAAAAAATAAAACCCTAACCCTATGCAGCTGGTCTGATCGGCCACTTCCAGCCACCCCCTCCCTTCGTTTCTTCGACTTTTTGATCGATTCCAAGCTACTAGAAGTAGTTCAAGGTATGTACTACAATCCCCTACACTCTTTTTGCTCACCCCTAATCGTTTTGATGCTCAATTTTGCCGAAACTTTTCGTTGGACAGATTTCGGCCAAGGTGTAATTGACCCACTTCCCGTGGATAAAAATTAGAGTTTCCGGTGTAGAAAGATCCCTAGGTATGACATTTACATCATATTAAAATTTTGTGGTCATTAGAGGTGTTTAGGTCGGTCAATCGATTTTAGTTCGGAAACTAGGGTTTATC
Organism: Bidens hawaiensis; assembly: GCF_021521415.1. Taxonomy (NCBI): domain Eukaryota; kingdom Viridiplantae; phylum Streptophyta; class Magnoliopsida; order Asterales; family Asteraceae; genus Bidens; species Bidens hawaiensis. Next base: position 434,105 of record NW_027492278.1, on the reverse strand, counting down.
CGGTGTAGAATTGCAAATTGTTGAGTTTGATGCGTTAATTGATCGGGTGGCCGACCGAATCAGTTTGTACAGCCCTAGGGGGGTTTAAGGGCTGTGGAAAAATTATTTTTTTGATGCTTGGGGCTGTCGTGGTTAGTGCTTCGCCAATCGAGTCGGCGGTGCGCAAATTTTCGTTTAAATGTTAAAGTAAGAGTTGTAAAAAGGAACCGTCAACTCTATCAACTCAGGTGACATAATCTTGATGAATGAAAAGATTTAATATGGAATTTGGTCCATTTGGGTCTGATTCGTTTAACAAATGGTTTTAAGGTTTATTACACGCGCATTCGACCAGATTTGATTACCGTTGGGCCTTGGGCCAAGTGTTGGGCCTTGGGCCAAGTTGTTGGGCCTTGGGCCAAGTGTTGGGCCTTGGGCCAAGTTGTTGGGACTTGGGCCAAGTTGTTGGGCCTGCAACGAGTGTTCTTACGGTCTAGTTTAGTAACGTGTTGTGTATAATTTACAGGCCCTTGCTTGTGATTGTGTACTTAGGGATTCCTAGCTCGTTGCAGGTGTTCGATTGATCTCAGGTGAGTTCATGATGCCATTTTTACACTTTTACTTTTGGGCTAGCATGCACACCTAAATGTTTTCTTACATGATGAAAGGTTTTAAACGAATTTATATAGGCTTGCTAGCATATGGTAGGCCTTGGGATGTTAAATATATATATATGTATATACATTATTTCTTGGCCTATATCTGGCGATGTTGTAGTCGTTTCGACTACTGATGTTGTGTATGCCTACTTTGTGTTTGCATGCACTGATGTTACGTGTTTGGGTTGTACGTTTGCTCGACCCTGATGTTATACGTGGATGTTATATATATATATATACTGTGATATATATAGAGATGTAATTGAAAGGATGTTTACATATGCCTTTTGTATATGTATGTATGAGGATGTTTAGTTCTCGGTAATGAGGACTTGATGGATGTACCCTTTTACTTTTAAAACTTTTGGTTTGACTATCTTAACTATTACTACTGATGTTATTTACTTAAAACTTGAACTCACTCAGCTCAAGCTGACTTTATGTGCATGTTAGTGTGAGTTTCAGGTTAGGAAGAGGATGCCTTATCGCTTGGACGTGCACGAAGCTACTTGGACAGTGAAGGGCATACGGGATCTGAAGTTTTACTATTAAACATTTATTATTAAAAGTTTTTATTTAAAGATAACTATGTTGATTTTGGGCAATGTTCCCGGGTTTTGTGAACTTATTTTATTATTTATGTTTTCCGCTGAATTCTACTCTGATATATTTGTTTTAATGGAAGAAACCGTTTTCAAGTTTAATTATTATCCTAAGTGTTTTGTATGATTACCAACTATGTGGTTCCCAGGGTTCGGGGCCTTACACTCCATCACCTTGATTTTTGTGTTGTTTGGATGATCTAATTGTATATTATAGTTCAGATAGAGAATTAAAAGATATTATAAGTATTCCTTTTCATATATTCTTCTTTAGTTGTATTCTTAATGCATTAAAATATAAACTTCAACTTATTGTTTTAAAAGTTATTATAAATTTTATTTTTTTTATTTGTGATGTCATCCGATTCTTGAATCCGGTCAAACCGATTCAACCACTAAACTAGTAAGGCATCCGGTTCGATGTCCGATGCGGATATGAAAACATTGGTTTGAAAACATGATTTATACGTCATGACGTCAATTGCATGTAAATATAAGATACCCATTTTTTTAAAGCATACAAGCACTTTTGACGTCATCCTCGAGCTTGATTTGCTCGACTCACTACCATATTACTTAGGAAACCTAACCTCATAAATCTTTTAGGATCAATTTTATTATTAGAACTCACAAATTAATTATGTAAAGTTGTACTAGATTCTTAACTTTGGCTAACAATATCTCAATATAAGATATAAATATTAATATCCTTCCTGTTGCCGTAATTATCCTGATATGTTTTCAAGGGAAATAACAAATACTACTTATTAAGATGTGAAATAGAATTCTCTGCCAACCCTCTGTATGTCTGGACAGGTCATTAAGATGCATTACGGGACAACTGTTAATACACACTTGCAAGTTAATTGACAATTATGGTCCAGAACATAATTGTGAGTGCATTTACAAAGTTGTGTTATGGGTTTCCTATTATGCATGTCAACGTCCGTGTCCATCTAAATATTATGATTCGTTAGTTCATTAACGTGTGGTTCGAGGATCATTAGGGCATGATTGTACAGAAAATTATGGTCTAGAACAAAACTATGAATTGTGTATCGCATATGTGCGCTTTTGGAAATCTTATGGATAAATTAAGTTCGATTGAGTCATTAAACCTCTAGTCCAAGTAATTATAAACTTTATGTTCTTATCTATATTATGACACTTTCTTTTACGTATGTTTTGGTCGATAAATTTCGAGGACGAAATCTCTTTTAAGGGGGTAATAGTTGTAATAACCACAAATTTAAAATCATTTTTTTTGTAATTAAATACTAATAGAGTTAAACTATATAAAATAAATATTTAAGTGATATCAAAATAAGACAATAGTGTACTTAATAATAATAACATGAGTATAAGTTAATAAATTTGAAGACGCGTAAAAAACAAAGAAAAAAAACCATCAGATGATATTGGAAGTTAAAGATAGAAACAAGTGAAAATATGTGTATTCATAGAAGATAATATCAAACCAAAGTTCTTGCAAACGTGGTCACCACTCAAACTCATTATCTTAGTTGCAAAGAAATATGGTTACAAAAACATGTCTTCTTGAACTTTAATACACACATCTTACAAGTTCCGACGCGAAATTCCGACAACGATCAGCGTTTTACAAGCAACCCGAAATAAACTCAAGCAACAAAACAATACCCTCTTTTTAGCATATCCACTCTATAGCCGAACCCCCGCCACCTCTGAACTACGTACCGCAACCCGACGTCACGACTCAACCAACGTTAACAGGCAACCCTTCGTTCGTCTCTAACATAAGGTAACCACATGTTTACATTTACTTACCCTTGCGTGTGTATGTATATATACACAAACATATAGACTTACTCAGAATATATTTATGTAAGTTTTCCGATGATACTACGCAATCATCGGGGGGCAAGAAAACAAACCAAAACATCAACAAGATAACCACGATACCTGAAGAAGCGTGGATCGACTCACTGGTAGACGATCTACTTTCCTCGGGTGTGATTATGCTATTTCACCGATGGTTTCTCTTGGATCTGGGTTCTTCCACCTACAAAATGAACAGCACCGTAAACTTACCCCTCAAAAAGGGACAGAGGGGTCCTCTTTGGGGTAACCCTCCGGTGTGAGAATAAGTATTTGTGGGAGAAGATAATAATATGTGAGAGTAAGGAATTTAGAGTGTATTGCTTAATAGCTGAATACTCTGTGATTGTATGTTGTCAGGTGATATTTGATGATGCTTCCTTGTGGAGTTGATGCTGTATTTATAGTGCTAGGGTTTCCACTGATTGGGCTCAGACCCAATTAGGGTTTTGTTGGCCTCCTCCAATTGCTTGGCGCCACGTGTCCTTGGGGACACCTGGTGCTTTTTCATTGGTTGTAATCACGTGGTAGCACATGGTTTATGCTGAGTTGTCCACCTTTCATTTGGCAGCTGTCAACATCAGCATATTCTTATTCCTTAAAAAGATACCTTCTGGAAGGTTGTCTGACGTGCACAATCAAGGTTGCCCTAATCCTGATTTGGATAAGGACGAGGTTGATTATGTGCATGTGTGATATGCGCCAATCCTGAGGATGCGCGAGGTCTTCTCTTTATTCTCACGCGCAGATGTTTCATGCGCAGATGTGATATGCACGCGCGCTGATGCGCCGCGCGCATATGTGATATGCGTGAGCATATGTGATGCGCGAGCATATGTGTGCCTGGGCATATGATGCCTGAGCATGTGTGGTGCCTGGGCATATGATGCCTGAGCATGTGATATGCGCCATGCGCATAGGTTTTGGCTTTGTGACTTCTTAATGTCTTGATTTCAAGCCTCTTGTCTATATCTTGTGGGTTGACCCGCCTCGCTCGGTGTTGAGGCGGGTACATACCTCTTCAAGCCCCCCCAGTCTAATGTGTGTCTTGTCTCGCGCGAGCGAGGTAAGACAGATGTTAGACTAAATAGTTTGCTCTTTTAGTAGGGGTTGTCTTTTTCTTCTTATTATTCATCGTTGCGCGAAATTCTATCCTTTTAGTTGCAAACGAATCGTCCCTGTACGTGGTTGGTTGTTGGTGACGTGGGTCAGTGATGGAGACGTGTCAGGCCTTTCGTGTGCTCGAGGTGCTACAGTTGCCTTTCGTGTCCCCTCACATGCTGTCAGGGACACGTGTCGCGCTCGCGTTGGTCCGTTCCTGCGAGTGGTGGCGCGTGAACTCTGGTAGCAGCCGTAAAGTTTGTTTTCGTGTCCCCTCACACAGTGTCAGGGACACGTGTTGCGCTAGCGTTGGCTTACAGCTGCGAGTGGGGGCGCGTGAAGTCCGATCAGCACCCTTTTTTCTCTCTCCTGGGCCTATAAAAGCCAGCCCTTAGAGTTTTTTATCCTTCATCTTCTTGTTTATTATTCAGAGCTTTTCTTTCTTTGTCTTCTGATTATCTTTGTTCTGCTTCCCAAATATCTGTTATTCAGAAGCAATCTTTGTTCGTTGTCACAGTTGTATGTCTGATAGCTCAGACAACACAATCTCCCCCATCCATTGCCGTAGAAAATCATTAGTAATGTCTACATTGAAGAAGACCGGCAAGGGGAAGAAGGCTGCTGAGGTCTCATCGGAGGAGGTAGGGAGGACCAAAGCCGTGAAGAGGTGGAATGAAATCCCCTGCAAATTGAGGCAGGCTGATCTTGACAGCCTTATTGCCTCTCAGGGTTTTCCCCCCCTGTTTGGCTGCATGTTGCCTGTGGCCGGGCAAACGGCGGCGGACCCGCCTACCGGCTATATATCCCTTTATAGCCATTTTTTCACCCACTGCAACCTTCGTCTCCCGATGACAAGGTTTGTGGGTGCACTGCTTCAGTTTTATGGGATTCATATATCCCAAGTCCATCCGTTTGGACTTGTGCGCATGACTCACTTTGAGTTCATGTGCAAATCCCAGCGCGAGGAGCCCACCCCTAGTCGCTTTCAATTTTTTTACAAGCCCAAGATCCAAGATTCTTGGTTCTCCTTCATTCCTCGCAGTCAGAAGGTGAAGTGCTCCACTGTTTCATTCAAGAGCCTTCATGACTGGTCTGAGAGGTTTTTTTATATCAGGGCTGGCGTGATCCCCATCTGTATGACCATGCGCGCGATCACATCTGCGCCTGCGGATGTGGGTGTCCTCAAGAACCCAACTGGCGCCTGGGTTAATAAGCTGACCGCTGAACCATCCCCCGCCAAGAACAATTTGTGAGGAGGCGCTGGTTGGGGTTGGTATGAGCAAGAGGTGGGCGGACAGCGCGCTTGAGCCCGTTATCCAAGTCGACGGGTTATGTAAGTTAATCTCATTGCTTTACTTCTGCGCGAATATAATTCTTTTTGCTGATATCATTTGACTTGTTTTGTGCAGTCACCAAGGAGTATATCCATGCCGCCTATGATGAGCACATGGAGGGTGGATCCGTCGCGCTGGGCGCTGGGGAGGTTGGCTTCCCCGATCGCTTTGATGACATGTTCATCCCTGTTGATCTGGGATTTCTGTTTGACAGCGATGCGCCTGGTAAGCCTTTGTAGTTATGCATTTGCCTTTATAATACCAAATTTGGCTAACACTTCTGTTGCATGTATTGTAGATGCGCTTGAAAATTACGAGCTGGAGCTCGCGGAAGAGGAGGAGGAAGAGGAGGCGCCCCAACTAAAGCGTAAAGCTAAGGGGAAAACTGGCGCAGGGGCCAGTAAGAAACAGAAAAAAGATGTTGCCAAGTGGTGGGCAGGACCAAGAAGTTGACAACTTCGGCTCGCTTGTGTTTCTCATCCCCCATAGTTAGCTCAAATTGTATTTGACCTAGGGGATGAATGATTTCATTTGAAACACCAGAGATTGGTGCATTCACAATTTCAAGCCTCGCTTGGTCTGCCGGATCCAGTTTTTTGAAACATTGCTCATACATGATGTCTGATTCGCTGCCAGTGTCCACCAGGACTTTTGACACTTCGTAATGAGCAATGTGTGTAGTGATAACAAGAGGACTGCTGATGGAAGGTCCTCCCCTGATTCTTGGGAAGATGACTTGCTGCTCGCGCCAATCTCCTTGGATTTGTGCGCTTCTCTTTCTTGATGTCTGCCCTTGCCTTCCTCCCTCGGCTACACAGATTCTTTTGTACTTTTTGCTGGCTGAGGCTCCTGATTGTTCATCTTCTGGTCTTGAGTTTTTCACCAGGTGAGCCAGCTTGCCTGATTTCACGTCCTTTTCAATTGCATCCTTCAAGTGGTGGCATGCGTCAGTGTTGTGCCCTGTGGACTTGTGAAATTCACAGTACTTGCCACTGTCTGATGGTCCCTTGTAGTGTAGTGGCTTGGGGCTTTTGAATTGGACATTCTCAGTGCTTAACACCTGTGAAGGCGTTTTAGTGAGGGGAGTCCATATTCTTGGCAGAGGTCTGTTTGGATCTCTGCCGCCTTCCCTCTTGTCACCCTCCCCGCGATTACGAACATCTTTTTGGGGCTGGGGTGAGCTTGGTTGCGCCTGCTTTTCTGCGGAAGAAAAACTGGTTGGTTGCAACCTGGACCATACAGAGTTCTGTTTGCCCCTCTTTTCTTTGCTGCGCGGTGACTCAGCTTGATGCGCTCTTTCTCTTGCCCTATCTTGGGCAATTTGTTTTTCATTTCTCGCGAAAACTCGCGATGCTTCCATTAACTTGGCCCACGTGGTGGGCATGCCATCTCTGCTTACGAGGGCTCTGCGGAGTTGATCACTGCGCGCGCCTTGTATAAAGGCCACGCGCAATAGTTGCTCAGTGATACCTCGGATTGCCAGAGACTCCTGATTGAAACGAGTGATGTATTCTTCAATCGTTTCATCATTCCTGCGCACGCAGTGCATGATGTCATCAGGGCCGCGCGTGTGTCTGCGCTGCTGTACGAAGTGGGCTTGGAACTTTTCCAATAGTTCCTCGAACCCATCAATTTGCCCAGTCGGCAAGCTCTCGAACCAGACACGCGCCGCGCCCGTGAGGCAGCGAGCAAACATGTGACACCACGTTGGCATCGTCCAGCTCTCTAGGTTTCCCGTGTTGTAAAAACCTTGCAAGAAATCGTCTGGATCTGTCGTGCCGTCATATTTGCCCAAACCACTTGACATCTTGGTTTTGTGCTGGATGGGAGCCTTCGCGATGCGCTCAGTGAACTTTGAATGTTTCACCAAGATGGCTGGTCTGTACGGTGTGGTTACGTCCACTTGCCCTCTAACTGGTGGGCTGTACGGCATGTGCAGATCCAGATCGTCTCTGGCTCCAGGCGCCATGTTCACAGGCGCGCGGAGCTGTGAGCCTCCTGCATGAGTATCTCGCGTCTTCCTCATGCTGTGCACTTCTTCATCACTGAACTCAGTGTGTGCAGTGTGAACAGAATGTCCTTCTTCCGGCGTGCGCGGCCTTTTTGTTCCATGAACAGTTTGCTTATCAAGCGCTTGCTTTTGTGTTAAGTCGGCTAGCTTTTTCTGTTTGACCATCTCATTGTACTTGTCCATTAGACGCCGCTGCTCGTTTATGAGCCATTCTTTAGATTCATTTGTTTCATCTTCTGGACCCATTGGTCCTTTTTGTTTCGCGCCGGCAAGATTTTGTAACGTGAGATCGTCTGGAGGAGTTTCAGTCTGGCCGTGAGGAGTTGTGATGAAGGGATGGTTACTGGTGGTGCGCGTAGAATCACGCGGCCCCCTCAGAAACTGCTGTCCCTCATTAACATCCTCACGTTCAATATCCTCCAGAACTTGATCAACGTTATGAACGCCAGAAACCATGGTGATTTTTTTTTTTATATCTAGATCTGATGAGATCTGATTGCCGTTGTAACAGTGGATGGCGCCAATGAAGAAGCGTGGATCGACTCACTGGTAGACGATCTACTTTCCTCGGGTGTGATTATGCTATTTCACCGATGGTTTCTCTTGGATCTGGGTTCTTCCACCTACAAAATGAACAACACCGTAAACTTACCCCTCAGAAAGGGACAGAGGGGTCCTCTTTGGTGTAACACTCCGGTGTGAGAATAAGTATTTGTGGGAGAAGATAATAATATGTGAGAGTAAGGAATTTAGAGTGTATTGCTTAATAGCTGAATACTCTGTGATTGTATGTTATCAGGTGATATTTGATGATGCTTCCTTGTGGAGTTGATGCTGTATTTATAGTGCTAGGGTTTCCACTGATTGGGCTCAGACCCAATTAGGGTTTTGTTGGCCTCCTCCAATTGCTTGGCGCCACGTGTCCTTGGGGACACCTGGTTCTTTTTCATTGGTTGTAATCACGTGGTAGCACATGGTTTATGCTGAGTTGTCCACCTTTCATTTGGCAGCTGTCAACATCAGCATATTCTTATTCCTTAAAAAGATACCTTCTGGAAGGTTGTCTGACGTGCACAATCAAGGTTGCCCTAATCCTGATTTGGATAAGGACGAGGTTGATTATGTGCATGTGTGATATGCGCCAATCCTGAGGATGCGCGAGGTCTTCTCTTTATTCTCACGCGCAGATGTTTCATGCGCAGATGTGATATGCACGAGCATGTGATATGCGCCGCGCGCTGATGCGCCGCGCGCATATGTGATATGCGTGAGCATATGTGATGCGCGAGCATATGTGTGCCTGGGCATATGATGCCTGAGCATGTGTGGTGCCTGGGCATATGATGCCTGAGCATGTGATATGCGCCATGCGCATAGGTTTTGGCTTTGTGACTTCTTAATGTCTTGATTTCAAGCCTCTTGTCTATATCTTGTGGGTTGACCCGCCTCGCTCGGTGTTGAGGCGGGTACATACCTCTTCAATACCTATCTTCACCTTGTTAGTAACTTCCAATTACTTCGCCACCACTTAAACTCGAAACTTTTTTTCCTGCCAACCCACTCTATTTTTTTCGGCGACGTGGTGATGAAGACAAAGTTATAGCAAGATACTTTTAATTATTATTTTCTAACACTTAAAAACTCTAGTTAAACTTGCTAGTAATAAAACTATTAAAAACATGGTCTGGGAGACTCACTTATAATTTATTTATTTTAGCCGTGAAACTTTCTATTTACAATTCATTCAAATTAGCTGTACCATTATTAGCCGTAGAAGGAGGGGTTATTTCATTATATTATTTTCATTATTAGTATTTTCATTGCTATATTTATGGCTATTATTATTATTATTATTATTATTGTGCCTACGATAGTATTTATATACTACTATTTTCTTTTAATTTTTATTTTTTTATTATAAAATTTTTTATTATTTTCTTTTTATTTATTTATTTTATTTTTATTTTTTATCTACCTATTTTTGTGTTAGGGGTCTCACTGGAAGCATGTAAGACCCCGAATCTCGGGAATTCTACAGTTGGTAATCATATCCAAAAATTCTCAAAAATATAAAATCAAACCATTTCATCTTATTAAAATCAGTTCAGAGTAATTAAACAGCGGAATAATAAATATCAAAATTCCCAAAAACCAGAAAAAGTGCCCAAAAACCAAAATTTAAATACTTATAGTAATAAATTAAAAGAAACAGTTTGCGTTATTAATTCTTCGAGTAGATGTGCCTTCAACCGTCCGAGTAGTCTCTAGCACATCCAAGTGGTAATCTCCAATCTTCAACCTGAAAGTCAATCTAACATACACACAAAGTCAGCTTGAGCTGAGTGAGTTCAAGTTTTAATAATAGACATTTAAATAAATCATTCCAAGGGTTTAAAATATAAAAACGAGATTATAAAACATTCCAAGAGTTTAAATATAAAAACGGGATTATAAAACATTCCAAGGGTTTAAATATAAAAACGGGATTATAAAACATTCCAAGAGTTTAAATATAAAAAGGGATTATAAAACATTCCAAGGGTTTAAATATAAAAACGGGATTATAAAACATTCCAAGAGTCTAAAATGTAATACGGGATACGAACAGTTAGGCCATCATCAACACTAAGTATTTGTACTTAGACATCTATGTATATCCATATATTTATAACAAAAGTCTTAATAATCATTCCAACAGTTTTAAAACTGTAAATGGAAATACATCAGTTAGGTCATCACATTGAATAAATAATCATCCTTACGTATGAACATCTCTATACGTGCATTCCTATATATATAAATATATATATATATATATATATAACATTCAATAATAACATTCAGGGCCGAGCACACGTACAACCCAAACACGTAACATTCCGATGATGATCATGCCACACGAGCCTCCCCCCTCACGGGCTTTTCAGGGCCCGCCACAGGATTTAAGAACCTGAGTCGTATAGTTTGGCCCAGCCAAGATCACCATTCAATAATAACATTCAGGGCCGAGAAAACGTACAACCCAAACACGTAACATTCAGCGCATGCAAACACAAAATAGGCATACGCAACATTCAGTAGTCGAGACGACGACAACATTCGCCAAATTTAGGCCATACAATAATTTATATATATATATATATATATATATATATATATATATATATATATATATATACATACTATAACATTCCAAGGCCAACTATATACTAGCAAGCCTATATAAAATAGTTTAAACGTTTCATCAGGAAAAATCGTTTAATACTAGGAATTAGTACTAGGCCTAATAGCAACCTCGAGCCTAGACCACAAGTAATATGTATAACCTTAAGGAATATAAGATCATAAACGAGTCTATAATATCCTAAGGCATATAATATAGTTCACAAATAGTTTCATAAATGCACAAATATGAATAAGGCTATGTAATACCATCCAAATAGTTGTAACGAGTAAAATCGTGTAAAATTGTATTATGGTGTGCATGCTAGCCCAAAACTTGAAAAAAGTAAAAAGGGCATCATGAACTCACCTGAAACGAGCCACACAAACACCAAAGAGTTTGAGAACTTCAAAGCCAATCCACAGTTTACAAGCCTGTCGGATTGCACACAAAGATTACTAACTAAACGTACCGACTCGTTAATCCTACGAGACGTTCTAACATGATTTGATTGACCTAAAGCCTTGACATTACCAAATTCAATTACATCAGCCCCCGAGGCCATGTATTTACCAAAACCACCCTTAGTTAATCCCGGGGACCAAAGGTTCCCAATTTACCCCCGAAAGTTGTTGACTTTATCGAATACGCGTGTTAACGGGTTGTTTATGCACTTAGATACTGACTCAGCCCCGTGTGGACCAAATTTAGTAAAATCACCGCCAACAAGTCCACACGACGCTACACGAGTTGGATGGGTCGGTAATTCGCAAGCACGATGCACAAATTACCAATAAACGCGAATTTGCGCCGTACCGACCCGTTTGAGTAACCGACAACCAATTCAGCCCCAATAGCATAAAAATATAGTTTTTCACAGCCAAAAAATCATACCGAGGCTACAACATCCGAATTGGTTGTTAATTCCCTCAAACAACGCGCTAGCCGCAACAATTGACAAACTAGACAACCGAAACCTAGTTTTCACTTCATCAACAGTTGACCAACCTAACGAATGCCAAAACTCATGATACTAAAGTATATTACACTAGAAATACCTATGAAGATGACGGAGCATGAACTTCAATTATAACAGCCCCGAAAGATGCGAGAAAGGGCAGCCACCGGTTAAGCCTAAAACGAACTTATCGATCAATAACGAATATAATATGCAGATTTTAGCATGCGAAGACGCATTTAATTACATAGGATAATCTTTGAAATAAATTATTAAATTTTTACCAGACTTTCATAGATGTCTTAGGTTTATAAAAATATTTTTATTATATTTTTATAGTGGACGCAAAAATTGTGAAAATTCCTCCAACACAGCAAGGTACGTGCAGCTATTTCAGTGCGCAACAAAATGGTTTTATTTTTATAAAATTTATTACCGAACCAAATTAAACGATTCCCATTGGGTTTGATTCTTAACTCAAAATATTAAGTTTCAGAAGTTGAACCAACTACTTTGAACTTGTTGAAAAATAGTTATGATGTTGGGAAGACAGACCAGAAATTCGACATCCCGCATCAGCTTTGACACTCGACTTTATAAAATCATAAAAGGTATTCAAATCTCGTCCAAAAATTACATATTATACCTTTCTGGAAACTAGACTCAAAGTAGAACATCATGGAAAGAATAATCGATCAAAAACAATGGATTATCATAGCGTTACAGACCATACAATAAACATATACGAATCTGTCAGCAAACTGTTTTCATCAAAACTCAATCCTAACGTGTTCAATAACGGGTTAAATGGTGAAAAAGACATGGGGAATCATAAAACCGACTTTGGATTAGACTCGGGATGGCTGGACATGGCCTGAGCTGCACGAAAATCGAGGTGGGCTGCTTGGAGCTTCTGCGATCAGTAGTGAGGAGGGAGAAGGAAGGAGGTTAGGGTTTATAATAATAATGTTACACTTAGGCCCCTTTAACTTGAAAAACGTGATAACTTGGATGAAAGGTTAAATAATTTATCTTAAGAGGATGACAAGGAGGTCCCCGAAGAATGACGGATCAAACCCGATAAACATACAAACTCTACAACGTGCATGTCGTTTAAATGAAAATGTCAGGTGCTACATTCTAATCTAACGCTTTAAGTTATAAGAGGCGATGTTTCGAGCAAAAGGATAGATAAACGGACTTTTGAAACGTATTACAAGGCTCAACATTAAAAAGATGAAACCCCGGCTTTTAAACGGACATTTAAAAACGATCGAGCCGATTAACGAAATTTACGGGCGTTACAAAGCAGCCTCTCTAATCTTAGGGATAGAGGTAAGGTCTGTCTACATCTCACCCTCCCCAAACCCTACATATAACGCTAGTTATTTGTGGGATGTATTGGGTATGGTTGTTGTTGTTATTGTCAAATTAGCTGTACCATATTTTTAGTAGATTATATAGTATGGTATAACTTCTTCATAAAAACCCATGCCATTTTAATTACTGATGATATGAACTAAAATTTTAATAAAGTATTATTACATAAGTTTTAGAAAAGAAACATAATAGTGTGCACGTATTATAGGATACACCACATTTTAGTTTCCTATCTACAAAGAATGAATTTTCTTATATCATGCACACTAGCTTAGTATAAGGAGAGGAAATATGTGATAACTCCTTTTATACAGAAAAGAAAACGTATCAAACAGTATTGTTTCAAGACAAGTCTTAACGCATGAAGTTGTAAAACAATTTCAAAAACTTAATTATATATGTTTGTCCGTCTTTTTAACAAATCAAAATTATATTAAAATTATTGAATTACAACCATCATATACATAAATTATAAATTAAAACAAAGCTGGCTAAATATACCGAGGATTTAGATATAACAAATAGTATTTTAATAGAAATTATATTCTTGTATGTAGAAAATAAAAACGCTCGTAAACAAGTTCGTATCGCCTTGGAACATTAAAGGTACGGATTTTGACCTTCACTCCTCATTGCTTTCATATTCAATTATTATAAACCCATTAGTTTCATTATATTAAACTCCTTGCGTCTTTAAAATATCGATTCGGTTCACTTTCCGTTGGATTCCAATTCTGATTATAACACTGGATTTAGCTTTCGTGTTATGTGATAGTATTATGTTTAATTATACTCATTATCTCATGTTCCAATATATGGTACGATAATATATTTGCTATAAGTTATGTGAATAATATCATCTATATTCCGATACCCTGAGTGTCGCTTCTTGTGGAGTGTTCCACGAGCATGTTGTCGCGGCATCGACAACATGTGCATCACCCGTGACGGTGAGATCAGTTCACGGCGTCTCTTAAGTACAAGTGTGGTACATATAGCTATTAGGAGGCGTATGGATCGATCCTAGGTTTAATATTAAGGAGATGGATAGAGGGTATGCTAACTCTCCATCTCATGTGATAAATATGCAAGAGTAGCTACCTATATATTGTCACGTTTTATGTTCGCTCATGGGTACATCTTCATAATACGCTTTAATTTATTTAATAAGATTGCTTTGCCTCGTATCATCAACTGTAAGTTCAATCTAAATTACGTTTCATAAAATTATTAATTGTTTGAGTCTATTATTCCGTACTGAGCATTTGGCTCTTTCCGTTATTTATTTTTTGGTATACAGGTCCACAGGTTACTTCAGGTGGGATTAAGAGCGTTGAACAAAACATAAGGATCCAAATAAATATCTTTTCAACCGTGCTAGTGTATAAATTAACCTTAAGTTTACTTTGTCTAATGTATTATACCTTTGACAAGTGAATACATAAAAGTAGGTCTTTTGTTCAGAAACTATGTTTATGTGACACGTCAGCCCATTTTGGGCCGGGTTGTTACAGTTTTACTTTGATCTCGAAGTTGCAATTATTTATTTTATTATTATTAATCTCAAATGTTTCCCTTATTCACGTTGATATTTTCTTTATTGAAAATTTTTATCTTTTTAACAAGTCACTATTAACTCCAAGAACTTACTCGATTCTATTATTAAAGTTTCGTTTATCCATCTTATTCTTGGACCCAATGCTATACTGACTTTGGTGTTTGTATTTGTTGGCTCAAAGCCACATTTATTCGTACTGTCATCCTCAAACCCAATGTTTCTTTTAATTACAATGATGTTCATGACCTTGATGTTTTCATTCATTATTATTTTAAGTTATGCTTATTTCATTAAACTTCAATAGCATCGTTTACCTCGTTTAAATTTCAATGATTCATTCGGACGTAATGATATCTTTTATTCTTGACCTCAAGGATTTGTTTATACATTTTGTTAATTTCGATTAGTTCATTGTTCTTGATTTCCAAAATATTATATAAAAATTTGTTGTATTTATTGTTTATATCTTAAAACCACACAATAAGACGAATTATGTGGATCATCCAACGATAAAGGTAATTATGGGTCGACTCGTAATAATCCAAGTCCTCGCATGGAAGACATAATAAGTCCGGTTGTGTGCAAAAACTCGAACCTGGAATGATTTTGAAAGACGATACATATGCGGTATGATAAGGGCATTGTGGATATGTCGGTGGTACATCCTATATATAAGTGTCCTTATCATATTTCCATTTGTGGCATCTTTCGGGCCTTTCAAAGATTGACGTTATTTTTTTTATTTAATTATGTATATTCTTAAAGTCTTTAACAACTCTTTGTATTAGTTTTATTATTTTAAAATTTTATTTTATTTTAATTTTGAGACGAAATTTCAAATAGTTGTGAATCCCGTAACATTCGTTACTTTTCATACCCGAAAACCTGACCCATTTCAAATTTTCGGCTTTTGTTTATATATATATATATATTATTGTATGCATCAAGCTTGTTTAATGTATTTTACATGTCATTCATTAATATAATATTCCGATTATTTAGGTTTATCTTTTGTTCTTTTTCTATTCGTTTTATGCAATTAACGAAACCTCGAGATTTTAAGGTTTATATGTTTAAACAATTCGCAAACTTCATGGGTATAATAAAACAAAATGACCCAAGTATATTATAACATTTCTCTTTTGCCTCTCAAAGTTCAAGGTTAAATTGGTAATTATAATTCATTTTTCTGATTTAATATAATATCAAAGTGCAAGGTCTTAAATGTAAATATTTATATATTTTTGATTTATAAAAAACTTGAAATGTGAAGGATTGAAGGTGTAAATATTTGAATTATTATATTTTATACCAACCCAACCCAGTCCCCCTATGCTTTTCCGGCAGCCGTAATCTGGTGCCGACGACATTCAAACCCCTCCCCCCCTAAACCTAAATATTAACCAATTAAATTGTGTAATGATGTTAAACATATAATATTAAGATGGAATAAAGCCCAGTCGTCCCATGTTCAGTGCGTTTTTCCGGCCACCATGGTTGTCGGCCAATCATAATACACGCCGTAAACCATGCTCCTTGACCCGTTTAATCGCGTCAAGATTTTTAGACCATGTTAATAATCTATAATCAATACTTTAATTTCGTTATAACGGTTTCCAATCATCTAATTGACTTCGTAAACCCTTGAATATCGCCGAAAAACGGCCATAAATCAATTAACACAATTTAATCATCGTACGCTCCAATTGTTTGTATAAATAGACTCCTACTCAACATCTAAACTTGCCTCACTCCTCAATTCAAACAAATAAACCTTCTGAAGCACGTAATAAACCCGTTAAATTCCAAGTTTCCGGAAAACATGTTCTCCATCAATCCGTAATAATACCAGGTAAATTTTATATGGTTTTGCTTAATTTATATGCGATTAATAAACCCCCCCCAACTCAATTTAAGCATTCATAGAACGGATTAACAGATTTGAATCCTAGGGTTTATAGGTTGAAGATGAATAGTGATGTTAATATATATATATATATATATATATATATATATATATATATATATATATTATTTTGTTTCTATTTTAAAATCAATCAACAAACTAGACCAGTTGGTTAGTGCTCTTGGGTATGAACGGAAGGACCCGGGTTCTCCTAATAAATACATGTGCTTTATAGAATAGGGCCTTTTAGGATATGATTACAATGCTTCAGTTGTCATAACCCCGGTCAAGCTGTTTTTGATTTATTTTTTTAAAAAACCTTTTCTTATATATATTGATCAAATTAAATTGTTAAAAATTATAATAAATCAAATTAAATCAATTTTTTCAATCTAAATAAATTTTTATAAATCAAGTATAAAATATGTTTTAGCATTTCCCATCTAAGAACCGAACTTTCATAATCATCAACCTGTTAATTTAAATTCTTTCGTTATCTTTTATATCGTTAAACTTTAATTCTTTTATTTGAATTCATTATATTTATATTTCGACAACCGTAACCTATTAACTTAAAATTGTTAAGTTTATAATTAGTTAACCTTAATCCGTCTGATTTGTGAATTTTAATCCGTTAGCTTTTAAATCGTTAAACTTTAATTCGTTAAATATGATTCATTAGATTTATATTTCATTAGTTTTAATCCAATAACGTAATTATTTTCGAGACAAAATCCATGCTTTGTAAATATCATAAGCCTCTTAATAGCGTTAGTTATAATATTAAAATAACTTAAATCGTTAAAATTTAAAATAATATTTTATTATAAAATGCCATAAAGTACTAATAAAATATATTAAATAATGCAATATTCCTAAAACCAAAGTATTTACAACTTTATTAACCGGTTAGCTAGTCTTTAAATTTTCGCAGTTATTCTATTTATGGTTCGAGAAGTTCGGTTGCTATGATTTCGTTAACGTGCTTTCACTTTTTATTTCAAGTTGATCTCCAATTTCAAGGTTAGTTTCTCACACCCCCATTTTAAAAGTCTTCATATCTTTGGGGGTAGTATATGCATCCTCCCAAACTTCAATTATTTACAATAACGCTTACAAACTACAATTCACTACATGGACTTGTGTGTTTACTTATTTATTGCTTGCGTGTGTTGATTTCAAGTGGTTGCCTCAATAAGTATGATCATACGCCTCCGTTTGCACCCAGGTCCATCTTATGGAGTGGAAAAAGAATCTCATATCTGAGTACATTGGTTGTGTACCAACTGGAAAGGACCTTCGTTTGTTCTTTACATTCAGGTCTATTGTATCGAGTGTAAAGAACCCATATTTGCGCATTCCACAAGTTTCATGGAATTGTAAGATTTTTACGTATCATATCAAACTGTGTGAACTCACCAACTATTCATATGGTTGAATTTATTTTATGCATATGCTAAAGGTATAAACTTTAGAGGATGACACTTGGAGAAGACACTAGACTTAGGATATTTAATCAAATGGACAAAATGTTTAGTCATATT
Organism: Bidens hawaiensis; assembly: GCF_021521415.1. Lineage (NCBI taxonomy): Eukaryota > Viridiplantae > Streptophyta > Magnoliopsida > Asterales > Asteraceae > Bidens > Bidens hawaiensis. The sequence goes on along the minus strand of NW_027492278.1, from coordinate 416,053 downwards.
TATAAGTACTTGTATTCTTTGTTTAAAACTTGTGTATATGATGTTTAAATCAATTAATGATAATATTGTCACTTAATAGTGTCATGTGTGTTTTGAACAATATGTACGTCACACTCGGGCATTTCCACTTTAGCCGGGGTGTTACATGCTGGGTTTGCTTTTGTCTGTTTTGAGGATAAAGATTCTAATTCTTTGGCTGGTTTATTTGCTGATAGTTTTGCTAATTCTGATTTTGGTTTTAATAAAAACGGGTTTGATTCACTTGATTTCCATATTGTCTAGGAATATTACACTCCCTAGAAAAGTGTCTTGGTTTCTGAGAGTTATAGCAAATGGCCTTTTACTTGTCAACTCCAATTCTATCATTAGGAACAGAGAAAGTTGATCTTCCTGTCCTATTATAAAGCCTTTTACTTCTTACAGCCAGCATGGCAGCTTGCCACTCCAAATCAATTCTTCAAGGTCATCGGCATCTATCTGTTCTAGATTTTCTTGAACTACACTGGTGTGGTTCAGGTTCTTGGCCACAAAAGCATTATATGACTCAGTAAACATTGAAAATAAGGCCTTATAGTCAGTTCCATTGTCTGAGTAGTTTTGAACATAAGTAGAATATCCACTGGCAGTTGATGCATTATCATTATCTTCAAGCATCTGCACATTAAACCTTTGTTGGCTTGTCCTAGAAGAGTTTCCATACACCCTTGGTGTTTCTAAAGTTACTGAGTTGAAGTCTGAAGGTTCTTCAACTATTGAATGCAACTGTTGAGACCCTATAGAGAGATTGCTCATGGGTGCTGCCAAAGCATTTGTCACTGGGAAACTTGGTCTCTCTTCTTTGATAATGTTGTTTTCAATCATCTCATATTCAGTAGCTTGTAGGAATGAGATGACATCATCCAATTTGAAGTTGGGAAAGTTCACCTTTTCTTTGAAGAACTTATTAGCAGTGCACCACTCCCCCGACAATGAAGAAAGTAGCTTCTTGTTCAACTCAAAATCAGAAATCTGGAGATCTGTATTCCTAATTTCATTCACTATTGCAATATATCTTTGAAGTACATACTTCAGCCTTTCTCCTTCTTTGAACTTGAACCTATCCAACTGTTGCTTCAGTCTATCTTTCTTAATGTCTCTTAACTCCACATTACCTTCAAACATCTCAACCACAGCATCATACATAGCCTTACCATTAGTATGATGATTCACACTTGTCAAAATCTCCCATAACAAGTCTAGTTTCAGCATGAAGAGAGATTTATTATCTCTCTTCTTCATTTGTCTTTCAAGCACTTGATTGTCTCCAGCAGTTTCATATGGAACATATGGACCATTTTTAATCGATGCCAAATAGCTCCGTGTCATTGTAGTTGACAGCTGCCTCGAACAATACCTTCCATTTGATGCAATTTGCTTGCCCTAGCAGTCTTGGGAATTTGTTTGTTGATACTTCTTGATCATCCATAACCTTAACCTTCCTAGACCTTCAAGGAAAATCCCTTTTCAATCACAAACTTCCAACATTGTGGTCTTCAAAGAGCGTACAAAGCTCTGATACCACTTGTCAGGACCAGTATCTAGTGTCACACGTAAAACAATATGAATACCCTCTGATTATACCATCGGAATCAGTTATAATCAGGATGTTGGACTAGCTATATGATTGAATGAAACACTCACAGTAAACTCAAAGATTCCAGTATATTAGAATAAATCGTTCAAGAATAGTGGAAGTATGGTTTGCATGGAACGTCTAGTGTTTCGATATTCAATGACGGCCATACTAGGTAACCATAAATGAGGTCTTAGTCTCTCATTAATCGTTTATGCATGCGTACCTATTATGTAAACCTAATATTATTTATATAGGCCCGTAGATGTTCCTTCTAGAATCCCTAATGATTAGATAATACATTGAAAATAAATACAACTGTAAAATAGGTCTTTGAGTATGATATATCCTTGTCGAGCAGACCTTGTAATACTGAGTATGCTCAAAACATGTCTTCGAGTAAACTTTACTTAGAATATTTCCTCCAGCAGACTTCAATCTTCATGACATATTCCAACTTTGCTTGAGTAAGTCCCACGAGCAAACATATTCTTCTACACCTCTTCAATATTTCCTTAGGATTTATTGAGAACAACTCCAGTATACTTGGGTACTGAAACTTGCTTGAGATTGAACCATGCTCGAAGCTTTACTTAGAACATATTGAGATCATCCTTTATTGTATCCATGCCCGATCCACCAAAGTGCTCGTACTAGTTGGTTTAAGCTGGATAGATCAAGTGTTTGCTTGGATAGCAAACTGTGCTTTATGAAGAATGTCATGGCTTGAAGAAGTGTAGCTTGCTCAAACCTTTCAACACTTAGGGGCTGTTTGGCAACATCTGAATCAGTAAGTCTGAACCACTAAGCTGTCTGAATGGGTAAGATAATCTGAACAAGTTAGACATTTGAACCAATAAGAGCTGTTTGGTTAGACATCTGAATGATTGTGCAGAATTACTACTTTAACCCTCTGCAGAATTATGTACTGAATGAAATGTATTTGTTTGATCAAAAATCTGAATGACTATACTGAATGACGGATAATTAAAATAAAGAGAATTCATAACATAACCTTCAACAAACAAACATCCAAACAGTTCATAACATAACCTTCAACAAACAAACATCCAAAAAGTTCATAACATAACCTTAAACAAAAAACATTCAAAATAATCCGTATTTCGCTCCTGCGTTTTTCACCCATGGCTCACAAGTTGGTGGATTAAGAAGTAACCACACCCTCAAACAATTGAGTACATAGTTCGGGGTAAGCAAGTGGCACGGTTCTTAAGGCTTCTACATACTTGTTAGACTGTTTGGAAAAAAATATTATAAAATTCTATAAGATTCTTGAAATATATTAAGAAATACTATTCAGAGAGAAAAGATATTATTGTTTAAAAAATACCTTCATCTCTAGTTGCCACTCTTCTTCCGACAAATTAAACATGTTTGTCACGGCATTATAAATATTGCCTGTTTTGTTTTTAAGCTTTCTCCAAGCTGAAAAATTTCCTTTTAGACAGTCATAACGGTTCCTCATTTGTTTTTGTTCCACTATGAAGTTATGTTGCATTATTAATTTTGCCGAAATATTATTCCATGACAATGTTTTAAGTTTTCTCCACACCTTCTTGTTTCCAATTAATCCTAACCATTTCTTTGAACAATAAAAGCAAATCAACATATAAATAAAATTGTTATATGTTAACCCACCGGAAACTTTAATCCCGATTATACCTCCATTTTTTGAATTTTATTCTCTTTGAGGCATTTCATCAAACACCTTATGTGCATATATTTAACTCAACAATATTCATATGAATTCTATAGTCAAATCATCCAAATTTTCATTTTAAATCACATATTTTCATATACAAGTATTCCATTTCAAATCCCATGTAGTCCACATATTATAAACATGGATGCAAAAACAAGAGCAAAAGATCGATTTACATCATAAGAACGGAGCGGTGGTGGTCGGGTTGGGAACGACGGTGGTCGGATTGGGAGAGACGATGGTGGTGGCTGGAGAAGCGGTGGTGGAGGCGCCGATCGACTGGTGGTGGTGGCTGGAGAAGCGATGGTGGTGGAAGGAGAGGTTAGGGTTTGGAGAGGATTTGGTTTCTCAGGTGATTTGGGGAAAGTGGGAAACAAAGATCTTTTTCATTCAGCTAAAAAAAAAGCTGGACCATTTAGATCTTAATGGTCCCATTTAGCAACTTCTTTTTGCAAACCAAACACCTATTTAGCTGACCGGATCAGCAAAAAGTGTCTGAATGGCCCCATTAAGACACAAACAAACAGCCCCTTAGAAGAATTCCAGAAGATAATCTTACAAACGTAAGATATCATGCTCGAGGTAGCAATCTTCATACATGAAGGTCCAAGCCTGCTCGAGTTCCATACTTAGCCATTTTCTGAGGAGGTTGAGAAGATTCCAATCTTCCTTGTCAATTTTTTGACCCTACAGGATTCAACCAGCTTTTGTTTTAACACGTTAAAAGCCCTAATACATTCTTCATGAAATTCTTACCTGATAGCTTTTAGAAAACAATAAAATTTCTTCTTGTTTGAGTATCCATCTAGAAAAAAATAAAATTTCATACCTGATAGCCTCTCTACAATCTGAGCAATGAATGGTAAGGGGAAATGATCTTTTGAGGTAGCAGCACTCAATTTCTGTAATCAATACAAATTCTCCACCCGGTTACCGGCCAGGTGGCTACTTCGTTACCTGAGTCATCTTTAATGACTTGGGTGCCCACATTCATGGGTTCAGTCTGAGTCGGACTCACCCACGTGCTGTATGAAATGGCTAATATGATATCTACATCCAACCACTCGAGTACCTCCATCTAGACCACCTCTCTCATGTTCAGGTTCAACCTCTGTGGGCATCATTTGCCGGTTTGACCTCCAAATCCATGAGGATCTTGTGCATAACAATCAAGGGACTAATCCTTTTCAAGTCCACGATGGTCCATCCAATTGCCTCCTTATTCGCAACCAGCACCTCTAGCATAGTACTTTCCTGTTCAAAAGACAAATGTTATGCTATAATCACAGGTCAAGTTTCATTCTTACCAAGAAAAACATGTTTCAAATGCATTGGTAACTATTTCAGCTCAACATTCGGTGGCTCTTGCAACTTTGGTTTCAAACCGATATCGATTTTTCAGGCAGTGGTTCCACCTGAACCGACCATGGAGGTCGTTCTCCTCTTAAAGCGGCACCTCCAAATTCCTTTTCTCCTCTTCCAACTACTTGTCTCTCTCCACCTGTAACATGTTAAACACAAAGCACATCTCCGTTATGCCATCCGTGTCCACAACAGAGTCGAATTACAGAATGCACTCATGTCACACCCCATCAAGCGATTTGCAGAAGCGTAAAACAAAAATGTAACAGACACCTCTGGTATAAACCACATTGTTTATAAAGAACAATACAAACTAGTTTACAATATTTTACATCGATCTAACTTCGTTTACAACTATGTCGTACAAACTAAATCCAGCCCGTTAAGCGGCTTTACTTCTTACTAGCACACTTGCATCAATTCACCCAGCATTGGTCACAAGTCAAACTCGTAGCACATTGAGTTTCTAGTCCAAGTCTGGTATACCTGAAAAACATGTTAAAATTGGTCAACTACAAATAGTTGGTGAGTTTCAAGAGTTTCAAGAAATTAGGTGTGCGTACAACAATCATAGTTGTAAATACGCAAGTATGTACGTTCATAAGTACGTTTGTTTGTACGCTTATGATGTAATTATGCTAAGCTATAGTGAAGCCTTGACTGTCTGTGCTGCGTGCATCCATTTCCCACGTCCAATCAATCACTGTGGCTCCCCTTCCGCCCACAACATGCCCCGGTAGCTATGTCTAACACTACATAGCCTGTTTGTATAAGTATGGTCATGTGCAAACGGCGTTATGTGACATGGCAACCAGGCCAATTCTGTTTGGGTTTGTCAAACCAATAGTACTATTCACAAGCCACCGGCTCGAAGTTAATCACTGTGTTCGTGGGGAGTTTCATGTGTTAGCCCTCAGATAATTCCCATCATCAAACAATTCATAGTGTACAGATATGCATCAACATGTTTTTCATCCCGAAAGTTTATAAAAACAGTTTAAAAAGCGGAGTCATGAAACTCACGGTTAAATAGGGACTCGGTACAGCGTCCGCTTGTAGTTCGTTTGACTCGTATCACTAGCCCCTATAATCAATATTATAATAATATTAATATTTTAATATTATTATAATCATTGTACTAGACTGGCCAGTATAACTAATCTAGGTATAGCTAGTACGCCCAGAAAGTGTCAATAGGCTTAGATTGTGATGTTGTTCAATGTCTAATACTTAAAACCTTACTTGGCTTAGTTTCCCTGTTTTCCCAGCTGGGCCAAGTTGTTCGTTTATGCCTTCAGAAAACAGTTATGGGGATGTAAGCTTGGATAAACGTATTGGTCGACGAAATGATTAAGTTATAAAGAAAGATCACATATTGGGGTTCTGGATTCGTTACAGGGTTCGTTTCTGTTTATTCAGTCTGATTTAAGAAAGACGCGCACAATCTATCAAAATTATCCGGTTTTCTCATAAAAATGTTCGTTTTTACTTAATTAATCCAAATATGTGATTTTTGATCACTCTTGGTGTTCTGATATTCCAACAGATTCGTTAATTACGAACTTGTCGGTTTTAATCAGAATTGAATTTGTTTAATCTTTAAATTAGCATAATTAATTATCCATTAGTCATTGGATTATGAAAATTTGAAAACTTATCAATTAAAATATGTAGATTTTTATAAAAATATTTATGGAATTATTTAATGATTTATTAATTTTTATAGAATTCATTTTATCTGCTATATTTAGGCCGAAAATCATCCGTTTATACCAAACGATTTCCAAAAAATCCACCAAAATTTCTGAGTGCTTAAAGTATATTCCAAAACAACCTGGAAAAATTCCAAACTCTAACAATCTTGCCAAATACCCTTTTCGAGCCAAAAATGACTACGAAAATTCAATTAAACGCATATGCACAAAACATACTTAGGGTTTTTCAAATTACCCTAAATTTCATATGTGATCATAATATACTAAATCTGAGTTCTCCAAAAAATTTCATAATTTTTCAAGCAATTTACCTATTTTCCAAAATAAACGTCCCAATTCGGTAATAAATTCGCCAAATATTCTCGGATGATTGAAAAATTACCAAATTTGAAAGGAACTCAATGATATTGTCCCTGATGTCCCTGAAAACTTTTATAACCTAAAAATATGCACATAACAATCGAATCCTAAACAGCCCGTAATCAAGTGTTTCGGCATTACCTTAGCGGTTTTGGTTCGTATCGCCCTTCTAATCAAGTTTTCAGTTTCTTGTGCTTCTATACAAGCTAGATACAGGTCCTATATCACAAACCAAGCATGTTTCATCAATATGGCAGCCTTGGAACTTAGGGTTTTGGCTAGGGTATTAAACCGAACTTTTGAACCGTAAAAACGTCATTTAAACCATCCAATCCATGTTTATGACCATAAAAGAGTATGATTCTTATTCCTAACCATGTGTATGATAAAAACATGTTTTGGACCATTTTTAGGATTTTTGCATAGTTAGGAATGATTTTTGGTAATAAAACTATGTTTATATAGAATTAAACATGCTTAAACTTAGTTTAAATGATCAAACTATAAGAGTCACCTTGAGGTTTTTGATGAGTTGATGCAGATCAGAGAATTTTCCAGAGTTTTTCTCACGTTTTGATGTCAAAAAATATCTTAGAGTTAATATAATAACAAAAGCAAACTTAGAGGGGAAGTGTTCTCCTTTTGCGGCCGGGAATACTTAGGGCCCTCTTGGGCCTTATTTTGGCCCAATGGCCTTGATTTTCATGCCTTGGCATGAAATCTCGACTTCAAATTTATTTCGGGTCCGTTTTTTGACACGAAAAATATATCGGGTACGATAAACAGTGCGAAAACGAGTATTTTTCGGTCATCTTTGTGTAAATTTATAAAAACATATTATACGTTTGTAAAATTCAAAAATATTTTCACAGATCTCTTAAAACATTTCAAATATGTGTTTGGTAAATATTTTTCGGCTTAACGGACGATACGATGCTTGGTTTGTAACTATTTTTTGCTTTTAAATTTATAGCGGGTAGTTAGACGAGTATGTTTTCATTTAACTTGTTTACTATTGAACTAAGGCCATAATACTAATATGTTAGCTTATATTAATCGTATATCACTTATAGATGCCCCCCTAGTTATCTGGGTCGTAACCAGACCCGTTCGGTTAATCGTTCGTTCCTTACGCAATAAGCGGTTAAACGCTTATTTGATTTGTGAATATTGAGGTGTAGTCGGTTTTGTCATGAATGTCTCATTCTCCCCCGGTTAAGAAATTTCATCCCTGAAATTTAATATGCCAGTTAAAAGCTTCTTAGGAACAAACAAGAATATTTGTTTTCGTTTTTAAATGTATATAATTCCCCATTATAAGGTATTTTACCGAAGTTTGACCACTGAAATTCTTGTTGAGTCGTAACTGTTTGACTTTCCTGTCTATTATTTATACGGGTTCTTTACAATGTTTACTTGTATGCAAGTTTCCAAGTGGAACTATCTTTGTCTCGTCAATAAGGCACTTGTTTGTTTCGGTAAATAGAAAATTATTTGTAGGATTAAACTCGACACTAAATATGATTTTAGTCGATATGGTTCAGGATTAAATTTCGTGGCAATATCGTACTGTTCCGTGTATGTTGAAGTTAAATCATCTGTTTCTTAATCTCAAGTAATACCTTCCAAAGGTCTACCAGTTACTATGTACATCAGTATATTTCTTTTGTCAATTTCTGTCAACTTTCAGTTTGTTTTTGAATTTTACGAGCTTTATCTGTAGTTTCTGGAATCATATCGATTTTTGCATTTTGAGTGTTGCCAACTTTCAGTCTAATAAAGCATGAATTCATGTTCTTGTTCGTATCGCACCGGTTACAGTGCCGCTCGTATAATATTATGATAACTATTAGTATCTGAGGATTAGACCAGTGGAAATGTTGATCCTACATTTCTCTAAGGTTTGGTATTTCTTTCAGTGTTTGAATAGTTTATCCAAATCAATCATTTTTTTGGGAACGACTGGTCGTGGTTAAACAATATTTAGTTTCTTAAATTTGTCATAACATACAAGGCGAAATGACTATTTCAGTCCGAAGTAATCGAAATTGACATACCATGTCGAGGTATCATTTTGTTGACATAATCATAGGCGTGCCTTTAAGTTGTGTAACTGTTATGGATCGGGAGAGAGTATGCAATTTAAGTTAGCCGCCCAATTAGTACCCAGGCCATACTATGTTCTCGGAATGATTTACGAAGGTGTGTTATGATGTTTATTATAATATGTTCCCACTTCTACTTGGAGTTTCCGCTTGTTATAACACTACTGATGGTTTTTTTGATACTCTGCTTTAATTCTAGCACGAGTCAGACATTTGGATTATCAATAATATTTATTTGAATCTTTGTTCATCTTATTGATACCTAGATGAATAGAATCTTTGGACTTATGCGCTTCATCCATGATCAAGTCACATAGTTTATCAAAAATTGGAATCTAGACTCGGTTTGTCGGAGGTATAGAATTTATTGGTTTTTCTTTTGAAGTTTTGCTCGTCCTCGCGTAGGATTTTGTTTTCTAAATGTTAGGTTCTTGGGATTTCTCTTGGGCGATATGAATTCGCCTGATAAGGTTTGTCTAACAATCGTTTCAAATGACCGTACTTTCTAGTGTTTAATTTCATCCCTTCATCTTAAGACATCGTTTTTTTTTTCTCAATTACAATTGTTCCACGACTCTACTCGTCTTCCTTACCCCATATCGAGTTTTGACCATTCAATTGTGGGTCATAGGCTTTTGTGATTCATGTAAATTGTGCATTTAATGGCATATAGGTATCATTCTCATGCCTTAGGTGTAAAAGCAACCGTCCCATACTCCGGGTCAAAGATAGTATATTTCTTCTCGTGTGCTTTTGATTGTTGGAAAGCGTATATCATAATCTTGTCTTTCTGCATTAATACGCACTCTAAGCCTTTTCGGAATGTATCCCAATGGATTACAAGATCATCAGTTCTTTTTGGGAGACTTAGCATCTGGTTTGAACGTAGTTTCTGTTTCAGCAATTGAAAAATCTTTTCTGGTTCTTCTTCCCAATCATAAATTTGGTCTTTTTGGGTTAAGAAGGCAAAGGGTTGGCTATACTGGAAAATTTTCAATATGACAACGGTAATATCCAACTAATCCCACAATTTGGCAAATTTCTCTTGATGACTCTGGTGTTTTCCAGTTTTGGCTCGGGCGTATGTGAATTTCGTGTCAACTAATAACGTGTCCTAAGAATCATATTTCTTGTAGCTAGAATCCATACTTGGACAACTTGGTGTACAATTCCTACTGCCTCAACATCTCCAAGATTTTTAGTAAATGTTATTCGTGTCCCTTCTTGGTTTCGAATATATCAGGAGGTCATCAATAACGTTATAATGAATTTGTCGAGGTACAATTTACTGACTCGGTTCGTAAGATCCATGGAAACTATAGGTGTATTAGTCAGTCCGAAAGGCATAACTAAACGTTCATAGTGACCATACCGAGCTCGGAACACTAATTTAAAACATCTTCCTCTCGGATCTTAACTTGAAGATAGCCGGATCGGAGGTCAATTTTCGAGAAATAATTCGCTTCCTTGAGTTGATTATTCAAATCGTCGAATCACGAGGGGAGGGGGTGTTAGTTTTTTACAGTGATTTTTGTTTAGTTCTCCGCTAATCAATACACATCCTAAGCCTCCATCCTTTTTCTTTACCAACAACACCGATGCTTCTCAATGAGGATAGCTAGTTCTTATGAAGTCCTTATCTAATAATTCTTGTAGTTATGGTAATAGTAGTTGCCCCTAAGGTTAGGTCAGTTCGGGGTTCAATGTAACGCCCTTTAATTCCGGTTCCAAGAATTAAAGCTTGTAGAGTATGTATAATTCTCGGGATTTATCCGACGTTTCTCAGAAGCCTTTGCGTCATCTCGGTACGTTAAACCATTTAACTTTCCTTCCATTTTGCCTTACACTTCAATTTGGAGGGACTTGGATGTAACTTTTGTTTTTATATCATAAAACAAAACAAACCCTAACCCTAACTCCTACCAGCAGCCGATCGCAGCTAAGACCCCCCCTGCTCGTTTTTCTTATGCCCAGCCAAGTTTCAGCCGTGAAAAATTCAATTCAAGGTCGGTTTTATGATTCCCCGTGTCTTTTACACCTTAATTGATCATATTAACGCGTTTATTGGTTGTTAAGATTGAGTTTTGATGATAACAGCTTGCTGACAGATTCGTATACGTTCATTGTAGGGTCTGTAACGCGATGTTAATCCACTGCTTTTGATCGATTCTTGATTCCATGATGTTCTACTTTGAGTCTAGTTTCCAGAAAGGTATCATACGTAATTTTTGGACGAGATTTGAATGGTTTTTATGATTTTATAAAGTCGAGTGTCAAAGCTGATGCGGGATGTCGGATTCTGGTCTGTCTTCCAGACATCATGACTGTTTTTAAACAAGTTCAAATTAGTTGGTTCCACTTCTGGAACTTAATATTTTTAGTTAAGAATCAAACCCAATTGGAATCGTTTAATTTGGTTTGGTAATGAATTTTATAAAAATAAAAAAATTTTGTTGCGCGCTGAAATAGCTGCACATACCTTTCTGTGTTGGAGGAATTTTTATGATTTTTGTGTCCATTAGAAAAATATAATAAAAATATTTTTATAAACTTACGATATTTATGCAACTCTGGTAAATATTTAATAATTTAATTCCATGGTTTTCCTATGTAATAAAATACATCTTTGCATGCTAAAATCTGCATGTTATATTCGTTATTGTTCGATAAGTTCGTTTTAGGCTTAACCGTTGGCTGCCCTTTCTCACATCTTTCGGGGCTGTTTTAATTGAAGTTCTTGCTCCGTCAACTTCCTAGGTATGTCACTTACAACATACTAAAATTTCATGGCCAATGGAGGTGTTTAGGTCGGTCAATCAATTTTAGTTCGAAAACTAGGGTTTATCAGGTGTAGAATTGTAAATTGTTGAGTTTGATGCGTTAATCGGTTGGATGACCAACCGAATCAGTTTGCATGGCCCTAGGGGAGTCTAAGGGCTGTGGGAAAATTATATTTTGATACTTGGGGCTGTTTTGGTTTGTGATTGGTCAATCGAGTCGGCGGTGCGCGAATTTTCGTTTAAATGTTAAATTGAAAGTTGTAAAAAGGAACCGTCAACCCTATCAACTCGGGTGACATAATTATGATGTAAGAAAAGGTTAAGATGGGAATTTAGTCCATTTGGGGCTGATTCGTTTGACAATTGGTTTTAAGATTTATTACGCGCGTATTCGACTCGATTTGATTACCGGCGGGTGAGTTGTGCATCATGGTTAGCCCCGGCCATAATCGTAGGGTGGATTTGGTTAGTTGAAGGGTTTTAGGGGCTGAGGTAAAGTATTGGGCCTTGGGCCAAGTGTTGGGCCTTGGGCCAAGTTGTTGGGCATTGGGCCAAAGTGTTGGGCTTGAGCGGCCCATTAGGCAAGTGTGTTCTTGCGGTCTAGTTTAGTAACGCGTTGTGTATAATTTACAGGCCCTTGCTTGTGATTGTGCACTTAGGGATTTCCTAGCTCGTTGCAGGTGTTCAATTGATTTCAGGTGAGTTCATGATGCCCCCTTTTTAACTCTTTTAAGTTTTGGGCTAGCATACACACCGAAATCCAATTTTATACGATTTTACCCGTTACAACTATTTGAATGGTACTACATGGTCTCATTCGTGATTATGCATTTTGAAAGTTATATTTGAATTATTTTATATGCTTTAGGATATTTTAGACTCGTTTATGGTCTTGTATCCTTTAAGGTTACGTACATTATTAATGGTCTAGACTCGAGGATGTTAGTAGACTTGGTAGTACTTGAATATGAGTAGACCTATTTACTTAGTTCCCGTATGGGATGATATATATATATATATATATATATATATATATATATATATATATATAAAGATATATGTATGTATGTATGTATGGGTATATGTTACCTTATAGCCTACGGTTGTGTGATGATATTTAGTTCCTCGTGACTAAGAATGATGTGAGTAGGCTTATTGATGTGTGTGTGCATGGTGATTCACGGCCGGGTCAAATATATTACTCGGGTTGTACCCGTGGTGGAGAGGCCCGTGTGACGTGATCATCATTTGGTGGGTCAAATATATTACTCGGGTTTTAAAATCCTGTGGTGAAGAGGCCCGTTGGATGTTGAGCCGCGATCGGGTCAAATATATTACTCGGGTTGTACACGTGGTGGAGAGGCCCGTATCACGTGCTTGGATGTGTGAGCCGAGACCGGGTCAAATATATTACTCGGATTGTACCTGTGGTGGAGAAGCCCGTATCTCGTGCTTGGATGTGTAAGCTGTGACCGAGTCAAATATATTACTCGGGTTTGACCCGTGGTGGAGAGGCTCGTGTCACATGCTTAGGTCTTACCGCGTCCGGGTCAAATACATTACTCGAGTCTTAACTCGTGGTGAAGAGGCCCGTGTACGTGTGTTCGACGATGAATGTATTACTTGGTGAATTATATTATTTACTTTATTTTATCCTCTCTATTGTTTATAACTATAACTTTGAAAACAAGTATGAATTATTGTTTATGAAAACTTGAACTCACTCAGCTCAAGCTGACTTTGTGTGTATGTTAGATTGACTTTCAGGTTAAGAAGTGGATGCTACCGCTTGGACGTGCTGGAGACTACTCGAAAGGTTGAAGGCATTTTTGTTCAAGGATTTCAAATAAAACGAATATTTTATTTACAATTAATTTTGGACACCTGTACCCGTGTTTTGGGATTTTTAATACTTAAACTTTTCCGCTGTTATTTACTCTGAACTGGTTTTAAATACAAAGTATTGTTGGGTTTTAAATTTTTGTGAAATTATGGATGTGATTACCAACTGTAGAATTCCCGGGATTCGGGGTCTTACATTCAATTTTTCATAGTGGGATTTCGGGTAGTTTATCAGTAAGGATATTGGAGTATTCAAGTATTATGGGGATATTCCCTATATGTGTCATTAGGGTTTTTATTGTTACATTTCCTAGAAAAGCCATACACCCTTGGCATAAGTGCTTTAATACTTTAAGATGAGACATGAGAGTTGATATTGCACCAAACTTCTATCCTTGTGCCATAATTTCTTCATCATCCGAGAGAGGAATTTTAACTATTTAGTCATTACACACGATTTCCGCCTTGTATTTAGCTAACCAGTCTATGCTGACAATTACATCGATGCTTCCTAACTATACCGGAAGTAGGTTAATAAAAATGGTTGGTTGTTTAGGATAATAAGATAGTTTTGGATTATTTGGTTAACAGTTCTAGGTTTACCGTTACTGGGGTCTATAGTATAAGGATCTATTAGTTCACCAACCTGTTAGTGCATAATGTCTATTGCTAAGGTCTTTGATGTATTAGATATGATTGTGTAGAACTGAAATGTCAAATGTATAGTTTATGTTTGTTAGTCAACGCATAAGTCTTCAAGTCAACGCATATCATATGCGGCGTATATGATATGCGCCGTATATCATATACGGAATTGATGAGCTTGTTCATGTGTCCTATAACTAGGGGACTTATGCGTTATTATGCAGACTTTTGGGTGAATGTTAGAGTGAGAGAGTAGAGAGAGAAAGTTGCTACAAAGTCATATCTTGTAATCTTTGAAGTTATCAATGAAGAATATGCTTAATTTTTACTTGTTTTGTTCACTCTCAATGGATTCCGCACTTTGAGATACAAGCTGTAACATCTAGAGATCCTAATTGTTGTATACATCAGCATGGCAGCCTCTTTCAAGTGGTATTAGAGCATTATGGCTTGTTACTTGTAACATCCAACTTTTGTTAAATAATAAATGACGGAAAGTTTTGTTATTAACTGTGTGTCGTTAAGATTAGTCATGTGTTAAGTGTTTGGTTAATATTTGGATTTGGAATTGTGAGTGGGTTATGGGGCCCATGGCCCCCTATATAAGCCTAACCTTTCCACCCTTTCACCATTTTGTTACCTTTCACCACACACACACACACTCAAGAACACACACACTTTCTCTCTACATTCCGGATACAAATCCGTGTAAAAAAAAAGGAAGAATCTAGTGTGTTGACGTCATCAAATAACAAGAATCACGTCCAGATCTACGTATTGTCCGGATCTGAACTCGAACCCGAAGCAAAAGGTAGGTTTCGGTTTAAATGGTTAAGTTTTATGGTTAGAATCGGCATGCAAACAGATATAATAATAGATCGGGTTGTGAAATGTAAGAAAAATATAAACTTGGTAAGTTATAACCTCTCGGGTGCACTTTAAGATAAAAAGGTGGCGTTTGGACTCTGAGAGATATGGGTTCAGGATCAGGTGCATGGGGTCAGAAAGTGTCAAAAATTGAAAATGAGTAAAAATCAGGTCCTGAGGAAGAGTCACGAAGTAAAATGGCTTTAAAATGTATAAACGAAGAAAGGAAGGTATTTCGCTTCGCTCAGCCTTGAGAAGCGAAACAGGTATTTCTCTTCGCTCAGCCATGAGAAGCGAAACAGGCATTTCGCTTCGCTCAGCCATGAGAAGCGAAACAGGCATTTCGCTTTGCTCAGCCATGAGAAGCGAAACAGGTTATGCGAAGCGAAATTCTATGCGAAATTCCTCCCATGCGAAATTGTTTAAGTTGTTATTAAAATGTGACCCGATTAATTTTCTGATCTGTTTTTGTTAAAGGCTACAGCTCAACCCCAGCTAGGTGCTCTGCCCCTTGAACCTGCTAGGGGCTGCCACCCCTAGACCCCGCTACCAGGGGCGCTGCCCCCGGACCCCCGTTAGTTGAGAGTTTCATTAACTTAGATGATGGAAGTAGTAGTAATGGATAATTGACACGCGTAATGTATTGTACAGTTAGCCGTGCACAACTAAGAAAGGGCATTACCATTAACGGCGAGAGAAACCGGCTCCAGGTGAGTTCTAGCCCCATTTCCTTGTTATGTTTTCGGGGCTGTGTGCATACTCCTATGTGGCAGTTAAAATGCTTATCTTAAGTGATAGGTATATGATATGTGTATGATCGTGCATTGAATGTTATTACTATATGATGGTTATATGAATGAATGTGTATGTAAATATTATATACATAAGATAAGTAAAGTATGCGCTTATGATAAGGACCAGACCCTCATAATATCTGAGATGATAGGGATCAGACCCTTATAATATCTGAGATGATAGGGACTAGACCCTCATAATATCTGAGATTATAAGGACCAGACCCTTATAATATCTGAGATGTTTAAGATAGAATAGCTTATGGTATACCATAGGGTTTTATGAAAGAAAGTATGTAAGTACGTATGCATGTATATAAAGTATGTGTGAAAGAAGTAATAGCAAAGTAAGGTATGAATACGTATCTTCGGACGCGTATGAGTAAGGATAGGAATGTATTGTATGTTAATTGATTAACTAGAACTCACTCAGCGTAGCTGAGTTTTATTATGCACGCAGGCAAATAGGTTGAGGCAACTGGCTTGAGGAGGGACACATGGCACGAGCTAAAGAGACTGGCATCTATGAAGAAGTGTCATGACTATTTTTTGTTATGTTATGAAAAGACAATTTGTATGTTAAGACAAAGATGAATGTTTGTAATGTGATGTTGAAGTTTTAAATTATTCCGCGAAAGTTTAAATTAACTCTGATTTTAGAACTGTGTTTATGAGTAAATCCAACACCAAAGTAAGGTTACCGGGAACAAGGCCTTACATTACTAGCTTGAACATCACAAGTTTTCAAGGTTTTTGTCTCTATCTACTAATTCAACCGTTAAAAGTTCTTCAATTTTTCACAAGACATTCCTTACCTATCCGTGACAAATTCTTCAAGTTTACACTTAATTTCTACATCATTTGAACCTCCAAATTGGCAAAATTCCAAAAAGATGTCTTTTAGCAGATATGTCGTATCAATGTATATGTTATTTACGTATAACATATCCAGCATTTAACATATACGTCGTATATGTTATAAGGTGAAAAACATATACGTTGACAACATCTTATATGTTGACCTACACTTATCCGTTATCAAACATTTACATTCCATACTTATACATTAACTTTCTTACATATCCGTTGACCAAGAGAAGAACTTATACATTGACCTTCTTTGACCAAAATGGAAAACTTTTGTGCGTTTGTGTCACAGCCTTCTGCATTGCTTCAGAGCATTAATCTCGAGAACGAAATGGGAACTTCAAACTAGCAACCTAATCTTCTTCGTATGGAAGATTATCCGTCTTGGGCTGACAAGTTTGAAACATACATACAAGCTTTGAACTACGAGACGCGGACGGCTGCTGAGGAAGAATACATTATCTCGAAGAATGAGAATGGGAGCAATTACAGGTTGTCACAAATTGCTGAAGGTGACAAAGATCAGTTCTTAAGAGAAAAAAAGATGTTGAATTAGTTTCAACAAGCCATTAAAGCTGAAAATTTTCAATTACTACAACACAATGGCTTGTGCTACTCAATTTGGCAAGCTCTACTAAACAAGAACAAAGGAAACCCTGATATGAGGAAAAGCAAGATGGCGCTGCTGAAGAAAGAGTTTGATATCTTTACTCAAGTTAAAAGGGAAACTTTTGCACAATTGGTTGAGAGATATTGCCACTTGGTGAATGAAATGAAAAGGTTAGGCATTGACAAGCCTGATTATGTGTACATTGATAAGCTGGCTGACGCACTTCATAAAGAATGGGGCACTTTCATAATGATCCAACAGTCAAATCCTGTTGCATATGCCCGATTAAACCTTGCTAGATTTATTGAAAAGCTTAAGGCACATGAATTAGAGCTTAGGAAAAAGCAGAAGATGAAATCAATAGTAGTTTCACAAGATGGGTTGCATTTCAAAGGTTCACAATTTGCTACTTCTTCAAATCCTAAAATTCCCCCAGCTTTTTGTGTTGAGTCAACTGGACAAGCTTGTGTTTCCAATGTTACGGCTACTCCACATTTCAGTAGTAGTTATTCTGGAACGATTCCAGGAACGATTCCAGTATCTCAAGCTTCTATCACACAAGACCCTGATATTGTAAAGTGCAACATTGCTGTAAATCTGAAGAATACAGGAAACTTGACCACTGACACTGTAAAGGAAAATGTGACAATCGTCAATTTCAGGTTAACTCCGTTAACTCAACTCCGTCAATTCAAACTTTAAGATCGTTGAATCTATAACGTACACTTCATTACATTTAAACTAGGGTTTAAATGACGCGTAACACTTACTACATGTGTAGTCTTTCGGGATTTGCACCGAAACGCAAACGAGTTGACGCAAACGATTGATAAATAAACGATAAACGTAAAAACAATAATTATGTGATTATTATGTGTTAGGATTATGTGCTATGTGATAAAACTATGGTCATGTTAACTTATTGGGCAAGTATGATGGAATGTTCTAGAAAAACAACACTTGGAAAGAAGAGGGACTAGAGTGTAACTTGTATTATTATAAATACATCACTAATAAACAAACCCTAACTTATTATTAACCTACAACCCTAAATCGGCTCTCTCTCCCTCTCTTGATCCACGGCTGCCGTCCACCTTCATCACACACACACACATCAATCAAGAGATTAATCCAAGAACTAGGTGCTAGGAAGGTATACTTGATCATCTCTTACCTCCTTGTTGTGTAATTTTGATGTTTAATGGGTTGTATGTAAACCCTAACTCAGCCGATTATATGTATGTATGTGATCAATATGATAGTTGTTAGTTGGATAATAGATTGATAACTAGATTGATGTTGTTGCATGATTGATTGTTGTTCTTGATTTGAATTAAAACACAAACCCTAATCTTGTATGTATGGTGTGATTTATATGCATGGATAGTAGTTATGGTGTCTAGAGGGTTATATGGATGCATGATAGTTCATAGATTGTTATGATGTTGAGTTTTGATGTGAACAGATTCTGGACAGAATATATATACGATGTTTAACTGACTGTAACGAAGTGTAAACGTGAAAATTGATTGAGATTGTGAGTACTGCAGTAAACTAAGTTGAGTCTAGTTTCTATAAAGTATAAATTCGTAATTTTTGGATAAGTGGAAGTATACTTTTATGATTTTACAAAAACGTGATGCAAAGCTGAGCTGTTAGACCTGCTGTTAGGTTATATTGTAAATTCTATATCTCATGAACTACGAGGCCAATTGGGTTGGTTCCACTTCTGGAAGTTGACTC
The DNA here is from genome assembly GCF_021521415.1 of Bidens hawaiensis. Classification (NCBI taxonomy): domain Eukaryota; kingdom Viridiplantae; phylum Streptophyta; class Magnoliopsida; order Asterales; family Asteraceae; genus Bidens; species Bidens hawaiensis. The sequence continues at coordinate 397,028 of NW_027492278.1, read as the reverse complement.
ACTGAGTTAGGAACCAAACCCAAGTGGTCTTGCATTTATTGGATTTTTCGTTTACCGGGAATTGCAAATAACATTCTGTTGTGCATGAATCTGACTGATATGAGTTTACTGTAGTGTTTTGATCATTATGAGAAATCTATATGGAATAAAAATAATATAAAATATGTTCTGGAAACCTAAGACATGTATGTTTCAGTGGTGATTTTTGGTGAATTAATTGAGATGATATGATCGGTGAAATAGTACAATCTTTCAAGTAGAAATTCTGTCACAATGAAACTAGCTGCTGAGTTGTATAGGAATGCATGAAATATGATAGTTTTTATATAATTGTGGTATTTTGACCAAAATACCCTTGCGGGGAATAATTGCTAGTTGATTGCCATGAATTGACCAAATTGCCCTTATGGGGAATAATAGTTAGTTAGTCTTTGTTTGTTGACCAAAATGCCCTTACGGGAATAATTGCTTGTAAGTATGTTATTAATACATGACACGAAAGTAATTGCTCACTCGTGTATCGTATCACAATTGTACTTGTTTAAATCACACACGGTTCACAAACGAAACACGAAACATGATACGTGCATAGGTATTATGTGCCGAGTCTAGAGACTCGTTAAACGTTCCGATACTTAGAAAATCTCTTTGTTATTTTAGAACGCTAGAGAGTTTTTCTACGACGCGCATCACTCGGTGATCTAATTTGGAATATTCTTCGCAAACAGTGAGTTCACTTACCCCGCTCTTTGAACTGTTTTCAAACGTTTTTCACTTGGGGGAGATAACATACTCCGATAAACGCATTTTTGAGACAAACACATATTTAAGATTTTGTTATAAATTATATATATCACTTGTAGAGGCTAAGCGGCACGTAACCCTTGAAGTCCCACGCATCGAACCGGTTAATATTTGGAATAGCGAGTCACTGTTGAGTAGTACTACTGGGTTTGACAAACCCCACCCGACGCTAAGCTCAACTGGAGGTTGAGTGGGTGTAATTTTTGGCTAACACTTACCATGGTCTGGGTTGACCTGGTGACGGGCACTTGATAAACAGTCAGCTTCGGTCTCGAACCACTTAGTAATACTTGTTGTATAGATTAGCTACCTATCGATATATAATTTGACATAACATTATCTGGTAACACTTAAACGCTGTAACGTGGTTACACACTTAAACGCTGTAACGTGGTTACACACTTAAACGCTGTAACGTGGTTACACACTTAAACGCCGTAACGTGGTTACGCAAAACTTTTAAACGCCGTAACGTGGTTACGCAAAACACTTAACGAAAACGCTGAACTCAAACGCTAAACGATTTGTCTTATATAACTTGTGAACTCACCAACCTCGTGTTGACCCCTTTTAGTATGTTATTCTCAGGTAGCCGAGGCGGGCGCGCGGTTTAGGAGCATGCATTAATTGTTAAACATCTTACTCTGCAAACTTAATTTTAACATTTACATTTGGTTTTAAGTCGTCCTGCGTGACGCAACTTTTGAATTAAGGTTTTACGCTTCCGCACTTATTTTTCATTTAAACGTTTTCTTTGGTTTGGTTATAACTAATGATTCCGATCCTGCCAGTTCACACCCTCTGACGGTAAAACTCCGTTAGTGGATTTTGAGGGTGTGACAGATTGGTATCAGAGCCATTGGTTATAGCGAACTAGAAACTGCATGCATACTAGACTATAACCGCGACGACCCATTAGTTATAATAATACGCACTGCATAGGTTTGTGTAGTCTTGTAATCTTATCTCTTACCTCTTTCGCTCATACGCGCGCGCATACACGGCTTACCTGTAGGAATGTCGACGCCACCCTCATCATCATCCGATTCGATGACGCATGCTCACGGGAAGGAACCGCAGTTACCTACTGCCTCGCCACCTCGTGTAGTCCCGGAACTCGAAGCTCCTGCACCAAAGAGGTACCGCCTATCCGGAGGCTTGTATGACAACAACGTTAGCTGGGAATGGTACCCCAACATGATCAGACGTATGGTCTACCGTGAACAAGTTCCCCCATTGCCTCACCCGAACCACCCTGCTTACCCTAACACTCTACCACCCATAACCGAACCTGTGGAGCGAGTCCTCGCAGCTGTCGTCTCTTGTTTGGAGCGTGATGTGGGTTACATGCGCTACACAAGAGAGAACGTTTCCAGATTGTTAAAAGACGAAACCGAGAATAAGGAGGAGATTGCCCGCATGGCGGCGGCAATGAAAGAAATGCAAGGGGCTAGTGATCAACAGATGAAGGTTATGATGAAGATGCAAGCCGAAATGATAGACTTGAAAGAGCAACTCCAAGAAGCAAGGACCCGAACTGAGATAGCGTTAGAACGTTGCGATATCCTACAAATGCAACTTGCTCAGAACGCAGCAGAACCTGAGGCAGAGCCTGAGGCCGAGCCCGAGGCAGAGCCTGAAGTAGAACCTGAAGAAGATCCCGAAGAGGAGCCTGAGGAGGATCCCGAGGAAGATCCCGAGGAGGAACCCGAAGAAGAACCGGAGGAGGAACCGGCTGAGGAGGAGGCACATTCGGAAGTGTCCTCAGATGACGACATCTAGTAATGATGATGCTTAGATGGAGGGGTTGTCTCCATCCTAACTATTATTTTTCTATGATTTTAAGGATTGATTGGAAATACTTTGTAGCGAATACAATGGTTTTAATCATGAATTTCTATTTAGACTAATATGTGGTTGTGATGTGATTTTTTTTTCTTTCTTACCTATCTCTTATTACATGTATGGTGTGTTGTATATGAAAGAAAAATTCATGTTTAACATCTTTATACTGTGATTCTAGGAAATGGCTGGAAGAAACGCTGGACGAGGACGTGGTAACATCAGCATGACTGCAGCTGAACTCCAAACTCTGCTGAATGACCATGTCGCGGCCGCTTTAGCCGCACACGTTCAGAATCAAACAGGAGGTCCGAATGGAACGTGTACCTTCAAGAACTACCGTGACTGCAAGCCCAGTACGTTTAAGGGCACTGAGGGAGCTATAGGCTTCCTGCGTTGGGCTGAGAAGGCCGAGTCGGCCTTTGAGATGTGTAACTGTCCCCCTGCCAGTAGGGTCAAATTCGCTGCTGGGACACTTGAGGATTCCGCCCTCACTTGGTGGAATTCGAACGTCCAGATCCTTGGATTGGAACTGGCTAACGCGATGAACTGGGAGGAGTTCAAAAACATGATGCGAGAGGAGTACTGTCCGAGGGAAGAAATTTCGAAGTTAGAGTCGGAGTTTTGGTCGTTGAAAATGGTGGGTTCAGAGATTGAAGCCTACACTACTCGTTCGCACGAGTTGGCAGTGATGTGTCCGCGGATGGTGGATCCGCCGAGCAAGAGAATAGAGATGTACATTGATGGGTTAGCACCACAGATTCAGGGTATGGTGACGTCTTCCAGACCAGCCACGATCCAACAAGCGATCCGTTTGGCTCACAAACTGACGGATCAGGCTGTGACCCAGGGTGCGTTACCACCGAGGGGTTCGACTGTTAAAGCCCGTGACAACCCGAGTAATGACCACGCCAGCAACAGTAACAACAACAGCAACCCGAACAGCGGGAAGAGAAAGTTCGACAACACCAGATCTTCATCCTCGAACCTCCCACCGCAACAACACTACCGTAAACCCGAGTTCACCCGGAGCTTTAACACTCAGAATCACAACAACAACAACTCCAACAACAACGGTAGCGGGCAGGTTTCGAGCGGATATGCTGGGAAGTATCCAAAGTGCAACAGGTGCAACTATCATCATGTTGGCCAGTGTGACCGTGTCAAGTGTCAAAGATGCGGAAAGATAGGTCACCAAGCGAAAGAATGTAGAGGAGACCTTGCGGCAAAGGGTGCTCCTAAGCAACCGATGACGACTAAGGGATGTTTTGAATGTGGACAGGAAGGTCATTTCCGGAAGGATTGCCCCAAGCTGAAACATAATGACAACAATGGGGGCAATGGAAGTGGCACTAACGGTGGAGGAAATGGCAAAGGAAGAGCGTTTGTGATTGGATCGGGTCAAGCCCGCAATGATCCGCATGTGGTGTCCGGTAAGTTCCCTGTAAACGATTATTTTGCTTCCATTTTGTTTGACACTGGAGCTGATAGGAGTTTTGTGTCGAAAGCCTTTAGCCAACTTTTAGACCTTACTCCAACCCCGTTAGACGCTAAGTTTCCTGTTGAATTAGCTAATGGTAAAACTGTAGTAACAACTCATATACTTGCGGGATGTAAGTTGAAACTGTCAGGTCATGTTTTTGACATCGACCTTATTCCTTTTACGCTTAGTAGTTTCGATGTCGTTGTCGGCATGGACTGGTTATCCGAGAACCGAGCGGAGATTATATGCCATGATAAAATAGTCCATATTACCACCCCTTCCGGCGAGATCATTTCGGTCCGAGGCGAGAGAAGCGGCATGACCAACAGCATCATCACCCTTATGAAAGCACAGAAGTATCTACGAAAGGGTCATCCGGCAATTTTGGCGCAGATTGTTGAGAAACCCGCGGAGGAGAAACGAATTGTAGACATACCGGTTGTGCGAGACTTTCCGGAAGTTTTCCCGGAGGATTTGCCCGGACTCCCTCCTATTCGTCAAGTCGAATTCCAAATCGAGTTGACACCCGGTGCAGCACCCATAGCACGAGCCCCGTATCGACTCGCACCGGCGGAACTTCAGGAGTTGTCCACTCAGTTGCAAGATTTGTTGGATAAGGGTTTTATCCGACCTAGCTCATCGCCATGGGGAGCCCCTGTCTTGTTTGTCCGAAAGAAAGACGGGACTTTTCGGATGTGCATCGACTACCGGGAGTTGAACAAGGTGACGGTTAAGAACCGTTATCCTTTACCCCGAATTGATGATTTATTTGACCAGCTTCAGGGATCGAGTTACTACTCGAAGATCGATCTACGATCCGGTTACCACCAGTTGAGAGTGCGCGAAGAAGATATTTCAAAGACGGCTTTCAGAACACGGTATGGTCACTACGAGTTCTCGGTTATGCCTTTTGGCCTAACCAACGCGCCAGCCGTATTTATGGATCTCATGAATCGAGTATGCAAGGCGTACCTCGACAAGTTCGTGATTGTTTTCATCGATGATATTCTCGTCTATTCCAAGAACGAGACTGACCACGAAGAGCACTTAAGGATAATTCTGGAACTATTGAAGAAGGAACAACTGTATGCTAAACTCTCGAAATGTGAATTTTGGCTTCGCGAGGTTCACTTTTTAGGACATGTGATCAACGAGAATGGTATCCATGTCGATCCCGGTAAGGTAGAGGCCATCAAAAACTGGGAAGCACCTAAGACTCCGACTGAGGTGCGACAATTCCTAGGACTGGCCGGCTACTATCGGCGTTTCATCGAGGGATTTTCAAAGATTGCTCAACCCCTCACCGCTTTGACTCACAAGGGCACTAAGTACAACTGGGGTGACGCGCAAGAATCCGCTTTCCAACTATTGAAAACCAAGCTTTGTAGCGCCCCTGTTTTAGCCCTCCCCGAGGGAACGGAAAACTTTGAGGTACACTGTGACGCATCTATACAAGGTCTCGGTTGTGTGCTGATGCAACTCGAGAAGGTTATAGCCTACGCCTCTAGACAACTACGGGTTCACGAGAAGAACTACACGACCCATGATTTGGAACTCGGAGCTGTGGTGTTTGCTCTTAAGATATGGAGGCATTACTTGTACGGTACCAAGTTTACCATTTACACCGACCACAAGAGTCTCCAACATATCTACGATCAGAAAGAGCTGAACATGCGACAGCGTCGTTGGGTCGAGCTGCTTAAAGATTATGATTGTGCCATCAAGTACCACCCTAGCAAGGCCAATGTGGTGGCCGACGCCCTCAGCAGAAAAGAAACAGAAAAACCCAGACGAGTAAGAGCATTGCAACTTACGATTCATGCCAGCTTACCCGATCAGATTCGCGATGCGCAACTGGAAGCTTTGAAAGATGATAATCTTCCATCGGAACTCATGCGGGGCATGAGCAAGCAACTTGAAACCAGATCGGACGGGGTCCGATATTTTGAGAACCGGATTTGGGTTCCACGATACGGAGAATTGAGAACTCTAGTGATGGACGAAGCTCACAAGTCCCGATATTCTATCCACCCTGGCTCAGATAAAATGTATCATGATTTAAAGGCACTTTACTGGTGGCCGAACATGAAAGCCGACATTGCCACCTACGTGAGCAAATGCTTGACTTGTGCCAGAGTCAAGATTGAATACCAGAAACCATCTGGTCTACTGCAACAACCGGAACTCCCAATGTGGAAATGGGAGCACATCTCAATGGATTTTATTACGGGTTTGCCTAAGACACCGACGGGATGCGATACCATCTGGGTGATCGTTGACCGGTTGACTAAATCGGCACATTTCCTAGCGATTAAGGAAACGGACAAAATGGAAAGACTGACTCGTGTCTACATGAAGGAAGTAGTGTCGAGACACGGAGTGCCTGTCTCGATCATTTCCGATCGAGATTCTCGTTTTACCTCACACTTTTGGAAGTCGCTGCAAAGCGCACTGGGCACACGTCTCGATATGAGTACAGCATACCATCCTCAGACGGATGGGCAAAGTGAACGGACTATTCAGACCCTGGAGGATATGTTGCGTGCATGCGTTTTAGATTTCGGAAAAAGTTGGGAACCCCACTTACCCTTGGTAGAGTTTTCGTATAATAACAGCTACCACGCAAGTATTAAGGCAGCGCCGTTTGAAGCGCTGTACGGACGGAAGTGTCGATCACCACTCTGCTGGGCAGAGGTGGGTGACAGCCAAATCACTGGTCCAGAACTGGTACTCGAAACCTCGGAAAAGATTGTTCAAATCCGAAATCGCATGGCAGCAGCACGGGATCGCCAAAAGAGTTACGCCGACAAGCGCCGAAAACCTCTCGAATTTAAAGTGAACGATCGGGTGTTACTCAAAGTCTCACCTTGGAAAGGTGTAGTTCGCTTTGGTAAGCGAAACAAACTCAACCCACGGTATGTTGGTCCGTACCGGATAACTGAGCGCATTGGTCCGGTGGCGTACCGACTGGACCTACCAACAGAACTCAGTGGCGTACACGATGTATTCCACGTATCAAATTTGAAGAAATGCCTATCTGATGAAACCCAAGTAGTCCCTTTGGAGGAACTGCAAGTTGATGAACAGTTACGGTTCATTGAGGAACCAGTCGAAGTTTTGGATTGGGAAACCAAACCACTCAAACACAGCAAAATTCCAATCGTTAAGGTTCGTTGGAACTCGAGACGTGGACCGGAGTTCACGTGGGAACGCGAGGATCAAATGATGAAAAAGTATCCTCACCTTTTTGAAGGGCTAACCAAACACCGAAAACCGCGAAACCCGGCAAACCGTCAAACATCACCGAAGGTATGAATTAAATTTCGGGACGAAATTTCTTTTTACTAGGGGATGATATGACAAACTGAAAATTTTTCTTCTTACTCTTTCAGACTCTCATCACGACTTGACTCAAATTTTCGGGACGAAAATTCTTTAACATGGGAATGATGTGACAATCGTCAATTTCAGGTTAACTCCGTTAACTCAACTCCGTCAATTCAAACTTTAAGATCGTTGAATCTATAACGTACACTTCATTACATTTAAACTAGGGTTTAAATGACGCGTAACACTTACTACATGTGTAGTCTTTCGGGATTTGCACCGAAACGCAAACGAGTTGACGCAAACGATTGATAAATAAACGATAAACGTAAAAACAATAATTATGTGATTATTATGTGTTAGGATTATGTGCTATGTGATAAAACTATGGTCATGTTAACTTATTGGGCAAGTATGATGGAATGTTCTAGAAAAACAACACTTGGAAAGAAGAGGGACTAGAGTGTAACTTGTATTATTATAAATACATCACTAATAAACAAACCCTAACTTATTATTAACCTACAACCCTAAATCGGCTCTCTCTCCCTCTCTTGATCCACGGCTGCCGTCCACCTTCATCACACACACACACATCAATCAAGAGATTAATCCAAGAACTAGGTGCTAGGAAGGTATACTTGATCATCTCTTACCTCCTTGTTGTGTAATTTTGATGTTTAATGGGTTGTATGTAAACCCTAACTCAGCCGATTATATGTATGTATGTGATCAATATGATAGTTGTTAGTTGGATAATAGATTGATAACTAGATTGATGTTGTTGCATGATTGATTGTTGTTCTTGATTTGAATTAAAACACAAACCCTAATCTTGTATGTATGGTGTGATTTATATGCATGGATAGTAGTTATGGTGTCTAGAGGGTTATATGGATGCATGATAGTTCATAGATTGTTATGATGTTGAGTTTTGATGTGAACAGATTCTGGACAGAATATATATACGATGTTGAACTGACTGTAACGAAGTGTAAACGTGAAAATTGATTGAGATTGTGAGTACTGCAGTAAACTAGGTTGAGTCTAGTTTCTATAAAGTATAAATTCGTAATTTTTGGATAAGTGGAAGTATACTTTTATGATTTTACAAAAACGTGATGCAAAGCTGAGCTGTTAGACCTGCTGTTAGGTTATATTGTAAATTCTATATCTCATGAACTACGAGGCCAATTGGGTTGGTTCCACTTCTGGAAGTTGACTCACTGAGTTAGGAACCAAACCCAAGTGGTCTTGCATTTATTGGATTTTTCGTTTACCGGGAATTGCAAATAACATTCTGTTGTGCATGAATCTGACTGATATGAGTTTACTGTAGTGTTTTGATCATTATGAGAAATCTATATGGAATAAAAATAATATAAAATATGTTCTGGAAACCTAAGACAGGTATGTTTCAGTGGTGATTTTTGGTGAATTAATTGAGATGATATGATCGGTGAAATAGTACAATCTTTCAAGTAGAAATTCTGTCACAATGAAACTAGCTGCTGAGTTGTATAGGAATGCATGAAATATGATAGTTTTTATATAATTGTGGTATTTTGACCAAAATACCCTTGCGGGGAATAATTGCTAGTTGATTGCCATGAATTGACCAAATTGCCCTTATGGGGAATAATAGTTAGTTAGTCTTTGTTTGTTGACCAAAATGCCCTTACGGGAATAATTGCTTGTAAGTATGTTATTAATACATGACACGAAAGTAATTGCTCACTCGTGTATCGTATCACAATTGTACTTGTTTAAATCACACACGGTTCACAAACGAAACACGAAACATGATACGTGCATAGGTATTATGTGCCGAGTCTAGAGACTCGTTAAACGTTCCGATACTTAGAAAATCTCTTTGTTATTTTAGAACGCTAGAGAGTTTTTCTACGACGCGCATCACTCGGTGATCTAATTTGGAATATTCTTCGCAAACAGTGAGTTCACTTACCCCGCTCTTTGAACTGTTTTCAAACGTTTTTCACTTGGGGGAGATAACATACTCCGATAAACGCATTTTTGAGATAAACACATATTTAAGATTTTGTTATAAATTATATATATCACTTGTAGAGGCTAAGCGGCACGTAACCCTTGAAGTCCCACGCATCGAACCGGTTAATATTTGGAATAGCGAGTCACTGTTGAGTAGTACTACTGGGTTTGACAAACCTCACCCGACGCTAAGCTCAACTGGAGGTTGAGTGGGTGTAATTTTTGGCTAACACTTACCATGGTCTGGGTTGACCTGGTGACGGGCACTTGATAAACAGTCAGCTTCGGTCTCGAACCACTTAGTAATACTTGTTGTATAGATTAGCTACCTATCGATATATAATTTGACATAACATTATCTGGTAACACTTAAACGCTGTAACGTGGTTACACACTTAAACGCTGTAACGTGGTTACACACTTAAACGCTGTAACGTGGTTACACACTTAAACGCCGTAACGTGGTTACGCAAAACTTTTAAACGCCGTAACGTGGTTACGCAAAACACTTAACGAAAACGCTGAACTCAAACGCTAAACGATTTGTCTTATATAACTTGTGAACTCACCAACCTCGTGTTGACCCCTTTTAGTATGTTATTCTCAGGTAGCCGAGGCGGGCGCGCGGTTTAGGAGCATGCATTAATTGTTAAACATCTTACTCTGCAAACTTAATTTTAACATTTACATTTGGTTTTAAGTCGTCCTGCGTGACGCAACTTTTGAATTAAGGTTTTACGCTTCCGCACTTATTTTTCATTTAAACGTTTTCTTTGGTTTGGTTATAACTAATGATTCCGATCCTGCCAGTTCACACCCTCTGACGGTAAAACTCCGTTAGTGGATTTTGAGGGTGTGACAGAAAATATGGCATTCCTTGGATCAATTTTAGAATCATACGAGTGTCTGGTTGCAGGTCGTATTGTAAATTATAATGTGACAAAAGGAGACTATGACCAGATTAATCCAGAAGAAATGGAAATGATTGATATACGGTGGTGCATGGCAAGTGTGATTAGAAGGGCTCAAAGGTTCAAGGAGATAACCGGTAGAAATGTGCTAGATGGATCAACATCAAAGTTGGGTTTTGATAAATCTAAGGTAAGATGCTTTAGGTGCAAGTAAAAGGACACTTCAAGAGGGAGTGTACAAGCAGAAATGTGGATGATAATACTGCAAATCGCTTTGGTAGGGATTACTATAAACAGGCAATTTATCATCGAACTGAGGCAAAATCATCAAAAAGCAAGAAACCGACAGAAGCATCAACCTCACAACAAAAAGCTGCTACAGCTCAGATGGACGAGGGTTTCGATTATAACTTAGTGTTCCAAGCAAATGTGGCAGAAATGGTGGATGAAAAGGTTATTGATAATGTTGAGACTGTGATTAAAGTGGTTGAGGACAAAGGGAATGATTGTGTTGAAAAAGAAAAGAGTATGAATAAGAATGAGGAATGTGAAAAGGTTGATCAAGTGGATGATCAGAAGACTTCAGATGAGGAACTTCCATGAACATATGATAAAATTCATGAGGTTCCTTCTGACTATTTGATTTCATTATTTCCACCTGATATCATAGAAAGTTTTGCAGGTTGGTTTAGCGGTGAAGAAGTACCTCATGGAAAGATTGACTTTGGAGATGAAGAAGATGGGTGATTTCAGAAGTCAAAAGATCAGAAGATAAGAAGGAATCAGTTGAGTTAAAAGAGGTGTTTGTTGAAGGTGTGGTTACAGATGAAGATTCTGAAACTTCAAGTGAAGAATGTTCTCCAACATAACAGGCACTCATGGCACATAAGGTAACTCTAAACTCAAATGTATGTGAAAAGTGCGAATTACCATGTAATGAGTGTGACTTTAAACTCTTGAAATTAAAGAGTTGAAAAAACATTGTGATCAAGCTTTGTTAGATCTTAATAGGGTTAATGAGGCTTATATGAAATTGCAAAATTGTGAGAAGAATTTGTGGGCAAGTATTCAACAAAAGCAAAAGACAATTTCAATTTTAAAACATACTGTGGAAGATAAACAAATTACCATTAACAGACACATTGATGAGAATGCAGCTCTCAAACTCGAGTTGCAAACACTCAACATTGAGACAGAAAGAGTAAACTTGAAATTAGTAAGTTATGCTGCTTCATGTTATGTTCTTGATCACATTATGCCTGGAACTAAAATCAAGGATGATGCGAACAACAATATAACATCATGTGGTGATTATCATGCTGTGCCTCCACCAATGTGGAATGCTTATCTTCCAAACAAACCTAAGGGGTTGAAAAAGGCACTGAATGTGGAAATTGAAACTCAATTGCATGATAAAAATGTGTCTGATAATGATGAGTTTGTTGAAACTGAAAAGTTGGATAATCCTAGTTCTGATTGTGAGATGACAATCGGAATCAAAGTTGCAGAATCAGTGTTAACTGAAGAAAAAGTTTTTGAAAAGGAAAATCATGTTGATTTGAAGAGATTTGCTAAAACCAGTGTTTATTCAAAGCAATCTCATCTGGTCAAACCAATTAATAAAATTGTGTTTGTGCATGATAAGACCTCAGAATCTGAAAAAGAAGCAATTTTTAGAAATCAATCTAACCGGGTGTTTTATCAACAAAAGGTAGAGCGTAAACAATCTGAAATGACATCTCAGGTTAACAAGTTTGTTGACCGGAGACGTTGTTTTTGCTGTAATGAAATTGGGCATTTTTTCTGTTCTTGTCCTAATCGATTTAAGAATGATCATTCTCCATCTCAGAATTCTATTACCAAGAAACCTGGTCTAGGTTATGTGAGTGAAAAGAAACCGGTGATTGTTCCTGAAAATGTAAAAATTTTGAAACGTGATGAGCTTGTTAAAACTAATGATGAAAAGAGTGTTAAAGTTGATGTCTCAAAGTCAAAGGTTTCAAAAATAACTCAAACATCTTTTTACAACAAGAAGCAAGCCATAGGTCAAAATTGGGTGGCTAAAACTGTTGTTAAACCACCAGAGGTTGTTGAGAAAATAAAAACTGAATCTGATTCACAAGTAACTAGTGGGGACTTGTTATCTTGTGATTTAGATATTGATGATATTAGGTTGTTATACAAAAACTTTAAACAACCCAAGACCAAAAAGGTTTGGGTTTCCTTGTTTCACTAAAACTGTTTACTGTATGTGCAGGGGCTTCCAAGATCTCACGATTCTCATTGGATAATGATAGTGGAGCCTCTAGGCACATGATGGGTACTCTTCATCTTCTCAAAGATGTAAAATCTATTCATGGAGGGTATGTCGGTTTTGCAGGAAACCAAGGAGGTCAAATTGTTGGGGAAGGTACATTGATGAATGGAAAAATTACTTTTGAGAATGTTAACTACATTTCAGAGCTAGAGAATAATTTGCTGAGTATATCACAAATTTGTGAGAAAACTTTCTCTACACATTTCAATGATCAAGAATGTTTAATTTTGAAATCGGGTTTCAAAAAACCTGAAGAATAGATTCTTATGCGTGCTCCTCGTGAGAATAATCTATATGTCATTAATATGAGTACCTCATCAACATCTTCAGGATCTGCTCAATGTTTTATTTCTAGGGCATCAGAACGAGAGTCATTTTTATGGCATCGAAGAATGGGACATATCAGTGTGAGGAAAATGAATCATTTGATTCATTAGAACTTGGTTGAAGGAGTGAATGTGAGAAATTTTCAGTTGAATGAAGAGTGTTTGGACTGTAAGAAGGGAAAACAGACCAAGAACTCACATCCGAAGAAACTCATTAACTCCATCAACTTTCCTTTCGAACGTCTACATATGGATCTCTTTGGCCCTGTGAATGTCAAAAGTATCACAGGAAAACTTTATTGTCTTGTGGTTACTGATGATTATTCGAGATTTTCGTGGGTAATGTTTTTGGAATCAAAGGATGAAACGTATGATTCCCTCATGATTTTATTCAAGAAATTGGAGACGTTGTATAATCTATCGATTCGTCGAATAAGAAGTGAAAATGGGACGGAGTTCAAGAACAACAAAATGCTTGAGTACTGTAATGACCAGGGAATTCTTCATGAATTCAGTGCACCGTACACTACGCAACAAAATGGGGTCGCTGAACGAAAGAATCGGACATTGATTGAACAGCTCGAACTATGCTTTCAGATTCAAAATTACCAGTTAATTTTTGGTCAGAAGCAGTAGCTGCTACTTGTTATACACTTAACCGGGTGCTTACAGTCAAGAAATTTGGCAAGACGTGCTTCGAGCTACTTAATCGTCGAAAACCTAATTTGAAGTGGCTTGAGAAGTTTGGATCAACGTGCACTGTTCATGAACCAAGTGGGAAGTTTGGTCCCAAAGCTGTTGAAGGTTTCTTTGTGGGGTATGCTAGTCCTCTAAGACGTTTATACATTCCTAGCCTCCACAAAATGTTTCAAGTCCAAAATGTTGATTGTCAAAAATATACTCCTACTGTTCAACGACCGGGGAATTCTAGGCTGTTTGATTACGAAAGCCTGTGGGAGAGTTTCAAACTCCCTAAGGAAATTCTTTCTGATAAAACTTTGTTGATGTTATATAATCAATAGTTATCAGAAGATTGTGTACCAACACCTGAAGTTCCTGTGTCTGTTTCTCAAGAGGTACTAGATCATGTTCAATCTGATGACATGCCAGAGACTATTCCTGTTTTTGATGATAATGGTGAATCTCATGAGGAGATTATCGAAGCTATTTCTCCATCTATTTCTACTGAAGAGAATGTGAATAATCTTCAATCTGAGGTGTCAGTTCCTACAGAAGTGGTGCCAAGAACTTTCTCCTATCATCCTGAGGATAACGTCATAAGAGATTTGAATACTGGAGTTCAAACGAGACGTCAAATCGATCAAAATCTTCATTTTCTACTCAAAATCTCTAGTGTTTCTACTCAAAGGTAACTCCTTTACAAAATTAATTCTCATTCAAGTGTTTTATTTGGCAGATCGAACCTAAAACGTACAAGGAAGCCCTCACCGAGGAAAGCTGGGTCAATGCTATGCAAGAGGAACTATTGCAATTTGAGAAGCTCGGGGTCTGGAAATTGGTTGATTTGCCTAAAGATAAGAAACAGATTAACACCAAATGGGTGTTTAAATGTAAACGAGATGAGAATGGAATCATTGTAAGAAACAAAGCAAGACGTGTTGTATTGGGTTTAACCAGAGGGAAGGTATCGACTACAACGAAGTGTATGCACCGGTTGCAAGGCTAGAGGCAATTCGGATCTTTCTGGCTTTTGCTTCTAGGAAAGGTTTCAAAGTTTACCAGTTAGATGTCAAGTCTGCATTCCTTAATGGAAAAATCAGTGAAGAAGTCTCTGTGGGACAGCCACCGGGGTTTGTTGTTGGTGCATGATGTCAGTAGTTCAGTATATAGTGTCTGTAATCGAGTCGTTTGGATTTGTGTTTGTATGTAAGCGAAGTTAGCTAACAAGTTCGCTGATATAGGCGAACTTGTTATATAAGCGAAGTTAGTGACAACTTCGCCTGAACATGCCAGGCGAAGTTGTCGTGTTTATATTCATTAGGTTACGGCTGAGTTTAGGAACGAACAACTTTAGTTTACGTGTTTACGAGTTCTGTAATCAGTGATTGATATCACGTGTTTCCGGTTGCAATACAAAGTGTCTTTGCTTATTGTAACGTGTGTTCGATAGTGTTAACTCGTATCATCTTCTAATCTCGTAACGTCTTACGTAGGGATTCCGCACCTACGTAGAACGAGATATTCCGTGTAGATCCGGCTGGGAACCTACAATTGGTATCAGACCTTTTGCTCGTGATTGTGGTTCGGGATTATCACGCGGGTGTAGAAATCGTTCCGTTCGACTATTCGTGGGACGTGTTTATCGAGTTTTTGTGTTATACTCACCTCCTACCATCATAAACAACCCATTACACCTTCACAAACCTCGTAAAATCCAGAAATCAACCTGCAAAAACTTCGTGTTCATCAGGCGAAGTTGCCGTCACTGTTCGTAGGGTTTCCGCGAAGATATAAGGTTAAGCGAAGTTATCCACAATTTCGCCTACCTTCTCTATCAATCATAGACTCTCAGCAACTCTTGTTCATCTTCGTCCTCCATTGCTGCTCCTGTTGTGTCACCTGAGGAGAATGTAGACCTTGACGCAGAGTTTGGTGGTCAAGGATTCTTTGATATGGAGAGGGTGGACCCTGAGGAAAATGTGCAATTCTCAGTTGAAAGACTTTCGAGTGTGCATGTGACTAGGGCAGCTACAACGGTGGCTGACTCTGATTCTGAAGATGAGTTGGCCGAAGCGAGACGAATTTTGGTAACTCAAGAACGAACTCATGGGAAAAGGAAGAGAACTGATGATGACAGCGAGTCAGACTATGAGGAAGAGGTACATCAGTTGATTCGCAGATCAAGAAGGGAACGGATAGGTGCAGGTTCGGGAGCTGGTGAGAGCTCAAGGGTGGTACGTTTCACTCCACCCGCACTGTCCGGTATGACCATGGTTCCTTCTTCATTACCTGTTACAAGGCCAAGCGCCACGGATGTTCCCGTGGTGGCTACTTCATCTACATTTGGCCTCCCACCCACTACATTCCAACTTTCGGCTCCTGAGATTGTATCGTTGCCGCCTCCAACTCTTACTCCAACGGAGGTCGTGGCACGATTTATTGAGTCGACGGTTGTAGCAACTGCAGGATTAGCAGTTATGTTGCCACCTACGGTTACGTATACGCCTACTTCTGAGGTCCCGGTTACATATGAAATCCCTCCTCAGTACATTCAAGATATATCACATCTGAGGTTTGATTTCGATGCAACCCTATCAGACTCTGAACGAATAGCAGCACTTGAACGGGTCGTGGCAGAACAATCAAGGGTGAATCTTATCCAGACCCATGCTATTCAGCGCCTTGTTGCAGAGAATCAGATACAGTCGTCCCTGCTGGTAGAACATGGCAAAATTATTGGTGCTTTAAAGGAGTTCTTGGCATCTCAGGGGGAGACGAGCTGTAAAGGCGATGAGCTGAGGACTAAGAAGCGAAATGATAGAGACGATGATCCCAATGCATCGAAAGGTGCAGGTGGTGAGTTGCCAAGAACTGTACAAGCTCTTGGGACTTCCACAACTCAGGGGGAGTCGACAAGTGCAGCTGGTGGTGATGATGTGGTGGTAGTGGACGTTGAGGAGATGAATGATGAGTATATAGGTGATGATGATGTATTACCGGGGATGAGATAGAGAAGATTGGTGCAGAGATAGTGATTGATAATGATATTGAAGAGGGAGAGATTGTTGAAGAGAATGTGGAGCATGAGATACCAGAAGTTGATAAGCCAGATATGGGTAAAGAGATTGGAAATGATGAGACGGAATGGGAAGAGCAGCCTAGATGGAAAGAAGGCTATGCTCACTGGTTCGTAAAAACGAAGAAACCGGCGGTCCCTACTATGTTTAAGAAGAGTTACAACATTAGAGGCTATGCTGAAGCGAGAAAGGGGATTATTTGCTGGATATATGATGAGCAGTTGAGGCTCTTTGTTATTAGAAGATATGATGGTGTTCAGTACTTCAAAAGGCTGTTGAGATTGTTGAATACATTGCCTGAATGTGAAGTGAAAGACTTAGCTAGATTGGGATTGATAAACAGAAGTGATGATAATATGGCTAGAGTCATCGAGAAGATAGTATGGAAGAAGAGTATAAAGGAAAAGAAGTTCGAGCTGTTGAAACCACAAAAGGGAAAACTTATCGAAGACAAAGATAGAGGATTGAGAGCAGATGGCAAGCCTTGGATGATTATGAAGTATAAACCGATCCGGTGTTTGAAAGAAGTGCTGATGAAACAAATGCCCAAGGATGTTCTCAAAGATCTAAAGTGGTGGTATGTAGATTGTGAAACAGCTGAAGCAGTAATGGAGGACGAAGATGAACAAGAGCTGCTGAGAGTCTATGATCCGATGCATCTAGTGAACTTGTCTCAAGCTGATCTGTAGGTGCTGAATGAGAAGAAGATATTTTATATTCCAGCTTGGAAAGACGAAGCGAAGAAATATCAAAGAATTGTATCAGTTTGTGTACGTGAAGGAGTTCATGCTTAAAGTTGAAGATACAAGATTGTTGAAGATTACAAGACACATGTTTGAACATAAAGATATGAAGCTACTGCCAAGGGGGAGTCTGTTGGTGCATGATGTCAGTAGTTCAGTATATAGTGTCTGTAATCGAGTCGTTTGGATTTGTGTTTGTATGTAAGCGAAGTTAGCTAACAAGTTCGCTGATATAGGCGAACTTGTTAGATAAGCGAAGTTAGTGACAACTTCGCCTGAACATGCCAGGCGAAGTTGTCGTGTTTATATTCATTAGGTTACGGCTGAGTTTAGGAACGAACAACTTTAGTTTACGTGTTTACGAGTTCTGTAATCAGTGATTGATATCACGTGTTTCCGGTTGCAATACAAAGTGTCTTTGCTTATTGTAATGTGTGTTCGATAGTGTTAACTCGTATCGTCTTCTAAGCTCGTAACGGCTTACGTAGGGATTCCGCACCTACGTAGAACGAGATATTCCGTGTAGATCCGGCTGGGAACCTACATTTGTCGATCCGATCCACAAAGACAAAGTGTATCTACTTGATAAAGCCCTCTACGGTCTCCATCAGGCCCCGAGAGCCTGGTATGAGACGTTGTCCCAACATCTTTTGGACAACGGGTTTATTAGAGGAAACGTCGACTGTACACTCTTCACTAAATTTGTTGATTGACATCTACTGATCGTGCATATATATGTCGATGATATCATCTTTGGTTCGACAAACGATTTGAAGAAGTAATGAAGAAGAAATTCGAAATGAGTGTAATGGGGGAGATGAAATTTTTTCTTGGACTTCAAGTAGAACAGTTGTCAGATGGTATCTTCATCCATCAGACCAAGTATGTAAATGACGTATTGGCGAAGTTCAACATGACTGATGTTATCGGCTATCAGTACTCCTCTATCATTGAATCATGGTATTAGTCCTGATCCTAAGGGAAGAAGGTTGATCAAATGTTATACCGATCCATGATAGGCTCATTAATGTATCTTACTGCTTCTCGGCCAGACATCATGTATGCTACGTATTTGTACGCCCGATATCAATCGAATTTAAAGGTCTCACATCTCATGATCGTCAAAAGTATTCTACCTTATCTCAAGGGATGTCCGGGGGTCGGTCTCTGGTATCCTAAAGACGATGAGTTTGTGTTGAAAGCATATTCCGATTTATATTATGGAAGCTGTAAGCTAAATGCCAAATCTACAACGGCAGAGTGTTAGTTCTTCGGCAAGCGTCTTGTCACCTGGCAATGCAAGAAGCAAACCACGGTTTCGTTGTCTACTTGTGAAGCTGAGTATGTAGCTGCTTCCAGTTGCTGCTCTCAGGTTCTTTGGATACAACAACAGATGCGGGACTACGGTTTTAATTTTCTTACTACCCCTATCTTCGTAGATAATAATGCAGCTATTTCCATTACTAAGAATCCGATAAACCACTCTAAAACTAAGCATATTGAGATACGGTATCACTTCATTCGTGATTGCTACGAAAAGAAGTTGATTACTGTAGACAAAATTCACACCGATGAACAAAAAGCAGATCTTTTCACCAAAGCTTTTGATAAGTCAAGATTTCAATACTTATTAAAAATTAATGGTTCAAAAGTTTTGGGCGGTGTTGATAAGAGGGTTACCGAGATAACAAGTGTTTTGGATATCATGTGAATCTAAACATCAGAGTCAAATTTTCTTTTGTAAATACGTTTTTGTATAGTTTTTTATTTTAGGGGGAGAAATTTCATGAAAAACCAAAAACATCAAAAAAATTTTGAAAAACCAAAAACATCGAAAAAATTTGAAAAAGCCAAAAACATTAAAAAATTTTGCTCCTCAGAAAACGAGTTTTTTGAAGCAAAAACGGGAAGATGATAGTACATTGATCATCTGGATCCCAAATCCAGTAAAAAGTAGGCATAAAAGGCTGAGTGCTTAAATGTATTGGTGCTTTGGTAGGCCTTTAAAACAAACAAGTAAGAGAAAGTAAGTGATATAAATCTAAATTGCCAAATTGATGGGGTATTAGTTTCTAGTAAAAGTCTTGATAATGATGGCAGAAATGTAAATAGCTAGTCATACTCAAGCCTTTTAATCAAAATGATTGGTTAAATTTGTTAAAAAGAAAAAAATATAGCTTTCAGTAAGTGGTTATCGCTTCAACGATGTATGGTCTTATGGCCTTAAATCCTGTATTGATGGGATGCTTTAAGGTTCCTGGATCCGTAGGGTCTTTATGCGGTTTATCATCTGGGTATTCATTTCGATGAATATTTCAAAATGCTTTAAAAGCAAGCTCGTAGTACAAGCTGCTTTATAAGTCATTAAACTTGATCGGATATGTACTTATGTACTAAATTCATTACTGACTTGATCAAAATCCGCTGTTAGACACACGTTTTCCCCTTGCTCACGTCTTATTACCATTAAGAAACGGACCACAAGGGACAACGTTTGCAAGCCAACAGATGAAATCATGCATACTCATCCATGGGAAAGGACCTTAGGGTATTGCTTGATAATGGGGGTATGTCTTTTAGTGGGGATTATTTGCTGATATGCTTAAAATAAAAGTATTGTTATCTTCTGATTCTAAGGTTTAAGTCATGTTAGGGTGACTGTGTAAAAAATCAAATTATGCCTGAATCAAGGTTAGAACTGATAAATCCTGAAATCTTGTGCTTAATTGTACCAAATTAAAAGTATCACAGAAATCTCTGAATCATTTGTTTTGAAAGGTTTAGGTGGATAACAATACCATTGACCGACTTAACGCCAGTCATAATGAACGCTGAAAATAAAACTGTGATGGAATTATTTCATTTGTTATTTGTTCCTAATTGAAAAATCCAAAAAGATTTTTTTTCTGATTTAGTTTTCGACTCTTGATGAGCGGGTGAACTATTTCTCTGGGATGTTTTCATTGGACAACAAATCTTATGTTTTATCAAATCAAAATCAAAAAGATCAAAATGTTTATCTGTTTCATGCAAAGTCATTAATTTGAACTTGGTAAACAGTAGATTTTCACAAATGAGCTTTTTAAGTTACTCTTTTAATGTACAAGGACATTAATTTGTATTTGTGACATTGCATCGGTGAGAACAAGTCATGAAATCAAAATTCTTGATAGGTCATACTTATGCAACGTATAAGTATGAGACTTATACGCCGCATAAGTTATGTGCCGTATAAGTCTTACACTTATATGCCGTATATGTTTGGGTATATGTAGAATGATTTACGCCGTATATGTTTTCATATCCGTCATGAATGATAAGATTCTTATCCGTTTGACAAAATGACAAATGTGTCATAAGTACTGAGACAAGAATTGCAGGCTGGTCACGAGGTACACAGAAGTATACAGTGGAAAGATATTTTTACTACTTTTGATTATAAATTGGTACATTCGAAAATCATTAAACATAACCTAAACATTTGTTTGAAGTTTTCATATCTACTTGTTGATACTAATCAGGTAATCTGATTTGAATATTAAGTATGCTGATGAATTGGTTCTGTATTTGGATGAACTTATGTAGTATCTTTTATATCCAAGTATTACTTACATAGAACAATTTACTTTGGTGTTTGCAGGTTATAGCATGATGATGGATGAAGATGACGAGAAGGAAGAAGATGAGAGTCTGTTGAAAATAATTGAGAGTCAAAGTCATTACTTTCAAATATCAAACTTTCATAAGTAGTTACTTTCAAATATCATATTTTTCAAGATAATATAATGAGTGAAATTATCATGGATCAGATACAAGTAATAATCTGATCATATCCTTCTTATATGGATACTAGTAACCCGAGTGCCTCCAAGACTACAATGTAGGAGTTCATGAAAAAGAGGTGCTGTCAAGACTACACCAGGTATCCATGAATAGTGTATGATGTTTTGATGAAGAGTTTTTGGGAAGAAAGACTGAAGATTGAAGATCGAAGACCTAGCAACATCCAAGGGGGAGTTTGTTAGTGCATAATGTCTATTGCTAGGGTCTTTGATGTATTAGATATGATTGTGTAGAACCGAAATGTCAAATGTATAGTTTATGTTTGTTAGTCAACGCATAAGTCTTCAAGTCAACGCATATCATATGCGGCGTATATGATATGCGCCGTATATCATATACGGACTTGATGAGCTTGTTCATGTGTCCTATAACTAGGGGACTTATGCGTTATTATGCAGACTTTTGGGTGAATGTTAGAGTGAGAGTAAACAGAGAAAGTTTCTACAAAGTCATATCTTGTAATCTTTGAAGTTATAAATGAAGAATATGCTTAATGTTTACTTGTTTTGTTCACTCTCAATGGGTTCCGCACTTTGAGATACAAGTTGTAACATCTAGAGATCCTATTGTTGTATACATCAGCATGGCAGCCTCTTTCACAACCGGTACAATTCTCGGGGATAAGAGATTAGCGGGAATGAGACTCCTATCGGTACATATATCTAGTGAATTTGAAGCATATTAATCAGGAATTACGTATGTACCCTTCGCCACATGTAAGTCTTGCTGTGTTTTATCGGGTCCGATCACTAATCGCGGCCTCTAGCAGAGTTAGACATCCATATTCGTTCTTGGTTTAACTTGGGACATAACCTTCGGAAGCGTTTTGTACTTCCACACTCATAGTAAACATGGGGGTTTGTCATAGTTTGTGATCGAATTGGTTGCGATTGGGATAACTGTAATTGGTAAGGTCATATCGAATTGGTTGCGATTGCGATTGTTATCGTATTATTTTGAGTTGTTGGGTGCGCAAGTTTAAATTGTTGTAGCTCTTGTACTCCTGTTTCGTGATTAGTTCTTTTTGTACAAGATGATTTCCACAGGTATTCTCAACACACCTTTACTGACCGAATTCAAAGTTACCACCCCAGCTTGCGTCCCAATATTCTCAAAAATTAAGTGGCTAACTGGATTAAATAAGGTCTCTACTTCCGGATTACTAAGCATAGTATTAGTCAAACCAGATCGTTAGAAGGGTTTGTGCATTCCAGTTGACCCGCCCTTTCATTTTAGATTTCATTCCATGGACAAAATATTTCATTATAAGGGTTTTAAGTCTTGCCTAGGTCCTGCGGATAATTGCCTTTTGTTCCCGGATTCGTACAATCGCTTTCTCCCACACAAAGGCGTGGCTAAGTAGTGCAATAGTGTAACGCCCGTTAATTCCGGTTTCAAGAATTAAAGCTTGTAGAGTATGTATAATTCTCCCCCCCCCCCCTTCATTGCTTCGACTTTTTGATCAATTCCAAGCTCCTAGAAGCAGTTCAAGGTATGTACTACAATCCCCAACACTCTTTTTGTTCACCCCTAATCGTTTTGATGCTCAATTTTGCTGAAACTTTACGTCGAACAGATTTTCGGCCAAGGTGTAATTGACCCACTTCCCGTGGATAAAAATTAAGGTTTACGGTGTAGAAAGATTCCCAGGTATGGCATTTACATCATATTAAAATTTCGTAGCCATTGGAGGTGTTTAGGTCGGTCAATCGATTTTAGTTCGAAAACTAGGGTTTATCGGGTGTAGAATTACAAATTGTTGAATTTGATGCGTTAATCGGTTGGATGACCAACCGAATCAGTTTGTACGGCCCTAGGGGAGTCTAAGGGCTGTGGGAAAATTATTTTATTGATGCTCGGGGCTGTTTTTGTTGGTGCTTGGTCAATCGAGTCGGCAGTGCGCGAATTTTCGTTTAAATGTTAAATTCAGAGTTGTAAAAAGGAACCGTCAACCATATCAACTTGGGTGACATAATTATGATGAAAGAAAAGAATAAAATGGGAATTTGGCCCATTTGGGGCTGATTCGTTTAACAATTTGTTTTAAGGTTTATTACCGCGTATTCGACTCGATTTGATTGCCGGCGGACGAGTGGTGCATCATGGTTAGCCCCGACCTTAATCGTAGGGTGGATTGATTAATTGAAAATAGTTGGGCCTTGGGCCAAGTGTTGGGCCTTGGGCCAAGTTGTTGGTCCTTGGGCCAAGTGTTGGGCCTTGGGCCAAGTTGTTGGGCTTGAACGGCCCATTAGGCAAGAGTGTTCTTACGGTCTAGCTTAGTAACACGTTGTGTATACTTTACAAGCCCTTGCTTGTGATTGTGCACTTAGGGATTTCCTAGCTCGTTGCAGGTGTTCGATTGATTTCAGGTGAGTTCTTGTTGCTCCGTTTAACTCTTTTTAAGTTTTGGGCTAGCATGCACACCTAAGTGTTTTCTCACTTGATGAAATGTTTTAAACGATTTTACATAGGCTTGCTAGTATTGGTAGGCCTTGGAATGTTATAGAATGTGTGTATGTATATCTATATATATATATATTTTAGAATGGCCAATATTTAGCGAATGTTGTAGTCGTCTCGACTACTGAATGTTGCGTATGCCTACTTTGTGTTTGCATGCGCCGAATGTTACATGTTTAGGTTGTACGTTTTCTCGGCCCTGAATGTTATTATCGAATGTTATATATATATATAGGAATGCACGTATAGAGATGCTCACACGTAAGAATGACTATTTATTGAATGTGGTGACCTAACCGATGTATTTCCGTTTACCGTTTTAAAACCGTTGGAATGATTATTAAGACTTTTGTTACTTATTTAAAACTTAAACTCACTCAGCTTAAGCTGACTTTGTGTGCATGTTAGTGTGAGTTTCAGGTTAGGAAGAGGATGCCTTATCGCTTGGACGTGCACGAAGCTACTTGGACGGTGAAGGGCATACGGGAATTGAAGATTTTATTATTAAAAACATTTATTTTTAAAAGTTTTTATTTAATGATAATTATGTTGATTTTGGGCAAAATTCCCGGGTTTTGGGAACTCATTTACTTATTTACGTTTTCCGTTGAATTATACTCTGTGATGCTTATTTTAATGAAAAGAATTGGTTTTAAGTTTAATTATTTTTACAAGTGTTTTGAATGAATACCAACTGTGGGGTTCCCGGGGTTCGGGGCCTTACAATTTAGTATCAGAGCCTTGGTTCGAGGGATCCGAGCATCCCCGAATGCTTGTACTTGAACTGTAAGAAAAGAGACCGGTATGCCCACCACGAGTAGCTGCACGCAAAGTGGTAACTTTTAATTATTTAGTCATTCCTTTAAATTTAAAAGTTTCCGTTATGTGATTAACTGTTTAAGTGTTAGATAGAAGGCTGATGAGGTTAGGGGCAGGGGGCGATTAGGACGGGCGGGTAAAATAAACAACTAATTACACCTGATCAACGTCATTAGCAATTTACCCTTACCTTACATGTTCTAATTACCACTTGTACTTGACCGTGTTAAAATTCTGTCTTTGTAGGGATAAGTCATGGTTAATACTCGAGTTGCTAAGAGAGGTGGTCCTAGTGTTCGCGGCCGTGGTCATAAGCCACGTGCCGAAGCTGAGAGAGAGATTCCTACTCCCCAGTGGGAGGAGACCCCGATTCTTGAGGAGGGGGATAACCCCGCCTTAGATCCTGCTTTGCGCATGGCTATCGCGGATGAGGTTTACTAGGTGCTCCATAGCGCCATTCCTGAGATCGTTGCTGAGGCCGTCAGGGGCATGGAGGAGTCTCTGGTTGGTAAGGGTTCGGATAGGGGAAGGAAGAGTAAGGAGGTACAGATCGAAGAGGAAAAGGAAATGTATGTGCCGAGTGGGGATGAAGATGAGGTGCGGACTGTTAGTGTATCAACCCGGGGTTGCTCGTATGGTGACTTTATGAAGTGCGACCCCCCTTCCTTCGATGGTACTAAAGACGCTTTGGCAGCGTATCAGTGGGTGAGAGAGATGGAGGCCGTTCTAAGGGTTAGTAAGTGCAAGGGGGATGACATGGTCACTTATGCTACCGCCTCGTTTCGTTCCGAGGCATTATGTTGGTGGGATAATCTGGTGCAGGCTATGGGTGATCGATCGATTAGGAGGATGACATGGGATGGATTGAAGAAGTTGGTTCTCGATCAGTTCTGTCCTCCGCACGAATTGGATAAAATTGAACAGGAATTCTTGACCTTGGAGGCGGGCAGTACGACACATCGGTAATACACCACAAAGTTCAACAAGATGACTCGCTTATGTCCCGATCTGGTTACCCCTGAGGCAAAAAGGGTTAAGAAGTATGTGAAGGGCCTCCCGGTGGATATTAGTAGGGGTGTGGTGACCACCAACATGAACTCCTTTCACTCGGTGGTTACCTTAGCGGGTACATTGTATGATCAGAGGGAGAAATTATCGTCGACCGAGGCTAGGAAGACTTGGAACACCAATTCGTATGGTAAGCGGCCTGGGGGAACAATTTTAGTTCGTCTAACAAAAGGGTGAAGACTGAAACTTCTGAGTTTAGGAGGGATGCGGCATTCGGTAATTGCAAGAAGTGCGGCAAACTACACAAGGGGGAGTGTTAGAGTGGGTTCGGCATCTGTTTTCATTGCGATAAGGTTGGGCACCCCCATTACGAGTGTCCGACTCTGACTTGTTTCCGCTGTAGGGGTTCCTGTCACTTGTCATCAATCTGTCCTACCAGCAAGGTGGGGGGGTCCGGTCAGGGGACTTCCTCAAGAGGGAAGATGGAAGAGAAGCCGAAGGCCAGGGCAAGGGCCTTCAACATTTCCAAGAAGGAAGCGAAAGAGGATGCGGATGTCGTTTCAGGTACTTTTTCCTTATTTAGCTTTCCTTCCACCGTTATAATTTCTTGTTCCTTTGAAATCGTATGTGTTGACCGTGTAGCTAAGCAGTAGTATAATATCGTTCCAGGTACTTTTCTACTTGATGAGTTACAGGCGTCAGTTTTATTTGATTCGGGCGGAAGTAGGAGTTTTGTGTCTACCGCTTTCTGTTCCTCATTAAAAAATCACCCGAGCTCATAGTCGATGTGTTTGAGGTTGAGTTCGCCGTTGGAAAATCCGTGTCCGTGTCTAGGGCTATTCAGGGTTGTTCCATCAAGTTGTCTGGGTATAGATTTTCGGTGCGATTGTATTTGATGCCGCTAGGTTATTCAGATGTGATGCTCGGGATGGATTGGCTCGCGAATGTTGATGCTCAGATCATTTGTAGTCAGAAACTCGTTCGTCTAAGTGCCCCGGATGGGACTCAAATTACGGTCTTCGGTGATCGGAATGTTGCGACGCCACATATTATATCCATGCTTAAGGTAGGAAAGTTGATGCAGCGGGGGTGCGGGGCGTATCTGGCGTATGCTATGAATGTGAATACCGAGGTGGCTACCGTCGGTGATGTTCCTATTGTTCGGGATTCCCCGGATGTATTACCAGATGATTTGTCAGATGTGTCGCCGGATCGCGAGGTCGAGTTCCAAATAGACCTTGTACCGGGCGCCAAGCCCGTTGCCCGAGCTCCCTAGCGCCGAATGAAATGAAGGAACTTCTGGCTCAGTTGGAAGACTTGCTCGATAAGGGCTTTATTCTACCGAGCATCTCACCTTGGGATGCCCCGGTCATGTTCGTTAAGAAGAAGGACGGTAGCATGTGAATGTGCATTGACTACCGTGAGTTGAATAAGCTCACTGTTAAAAATCAGTACCCGCTCCCGAGGATCGACGATTTATTTGATCAGCTCCAAGGAGCTAGTTAGTTCTAGAAGATCGACCTTGGGTCCGGGTATCATCAGTTGAAGATTCGGGAGGAAGATATTCCTAAGACTGCCTTCCACACTCGTTATGGACATTATGAATTTCTGGTGATGTCTTTCGATTTGACCAACGCACCGGCTGCGTTCATGGATCTTATGAACCGGGTGTGTAGACCGATGCTCGATCGTTCGGTTATTGTGTTCATCGACGACATTCTTGTGTACTCTAAAAGTGAATCTGATCACGCCGGTCATCTCGTGGAAGTGTTGGAGGCTCTGCGGAAGAACAAACTGTATGCGAAATTTTCTAAGTGTTCCTTCTGGTTGCGTGAGGTTCAATTCTTGGGTCATGTTACTAACCCGAGTGGTATTCTGGTTGACCCTGCAAAGGTAGAAGCCGTGAATGAATGGGAGTCTCCTAAGTCTCCATCTGAAATCCGTAGTTTTCTGGGTTTGGCGGGGTATTACCGCCGCTTTATTCCCGATTTTTCGAAAATTGCTTCTTCACTGACCAAGTTGACTAAGAAGAGTGTTAAGTTCGTTTGGGGAATGGAACAGGAGGAGGCTTTTCTCGAGTTGAAGAACAGATTGACGCATGCCCCGATTTTAGCTTTACCCGATGGCACCGATGATTTGGTAGTGTATTCTGGTGCCTCTTATCAGGGGCTTGGGTGTGTTTGGATGCAGCGAGGTCGAGTCATCGCTTATGCCTCACGGCAGTTGAAGCCTCACGAGGTGAATTATCCTACTCACGATTTGGAGCTTTCGGCCGTTGTGTTTGCGCTTAAGTTGTGGCGGAATTATTTGTACAGTGTTCCCTGCGTTATCTATACCGATCATAAGAGTTTAAAGTATTTCTTCGAACAAAAGGAACTGAATATGCGCCAACGTCGACGGTTGGAGTTGATTAAGGATTATGGTTTGGATATTATGTACCACCTTGGTAAGGCTAACGTGGTGGCTGACGCGTTGAGACGGAAGGAGAGACCGAAGGCGATCAGTGTAAAATCTTACCAGCTCATCCTGAAACCCGATATTTTGAAGCAAATAGCCAGCGTTCAAAATGAGGCTTTGCAGGTGGAATGGATTATGTCAGAACGTGTTTGGGGTCAGGAGAAATTGTTGGAAGACATCGGTGACGGGGTGAAGTATAAGGATGGTCATTTATGGGTACCGAAGTATGGGGGATTTAGAGATAAAATTTTGGATGAGGCACACAAGTCACGCTATTCTATTCACCCGGGCGCGTCCAAGATGTACCAAGAACTGAAGAAAAATTATTGGTGGCCTGCGATGAAATTTGAGGTGGCTCAGTACGTGAGTAAGTGTTTGACGTGTCTACAAGTTAAGGCTGAGCATCAGAAGCCGTTTGGAAAACTTCAGCCGTTGGAAATACCTGAGTGCAAATGGGAGCATCTTACTATGCATTTCGTGACTAAACTGCCTCGTACTCCTAGGGGTAATTATGACACCATTTGGGTAATCGTGGATAGACTGACCAAGAGCGCTCACTTCTTGCCGATTCGAGAGACTTTTAATTCCGAGTAGTTAGCCGATGTGTTTATTCGTGAGATCGTTTCTAGGCACGGGGTGCCGGTATCTATTGTTTCGGATAAGGATACGTGTTTCACCTCCAGGTTTTGGAAAAGGTTTCACTAGGAGATGGGCACCAAACTCCTCATTAGTACTGCTTATCATCCGCAGACGGATGGTCAGTCCGAGAAGACCATTCAGACTCTCGAGGATATGTTGCGGGCTTGTGTTATCGAATTTGGTGGTAGTTGTGACCGTCACTTACCGTTGGTAGATTTCTTGTATAATAACAGTTATCACGCCACGATTGGGATGCCACCGTTTGACATGTTGTATGGTAGGAGATGTAGGACTCCAGTCTGTTGGGGTTCCATTGGTCAGAAGCAGTTGGGTAGTTTGGAGGTGGTCGAGGCTACGACTGACAAACTCGACAAGATTAAGGCATTTATGAAGGCCGCGCAGGATCGTCAAAAGTCTTATGCAGATAAAAGGCGAAGGCCTATTGTGTTTGAGGCTGGGGATCGGGTTATGTTAAAAGTTTCTCCCTGGAAGGGCATTATTCGTTTTCGTAAGAGGGGGAAGCTCAGTCCGAGGTTTATTGGCCCGTTCCGTATATTGGCCCAAGTCGGTGAGGTAGCATATAGGCTGGAATTGCCCGAGGAGCTCGCGGGGATTCATTCTACTTTTCACGTGTCCCACCTGAGGAAATGCTTAGCGGATGAAGAGGCCCATGTGCCTCTCGATGATATTGAACTCGATAGTAAGTTGAACTACGTTGAACAACCGATTGCTATTCTTGACCGTCAGGAGAGGCATTTGAGGAATAAGGTGGTTAGATAGGTGAAGGTAAAGTGGAAACACCGTAGGGGTTCCGAGGCCACTTGGGAGTCCGAAGACGAGATGATGAAGCATTATCCGCAGTTGTTCCTGTCACATCGGGATTCGGGGACGAATCCCATTGTAAGAGGGGTGGACTTGTAACGCCCGTTAATTCCGGTTTCAAGAATTAAAGCTTGTAGAGTATGTATAATTCTCGGGATTTATCCGACGTTTCTCAGAAGCCTTTGCGTCATCCCGGTACGTCAAATCGCTTAACATTTCTTCCAAGTTGCATTATTATTAAATTCTGGGGGCTAGAATGAAAATGTTTTATAATATAACATTAATAAAAAAAACCCTAAACCCTTTGTGCAGCTGGTCTGATCGGCTGAAGGTAGCCCTCTCCCCCCCCCCCTTCATTGCTTCGACTTTTTGATCAATTCCAAGCTCCTAGAAGTAGTTCAAGGTATGTACTACAATCCCCAACACTCTTTTTGTTCACCCCTAATCGTTTTGATGCTCAATTTTGCTGAAACTTTTCGTCGAACAGATTTTCGGCCAAGGTGTAATTGACCCACTACCCGTGGATAAAAAATAAGGTTTACGGTGTAGAAAAATTCCCAGGTATGGCATTTACATCACATTAAAATTTCGTAGCCATTGGAGGTGTTTAGGTCGGTCAATCGATTTTAGTTCGAAAACTAGGGTTTATCGGGTGTAGAATTGCAAATTGTTGAGTTTGATGCGTTAATCGGTTGGATGACCAACCGAATCAGTTTATACGGCCCTAGGGGAGTCTAAGGGCTGTGGGAAAATTACTTTTTTGATGCTCGGGGATGTTTTGTTTGGTGCTTGGTCAATCGAATCGGCGGTGCGCGAATTTTCGTTTGAATGTTAAATTGAGAGTTGTAAAAAGGAACCGTCAACCATATCAACTCGGGTGACATAATTATGATGAATGAAAAGATTAAAATGGGAATTTGGCCCATTTAGGGCTGATTCGTTTAACAATTTGTTTTAAGGTTTATTACCGCGTATTCGACTCGATTTGATTGCCGGCGGGCGAGTGGTGCATCATGGTTAGCCTCGAACTTAATCGTAGGGTGGATTTGATTAATTGAAAGTTGTTGGGCCTTGGGCCAAGTTGTTGGGCTTGAACGGCCCATTAGGCAAGAGTGTTCTTACGGTCTAGCTTAGTAACACGTTGTGTATACTTTACAGGCCCTTGCTTGTGATTGTGCACTTAGGGATTTCCTAGCTCGTTGCAGGTGTTCGATTGATTTCAGGTGAGTTCTTGATGCCCCGTTTAACTCTTTTTAAGTTTTGGGCTAGCATGCACACCTAAGTGTTTTCTCACTTGATGAAATGTTTTAAACGATTTTACATAGGCTTGCTAGTATTGGTAGGCCTTGGAATGTTATAGAATGTGTGTATGTATATCTATATATATATTTTAGAATGGCCAATATTTAGCGAATGTTGTAGTCGTCTCGACTACTGAATGTTGCGTATGCCTACTTTGTGTTTGCATGCGCCGAATGTTACATGTTTAGGTTGTACGTTTTCTCGGCCCTGAATGTTATTATCGAATGTTATATATATATATATATATATATATATATATATATATTTATATATAGGAATGCACGTATAGAGATGCTCACACGTAAGAATGACTATTTATTGAATGTGGTGACCTAACCGATGTATTTCCGTTTACCGTTTTAAAACCGTTGGAATGATTATTAAGACTTTTGTTACTTATTTAAAACTTAAACTCACTCAGCTTAAGCTGACTTTGTGTGCATGTTAGTGTGAGTTTCAAGTTAGGAAGAGGATGCTTTATCGCTTGGACGTGCACGAAGCTAATTGGACGTTGAAGGGCATACGCGAATTGAAGATTTTATTATTAAACATTTATTTTTAAAAGTTTTTATTTAAAGATAATTATGTTGATTTTGGGCAAAATTCCCGGGTTTTGGGAACTCATTTACTTATTTACGTTTTCCGCCGAATTATACTTTGTGATGCGTATTTTAATAAAAAGAATTGTTTTTAAGTTTAATTATTTTTACAAGTGTTTTGAATGAATACCAACTGTGGGGTTCCCGGGGTTTGGGGCCTTACAAATAGTAACATAATTAATGATACAATTTGATGGGAAACTATTGGTATTGATAACAGACTTTATCATCTCGATTCATTTTACTAACTCATTTGTTTCTTTAATACCATTAAAATTTACATGTTTGTACAACTTAAATCGTTTAAACAAGCATTCCCGTTTTGAAGGATCACGGTTGTTACGACTAGTATTCATGTTCGGTAAAAGATTTTTGTTGCCAATGACATTTAGTGGGGGAAACTATTGTTATTGGCAGTATCACCAATGATTGGTATTCATTGTTGTATTAATGCTGGCAGCGAATCGCGCTGCGATTGTCAAGTTACTATCTGCATTTTCCGAACAATCATTTCCGCCACAACCGCCTC
Organism: Bidens hawaiensis; assembly: GCF_021521415.1. Classification (NCBI taxonomy): domain Eukaryota; kingdom Viridiplantae; phylum Streptophyta; class Magnoliopsida; order Asterales; family Asteraceae; genus Bidens; species Bidens hawaiensis. The sequence continues at coordinate 365,029 of NW_027492278.1, read as the reverse complement.
AAATCACATGTTTGTTTTTTTCAGGGCCATTCTATAATTATAAACAACTAAACTTCACATAATAGTAATTTTCCCTATAACTTATTGCACAGAGAATCACATCCACTAACATTCAGGTAATAGTTCACAACTTGTACAACAATTATTCAGATGTGATCCCACCATTGGGTAACTGTTTTATCATGTCTCTCCCGTAAGTAGACATTTGTTCTCTATGAGTTTAAATCTTATGTTATAATTAGGAGACATTTGTATACTCCCCTTGACCTTTGGGTGTTATTAAGTATAATTACAGAATATTCTTTCATCAGGTCACTCAATATACGCAAGCGTGCTGGTCTAATAATAGTGATAACTTATTAATTGGGAGTAAACATGATCTCTTGAAATGGACTTACGTATATCATACCTTCCACCGTTCCTTTCTAGGCCTTGAATTTACGCTCGATCTGTGATTTAATCATACAACAAGGTTTAGTTTGGACTCGCTAGAACGTCTTGGCATTCCCGTTTACAGGCAACATCAGTTCTTCATCCGATATGAGGCTACCGATCTCGACATCTTTCGGTTCAACAATTTGTCATAAAATAATATGTTTCGATAACAGGAATCAGAGTAGAGAGTATTATTACTTAAGTTAAAATAAAATATTTTATTTGTTATGACTAGATACAATATTAATTATGATAAAATATAATATTATTTTTTTTATTAAAATACAATTTTAAAATAATATTGATTATAATCGAATATAATATTCGTTACACGGTGACTTAGTATTATCGACGGTACAGTACGTACACGTATTGGTACACCTTGTTCCAGTTAAGCACGTATTCGTGTTACATATATATACATATGTTCAGCATTACCTTTTTTACACATATGTTGCCATTTTTACCTACCCGTGCGTTCCGCGACTTCTCCTCGAATTCCCTCATACAAGCAAGTCTGTTATTATGTTCCGGACCATAATAACTCACTTACCCTACAAGTTCATCCCGGCATCCACCAGTATATAATATTAAATTATTATTTAATTATTTTCCCAAAGTTAATCGAGCCTACGGTTATATTTTAGGGTCCCTAAGGGATAACCTAATCCTTTATAACCAATGGCTCTGATAACTCATCAATAGCATCTGCCATAAAGCACTCATCATCGACCAGAGAATTATTTACATGTGCGAAAGCATTCATTCTCAGCTTATGGTTACCAAATGCCATGTCAATTGTACCACTTTTTCAAGTAATGTTGGCATTTGCGGTAGCCAAAAAGGGCCTACAGAGTATTACCATAGGTTGTTTGGTTCTTTCACCCGAAACATAGTCCAGAACCAAAAAGTGAACTTGAAAATAAAAATCTTTCAGTATAACAATCACATCGGTTAATATCCCTCGGGGAAGTTTAGGTGTTTGGTTGGCTAAAACAACCATGGTGGCGACTGCATGAAGCGAAGCAAAGTTATACTGATTATAAATGCTAAAATAACCTAACCCACCCATGGCTAAAAAATCCTAACCCCCCCCCCCCCCACCCACTAAAAAAACCTAACCCCTACTCACCCCAGAAAACCTAAACCCCAAAAACCAAACCCTAAAAGTTAAACTAAACCCAAACAACTAAACCTGAAGGCTAAACCGAGATTTTTTATTTTTTTTAACGAGGGATGCTAAATAAACATAATGGTTTTTCTTTTTACTTTTAGTCTTTTTTGTTTTATAATTTTTATTACTTTTATGATTATTTTTGGATGAGGTTTTATTCCCTTACAAATATGAAATGATATAGATGATCGAGAGTGCACCATAAGATGGAGGAAGATGATCAAGGGCTAGGAACGGGGTTCCTTAGTTTCCCACCTTTTTGTAGTTCCCTTTTAAACATCTCTCCATCTCTCTCTCTATATATATATACACACACACACAGACATACAATATTGATATACATATCGAAAGGGCACATGGTCGCAAAAATTCTTAAAATTAAGAGTTTTACTACTCTTAGGGCACAATGTACAACTAAGTAATGCATATGGCCTCAAAACTACAATATCTCGTGTATCAGGTTTGTGCTCTGGTGATTTCAAAGTTCAAAACCAGCATATTTTATCAAAAGGCTACTTTTATGCATTAAATTTTTGGTATCCTAAATTGCGATGTATTCAGGATAACTTCAGGGTGCAGTATCCTCCAGCACGACATGTATCCTTAGTATATTAATGTACTAACAATTCAATCTCCCTTCTTTAATAATTAACAGGTCATGTAACGTTCAACACGTCTTCCTGAAGACTCGGACTATTCTCAACAACCGCATAAGTAGCGTGCGTTATGGGGAATAATGGCTATAATTGATTTAGTCTTTTTTTTCCTGTTTTTTAGGAAACTTTGTAAGTTTATCTCTTATATAAATAGAGTCTGTATCTAGACTAAAACACACACAACACTCACGCGCTAGACTTAGAAATACTCAATCATTGTAACACCGTCCAGATAGAGAGCTCCACCACTTATAATCTCTTGATTTTAAATAAACTAATGGTGATAGTTTTCACCGCCCGGGTTTTTTTTTCTTGTTATCCTCAAGATAACGAAGTTTTTCCTCACAACAAATCTTTGTGTCATTGCAATTACGGTCATTTCAATCAAGCACCTAACCTCACTTACTAATTTGATTACAAAATTAGACATGTTGATTTTTACCCAAAACAATTTGGCGCCCACCGTGGGGCAATCGGTGCTTCAATTTTTCAAAACCAATTGTGTCGTCCTAGATCACTCTCATCCCTTCATCATGTCTTCACAGCCAAAGACCAGTTCCATCTTTGCTCCAGTGCTAAGCACTGCTTCAAATGTCAACCCTGGTCCTCCGCCAATTCCGAAGAAAAACACTCAGCCTAAAGGAGATCTTCCAACATATTCAGGAACCTCTACACGGGTAGATCCAGTTATTTCTAACAATGATATTCTTTCTTTGATGAAACCTAACCCCTAAGATAGAAATCAAGAGTGGTGCTGAGGATAAGAATTCTTTCAAAGATACCAGCGCCCTTTCTTGCTTATCTCCCCACTCAAATTTCTGATTCTTCCTCATGATATCGTAAAAATCCTTGCATTTCTCTGAAGATCTTGAGATAAACCTGTTGAGAGCTGCTATTCTTCCAGTTAACCTTTGGACATCTTTGACGCTTCTTGGTGATTTGATATCTAGGATAGCTTTGATTTGCTCGGGGCTTGCTTCTATCCTCTTTTAGTGACCATGCATCCTAGGAATTTTCCTGCTTTAACTCCAAAGTGGCACTTGGCAGGATTTAACTTCATGTTGTATTTATCCAGGATATCAATTGCTATTGCCAAGTCTTTAAGGTGATCCTCATCTCTTCTTGATTTCACCACCATGTTGTCTATTTAGACTTCCATTGTGTCCCCCAGTTGGTCCTTGAACATCATGTTGACCAGCCTTTGGTATGTTGCACATGCATTTTTTAGTCCAAAAGACATTGCAATATAACAATATATACCTGTGGGAGTCATGAAGACTGTATCTTCTTGATCTAATGGTTCAATTTGTATTTGTTAGAATCCCAAGGACGTGTCCATGAAGGTTAGTATTTCGTGGCCAGCAGTTGCATCTACCATCGAATCGATATGTGGGAGTGGAAAGGGATCTTTAGGACACGTCTTGTTTAGGTCTGTAAAGTCCACACACACTCTCTCCATTTCCCATTCTTTTTCTAGACTACTACCACATTAGCCAACCATCTAGGATACTGGACCTCTCTAATCATCTTGATTTTGAGTAGTTTCTCCACTTCTTCTTGTATGATGATATCTTTCAGGGGCAAATTTTCTTCGCTTTTAATGCATTAACCTGAAAGAGTTATCTATACCAAGTTTATGAGTAATAATAGATTTATAGATACCTGCCATACCCTCATGTTTCCGGGCGAAGGTAGAAGCTCTTTTCTTTAAAAAAAGATGTCAATCTCTGCTCGATATCTTCAGGCATACCTGATCCTAACAAAACTTTGATCTCAGTATCCTGAGGATTCAAGGATACTTCCTTCACATCTTGTTCCCTAGCTTGCAGGACCTCCCCTGGTTGTTGTAATTGCTATAATGGAGTAGGTTTTACAGCCGACTTCATTGATGATGCATAACAATCTTCGACATCTTGTTGCTCACTTTCTATCTTAATAACCTCCAAAGGGGACTTGGAAGTTTCATGCATTAATGGTATGTTGAGGGTACCGCCTTCATGTCATGGATCCAAGGCCTGCCTAAGATCAAATTACAACACGATAACGAGTCAATAACACAAAATTTTTATAGAGAATTTACTCCCTCTATCTATACTGGAAGTTTGATATCTCCCAATGTATTCTTGGTCTCTCCACTGAATCCTACGAGGACCGCGGATCTCGGGATAATCTCAGATTCCGAGATATCCATTTTTTTCAAAGTATCTAGTTGGATGATGTTCACGGAGCTCCCGCCATCAATAAGTATCCTGCGCACAAAACATTTAGCTATACATAAAGTAATTACCAGACCATCATGGTGGGGATCCTGAAGATCACATCGATCCTCTTCTTCGACGGATATAGTCATTTGGGTAGTCAACGTGGAGGTACGGAGAGGTCTCTCTCCGTTATCCATTTTTGTTTCTCTAGCACGCTTCTTGGCCGCTGAGTATGAAGTTCCACATATGTCTGATCCTTCAGAGATAAAGGCAATGACCTTTGCTTCGGGTGGTGGAGAAGTCTCCCTTTCAGGTATCTTGGCAGGATCCTGACTCTTGTTCTGGTTCTTTCCAAACAGCTCTTTCAGGTATCCTTTGCTGAGTAGGTATCCTATTTCCTTTCGAAGTGCTATACAATCATCAGTGCGATGGCCAAAGTCTTCATGGTATGCACACCATTTGGACTTGTCTTTGCCGGATCCTGACTTTTCATATTTCTTGGGCCATCTAGCCTTATCATCTAAATCCTGCATGGCACATATCACACCACTTATATCAATGTTAAAGCAATATTCATAAAGTTAGGATACTCTTCATCATTTTCATCTTCTTCCACAGCATTTATTCTGGGGCTATCTTGTTTGGAATAAGGCTTAGGTCTGGAGAATTTTTGTGGGGAATCCGATTTTCTGTTAGAAAACTCATATTTTGGAATAATCAAACTTCCATGAGCCTTTTTGTTATCCTCCAGCCGTATGTATCTCAAGGGCCTGTTCCTAACTTCGTCGAGATTCATGCACGGCGTCAAGACAAGATCATCGTAGAACGGAGAATCCCTCTTTAATCCCATCTTAAGAGCTTCAACAACATTTGCCATATCGAGGTTGGGGATGCCCAAAGCTTCTCTGCTAAATCTAGTGATGTAATCCCTCAAGGATTCGTCATTATTTTGAATTACTCTGTATAAATCACCTGTCATTTTCTCAAAATATCTATTTGAAGAAAACCGACTGTAACACCCGTTAATTTTTGGTTCAAAGATTTGAAGCTTGTAAAGTATGTATAATTCTCGGGATTTAACTGACATTTCTCGGAAACCTTCTCGTCATCCCGGTACGCTAAACCGTCTAACTTTCTTCCAAGTTGCCTTATTTGGAGGGGCTAGGATGAAAATATTTTATATTATAACACAGAACAAAAAACCCTAACCCCTCCCCATTCTTTCAACCGATCGGACAAAAGAGGCTCCCCCTCTTGCGATTTTCTTTTGTGCAGCCAAGGTTAAGGCATAAAACTCCAATTGAAGGTTAGTACTATGTCCCTACAAGTCTTTTACACCTTAATGGATCATTATATCACGCGTATTGATCGTTAAATTTCGTTTTGTAGGCTTACCGGGTGGCTGTCAATTCTAACCTTTCCGGACTGTTTTGATTGAGGTTTTTGCACCAAAATCCTCCTAGGTATGTCTAGTATATCATAATTTAAAACCATGTTCATTGGGGTTCGTTTAATTGGTCAACTAGTTGTAGTTTGAATATTAGTGTTCGGTTGACTAGAATTGTAGATTGGTGCGTTTAACGCGAGGCTTGAAGTGATTAACGACCAATTCAGCTCGGGTGAACTCGTTTTGATGTACTGTTGAAAAATCATTTTTATAAGTTATGGGGCTGAATTGGTTGTCGGTTACTCAAACGGGTCGGTACAACGCGCATTTGCGTTTATTGTATAGTTGATGCATTGTACTTGCGAGTTACCGACCCATTTGACTCGTGTAGCGTCGTGTGGACTTGTTGGCGGTGAATTTATTATATTGGGTCCACACGGGGCTGATTTGAATGTTAATCCCCTAAACAACTCTTAAACGCGCGTGCTAGTGTCACCTAGTGCTTCCGGGGGCAATTTGGGAATTCTTTATTCCCGGGAGTATCTAAGGGTCGTGTTGGTGGATGTAAGGCCCCGGGGGCTGTTATGATTGAGTTTGATGAGGTCGAGGCTTTAGGTAACTCAAACCATGTTAGAACGTCTCGTAGGATAAACGAGTCCTTTCGATGTCATTAGTAATGTTTGTATGTAAATCGACAGGCGTTTGAGTTTTGGGGATACTTAGGGTTTTCTAGCTCGTGGTGAATTCGTGCCTTGTGTCAGGTGAGTTCATGATGCCCCCTTTTTACTCTTTTAAGATTTTGGGCTAGCATGCACACCTAAGCGATGTTGCTTGATGAATTGTTTAAATTATTTTGGATGGGCTTACTTGTATAGGGTAGGCCTTGAGATGATATTATTGTATGTTGTAAGTATGTTTGTACATATATTATTGTATGGCCAATATTTGGCGATGTTTAGTAGTCGTTATCGACTACAGATGTTTGCGTATGCCTACTTCGTGTTTGCATACATTGGATGAGATGTTACGTGTTTGGGTTGTACGTGTGCTCGACCCTGATGTTATTATTTGGATGATATATATATAGGGATGTAATTATAAGGATGTTTATATATATATATATATATATATATATATATATATATAATGATGACTACTTGTTGTTGATGATGGCCTAACTGTTATATGCTGTTTTATTTTAACACCCTTGGAATGACTATTATGATTATTGAGGTTATTTATTAAAATTGAACTCACTCAACTCAAGCTGACTTTGTGTGCATGTTAGTGTGAGTTTCAGGTTAGGAGGAGGATGCCTTACCGCTTGGACATGCACGAAGCTACTTGGACGGTGAAGGGCATACGTAGACAGAAGATTAAATATTGAACATTTCTTTTTAAAGTTTTATTACTTACATTTAAATTGGTTTTCGCGTAATTCCCGGGTTTCGTGAACTAGTTTTACTAATTATGGTTTTCCGCTGAATTATACTCTGAATTGGTTATTTTAATGGATTGAACTGTTTTTGAGTTAAGTATTTTGTATGAATACCAACTGTAGGATTCCCGGGATTCGGAGTCTTACACCGACTATTAAACGGGTTAATCAAATGAGCAAATGACGTAATAGTATTGGAAGGAATTCTCAATAACCACTTGAGAGCCGGTTCTGTTAGTGTCGAACTGCATCCTTTGCATAAGCAAGCATCTTTGATGTTGACGGGGATGGGGTTGATCTCCATCCTTTCCCTATATTGGGCTACGTGTTCTTCAGGATCTGAAGTGCCATCATACAACTTCATGCTAGGAGTTTGGAATCTTTTGGGGATCTCCACGTCGCATATGAGCCAGGTGAATCTGGATAACGTGTGGAGTTTGGAATCTTTTGGAATCTTTTACCTATTTCATCAAAGAAAGAATATCATTGTTAGAAATAATCATATCTACCCGTGTAGAGGTTCCCGAATATGTTGGAAGATCTCCTCTAGGCTGAGTGTTTTTCTTCGGAATTGGCGGAGGACCAGGGTTGACATTTGAAGCAGTGCTAACCACTGGAGCAAAGATGGAACTGGTTTTCGGCTGTGAAGACATGATGAAGGGATGAAAATGATCGAGGTCGACGTAAACAGTTTTAAAAGATTCAAGCACCGATTGCCCCATAGTGGGCGCCAAATTGATTTAGGTAAAAATCAACAAGTGTAATTTCGTAACCAAATTAGTAAGTGAGGTTGGGTGCTGGATTGAAATTAACGTAAATGCAATGACACAAGAAAAACTCGTTCTCCTGAGGATAATAAGAAAAAAAACCCGGGTGGTGAAAACTATCACCACCAGTTTATTAAAAATCAAAAGATTACAAGTGTTGGAGCTCTTGATCTGGACCGTGTTACAACGATTGAATATTTCTAAGTCTATTGCGTAAGTGGTGTTGTGTGATTTAATCCAGATACATGCTCTATTTATACAAAAAATCAGCTAACAAAATCTCCTAAAAAACAGGAAAATGTAGACTAATTCAAAAATAGCCGTTTTCTTCCATTAATCACGTTCTTCGGGTTGTTGATAGTAGTCCGAGTCTTCAAGAAGACGTGTGAACGTTAGATGACCTGTTAATCATTAAAGAAAGGAGGTTGAATTGTTAGTACAATAATATATTAAGGATACATGTCATTTTGGAGGATACTGTATCCTGAAGTTATCTTGAATACATCACCATTTAGGATACCAAAAATTCAATGCCTAACAATATATATGTATGATATGTGTTGTATGTCTAGGTATTATCTCTACGTATTTCTATGGTATGTGTGACGTAGGTGGTGATGATAAAATATGACATGTAGACGAGCGTCTTTTAATTTTGCTTGGTTGTGTTTTAACCAAACATAGACACAAACATATAATCAGGCAAATTATTTTGTTCAAGCTTGTTCAATAAGAAAAATGAGTATGTTTCTTTTCTTTCATTTAAAACCTAGACGAACAGTTCACGAACGTAAACAAAGAAAGGATAGCAAACATAATTGAATGAACATAAGCACGCGCAGTCTTTTAATGTTCGTGTTCTTGGTTTAAAACCTAAAATGTACATTTTTTATCTATGATTTTAATGAGATTTGTAACTTTTCATTTACTAGTATTTTAATATTCTTTTTGTGGTGTTGGTAAGTGGCATTTCAGTTTTCTTGCAATGGTATATAGCAAAAACTGCAGTATGAGTTGCAGCTGTATACCTTTTCAGGGAGTTGTTAGGTTATAAACCCAAAACTCATTAACAGCAGGTGGTCTCAGGACTATTTTGCTGACACTTGTTGATCTCGAGGTATGCATATTTATAGTGTTTTATTTATAAAACTATTTTTTTATATTATCATTCAATTATTTTTTTTGGTTTGGTTTAGGGCTGTAAACTAGCGGAGTCGAGCCGGTGTGAGTTCTACCTCAACCTCGAATTTAAACGAGGAAACTAATCTCAGATCGAGCTTTAGATCGAGCCGACAAGCCGAGCTGCGCTTTGGCTTGGTTACAAAAATGAGCTAGCTTGGCTCATGTCGTTTGATTCTGATTATTTTGATTTTATTATTATTATTATTATTATTATTATTATTATTATTATTATTATTATTATTATTATTATTATTATTACTACTACTACTACTACTACTACTACTAGTAGTAGTAGTACTACTACTACTATTACTACAAATTTAATATTCATGTACTTTATGTTGTTCCATAGGGGCGTGCAGGAGTCATTTTTGAATCAAACTGAACCAAAAAGTAAAAAAAATGAGTTTTTGGACTTTTTAAAGCTTTGGCTTTAGTTTTTTCATCTTTCGGTGTTGGGTCAGAAAATTGACTAGGAAGATTGGAATCTTCTCAATCTCCTTGTAAAATGGCTAAGTGTGGAACTCGAGCAAGCTTTTACCTTCGAGCACGACTTTTACTAGCTCGAGCATGATATCTTACTCGCGTAAGATTATCTTCTGGAATTCTTCTAAGTTTTTAAAGCTTCGAGCAAGCTATACTTCGTTGAGCAAGGATATTCTTCATCAAGCACAGTTTGCTATCCGAGAAAATACTTGATCTATCCAAGCTTAAGCCAAAGTTTACAAGTATTTTGGTGGGTAAAGCATGGATGCAATAAAGAATGATCTTAATATGTTCTAAGTAAAGCTTCGAGCATGGTTCAATATCAAGCAAGTTTCAGTACCCGAGCATACTGGAATTGTTCTCAATAATTCTTAGTGAAGATTGAAGAGAACTAAAAGAATATGTTTACTTGTGGGATATGTCCGAGCAAATTTGGGTTAAATTATGAAGATTCAAGTCTGCTGGAGTAGAAAATACTCTAAGTAAAGGTTGATTGAAGACATATTTTGAGCATATTCAATGTTACAAGGTCTGCTCAACAAGGATATATCATACTCGAAGACCTATTTTACACTTGTATTTATTTTAATTGTATTTTGTAATCATTAGGGCTTCTAGAAGGAACGTCTATGGGACTATATAAAGAATACTACGTTTACATCATAAGTACGTGTGCATAAATGATTAACGTGAGACTGAGACCTCATTCAGGCAAACCTAGTACAACCATCATTGAATAAAAACCTTGGACGTCCCATGCAAACCCTAAACACTTCCATTGTTCTTGAGTGATATTCTAATATACTAGAAATCTTTTGAGTATATTTGTGAGTGTTTTTATACAATCATATTGTCATTCCGACATCCTGATTATAACTGATTTTGCCAGATATAATCAGTGGGTCTTCATATATTGATTTCGTGTGTGTTCTTGTCAACTTTTTTGTTTAACACGAGATCTCGGTCCTAACAAGTGGTATCAGAGCTTTGTACGCTCTTTGAAGAATACTAACTTGGAAATATTGTGATTGTAAAGGTTTTGCATCAGATCTAAGGTATTCAATTAATTATGGACGATCAAGAAGTGTCTACCAACAAGATCCCAAGACTTTTGGGCCAAGAGAACTACATAAAATGGAAAATGCTTTTTGAGGCTGCTGTGAACTATAATGACACGGAGCTTTGGGACTCTTTTAAAAGGGGTCCTTATGTTTCATTAGATGCTCCAAATGCCAATCAGGTAGTGGAGAGACAAATGAAGCATAGAGATGATAAAGCACTGTCTATAATGAAGCTAGAGTTATCATAGGAGATACTCATAAGCATGAATCATCACACAAATGCTAAGGCTATGTATGATGCTGTTGTAGAGATGTTTGAAGGGAATGTTGAACTTATAGATAACAAGAAGGACAGGCTGAAGCAACAACTGGATCGGTTTAAGTTCCAAGAAGGAGAGAGACTAAAGTCTGTGTTGCAAAGGTTCATTGCAATAGTGAATGTGATAAGAACAACTGATCTTCGGATCTCTTATTTTGATCGACAAGAGGTTGTTGTCCTCATTGTCTGGATAATGGTACACAGCAAGTAAGTTCATTAAGGAGAAGGTGTACTTTCTGAATTTTAAGCTTGATGATGTCATCTCATTCCTACAGGCTACTGAGCAAGAAATGATTGAAAATAACATGATTAAAGAACAGAGACCAAGATTTTAAGTGGCAAATGCCTTGATTGCACCCATGAGCAATCTTTCAACATGGTCTCAACAACATCCGATAGTTGAAGAACCTTCAGACTTCAACTCTGTGACCTCAAAGACACCAAGAGTGTATGCTAATGCTATTGGATCAAGCCAACAAAGGTTCAACATGCAGGTGCTAGAAGACAATGATAATGCACCAACATTTAGTGGACAAGATCCATATGTCCCAACTAACTCAAGACAAGGAAATTAATACCAGGCTTTGTTCTTAATGTTTACAGATTCTTACAATGCATTTGTTGCAAAGAATCTAACTCATACAAGTATGGTTCAAGATGACCTTGAGCAAATTGATGCTGATGACTTAAAAGACATAGATCTCAAGTGGCAGGCTACCATGTTAGCTGTGAGAAGTAAGAGGCTCTACAACAGAACTGAGAGATCAACCTTTTCAGGTCCAAATGATAAGATTGACTTTGATAAGTCTAAGGCATTTTTTTACAAATGCCAACAACTAGAACACTTTGCCAGAGTGTGCAATCTTCCAAGAAAATACCCCAATCAAGTTAATCAAAATTAATTCTCTCAAAACCAGAATCAAAATCAGCAGCAGTACCAGCCAAGAAACCAACCACAAAACCAAAATCCTTATACCTAACAGAGACAACAACAGAACAACTACCAGCAGCAACCTAGAAACAATCAACTTCAACTGCAAACTAATTAGAACAGGGGGCAAGCTGGAGGAAACAATCAGGCAAGGGATCAAGGGAATGTGGCCCCATGGAACCTCAAGATAGTGAATTTGACTGGGGTAATCTTGCAGTTGAGATGGATAAGGCAAATTTTGCCTACATGGCCAAGATTAATGAGACTGAAGGAGAAACATCAAGTTCACAGATACCTTCTGAACTTTCAACATCTGATTTGTTAGTAATGATTGATGATTTGAAAAGGGAAGTAGGAAAATAGCAAAGGGAGTGTAGCTGGAAGGATATGGTGACTAATGTCTATAATATGAGCGAGAGAACTTATGAGAACCAAATCAAGAGTCTGGAAGAAGATTGTCTTGAAAGTTACAAAACTCAATCCAGACTGAATCTAGAGGTTGAAGGGTTAAAGAATATGTATACTGAAGATAAGTTGAAGAACACTAAGCTGCAAATAAAGATTGACTTCTTGAAGAATCTTATGCAACTGGGAATATTCTAGGAAAAATTGAAAAGATGATACCAGAAACAAGTACAAAACAGTTCCACCACCATCTTGTGACAAATATCCTTTGAAGGTTGACAAAGAAAATAGAGAAGAGTACTTGAAGCAGTTTAAGTTAACTTTAAGGACAAACAGGAGTTTGTAAGCTTGTATGAGAATGTGGGTGTCAGTGAAGAGGGTGAATTTGTTATTAATGAGAGAATTCCACCAGTTGATTAGGGTGTCATGAAAAGGGAAGAAGAGGATGGTTTGGAGACTAGGGTAAATGTCTTAAGTGAGTGTAGCTCTTGCAGCTGCAGCAGCAAGAATGAAGAAGGTGAGACCGTTGATAAGGAGTCCAACAAGAAGAGATCAAGTGAAAAGGTTCCATGATTACCAAGGCAGTCTAACAAAATAAAAAGGCATCATGAAATGATGAGGTCTGAGCACAAGGTGTTTGATTTATATGGAAATGCACAGACTCAGAAACCAAAGATCTAGAGCCCTACTAGTTTGACAGATATCCACCAATATACCCAGTTTCTCCAATCATGAGCTGTTTGATGTTGGAGATCCTGACTTTGGGCCCAGAAGAAGAAAAAAGTCCAGAAGGAAAAGCAAGGTCAACCAGTCCCTAACTAAAGCTGAAAGAAATAAGTTTGTAAAGGAAAAAGAACAGCCATAGATAGATGTGTGTGGACCTATTCAGGTGGATTTTGACAAATGCACATATTCTCAGAAATCATTAGGATTGGATGTGCCTAAACCAAGTGAAAGGATCAGCAATGACAGGGTATCACAAGAGCTTGGAAGTTTAGGCAAAGTGTGGTGCAAGAAGTGTGACACCTATGGTCATCACACAGACTCATGCTGGAGCAAGGATGAAGATGAATATGTGATACCTTACATGTTTTGTGGACAGGATATGGGGTTATACAAGAAAAGGTACGAAAGGTACTTGAAGAATGAGAAAAGTGGTGAAAAATCAAGTGATGAAAGAGAAAAGATTGAAAGCTGTGCTGAAACTGAATGAAAGATCAAATGCACATGGCAAAGCAAGTATGAGAAATTCTGATGTGCCAAAGAAGATCAGTTGAAAAGGAGCATCAAACATGAAGATCAATAAGAAAGGATTGAACAGACTGATTAGTGATGAAAAGTTTCTTTTGAAGCAAGGGATTGAGCCAAGAGGCTTTCAACGGAAGACAAAAGAAGAAACTACTAAAGTTAGTTTGAAAAAGGAAGAACCAGTGTTAGAACCCTGTGTGAACCAAGAGAGGGAAAATAAAGTTGAAATTGGTTATGAAACTGATAATTCTTGTGAAGTTGTGCATGAAGATCCAGTTCTAACTGACATTGATGATTCTGCTGTTAATGAAATGTAAGCTGTTAAAGTTTGCACTTAAAATCATAACTAATTAAATTAATTTTTTATGTGCAGGGACATTCCACAGAGATAAATGATGTATGGTACATGGATAGTGGATATTCCAGGCACATGACTTGTGATAGGAGATCACTTGTGAATTATGATGAAAAGTTTGAAGGGCCAGTTGCTTTTGGAAGTGATGAGAATGGAGGAAAGATTGTTGGAAGAGGCATCCTTACCAATGGAAAAGTGTCCTTTTGAAAATGTGTTGCATGTGGAGGGTCTACAGTAAAATCTATTGAGCATATATCAAGTCTATGACAAAGAGTATAAAGTTGGTTTTGATAATGAACATTGCTTCATCTTGAAACCTGAGTTTGTAATATCTTCAGATGTGCTCATGATGATGGCACCCAGGAATGGAAATCTGTATGAACTGAGAATGAAGAATGCAGTATCAGGGGGTGGATCATGCTTTGTGACATAGGCAACTGAGAATGAAACAAAGTTGTGATATATGAAGCTGTGCCATGTTAATCTAAAGAACATGAACAAGCTGGTGAAAGGAGACATGCAATTGGTCTTTCAACCAAGGAGTTCAAGCTGGATGACAAGTGTTCCTCATGCATCAAAGGAAAACAACACAAATCATATCACAAGACAAAGTTGGTAAATTCAATTGATGAAGTGCTGGAATTAATTCACATGAATCACTTTGGTCCTGTGAGTGTACACAGTGTTGGGAAGAAGAAGTTTTGTCTTGTTATCACAGATGATTATTCAAGATTTACATGGGTATTCTTTTTAGCAACCAAAGATGAAACTGCAGAATTGATTAAAGGGTATGTGACTAAAATGGAAAATCAGCTGGATAAGAAAGTGAAGGTGATCAGAAGTGACAATGAGACTAAGTTCAAGAATGGGGTGATGGATGAGTTTTGTGTGCCTAAAGGAATATTTCAATAGTTTACTGCTCTTAGAGCTCCTAAAACAAAATGGAGTGGCTGAAAAAAGAAACAGAACCCTAATTGAAGCTGCAAGAACAATGATTGCTGATGCTTATTTGCCAATTTTGTTTTGGGCAGAGGCTATCAACATAGCTTAATGCATATGGAAACACTTGAAGTACCGGAATAAACCACACAGAATAGGGTGCTACTCAACAAATCTCACAACAAGACCCCATGTGAGATCTTGCTCAAAAGAAAACCATATGTGAAGTACATCAAGCCTTTTGGTTGCAAATGTTCACTCCTAAACACAAAGTATCATCTAAATAAATTCCAGGCCAAGTCCTTGGAATGCTTCTTTGTAGGTTACTCATCATAGTCAAAAGCATATAGAGTCTATGTGAAAGAACACATGTGTATAAGCATATATTGTGTTTAATGAGAATCACTTCAACAGTGTTGATGGTCCAAGCTGGTTGTTTGATCTTGAAAAACTGATTAAGTCTATCAAGATATACTCAGAAGATCTTAGTGATAGTGCATACAAAACTATTGTTCCAGAAGCTGTAAAAGAACAAAGACTTGATCTGGAAAAGCTTTGGTCCAAAATGGCTAGAAGTGATGGAGAATTTTAGTTTCAAAGAAAGAAAGAGCTTGGAGTTGGAGAGGGTGTAGCTAATCAGAATGCTGAAGAGAGTGTGAATCAAAATGCTAACAATGAAGTTGAAATGCCTATGGAAACACTTGAAGTATCTAAATAAACCACTCAGATAGAACAGGTTAATGAAACTGCAACTCAAACTATGTTTCAATCATTGTTTGACACTCTTCAAATGGGAAGTAATGAGGCTTCAACCTCAAATCAAGAGAACAACATGTAACATACTTCAAACATTGAAAATGATCAAGATGATGAGCCTGAAGTAAATGTTTCAAATTTAGATTCAGAAATTAATGCAGAACAAATTGTTCAAACAACCTCTACTCAAAGACATAACCCATTGAAAACATCATTGGTTACGTGCATGAAAGAGTAACCAGAAGTGCCTCTAAAACAACAAACATATGTCTCTATGCTTGCTTTCTATCTCAAATAGAACCCAAGAACATCAATCAAGCATTAAAGGACAATAGTTGGTTGGAGGCAATGCAGTTGAGTTAGCACAATTCAGAGACTTACATGTTTGGGATTTGGTTGACAAGCAAAGAAGTAAGTATGCAACAGGTACCAAGTGGGTGTTTAGAAACAAGAAAGATGAAAGAGGTATTATGGTGAAGAATAAGACAAGATTGGTAGCACTGGGATGTTTGCAAGAGGAAGTGATTGATTTTGAAGAAGGTTTTGCTCTTGTAGCAAGATTAGAAGCAATAAGAATCTTCCTTGCATATGCTGCTTCAATGAACATAAAGGTGTACCAACTTGATGTGAAATCTGCATTTCTAAATTGAAAGATTGATGAGGAAGTGCATGTCACTCAACCTCTAGGATTTGAGGATCCAGATTATCCAAATAGGGTGTACAAGTTTAGCAACGCCCTTTATGGATTGCATTAAACTCCAAGAGCTTGGTATGATGAATTGTCAAATCATTTGCTTGACAATGGATTTTGTAGAGGAGCCATAGACAAACATTATTCTATAAGAGAAAAGGCAAGGATCTATTATTGGCGCAAGTATATGCGGACGTGCAAAGAATTTGAGGCAGTCATGAAATCTAAGTACAGTATCTTCTCCATGGGTGAGATGAACTTTTTCCTTGGATTACAGGTTCAACAGAAAGTAGAAGGGATCTTTATTAACCAATCCACGTATGTTCAAGACATTCTCACAAAGTTCAAGTGTAATGACCTGAAAACAATGTCTACTCCAATGGACACTCATGAAAGATGGAAGCAGATGAAAAGGGGGAGCCAGTGGCTCAACATGAATATAGAGCAAAGATTGGATCCTTAATGTATTTGACTGCATCAACACCTGATATCATGTTTGTTGTATGTGTTTGTGCAAGATTTCAAGCAAATCCTAAGGTTTTTCACATGCTTGCTATGAAGAGAATATTCAGATATCTTAAAGGGAAGCTTGACCTGGGAATTTGGTATCCAAAGAACAGATCTTTTGATCTTGTTGCTTACACAGACAGTGACTATGATAGGTGCAATATGAGTAGGAAATCCACATATGATGGATGTCAGTTTTTGGGAAATAGATTGGAGAGTTGGCAGTGCAAGTAGCAAACAACAGCATCCATTTCAACTGCTAACGTTGAGTACATTGCGGCATCTGCTTGCTGTGCACAGATTATCTAGATTCAAAACCAGATACTGGACTACGGTTTGAATTTTCTAAAAACTCCTATACTCATTGATAATACTACTACTATATTAATTGTCAAAAATCTTGTTCAACATAAAAAACTAAACACATTGAAATCAGACATCATTTCATTAGAGATTGTAGTACAAAGGGTTTAATAGAAATGAGAAGAGTAGAAACAACTGATAATTTGGCTGACTTGTTCACCAAACCTTAAGATAAAACCATATTCAACTTTCTATTAAAATCTTTTGGAATGATAAATGCAGATGAAGTCTGATAAATCATTTTTGTTCGAGGCTTAAATGACTATCTAAACTGTTGAGTGTTTGTTATGTTTCGAATGTGTGAATTTTGTGTGATGAACTGATCATGTTACATGATTGCTTGCTACATGATTGCTTGAAAGATGTGTTGAAAGTGTGCGCTAATTATGATATTATGCTGCATGTGTGACCTTGCATGCTTGTTTGTTTGATGATAATATCTGTCTAAGTCAAATGGAATGAATCAAATGATCTGAAATGAATATCTATAATATGATTCTGTCTTTTGTGCTTAAGTGGTTATCATTCACTAATAGTGAATGTCGATGTGTGAAAAAGTGAATGTGTGTGATTGTTTGTGTTAAAACGAAATTCTTCAAAAGAAAGTTTGTTTAAAATCAAAGTGATTGGAACATTAAAATTAAGTTTTCAAACATATCAAAGGTTTTGACAAATACAAACTATTTTTGGTGATAGCAAAAATAGACATGATAAGATTATTTAGTTCAAAGCTTTATAGAAGCTTAAAAGTTTTTAAATGGAGATTGAATCCAACATATTTGGGAAATGATAGAAAACTGGTTAAGTAAATTAACTCGTGGATTTGATAGGATAAAAAGGCTTTAAGTACAGTCATTGAAATGTATGGTAGCTTTCCATGGTGTATAAAAGCTTAAGTGATATAAACATAATATACATGCTAAGTTTGATGTGGAAATACATTTGAAGATGCAAGTATGTTTTAATATACATCTCCCCGGATGATGGGCAGAAAGGTAATTATTCAGTCATACACAAGCCTGTTGGTGTTTGGTCAACCCAAAAATGAAGTATTTTCTATGATATGAACGGCTAAATTAGCAAATTACTTTAGTTAAAAAAATGTATATATTGTTAAATTTATCAAAATATACAGACTTAAAGGGGTTATGTAACATTCGTGACAAAACCGGATACACCGCAGTATTCACAAGTCGAATAATCGATTAACTGCTTATTGCATAACGAATAAATGAATAACCAAACGGGTCTGGTTATGACCCAAATATCTCAGGGGGGCATCTATAAGTGATTTACGTTTAATATAAGCTAACATATCGGTATTATGGCCTTAGTTCGATAGCAAATCAGTTAAACGAAAACGTGTTTGTTTAACTACCCGCTATGGATTTAAACGCGAAAGAGAGTTATAAAACAAGCATTGTATCATCCGTTAAGCCCGAAAAGACATACACAACACTTATTGGGAATGTTTTAAGCGATACATGAAAATATTTTTGATCTTTACAAACAAATACTTTGTTTTTCTAATTTTATAAGAAATTGGCCGCAAAAGACTCGTTTTCGCACTGTTTGTCGTACCCGATAAATTTTCCGAGCCAAAAACCGAATCCGAAAGAAATTTGGCTTGACATTTTCACGTTCTGGCACACAAATCAAGGAAAGTGGGCTAAAATGGGCCTAACCCATGGTCCAGCCACAAGGGGTTACCCCCCTCCCCCCCTAAGCTTTCTTTTTTTATTATAATATACTTAGATATTTTGCACAACTCTCATTACATCCCTGCATCAAAAAAACTTCTAGAAATTTTCTCAAGAGCAAGCCATGGGTAAATTTTGCATTTTAATCATGTTTTTCAAGTTGTTAATCATGTTTAGTTTCATATAATCATAGCTTAATTACCAAAAATCATTCCTGACCATGTAAAAACCCTAAAAATGATTCATAAACATGTTTTAATCCTACACATGGTTAGGAATCTGAATGGGTATCATTTTTGTCCATAAACACATATTAGAGGGATTAAACGACGTTTTTACGGTTCAAAAGTTCGGTTTAGAACCCTAGCTGAAAGCCTAACCTTCATGGCTGGTCTCTTGATGATACATGATTGGTTTGTGATAAAGGACCTGTAATTAGCTTATATAGAAGCACGAGAACCCAGAAATTGGATTAAGAAAGCGAAAACAGGCGAAAACTGCAAAAGTAATACCGAAATGTTCGATTACGTGCTGTTTAGGTTAAGGTTGAGATGTGCATATTTTAGGTCATGAAATTTTTCAAGGACATAAGGGACCATATAATTAAGTTCCTGTCCAAATTTGGTAATGTTTCGACTATCCGAGAATATTGGGCGAATTTATTACCGAATTGGGACGTTTATTTAGGAAAAATACCTAACATGCTTGAAAAATTATGAAACTTTGGTATATTGTAATTAAATATCAAATTTGGGGTCATTTGGAAAATCCTAAGTATGTTTTCTGGATTCACGATTATTCGAATCTTCATGGTCATTTTTGGCTTGAAAAAGGTATTTGGCTTGATTGTTAGCTTCTGGAATTTTTACAGGTTGTTTTGAGATATATTTTGTTCACCCAGGAATTTTTTCGGAATTTTTGCAACTCGTTTGGTATAAACGGATGATTTTCGGGCTAAATATTGCAGATAAAATGATTTTTTATAAATTAATAAATCAGTAAATAATTCCAGAAATATTTTTATGAAAATCTACATATTTTAATTGATAAGTTTCTAAATTTTCATGATCTAATGATTAACGGATAATTAATTTTGCTAATTTGAAGATTAAACAAATTCAATTCTAACGACAACCGGCAAGTTCGTGATTAACGAACCTGTTGGAATATCAAAACATCAAAAATGATCAAAAAGCATATTTTCAAATTAATTATGTAAAAGCAAAATTTTTATGAGAAATCCGGACAATTTGGATAGATTGTGCGCGTTTTTCTCTAAATCAAACTGAATAAACGGAAACGAGCCTTAAAGCAAATCCAGACCTATAAATTGTGATCTTTCTTTATAATTTAATCATTTAATCAACCAACATGTTTACCCAAGTTTACATCCTCATAACTGTTTTCCAGACGCGTAAACAAGCAACTTGGCCCAGCTGGTGAAACGAGGAAACTGAGCCAAGTTCAATTTTAAACATTAGATATTGAACAGCATCACAATCTAAGCCTATTGACACTTTCTGGGTGTTGCAGCCACACCCAGACTAGCTACATAATCCAGCTTATTATGAAGATTATAATAATATTTAAATATTATTGTTATTATAATATTGACTATAAGGACTAAGTGATGACAAGGGAAACGAACACCGAGCTGACCTCGCACTGAGTGCCTACAAAACCGTGAGTTTCATGACCTCACTTTTAAACTATTTCACAAACTTTTGGGGTGAAAAGCATGTTTATAAATGTTATCTATCTAAAAACGGTTCAGGATATAAATTATCTGAACATTTATATTTGAGAAGTCCCTAAAAACATAATGATTGACTACATGCTGATGAAAGGTGATTATTATCGTTGATTGATATATTAAGTGGAGATAGTACGAATGACAAAATATAATGAAATTACACGTGAAAACATGTTTATACAAACACACTATTTAATGTTAAATATAACTAATTTGGGAAACAACATGGTCTGTAATGGCCATGGGGAGAACATGGTCTGTGATGATCATGGGGCTAATGTGGGCGGAAGGGGGGTGGAAACAATAGTAATAAACTAAAGTTGAGTATGGCCTATGAGCCAAGTTCTGCTGCAACTTAACAAACTAAAGTTGAATATGGCCTATGAGCCAAGTTCTGCTGCAACTTAATAAACTACAGTTGAGTATGACCTATGAGCCAAGTTCTGCTGCAACTATACAAACTAACTTGTTTATGGCATGAATGCCAAGAAAATAACATGATTATGCATATTATGGGTGGAAAGGGAGCCACAATGATTGATGATACGCGAGAGATACTATACGTGTATAGGTATATATATATATATATATAAATTATGTGTAATGGTTGACCTTAAGTGGAACCGTTGTGGGCGGAAGGGGAGCCACAGTGGTTGGTTTTATGTGTGAAATAAGGGCACGTAGTATGAATGAACAGTCACATTTTTATCATAATTTCAAACTTTTATCATAAACTTATGCACATACATATGTACATAGAAATACACAGATGCACATATACAAACGTAAATACATTTTTATATACACACATACATGCAAACAATGACTTTGTGGTACTCAGAACTGATTTCGTTAAAACTTATGAAACTCACCAACTTTTCGTAGTTGACTTGTTTTTAACATGCTTTTAAGGTAATCAAAAAAAGAGGAGTAATTGCCTGTGTGATACGTGTCGAGGTTGTGATTGATGCCGTGAGCATTTGAGTTAGAAGTAAAGTAGTTGAAGAGCTAGTTTTGATTGTATCACGTAGTTTGTAAAAGATATTAGAACAGTGTAATATATTGTAAATTAGTTAGTAATGTGTCTTTATGAACAATGTATTTGATACCAGCTGTATATGTTACATTTCCGTTTTATGCTTCCGCAAATCGCTCAACGGGGTGTGACATGTTACTTAGAACTACAGAGATGGGACATCAAAATAAGTCCTAAACACCTTGAATATAAGGCATGTAAGTCTGGATTGGCTTGTAAGTCCAACGTTCAACCTTAAAGTTTGTATTTTTAAAATAAATAAACTATTCATGTATCAAAAGTGTTTGACCATTCATCAGGGGGTTGAAGTCAATTTGGGGTGACTTGGAGAAAGCAAAATAAGACTTGAGAAGAGATATGGAACATCATAATTCCAAAGTGGGGTCCTTTCAATTCTTGTGCATTAATTGAACTTTAATCATATCACAAAAGCAATGAAAATCTTGCTAACTACACAATACCTGCTATCAACCTGACTTGAGTCAAAATAATGCTGAACATGAAGTGTTGTGAAGTGATTTGATTTATATGATCCCAAGTTGAGATCTGTCCATAAAGGAAATTGTTTTGAAAGGAAAGGAACTGAAATTTGATCTTTTTTTCACCTTAAACTTATGCTTGAGTTAACCTAGAGTCAAACAGATCAACGTTTGTTAATTCAAGTGAAGGTTTTTTTTGTGAACACGTATAGTTAGGCATATGCACGTTTTGCTCTACGAGCATGATTGTGTCTTTGCACACTTCTTTATGCTTTGTGGGCATGATTGTGTGAAAGAAAATTGTTCTAAGTACATTCAAGTATGATTGCATCATTAGAAAGATATTTGAGTGTGTTCAAGCATGTTTGAGTGTTTGATTATTTATCCAAGTGTTTCGAGTATACTTCAACTATGTTGAAGACATGTTTGCTCAAACAAGCATAATGATAACATACTCGAGCAAAATATGATTGGTGAAAAATTTCTTAGTGTTTTTTAGCATAATGTCATTTCAAGCATGAATTCAGTTTGTTCGGTCTACTATCATGCATACTTTGTTTATTCGAGTATAGTGATTATTATTAATGCAAAGTTGTGTGATAAGCATTAATACCGAGTATACTTACATGATATATATATTTGATGTGATGTGAATTTTATTTAAGTAAAGGACTCGAGCACATGTTTAGCTCGAGTACAGGTGTGAAATGATTAATAGCTTTCTTGACAAAATCGGCTAAGTATATGCATCTTTCGAGTATACTTGCTTTTCGAGCATGCTATTTAAAATAAACACTTAAGCAAAAATAAATTGATTTTAAACGAGCATACTTGGGAAATGCTATTCGAGCACACTTGTAACGCCCGTAAATTTCGTTAATCGGCTCGATCGTTTATAAATGTTTGTCAAAAAGACGGGATTTCGTCTTTCTAAATTAGAGACTTGTAATACGTTTTAAAAGTCCATTTATCCATCCTTTTGCTCACGACATCACCTCTTATAACTTAAAGTGTTAGATTAGTATGTAGCACCCGGCATTTTCGTTTAACGACACGCACGTTGTAGAGTTTGTATATTTATCGAGTTTGACCCGGCATTCTTCGGGGACCTCCTTGTCATTATCGTAAGTTAAATTATTTAACCTTTCATCCAAGCTATCACATTTTTCATGTTTGAGAGACTAGAGTGTAATTGCTTATTATAACAAGAAAACCCTAACCCTAAACCCATTTGCAGCCGATCGGACCTGGACCCTCCTGGCGATTTTCTACTGTGCAGCCGTGTTTCTACCATAAAAACTTCAATTCAAGGTCAGTTTTATGATTCCCCATGTCTTTTTCACCATTAAACCCGTTATTAAACACGTTAGGATTGAGTTTTGATGATAACAGTTTGCTGACAGATTCGTATACGTTTATTGTAGGGTCTATAATACGATGATAATCCATTGTTTTTGATCTATTCTTCTTTCCATGATGTTCTACTTTGAGTCTACTTTGGACGAGATTTGAATACTTTTTATGATTTTATAAAATCGAGTGTCAAAGCTGATGCGGGATGTCGGATTCTGGTCTGTCTTCCCGACATCATAACTATTTTTAAACAAGTCCAAATTAGTTGGTTCCACTTCTGAAACTTAATATTTTTAGTTAAGAATCAAACCCAATTGGAATCGTTTAATTTGGTTCAGTAATAAAGTTTATAAAAATAAAACCATTTTGTTGCGCACTGAAATAGCTGCACGTACCTTGCTGTGTTGGAGGAATTTTTATAAGTTTTGTGTCTACTAGAAAAATATAATAAAAATATTTTTATAAATCTAAGACATTTATGAAAGTCTGGTAAAAATTTAATAATTTATTTCAAAGGCTATCCTATGTAATTAAATGTGTCTTCGCATGCTAAAATCTGCATGTTATATTCGTTATTGATCGATAAGTTCGTTTTAGGCTTAACCGGTGGCTGCCCTTTCTCGCATCTTTCGGGGCTGTTATAATTGAAGTTCGCGCTCCGTCCATCTTCATAGGTATGTCTAGTGTAATATACTTTAGTATCATGAGTTATGGCATTCGTTAGGTTGGTCAACTGTTGATGAAGTGAAAACTAGGTTTCGGTTGTCTAGTTTGTCAATTGTTGCGTCTAGCGCGTTGTTTGAGGGAATTAACAACCAATTCGGATGTTGTAGCCTCGTTATGATTTTTTGGCTGTGAAAAACTATATTTTTATGTTATTGGGGCTGAATTGGTTGTCGGTTACTCAAACGGGTTTGTACGGCGCAAATTCGCGTTTATTGGTACTTTGTGCATCATGCTTGCGAATTACCGACCCATCCAACTCGTGTAGCGTTGTG
Organism: Bidens hawaiensis; assembly: GCF_021521415.1. NCBI lineage: Eukaryota > Viridiplantae > Streptophyta > Magnoliopsida > Asterales > Asteraceae > Bidens > Bidens hawaiensis. The sequence continues at coordinate 340,409 of NW_027492278.1, read as the reverse complement.
TAGACTTGTTGGCTGTGATTTTACTAATTTTGGTCCACACGGGGCTGAGTCGGTATCTAAGTGCATAAACAACCCGTTAACGCGCGTATTCGATAAAATCAACAACTTTCGGGGGTATATTGGGAACCCTTTGTCCCCGGGATTAACTAAGGGTGGCTTTGGTAAATACATGGCCTCGGGGGGCTGATGTAATTGAATTTGGTAATTTCAAGGCTTTAGGTCAATCAAATCATGTTAGAACGTCTTGTAGGATAAACGAGTCGGTACGTTTAGTTAGTAATCTTTGTGTGCAATCCGGCAGGCTTGTAAACTGTGGATTGGCTTTGAAGTTTTCAAACTCTTTGGTGTTTGTGTGGCTTGTTTTAGGTGAGTTCATGATGCCCTTTTTACTCTTTTCAAGTTTTGGGCTAGCATGCACACCATAATACAATTTTACACGATTTTACTCGTTACAACTATTTGGATGGTATTACATAACCTTATTCATATTTGTGCATTTATGAAACTATTTGTGAACTATATTTTATGCCTTAGGATATTGTAGACTCATTTATGGTCTTATATTCCTTAAGGTTATACATATTACTTGTGGTCTAGACTCGAGGTTGCTATTAGGCCTAGTACTAATTCCTAGTATTAAACGATTTTTCCTGAGGAAATGTTTTAAACGATTTTACATAGGCTTGCTAGTATTGGTAGGCCTTGGAATGTTAAAGAATGTGTGTATGTATATATATATATTATAGAATGGCCAATATTTGGCGAATGTTGTAGTCGTCTCGACTACTGAATGTTGCGTATGCCTACTTTGTGTTTGCATGCGCTGAATGTTATGTGTTTGGGTTGTACGTGTGCTCGGCCCTGAATTTTATTATTGAATGGTGATCTTTGCCGGGCCAAACTATACGACTCAGGTTCATAAATCCTGTAGCGGGCCCTGAAAAGCCCGTGAGAGGGGAGGCTCGTGTGGCATGACCAACATCGGATGTTACGTCTTTTGGTTGTACGTGTGCTCGGCCCTGAATGTTATTATTGAATGTTATATATATATGTATATATATATATATAGGAATGCACGTATAGAGATGTTCATACGTAAGGATGATTATTTATTCAATGTGATGACCTAACTGATGTATTTCCGTTTACAGTTTTAAAACCGTTGAAATGATTATTAAGACTTTTGTTATAAATATATGGATGTACTTAGATGTCAAAGTACGAATACTTAGTGTTGATGATGGCCTAATTGTTCGTACCCCGTATTTTATATTTAAACTCTTGGAATGTTTTATAATCCCGTTTTTATATTTAAACTCTTGGAATGTTTTATAATCCCGTTTTTACATTTAAACTCTTGGAATGATTTATTTAAATGTCTATTATTAAAACTTGAACTCACTCAGCTCAAGCTGACTTTGTGTGTATGTTAGATTGATTTTCAGGTTAAGGATTGGAGGTTATCGCTTGGACGTGCTGGGGACTACTCGGAAGGTTGAAGGCATTTCTGGTCGAGGATTTCCAATAAAACGGATATTATATTTATATTTGATTTTTGGACACTTGTACCCATGTTTGGGATTTTCTTTAAATACTTACACTTTTTCCGTTGTTATTTATTATGAACTTGTTTTAAATAAAAACGAATCGTTTGGTTTTAAATTTTTGTGAAATTGTGGATGTGATTACCAACTGTAGGATTCCCGGGATTCGGGGTCTTACAACACTTGAGGTCAACTGTATTTTGGTAGTTTGCTCGAGCAGAGAAAATAATTGATTTCAATTATTGTGGTATCCTGCCGGCACTAAACGACAAAAAAGGCTTTTAAAATTCGAGCATTAAGTATAAAAGGGGGACTTAGAAATTTTTCTAACACTTTTCCCTCCCTCTACCAATTAATCTTTGCTCATGCCCTAACAATCATTTGTGCTCGCTCAAAATCATACTTATTAAAATTCAAGTAACTATTCCGACTTGGTAAGCGATCAATAACTGATTTTCGACACCCAATTACTAGGTTTAGGGTTTCAGTTGTTCTTATTACTTATCAATTTGCTTGTTTGTGTAGGTTAAACTATTGTCGAAGAATAGGTTACTGAAGACGAATTCTTCCTTAACTCTTACAATCCATACATTATATCTTCAAAATACTAACAATCGTTATTATTATTAATTTTCTGTTTTGTAGATACAATGGCCTACAAATTCAAACCCGAACATAATATGGGTGCTCTATTGGAAGTAAATGAAGAAAATCAAGAGCTAGGTCTGATGATTAGCTGGCTGAATAACTCAAATTTGAGATTTGTTCGACAAAATCCAGTAATATACAGAAACCATATCAATGATTTTTGGGGCTCAGCCGTTTATACTGATGATATTAATGGAGGAAGGATTGAAGCCACCGTTTTGGGTCAAGAATTGGAAATCATTGAGCAATCCATCAGAGCAGCACTACAATTAAACGATGATCATGCTTTGCAATTGTCATACTCACAGCAGAGGCTGTTGAGGACTTTCCAGGGGACATTGGGGTATCAAGGAAATATTCATGAAGGGCAGTTCCAAAAAGGGGTGTTTCCATTGCTATGTAGGTTTCCGATCAATCATGTCATACAGAGCCTGTCTTTGAGAAGGGGCACATGGACTATACTGAGCAGAGAACTAGCAACTGCCACTGTTGCTATACTATTCAGACAACCATTTAATTTTTCAAAGATGATCTTCAATGGCTTAGTCACAAATGCATAGAAGAATGAAAGGACAAATGTTAAGTCAGAATTTTACAAGGAAGATTGGAATCTTCACAACCTCCTCAAAGAAATGGCTAAGTATGGACTTCGGGAAAGCTTGGATGTTCGAGCATGGTTTCACTACCTCGAGCATGATGTCTTATGGCTATAAGACTATCTTTTGGAATTTCTTCTAAGTGTTGAAGGCTTCGAGCAAGCTACACTTCATCAAGCAAGGATGTTCTTCATCGAGTATGGATTGTCAATCGAGCAAACAACTTGATCTATCCAACTTAAACCAAGTGTTCCGAGAACATTGGTGGGTCGAGCATGGATACAATAAAGAAAGATCTCAAATGTTCTAAGTTTAGACTTCGAGCATGGTTCAGTCCTGAGCAAGCTTCACACCCGAGTATGCTGAAGATTTCTAACCATAAGTCACAAGGCAAGATTGAAGATATTAAGAAGAACATGCTTGCTCATGGGACTTATTCGAGCAAAGCAAGGATATGTCATGAATATTGAAGTCTGCTGGAGGAGAATATTTTCAATCTGAAAATATTCTAAGTAAAGTCTGCTCGAAGACATGTTTTGAACATGCTGTGCATTACATGTCTGCTCGACAAGGATTTATCATATTAGAAAACTTGTTTACACTTGTATTTATATATGTCATTCATTATGTAATCAATAGGGTTTCCAGAAGAAATGCCTGGGCCTATAAATAGAGTCCTAGGTTTACAATGTAAAAGCACGAACCTTTACGGAATACGAGAGCACATTCACCTGAGTGAATATTCTCTTTGTGTCACTCGTACAGCCGCCGCCGTCACGAAACCCTAGACATTCCATGCATTAAATTACTGTTCCTTCAATGATTATTCAATAATAGTGAATCTTTGTCTACTATCATTATTACTGATTATTTATTGTTATTCAAACCTTTATTCCCAACCCTTGAATATACTAATTCCGCCAGGATATTCATGAGGCCATGAGTTCATAGATCTACTGTGCTCTTGTCAACCTACAAAGGTTTTGCACTAGGTCCAGTCCTAACAAGTGGTATCAGAGCTTCGTAAGCTCTCTGAAGGCTACGGGAATGAAGGTTTTGAGTCAAAGAATGAAGCTTGGAAGGGTTTGGACGTGACTGAGTTCAGATCTGAAGAGATTGATGAACAAGAGGTTTCAACGAACAAAATACCAAGACTACTTCGTCAAGAAAATTATATAAAGTGGAAGGTATTGTTCGAGGCAGCCGTCAACTACAATGACACAGAACTGTGGAATTCCATTAAACATGGACCGTATGTTGCATCTCAGGCACCAAACAACAACGCTACAACGGGAAGGCAGATGAAGAAAAGAGATGACAAAGCCTTGTCCATGCTGAAATTGGGACTTTCATAGGAAATCTTGAGAAGTGTGAATCATCACACTAATGCTAAAGATATGTATGATGCGGTTGTTGAAATGTTTGAAGGAAATGTCGAGTTGAGGGACATAAAGAAAGATCGATTGAAACAACAACTTGACAAGTTCAAGTTCAAGGAGGGTGAGAGATTAAAGTCTGTTTTGCAAAGATTCATGGATATTGTGAATGAAATCAGAACCACTGATCTTCAAATCTCTGCTTTCGATTTGAACAAGAAACTATTAACATCCCTATCTAGTGAATGGTACATCGCGAGCAAGTTCATTAGAGAGAAGGTGAATCTTCCCAACTTCAAGTTGGATGATGTGATATCTTTCTTACAGGAAGCTGAGCATGAAATGATAGTCACATGATAAAGGAAGAAAAGCCAAATTCCCTAGTGACCAATGCACTTGTTGCACCTATGGGCAATCTGTCTACAAAGTCTAAGCAAATGCACCCAATTTTTGAAGAACCATCTGATACTGGTTCAATGTGTGGAGCAACTCAGTTAAGGTTTAACATACAGATGACTAAAGATGATAATGCATCAACTGCTAGTGGACATGCACCATATGTTCAAGCTCCAAGTCAGGGGAATGAGTACCAAGCACTGTTTTCAATGTTCACGGAGTCATATAATGCATTTGTTGCAAAGAACATCATTCATATCAGTGTAGTTCAAGAAGACTTGGAACAGATAGATGCTGATGAGTTGGAAGATATGGATCTAAAGTGGCAAGCTGCCATGCTGGCTGTAAGAAGCAAGAGGTTATTCAACAGAACAGGAAGGACAGCGTTTACAGGTCTAAATGAAAGGATTGGGTTTGACAAATCCAAAGCTATATGTTATAATTGTCAGCAACCTAGTCATTTTACAAGAGAATGCAATCTTCACAAGCAATATGGGAATCAGGTGAACCAAACTCAGTTCTACCAGAACCAAAATCAAAATCAAAATCAGCAAGGTTATCAGCAGAGAATCCTACCTATGAACCAAAATCCCTATCAACAAAACAGACCACAACAACAAACCCAGCCTCAGCAAAGAAATACCCAATTGCAAATACAAGGGAATCAAAACAAGGGAGTTGTCAATGCTGTCAATCAAAACAGGGATCAAGGAAATGTGGCTGTAACCATGGTTCCTCAAGATGGTGATTTTGACTGGAGCAACCATGCAGCTGGGATGGAAAAGGCTAATGTTGCATACATGGCCAAAGTGAATGAAGCTGGAGAATCCTCAAACTCTAAGGTAACCACTGAACCTTATATTTCTGACCTTCTAACAATCATTGATGATCTTAACAGAGAGGTTGAAAACTGGAAAAATGAATATGAAAGAAAGGATGTGATGTTGAATGTCTATGGAGCAAGTGAAGCTACCTATGATAATCAAATCAAAAGTCTAGAAGAGGACTATATGCTAGGTTATTTGATTCAGTCCAAATTGAATGTGGAGATTGAGGGGTTGAAAAAGTTGTACATAGAAGAAAAGCTTAAGAACACAGAGCTTCTGATTCAATTGGACTTTTTGAAAATCTTGTGTCCACATGAAACATTGTAGGACATATAAAGAAAATACATCATAAAGATAAGTATAAGAAAGTACCACCTCCCTTTTGTGACAAATATCCACTGAAAGTGGATAAATAGCAAAGAGATGAATGCTTGAAGCAATTCAAAAGTGTTTTTGAGGACAAGAAGGAGTTTGTGGAACTTTATGACAATGTGATGGTTGATAAAGAAGGTGAGTTTGTGATAAAGGAGAATGTTGCATCAACTAAAAAGGAAAGGAAACCTGTTGAAGCTAAGGAAAGATGGAGTGAATACTCAAGTGAGGGAAGCACCTGCAGTTGCAAGAGTTAAAAGTCATATGATGAGAAAATTGTGAAGAAGACTTCCAAGAGGAACAATGATGAGAAAATTCCAAAAGTGCCAAAAGTAAATTCTAAAATGAAAAGGCACTATGAAAAGATGAGAATGGAGCATCAAGTGTTTGACCTATGTGAAAGATCAAGGTTCAAGAGTGACAAAGCTAAAAGGTTTACAACAGTAAATGTCAATGCTCCTATCTATCCAGTATTTTCAAATCATGAACTGTTTGACATAGGAGATGTTGACTATGCACCAAGAAAAAGAGTTGTGACTGAAAAAAAGGAAAATTCATCATACACTCCATTGAAACATAAAGAGATCAACTTTGTGAAAGCAAAAGATCCACAAGATTTAGAGGTGTGTGGATCAATTCAAGTTGATTTCAACAAAACCACCTATGCAAAAACCTCATTGGTATTTGACTTCCCAAGACCAAGTGATAAGATTAAAAATGAAAAAGAACTACAAGAACTTGGGAGTTTTGCAAAGGTCTAGTGCAAAAAGTGTGATTCTTATAGACATCACACTGAATCAGGCTGGATAGAAGAAGAAGAGAAGTAAGTGATTCCTGACAAGTACTGTGGACAAGATATGAAGCTATACAGAGAAGAATATGCGAAGTACTTGAGAGGTGAAAAGGATCCAGCTGATGATGAAGCAAACAGAGTGAAATTGGAGAAGAGACTGAAGGCTGTCTTGAAATTAAATGAATCATCCAATGAATCAGACAAGACTATCAGAGGAAAGAGGTCTAACTTAAAGGGAAAAGGTAAAGAAAAACCTGGAATTCTAAATGGTGATAAGAAATTTCTACTAAAGCAAGGTTTTGAACCAAGAGGATTTCAGTGGAAAACCAATGAATCTGTGATCAAGAAAGAAGAACCTGTAATTGAATAGATTAAAGTTGAGAAAGTTGAAGTGAATGTGGAGTATGGCTATAAATCTGATGATTCATGTGAGATTGTTCATGAAGATCCAATTCCACCTGCAATTAATGATTCAATTGATTCTTATGTACAAACTGATGAAGTTTGTATTTCAGATAGTAAATAATCTTCTTGTGTTTCTATGAGCAGGGACAGTCCACTAATGGAAATGATATATGGTATATGGACAGTGGATGTTCCAGGCACATGACATGTGACAGAGATGCACTTGTCAGTTATGAACAAAAATATGAAGGATCTGTTGCCTTTGGAAGTGATAAGAATGGAGGAAAGATTGTTGGAAGAGGCACACTAACAAATGGCAAGGTATCCTTTAAGAATGTGTTGCATGTAGAAGGTCTTCAATAAAATTTACTCAGCATTTCTCATGTCTGTGACGAAAGATACAAGGTTGGATTTGATGATGCACATTGTTTTATTTTGAAGCCTGAGTTTGTGATCCCACCTGACATGATTATGATGATGGCACCAAGAAATGGAAACTTCTATGAGCTAAGAATGAAGAATGCAACTTCTAGATGTGGATCATGCTTTGTGTCAAGATTTACTAAAAATGAGACAAAGATGTGGCACAGAAAGATGTGTCATGTGAATATGAAGAACATGAATAGACTTATGAAGGGAGAGCATGTCGTTGGACTTCCCATAAAGGAATTTAAGCTGGAAGAAAAATGATCTTCATGTATCAAAGGCAAGCAACACAAGTCCTCTCACAAGAACAAACTGATTAACACAATTGATGAGGTGCTGGAATTGCTTCACATGGATCTTTTTGGTTCTGTGAGTGTTCCAAGTATTGGAAGAAAAGATTCTGTCTTGTGATTACTGATGACTTTTCAAGATTCACATGGGTATTCTTTTTTGGAACCAAGGATGAAACTACTGAATTAATCAAAGGTTGTGTGCTAAGAATGGAAAATCTGCTTGACTAGAAGGTTAAAGTTATTAGAAGTGATAATGGCACAGAATTTAAGAGTGGAATGATGTCTGCACTTCTAAAGGAATATTTCAGCAGTTTAGTGCTCCAAGGACTCCTGAACAAAATGGTGTTGCAGAGAGAAGAAACATAACTCTTATAGAAGCTGCAAGAACCATGATAGCTGATGCATATCTGCCAGTTACATTTTGGGCAGAAGCTATCAACACTGCATGCTATGTGCAGAACAGGGTCCTCTTGAACAAGACTCACAACAATACTAAATATGAGATACTGTTCAAAAGAAAGCCTTGTATGGAGTTCTTGAAGCCTTTTGGCTGCAAATGATCACTGTTGAACACAAAAGACTACCTGAACAAGTTCCAATCCAAGTCATTGGAATGTTTCTTTGTGGGCTACTCATCATAGTTAAAAGCATATAGGGTCTATGATAAGGAGCACATGTGTGTTATTGAGTCATTAGACATAGTGTTCAATGAAAATCATTTTAATGATGTTGATGAACCAAAGTGGTTGTTTGATTTAGAGAAATTGAACAAGTCTTTTAAAATCTGCAGTGAAGATATGGATGAAGGTCTGTTCAGAACAAGTGTAGAAGAAAAGGGAAGACAGAAAGAGATTGATCTGCACAGACTGTGGTTAAAAGTAGCTGCTGGTGAAAAGGAATTTGAATTTGAGAAAAGTAAGAAAGGATTAGATGAAAGTGGATCTGCTGGACATAAAACTGAAGTTGAAGCTACAATGATGTTCCAAGTGTAGTTGTGAGTGAACCAGTGCAAGGTCAGTCTGAAGAGACAAATATGAATGAAGACAGATTCCAATCAGTATTTGATTCATTACAAATAGGGAGCAATGAAGCATCCACATCAAGACATGCCAACAACCAAGAATTTGCTGAAAATGAAAAAGAGCCACAGGTTGAAGTTCCTGATGTAAACATCACAAATTTAGATGCTGAAATTGTGGCAGATCAAATTGTTCAAACTTCCTCGGTACAAAGAAATCGTCATGCTGAAAACATCATTGGGGACCTGCATGAAAGAGTGACCAGAAGTTCTTCTGAAAGAGCAAACATTTGTCTCATGCTTGCTTTCTCTCACAAATTGAACCTAAGAACATCAATCAAGCTTTAAAAGATAACAGTTGGGTAGAAGCAATGCAAGAAGAGTTGGTTCAATTCAGAGACTTACAAGTATGGGAATCGGTTGAAAAACCCAGAGGAAAGTATGCAATAGGCACTAAATGGGTATTCAAAAACAAAAAGGATGAAAAAGGAATTATGATCAATAATAAGGCAAGACTGGTGGCTTTAGGTTGCTTACAGGAAGAAGGAGTGGATTTTTTGAAGAAGTTTTTACTGTAGTTTCCAGATTGGAAGCCATTAGAATTTTCTTAGCCTATGCAGCATCAATGAACATAAGAGTATATCAATTGGATGTCAAATATGCATTCTTGAATGGGAAGATTGATAAAGAAGTGTATGTAACACAGCCTCTAGGTTTTGAATATCCAAATTATCCAAACAAGGTGTACAAGTTGAGCAAAGATTTGTATGGACTACATCAAGCGCCTAGAGCTTGGTATGATGAGCTCTTAAATCACCTTGTGGATAATGGATTCTGCAGAGGAGCAATTGACAAGACTCTATTTTACAAAAGAATGAAGAAGGATTTGCTGTTGGTTTAAGTGTAAGTAGATGACATTATTTTTGGTTCAACCAATGAGCAAATGTGCAAGGACTTTGAAGCAGTGATGAAATCCAAGTATAAAATGAGTTCCATGGGAGAGATGAATTTCTTTCTTGGATTGCAAGTTCAGTAGAAAAGTGAAGGAATATTCATAAATCAATCCAAGTATATGCAAGAAATTCTTACCAAATTCAAGTGCCATGACTTAAAGACAGTGTCCACACCAATGGACACTCATGAGAAGATGGTAGCTGATGAAAAGAGGGAGTCAGTAGATCAGCATGAATATAGGACCAAGATTGGATCACTCTTGTATTTGATAGCATCAAGCCAAGATATCATGTTTGCAGTGTGTGTGCGTGCAAGATTTCAGGCAAACCCGAAGATGTCTCACATATTAGCAGTGAAAAGGATTTTCAGATACCTAAAGGGTAAACTAGATTTGGGCATTTGGTATCCAAAAACAGCTCCTTCGACTTGACAGCTTTCACAGATAGTGACTATGATGGTTGCTACAATAGCAGAAAGTCAACCTCAGGAGGTTGTCAATTTCTAGGAAATAGGCTGGTGTCGTGGCAATGCAAGAAACAAACCATAGTGTCAATCTCAACTGCTAAAGCTGAGTGCATTGCTGCATCTGCTTGCTGTGCACAGGTTCTATGGATCCAGAATCAGTTGCTGGATTATGGTCTGAATTTCTTATTCACTCCTATTTTCATAGATAATACTTCTGCTATGTTTATTGTTAAAAATCCAGTTCATCATTCTAAAACTAAGCACAAAGAAATTAGGCATCATTTCATTAGGGATTGCAATGAAAAAGGGTTGATAAAAATGAAAAGGGTTAAAACTACTGACAATTTGGCTGATTTATTCACCAAACCTTTAAACAAAACCAGGTTTCATTTTCTGTTAAAATGCCTAGGAATGATTATGCTGATGAAGTTTGATTGATGACATGTGCTTAGGTGAGATGCTTAATCTGTTTCTAAATGCATGAATGTGAGAAATGTGCTTACTGATTATACTTTGCTTTGCTTGTTGTGATTACTTGCTAGAAAATTGTTGCATGATAAATCTGCATGATCTGATTTGAAGTTGAAAACTGATTTAATCAATTGCTTTGAAATGATATATGGTGATGTTGACTTATTCAGAGTTTCTGTGATTAATATATACTTGAATGAACAATCATTCATCTTGAATGAATGTGTCTGATTGAATGAATTAAATCTCAAAATGTTTGAAAAGTTTGTAAATCAAAATAGATCATTGTTGAAAGACAAAGTTGTTTATAAAATCATATGTGAAATGAATTTTCAAGAGATGTGTTTTTTGAAACAAATTAATGATTTTTGGCTTAGCAAACTGTTTTGGTAATCTCATAGGAGAAATGATAAGAATATTCAGTTATAAGCTTTATAGAAGCTTAAAAAGTTTATAATATTAGAGACAGAATCCAACCTTTGCGAGATGATAGTAAATTTTTTAGTCCCCTAACACATGAATTATAGGCTTAAAAGACTTGTAGTTCAGTCATTAACATTGTATGGTAGCTTTCCATGGTGTGTAGTTGCCTAAGTGATACAAATATAATGACCTTGCTAAGTCTGATCGGGTGATACATTTGAAGATTAAGGTATGGTTTCTTACACATCTCTCCAAATGATAGGCCGAAAGGTAATTATCCAGTCATATACAAGCTTGTTGATGCTATGGTCACCCAAAAATCTCTTTTATTAATATTTGAATAGTTGTATCTATATATATATATAGGGGTGGGTTCTAGTGAAACTCCTCTTAAAGAAAAAACTTAAAAACTCCTAAAAACTTCTAAAAAACTATTTTTAACTTTTTTTTAAAATTTTTTTTGAATTTTCTTTTTTTTCCATCATTCTTATATGTTGTTATTGGTTAAAAAAAAAACAACTTGTCGGTAACCTCGTCGGTATAGTGCGCATGTGTAATAGTGTGCATTGCATATATGCAAAAGTGTTTCTATTGCATAGAATACAACAGTATTGCACATATTTGATACATACTATTGTATATATACAATATAAGACTAATACACACATCGAATACACATTAGTACGTATGTGTAATACAACATTAACGCACATGTGCACCACATCGACTTTTATTTTATTATTATTTTTTTTCATATAATACAATACTACTACACATATACAATAGACAAATATTGAATATATGCAATAAAACACTATTAAACTCAAAAATACATAGTAATACACATGTGTAATACAACGGTATCGCACAGTAATACGTATGTGCATTACAGCGGGTTTTTTTTATTTTTTTTAATTTTTTTTATATTTTTTGAGTGAAATATAAGAAAATATAAGAATAATGGCTAAAAAAAAATTTTGAAAATATTTTTTTATTTTTAATTAAAAATAATTCTTTAGGAGTTTTTAGAAGTTTTTTAGTTTTCTCTCTAAAGGTGAATTTTCTCTTGATCCTCTCCCTATATATATATATATATATAGAGGAGGGTTCAAATGAGAACCACTCCTTTACTTAAAAACTATGAAAACTCCTCTCAACCAATTAAAAAATTTTATTTTTAATTTTTCCTTTAATGCTTATAAGGTTAATTGTGTAATTTGGCACACATTAAATTCAATTTCTTTATTCACTATTCTCGAACTCTCTCTGTAACTTCCATTGACGTCAATTATCAAAAGGAAATTTCCAAAATTTATGTGGCCTTCAATTTCATGCAAATATGCACCACCAACATTCTAAAAGGAAATTGGCAAAATTTAATTAAAATGGGCCAGATTTATTTCTTATTATTGTTATTTAATATAGGTTTTGGCTTTATTTTTTTTTCGTATCCGATCTAAATATGTTATATCTGTGTTCGTTATCTGTAGCCCATGAATATCTAAAAGGAATTGTGTTTGCATAATATATATTTAAACTTAGAATGTTTGATTATCTTGATTTGCATATATGTATTTGAGTTAAATATAGATAATAATTTGAGATATACACATATGTATCCGGATGAAACCATTTCAGGTTACTTTTTATAGGGTTTTTTTTATACATATATGTATCTTACTAAATTTAGAGTTGAAATTCATTGATTACATATATGATTTTTAGTCATTTTCTTTGAAGTTCTTTGTTTTCATTTCAAACAGATTCAATTATATCTTGAGTTACATGTATATATAATTTGTCCTTTTATTGTGTTACATATATGTATCTTACTTTATTTGAGTAGCATACATGCAGTTCTTTGTTACATGAAGAGCACAAATAACACATTATTATTTTATATATATGTAGCTTCTAAATTTAGTTATACATATATGTAGGCCATTAAGTTACATATATGTCTTTTAGTATGACCAGCTTCAAAATACAAAAATATTATAGCTACATATATGTAAACACATATTAACATATATGTAGATGAAGAACCCGATAACAAGTAAACACAAAGAACTTGAAGAATACAAAGAACACGAGAATATGTAGTTTTGGTATAATTATATAGTGTAACTATGGTTTTACATATATGTGACTTTGTTTTATTACTTTGGTGTAAATATGTTGTTACATATATGTATCACCACGGGTGACGTTGATTTATATATGTATGGATAAATATATATATGGTATGTCTGATAACCAAGATGATGGTGAGAATGTAGCTGAAAAAGATGATGGAGAGGGGGAGAAAGAGACTGAAGTTGAAGGTGTTGATGATGTTGTAAGGAGGAAACTCAAGGGGAAAGGTGTGGCACTGACAGAAGAAGACTTACAGCCCATTGGAGCCCCTAAGCCAACTTCTGGAGATGAATTTTTAATGATTGAGCAGTCTGATGATGCTGCCAGAGTTGAGCTGGAGAATGTGATGGAGGTTATCAACTTGAGAAATGCTTAAATTGAAGAAGAAGATATACCTCAAAAAGTGATTGAAACTTTAATTGAAAAGAAAAATAAAGAAGATGAGGTGGAGGCAGCAACGAAAAATTTAAATGAAAATCTTGCTATTTTCATAAGTACTTTCAAAGAAAACTCAGAGCTTGTACCTCAAGTTGTGATTGATGAAGAAAAGAGAGATGAACAAGAAGAAGAACAAGAACAAATGACAAGAGAAGAATATGAAAAGATGGTTTCTGATGCTGTGGTTCTTAGAACGATGAATGATGTGTTACAAAACCCAAGAGAATGGCCTGAAAATGCTGTCAAATGTGTTAGAAAGAGAAAGAAGGACTATGAGCAAATGAAGACAAAGACAAGTGGCACTGATTTTAAGAAGATTGATGATGAAGCCAATCATGAAACTATAGATGAAACGACTGATCTGTTGAAATTTGCTGTTGAAGAGCCAATCAATTCTATGCTATTGAGGCAGGTAGCACCATAATCTGTACCCAAACCTGAAAAATAGCTTGAAACAGAAAAATTAAATGTTACCCCAAAGGCTAAAAGACAAAAATCAAACGCTTCAAAGACCAAGAAAGGAAAGACAATGTCAAAGAAGGTGGCAAAGGAAACAACTGTGGAAGAATTTGAGATGACTGAACCACACATTGAAGCTATTGATAATTTGAATGATGATGATTATGAAGTGTTTGTTGATAAGGAGACTAAAGCTGATAAAGATGAATTGAGATCTCCTCAAGTTCATTTAACTTAAGAGCACAGGACGAATATGCAGGCAAGTCTTGATGAATTAAAAATGAAAGATCCAAGAATAATGACCTTACTCAAATTTGGAAAGAACTTTGAAGCCATAAAAGAATTAAGTGATGCTGATATTGATTATTTGGTTGAAAAGAAGAGCAGAGAAAGTAGGGAAGCTAGAGAAAAGAATTGGAAAAGAGAATTGAATTTCTAAAGACTTTACAGTATGATCCCAAGCACATCCAACTCATGTCAGCTGATGAGATTATAAACTTGGCAGATGGATGGAAGAAAAGGACATGGAAGAGAAACTACTTGATAGTAAATAACTATGTGGTGTCATATTTGAACAAACAAACATTTGAAAATATTAATTGTTTTAGTCAAAAATTAACACAAGTGATTTTACAACCAAATTAGTAAATGGGACTCGGTGCTTGCTTGAAATGAATGTAAAAGATGCTAGAACACAGAGATTTGTTGTGAGGAAAAAACCCGTTATCCTGAGGATAACAAGAAAAAAAAACCCTGGGTAGTGAAAACTATCACCACCAGTTTATTAATAAACTAAAAGTGGTTACAATTAGTGGAGCTCAACTGGGTCGTGATTACAAAGAGCGAGTACTACTAAGTCTCGAGTGATAAAAGTGTGTGAACTGATCCGAGTGTTGCTCTATTTATAATGAAAAGAAGCTAACAACTACGCCTACAAATTAGGAAACAAAAGACTAAATCTAATTAGCCATTAATTCCCCCATTAAGCACGTTTTCCTTCTTGAGCACGTTCTATTAACATCAAGTCCGAGTCTTCAGGGAATAATAATAAATCTCTTGACCTGGTAAACAAGGAAAGACAGCAGACAAATTGTTATTTATACAATATATTTAGGATATCTGTTACCTTGGATGATACCATATCTTGAAGTTATCCTGAACATACTACTTGCTGAGGATACCAAAAATCTAAGCCCTAACAATTGTCCCCAAAATTAACGGCTGTTAAAATGGGGTACAGCTGTTAATTTTTGAATTCTGCATGAGTGACAGATCTTGCTGCACGTTTCGTTAATCCTGGTAATCAATAAACCCCAGATTGTCCATATAACTACCCGGATAAATAATGCATTTCTTCACCCGTTCCTTTATCCAGGTAATTTCTTCTTTCTTTCTCTTCTTTATCTTCACGAAATCATGGCTCCAAAACTTCACCCTTCCGGCATTGAGGATTTTGTGTCTCAAAATCTCCTCACAAGTCCTACGAGTGAGATATCTACATTTAGCAACACCGATATTACGAATCTTAAGTCTCAAGGTTGTTTCCCACCGGGAACTGTTTTTAGACCCTTTGATGCTGTCGTTTCTTCTGATCTTGTTTTAAGAACCTGGATCTGCTTTCCGTATTTTCCGTTTAAAATCGGTTTTTCTTACCCATTTCTGGCCTTTACCACCGAGTTCTTTATCAGAATTGGTCTTAGTTTTGTCCAAACCATGCCCATGGTTTAGAGGACCTTGTTCGTATTGGAAAGATTAATCGCCGACCATGCCCTTGATTTCACCCTTTCTGAACTTGCTTCTGTGTATGACCTTCGAAGCCACGGTTCCTCAAGATACCTTCTCAAAACCAAATCCGGCCATACCCCACTTGTCTTGAAAAACACCCAAAATAATGACCAGTGGAAGAAACAGTTCTTTTTTGTTAGGAGAGATTCTCTTCCTCATCCCGACAACCTTCCATATCTTTGGGTCACCAAAAGTAGGATAGACTATCTTGAAGATGTATGCTGATATATTTGTAACTGATATGCTTATGTCTTTGTTATTTGCAGCTTTGAAGTTCTTTGATATTTCCCCTCCCACCAAAGAGACTAAGAGCAAGCTAAAATCTTTCTTTCTTATTGACGAGGAAGAAAGGACGTTTTGCTTCAAGTCAAGCCTCCAAGAGCCATCGCCGTTAGTAGGCTCTGTTATGTCTGGTAAGACATATGGAAATGTTAAAAAAAATTTAAGGGTTACAGATACTAACCTGTATTTTCGTAGGCAAATCCGCTTCGGTTTTTGTTCTGAACGATATTGACAGCATGGTCTCCATCCGTAGCTCCAAGAAAAAGGAAGCCGCTCCCGTTCCCCAGCCTAAACCCGAAAGCAGTTGTGCCAAGGGTTCAAAAAAGAGGAAGACCCAGGATACCTCCGACTCCTTTCCGACATGTGATCTTGAGTTCAACCAGGTATGTCTTCATATTTTATCCTTATATCATGTAGATAATGTATGCTAAGGATATTTTGATTTGAGTAGGGGCTAGAATTGTTATCCTCCAAATTCAACGATCTCCATCATGAACTCCTTGAGGCCAACACTCGTATTGTTGAGATGCTAAAAATTGGGACTGCTAAGACTAATGTTCTCGACAAAAAGAGCAAGGAGAACGAGGACCTGAAGCAGGAGCTCGCATTGCCCAGGAGGGAGTTGGTTCACCAGGAGGCAAGTGCTCTAATGAGGATCTAAGAGGTTGCTAAGGGAGCCAAAAATCTGTAACGCTCGCTATTTTTTGGTCCAAAGATGCAAAGCTTGTAAATTATGTATATTTCTCGGGAGTTATCCGGTGTTCCTCGATGACCTTATCATCTTTCGGTACGTTAAATCCATTTACTTTCTTACAACTTCCTGCTGACTTCCAACTCTAAGGACTAAAGTCTAACATTTTTTATTAAAACACAAAACCCTAGCCCCCCCCCCCCTTCTCCTTTCTAAGATCGGCGACCAGCAGCTCCCCCCACCCTTCGATTTTCTTTTTTGCAGCCAAGGTTTGAGCATAAAACTTCAATTGAAGGTAAACCAGGTGGTTGTCCAATTCAGCGGTTTCGGGACTGTTTTGGTTGAGGTTTTACACCAAAATCTTCCTAGGTATGTCTAGTATAACATACTTTAAAATCATATCCATTGGTGTTCGTTTGATTGGTCAACTAGTTGTAGTTTGAAAGATTGCTTTCGGTTGGCTAGAATGGTAGATTGTTGCGTTTAACGCGAGGTATGAAGTAAGCGATGACCAATTCAGTTCGGATAGCTTCGGTTTAGTGTACGGGCTGTTGGAAAATGATTTTTATAAGTATTGGGGCTGAATTGGTTGTCGGTTACTCAAATGGGTCGGTACAACGCGTATTCGTGTTTATTGAATAGTTAGTGCGTTGTACTTACGAATTACCGACCCATTCGACTCGTGTAGCGTCGTGTGGACTCGTTGGCTGAGAATTTATCATAATGGGTCCACACGAGGCTGAGTTGGATGTTAATTGCCTAAACGACTCTTAAACGCACGTGTTAGTTCACCTAGTGCTTCTGGGGGTAATTTGGGAATTCTTTACTCCCGGGATTATCTATGGGTCGTGTTGGTAAACTTAAGGCCCTGGGGGCTGTTATGATTGAGTTTGATGAGGTCGAGGCTTTAGGTAACTCGAAGAATGTTAAAACGTCTCGTATAATAAACGAGTCCTTTCAATGTCATTAGTATTGTTTGTATGTAATCCGACAGGCGTTTGAGTTTTGGGGATACTTAGGGGTCCTCTAGCTTGTGGTGAAATCGTGCCTTGTGTCAGGTGAGTTCATGATGCCCCTTTTTACTCTTTTTAAGTTTTTGGGCTAGCATGCACACCTAAGCGATTTTGCTTGATGAACCGTTTAAATTACTTTGTATGGGCTTACTTGTATAGGGTAGGCCTTGGGATGATGTTATTGTATGTTTGTACGTATGTTTGTACATATATTATTGTATGGCCAATAATTGGCGATGTTATTTAGTCGTTATCGACAAAGGATGTTTACGTATGCCTACTTTGTGTTTGCATACGTTGGATGAGATGTTACGTGTTTGGGTTGTACGTGTGCTCGACCCTGATGTTATTACTTGGATGATATCTATATGGATATAATTATATGGATTTTTATATATAATTATAAGTATGATTACTTATTATTGATGATGGCCTAACTGTTGTATCCCGTTTTATTTTAAAACTCTTGGAATGATTATGATTATTATAATTTTTGATGTCAATTATTAAAACTTGAACTCACTCAGCAGCTCAAGCTGACTTTGTGTGCATTTTAGTGTGAGTTTCAGGTTATGAGGAGGAAGCATTACTGCTTGGACGTGCACGAAGCTACTTTGACGGTGGAGGTCATACTTAGTCGGAAGTCTTAATAATGAACATTTTTCTTTTAAAGTTTTTTTAAATACATTGAAAGTTGGTTTTGGGCATAATTCGCAGGTTTTGGGAACTTGTTTTAATAATTATGATTTTCCACTAAATTATACTCTGAATTGGTTATTTTAATGGAATGAACTGTTTTTGAGTTTAAGTATTTTTGTAAATATTTAGTATGAATACCAACTGTAGGATTCCCGGGATTCGGGGTCTTACAAAATCCGCGGCGATCTCGATCTTTCAGTCTCGTCTCAAGATGGCTAAGGAGGCCAAGGATGCTGGTGTCGACACTCCTTTCTAGGATGTGGCTGCTTGGTAGAGAGTTTTGGCAGAGCTTAATGGTGAAAGTATGGAGGAGGCTGGTCCGAGTGGAGCGGAGAAGGCAGCGGAGGAGGTTGTGGAGGTGGCGATCAAGGATGCGGTGAAGGCAGTTGGTGATGGAGCACAATTGGGCGATGATAGCGGTAAAGAAAAGGCTTGTGCCCAATTTTTTAAGGTTTATAGGTTTGTTTGTGGTTTGATGTTGGGTTGTTTGTTGAACAATTTTTATTTTCCTGTCTTGAACAAGTAAGCTTAGGATATCTGACAATAAGGAGACATAGGTGGAGGGATCTTGAGTTACAAGACGAAGCCTATGTTTTCCTGACCATAACTGTATGATGATGCCTGGTGGAGGGATCTTCCACTTGTTGAAGATGAAGCCTAGGCATTGTCTTTTTGTTTATCTGCACTTAACGTTAGAAATGACACAATCTTTTGGCTTAATCATTGTGTTCTACACGTATGCCATTTTTAGATAATTTATCTGAATAAGTTTTGATTAGAATATGTTTATGAAACATTTTCATCTTTTTGAAACAAGATATCTCGAAGATAAAGTATCCTGGGAATATACTTCTTGTATATTTTAAAGATTATATAGAAAGTTTATCTTTAGGACTCTTCATAAAGCGCCTTGAGGATAATGTATCCTGAACATAAAATATTTTAAGGATCATATGTTTTTAAAACTTATAAAATATCTTAAGGATAATACATTCTTATGCCTTGTGTGAGTTGTTATAATCAAACCAAAAGTTCATATCTTTGAAATATAAATTATGCAATAATACTAAGTGTGAAGAGTACCTTCATTTGTAGATTTATAAATCTAATAAGCTTACATATGATGTCCCCAATTGTTGATCCTGTTACATGCTATGCTTTTGGAATTTTAAAAACAACTTAGTAACATCTTTACACTTAGCGACCTGGCCGATCTCCGACCTGCTAAAACAAAGTGAGATAATTCTGTCGATAAAACCTATTTACTGGCGATAAAGCGTTTTTACTGGCGATAAAGCGTTTTTACTGGCGATAAAGCCTCTTTGCTGGTGACAAGGACTTTACTTGAGAGACATGAAGATGTCTAAACCTTAGATAAAACTGGGGAAAGTGCCAAACGTAAGGACATGAAAATGCCAAAACTTTTGATAACATGAAAATGTTATAAACCTTAGATAACATGAAAATGTTATAAACCATATGTGTGACACGTCTGCCACTTATATTAAGGATTCGATATATAGCCAACAACAAACGGATTATCAGCTAGTCTGGTCCGCCTGCCTCGAACTATATTCAAATCATCGTGCACTTCAGGCGGGGTGTTACCCAATTCGTTAGAAAGGTGAAGACCTTTAAACCTTAGAAGATATCATGGATATCATATTCGTATGGGAGGTGATCAACCTCTAACTGTTGTCAAGATAATGTATCCTTACGATAACTGCAAAACACTAAACTCTTGATGAGGGGTGGGTGTTAGCCTGGCTAACACCCCTCTGATGCTTAAGTCAGTAAACTTAATAAGGATATAAAAAAGTTTAAATATGTAATAATGTAAAAATAAATAAGGGAACATACCTTTATCCTGAAATGTTAAGGATACAAACATACCAGTTAAGGGTACTAGCAAAAATATGTCATAAGACGAATAGCATTCCAAGCTCTTGGTATAGAGACACCTTCCATAGTGATTAACCTGTAGGCCCCTTTACCTGCTTCCGAATCGATTAAGTAAGGACCTTCCCACTTTGGAGCTAGCTTTCCATCTGCTGGATTAGTGATATTCTTAAATGCCTTTCTTAACAACATATCTCCTACTTGAAATCTTCGAATTCTGATGTTCTTATTGTAGGACTTGGCTATTATTTGTTGGTACGCTGCCATTCTGATTTTGGCAAGATCTCTGAGTTCATCAACAGTGTTAAGGTCTTCAGTGAGGCTTTTATTGTTGGACTCAATATCTTGGATGTTGGTTCTTGCTGTGGGGATCACCATCTCTGTAGGGATAACAGCTTCGGCCCCAAACACCAAAGAGAAAGGTGTTTGTCCCGTTGCATTTTTTGAAGTGGTCCTATCAGCCCAAAGAACAAATGATAGTTCTTCAGCCCATTTTCCCTTCTTGGACCCCAATTTTTTCTTCAAATTGTTGATTATAATCTATTACTTGACTCTGCCTGACCGTTGGCTTGAGGATGTACTGGATTTGAAGTCGCCATCTTGATTCCCCAACTTTCACAAAAGTTGGTTGTCCTGCTACCAATGAACTGCGAACCATTATCACAAATGATCTCGGCCGGGATACCGAATCTTGTTAGGATATTGCGCTTGATAAATGAGATCACATCTTTCTCTTTTACTTGGATAAACGCCTCAGCTTCGATCCACTTGGAGAAGTAATCTGTCATGGCCAGCATAAAGACTTTTCCACCAGGAGCCTTGGGTAGCTTTCCCACAATATCCATTCCCTATTTCATAAATGGCCACGGGGATACAACAGGATGTAGTGGTTCAGCTGGTTGATGCAATATGTTGTTGTGTCTTTGGCAAGCATCACACTTCTTGGAGAAATTCATTGCATCTTTCTTCATTGTTGGCCAGAAGTAACATGTCCTCAGTATATTGGATACTAAGGCTCTGCCCCAGTGTGGTTTCCACAATCACCTTCATGTATATCATTGAGAACTTCTTGTGCTTCTTGATATTCCAAGCACCTCAAGTAGGGACCTGCAAGTGACTTTCTATACAAAATATCATTTAGGATAGTATACTGGGTTACCTTCATTCGGAAAGCTCTGGGATTTTCTCCTTCTGGAATCTCGTTGTCATGAAGATACCGTATTATGGGACGAGTCCAGGATATCAAATTGTCTTCGAGTTTTGAAGTCTCCATGACTTTGTGGTTTTCCTTTTGTTGGTGCATAGATGTCAGTAGTTCATATGTCTAATGTCTGTAATCGAGTCTGTAATATTGTTTGTGTATTTGTTTGTAAAAGCGAAGTTGTTGACAAGTTCGCTTAGGCGAACTTGTTAACCAAGCGAAGTTGTTGACAAGTTCGCCTAGGCGAACTTGTTGAACGAGCGAAGTTACGGACAACTTCGCCTGAGCCGAAGTTGTCGTGTATTTATATAGTTTACAGTTTACTGTTTACGTGTTAGTTTTTTGGTCGATCGAGTTGGTTAGTTACGTGTAATTCAGTAAGTCTATTGACGTGAGGTCGAGAGTCTGTAAGTATCACTGTTCGAGTTATCAATATAACGTGAGTTTTGTTCGTATCGTGTGTACGTGTGCTTGTGTTCTACGTCCGTAACGATCTACACAGGGATTCCGCACCTGTGTATATCGGGATATCTCGTGTGATCCGTCCAGGGAACATACAATTGGTATCAGAGCTTTTGCTCGATTGTGTGGTTCGGGATATTCACGCGGGTGTAGAATTCGTTCCATTTCGGGTATTACCGGGACGAGTTTTTGGTGCTTTTGCTCATTCTAGCTTCCTACCAGTGTGTTTAAGCCTTTAAACCGTCAAAAACGTCGTTAAAATCCGTTTTTCAGATCTGCAGAAAGTTTAAGTTCGTCAGGCGAAGTTGCTGTTCATCAGGCGAAGTTGCCGTCAAGATACGTAGGGTTTCAGCGAAGATATAAGGAGAAGCGAAGTTATTTACAACTTCGCCTACCTCCTCAACTTCGCCTAACTCAGCGAGGTTCTCCTCAAGTTCGCCTAGCTCAGCGAAGTTCTCATCAAGTTCGCCTACTCTCTAAGTTCGCTTACCCTAAGCGAAGTTATTCTTAACTTCGCCCAGTCACGCGAATTTAAGAAGAATCCAGCGAAGTTATTACTTAAGCGAAGTTATCCTTAACTTCGCCTAGAGTACTGTTTCGAAGAAATTTTTTTTAACTTCGCCTACTCAGAATTTTTCGGGTTTCTTAGTCTTCAAGAAGGATGTCGTCGATCAACATTTCGGAGCTTGTCAAGATGGAAGTTGAAGCGGGGTCAGCTACAAATGCCCCAAGGTTGCTGAAGGGAACCGATTTTGTCGCGGGAAGAATCGGTTCATACAATACGTTAAGTACCAGGATGCGAAAATGTGGGTATGCATCCAAGATGGATATATTCCACCAATCATGGAGTATGAGGGTCGAGACCAAATCAAGAAATACAGTAAAATGGAAGAGGAGGAGAAGAAGATGTATGAAGCCGAAAGCAAGGCTCATGCTGCAATCACAATGGCTCTTCCACAGGAGATCCTCCATACGTTCAGAAAGTATACATCAGCTAGAGAGCTTTGGGAAGCTCTTGAGAGCAGATTTGAAGGAAATGTAGGTATTCGGGCTTCAAAGATAAAGTTGCTCAAGACTCAATTTTCAGTCTTTAAGTACTTAAAGAACGAATCTCTGGATGACATTATCACTCGATATTATCATCTAATGACTGAATTGAGTAACTACTCCATTTCATATCGAGAAGAAGAGATTGTGGAAAAACTTCTCGATGCTCTCCCACCAAAATGGGAGATGTATACTGTACTAATGAGGGAAGACAAGGACTTCCCTACTTATGATCTTGAAACCGCTGTCAACAAGCTCAGAACTTTTGAGCTTAATATGGTAAAAAAAAAGAAACATCTATGGATCAGGTTCAAGATCCAGGCATGTACGGTGCGAAAGTAAACTCCAATGCAAGTTCAAAGACTGATTCTGCCGCCTACTACTCGAAAGGTGAGTCGGGTGCCAATACTTCACAGGAGGGGCATGTGTCAGTAAACTCAAATGGGGATGTTTGCTTTGTTGCGGGTGGATCAAGTGGTACACAACAGACAGCAAGCAAGAGTAGTGGATCTTCAAGTTCCTCAAGCAATAATTACTCTAAAATGCCAATGAGCGTCAAATCTGCTGAAGAGCAGTTTGGCCTCTATGCTTCATTTATTGCTTCATATGAAAACTATATTCAAGGAAAGGTGGTTGATCCAGCGATGCTGGATGAAGACTATGACCAGATCGATGCTGATGATCTGAAGGAAATGGATTTACAATGGCAGATGGCCATGATAGTGAGGAGAGTGAAGAAGTTTATGAGAAAGACGGGGAGAAAGTTTGTTGGTGGCAGGCCAGGGTTCGACAAGTCTAAGGTGAGGTGCTATAACTGTCAACAAAACGGGCACTTTGCCAAAGATTGCAGAAAAGAGCGAGTTGAACGTGGTCAGGGCCGGTCTGCACAGCACACTGGGAGTACTAAAGAAGTCAATGCCATGCTGTCCAGAGAAGCAGGTGAATACAACTGGAACCTGCATTCGAATGAAACTAGTGAACAGGCAAATATGGCTAAGGTTGAGAATGAAGAACGTGAGAAGACTACCGGAGAAGAGAAAGCTACTGGTAAGGAAAAAGCTTTCATGGCAGATAACAATGATCAACTCTCCGAGGTAAGTTCTAAATCTTTTTGTACTAAATGTGAGAATTTGTCTGAGCAACTTGCTACCATAACTGATCAGTATGTTCGTTTAGATGCTGAATTTAAAACTCTTAAAGAAGATCATCACTTTACGAAAGCAAGAGAAAACAGTTACAAAGTTAAAATAAAAGCATGTGAAAAAGATGTTAAAAGCTTAAAAACAAAACTTGCTGAAAAAATTGAAGTAATTGATCTAAGTTATGAGGTTTTAGAAGAAAAGACTAAACTGATTGCTGAACGAGAAAAGCAGATTGCTGACCACCAGGTGAAAGTGGTGGAACTGAACCGAAAACTTGAGCAGTTCCGAAATTCCTCAGCTATTCTTGATCACCTTGTTAGTGATCAAGGTACCTCTACAAAGAGGGGAGGAATTGGTTATCACGAGGTTCCACCACCTTATAACCACAATTACACTTTTAACCCTAGTGTACAGAAATCTGTTGATTTTGAAGTTCCTCAGACAGTTCCAATCAAGGTTACGAGTAAAGAACCAAGTGTTAGTAGTGGCGAAACGAGTTCGCCTGTTTCAAGTGTGAAGATTTCTGTTACGAGTCCAGTCTCATCAGATTCGGATAAGTTGTCCGAATCGGGTAAGACAAAAGAGAAGGTAGTGTTACCCACTGGTGGAGAAAAAGATAAAACTTTTAAAAAGAATACTCCACTCAACCCGTACGTCCCACCTTATGTGAGACGAACGGCCGGTAACACAGCCTCTACATCCAAAACAACATTTGAAAAGAAAATGGAGTATAGGTGTTGTTTTAGGTGTAATAAGTTAGGACATCTTGTTGCAGATTGTCCTCTGACGCCGAAATTCAGAGGCGTGAGGCCTATTAAAACTGAGCATAAGTCTAACGGTAATTTTAATACTGCTAAAAATGAAAACCCTTCAAAGTTTCGAAATGTAACTAATTCAGGTTTTCACAGAAACACACCTCAGTTTAACAATGCTAATAACCAAACCACAAGATATAATACTTTCAATATACATAGGTTTGGAAGGCCTCACACTCAATTTCCAAGGAGATTTCCTAATAGGACTGACAGGAATTATCCAGATGCTAACTTTGGAAAGCAGAAGTACGGGATGTATAGATCCAAGACCAATTGGTCTTGGGTCCCTAGATTCTAATCCTTTGCTTTATTGTGCAGGAACAGTTGAACAGGGATGCCCACAGTCTTTGGATTGTAGATAGCGGCTGTTCCCGGCACATGACGGGTAACAAATTTTTGTTGCACGACTTAAAACCTGTTCAAGGAGCGAGAGTTAGTTTTGCTGGTGAAAGTGGAGGAAGAATTACTGGAAAAGGAACGGTGTCCAATGGGAAAATGACACTTGAGAATGTGAACTTTGTAGAAGAGTTGAAGCACAATCTGCTGAGTGTGTCGCAGATTTGTGATAAGGAGTACACTGTTCATTTCACGAAGAATGAGGCGATCGTGTTGAAGTCTGGTTTTCAGATACCAGACGAGTGGATAGTGATGACAGCTCCACGTGATACAAATACTTATGTGATGGATATGAGGTCTACTGAAATGGCCACGGGAGAATCATGTTTAATGACGAAAGCAAGCGAATCGGAATCCGAACTATGGCACATGAGGATGGGGCACATTCATCTTCGAAAGATGAACCACATTGTCAAAAATGGGCTTGTGATGGGCGTTCCCTTGAAAAGTTTTAACTTTGAAGACAAATGTATAGCATGTAAGAAGGGAAAGCAACACAAGAAATCCCATCTCACCAAGAAGGTCAACTCTATTGCCAGTACTCTAGAACTGCTTCACATGGATCTCTTCGGTCCAGTGAATGTAAAAAGTCTAGGAGGTACTTCTTACTGCTTGGTGATCACTGATGACTACTCGCGATATTCGTGGGTATATTTTCTGAAATCGAAAGATGAGACGGCTCAAATGGTGAAGAATTTGATTACCAAAGTTGAGAACGTCATGAGTAAAACAGTAAAATTCATCAGAAGTGACAATGGGACGGAGTTCAGGAATTTTGAAATGGAGATCTTCTGTCTTCAGAAAGGAATTGAACATCAATACAGCGCTCCGTATACTCCGCAACAGAATGGAGTGGCTGAAAGGAAGAACCGAACTTTAATTGAAGGAGCCAGGACTACGCTGGCAGATTCGAAGCTTCCTGTGATGTTCTGGGCTGAAGCAGTTGCTACAGCCTGCTATGTTCTGAATAGAGTGTTAACCGTTAAGAGACTTGGTAAAACATGTTACGAGCTTATGCATGGAAGGAAGCCCAACTTGAGTGGTCTTGAACCATTCGGGTCCCCTTGTTCGATCTTGAAGACAAACTCGAAATTTGGCGAAGTAGCCGATGAAGGAATCTTAGTCGGTTATGTTGTTGGTACTCCCAACAGACGTGTCTTCAATACTTCGACCTGCAAGGTGGAGGTGGTGTGTAACACTGACATCACAAGTTACCAACCGCCAAAACCCAGCAATGGACCTGCTGAGCTTTTCGACTATGTTAAGCTTTTTAAGTCGTTTAACGTACCGGATTTGGAGATTTCTGAAGAAGAAGAAAGAGCTGCGACGAAGATGATACTCGATGAGGAAGAAAATCTATTGCAAAGACAGCTGATTGATAAGTGTCAACCTTCCTCATCAAACACTATTGGTACCCCTGCTGCCTCAACTGAAGAAGAATTTATCAATCCTTTTCACTCTCAGCATGAAACAACCATTGATGAGATCTCTTCTAATTTGGAAGATAATTTGCATGTCGGTTCTGTTCCGACCACGAGAATTCATAAAGATCACCCTTTGGATAATGTGATTGGTGATATGTCCTCAGGTGTACAAACGAGAAGCAGCTTGAATGAACACACCTGTGTTTATACAAGCATTAAGGAGACAGCAGTAATCAATGAATGCCTGTATACCTGCTTTATAAGCCAGATTGAACCGAAGAATTATCAAATGGCTTTAAAGGACAGCTCGTGGGTCGAAGCCATGCAAGAAGAGTTGGCTCAATTCGAGAAGATGGAAGTTTGGACTTTGGTTGAAAAACCAAAGAATGTGCATGCGATAGGCACAAAATGGGTGTTCAAGTGCAAGAGAGATGATAAGGGGATCATTATAAGAAACAAGGCGAGGCTTGTCGTGAAAGGTTTTAATCAACAAGAGGGGATTGATTATAACGAAGTGTTCGCTCCTGTCGCTAGGTTGGAAGCCATAAGATTGTTTTTGGCGTTTGCTGCTTATGAAAAGATGAAGGTGTTTCAGCTAGATGTGAAGAGTGCGTTTTTAAATGGGAAAGTTGATGAGGTTGTGTATGTTGAGCAACCTCCGGGTTTTCCTGACCCAGACTATCCAGATCACGTGTACAGGTTGAGCAAGGCGTTGTATGGATTACATCAGGCACCTCGTGCCTGGTATGCAACTTTATCGGATTACTTGCTCGAGAATGGTTTTGAAAGAGGGAAAATTGATAGCACTTTGTTCTTCAAAAGAGATGGAAGCGACTTCCTGCTGGTACAAGTCTACGTGGATGACATTATATTTGCTGCGTCAAAAGTCTCCATGTGTCAGGAGTTTGAAGCCGTCATGAAGAAAAGGTTTGAAATGAGTGCTATGGGTGAACTAACTTTCTTTCTAGGATTGCAGGTTGATCAGAGGAAGGACGGGATGTTCATTCATCAGACGAAGTATGTTCATGATGTGCTCAAGCGCTTCAAGATGGAGGACAGTTCTCCATATGATACTCCAATCTGCGTCAATCACAAATTGGGTGCTGAAGTAGACGGTGATGCAGATGTGGACCCAACTCAATATCAGGCAATAATAGGTTCTTTAATGTACTTAACTGCATCTAGGCCTGATATAATGTTTGCTGTTTGTCTTTGTGCACGTTTTCAGGCAAATCCAAAAGAATCTCATTTGAAAGGTGCAAAGAGGATACTGCGGTATCTCAAGGGCAACCCGAAGCTGGGGTTGTGGTACCCGAGAGGAGGAGACTTGGAGCTGGTCGCTTACACAGATTCTGATTATGGAGGGTGCAATCAGAGTCGGAAGTCAACAACTGGAGGATGTCAGTTTCTTGGTGGCAGATTGGTGTCGTGGCAATGCAAGAAGCAGACTTCAGTCGCAATTTCAACCTGTGAGGCAGAATATATGGCAGCATCCAACTGCTGCTCTCAGGTTCTTTGGATACAACAACAGTTGCGCGACTATGGTCTGAATTTCTTACTTACTCCTATTTGCATTGATAACACTGCTGCTATCTCAGTAACTAACAATCCCGTGAAACATAGTAAAACTAAACACATTGACATACGTCATCATTTCATACGGGATTGTGCTGAGAAGAAACTGATAATTCTTGAAAAGGTGGATACGCTTGATAATTTCGCTGATTTATACACTAAAGCGTTTGACAAATCCAGATTTCAAAACCTTATTGAACTGAATGGGATGATCAATCCCGAGTAACCATGCTTTTCTTGTGTTATTTTATTTAAAAAAAAAAAAAACGTCACTAATCGCTTAAAAATATGTCGGTTACATCAGTTTGAAGGACTTGTCTTCGGATATGTTTTGGTCCTCATTTTCTACTTGTATACTTTGAGGATAGCCATTAACCAGATTACTGATAGTGACCGGGGCGGTTTATGATGAGTTTTTCATACCATCGCTTAAAATTAGTCGATCATACTTAGTTAGAAGGACACATTCTAGTATGTGGTCGGTCCAGCTGATCCATTGGATCTTCGGGATAGCCGTTTACCTGAAGACTTTGTTTTGGTCGGGGCGATGAATGTTAAAATTTTTTCTTATGGGAAATGAAATTATTTTTCAAGTCTGTTACTTCGTAAGAAGTTCGTTAGCTATGTTTAACAGAAAATTGATCCAACCTTGGAAAATGATAGATATACTAATTCTGTGTGCTTAACTAGTGAAGTTATTAGGCTTAAAAGGCTTTAGGACAGTCATTGTATGTCATGGTAACTTTTTATGGTGCGTAAAAGTAGACGTGATACAAACTAACTTCACTTGATTTTACGTGAAAACTCCTTAAGAGTTTTGCATGTCTTCAGATATATCTTTCCGTATGATAGGCAGAAAAGCGATTACCCAGTCATACACGAGCCTATGTGTGTTCTGATTCCCGTGAAGATAGCTTCTCAAGATACTGCAGTGATCCAGATTCGGGACTTGCAGTTAATTTCTACTTTGAAGTCTATGTTTATTTCAAAAATATATATATATATATATATATATATATATATATATATATATATATATATTTGGAGTTATTGAAACATATTAGTGATGATAAAATCAAGACTTTTCAATCTTAAAGTAAGAAGAAGAACGGGAAACAGATGAAGTGTACTTACAACTTAATCAGACACTATGGGTCGAAGTCAATTCGGGGTGACTTGGGGAAAGCCAAATACGCATTGAGGATAGATAGGAGGCATCAATATTTCTGAGTTGTTGCCCACTTAAATTTTGAGGCATAATTGAACCTAACTCGTATCACAGAAACGATGAAAACCATCTTAAGTATATTACCTGCTTACAACCTGTCTCTATATGTCATAATACAGCTAAACATGGATCTATGTGACAGTCACGAAATTAGTATGATTCCTGTTCGGATCTTTTCTAAAACGTAGCAGTCCCTATCGAGACTGAAATTTGATCCCTTATACTTTAAACTTTTAAAGTTTTTGTACTTAGATAGTTTTATGATTTTTTAACTGGTTACTTAGAACTGATCATGTCATTTATTTCTTAATGGGAAGTTTTAAAGAGTTAATTGAAAAATGTTCAAATTATAAGGTTTGATATTGTAAATATATAGGCGATGTTGTTGAACAGGCGAAGTTGTAGTTAACTTCGCCTAGGCGAAGTTATCCGTAACTTCGCCTGAATAACTCCGCCCATATATAAGGATTATCAACAGTCTTTCCTGTTCAATAATCTCAATTTCAGCGAACTTATCTTATTCACAGCGAACTTATACTAATCCTTTGTGTTATCTTGTTCTTCGATTTCAAACCGATCTAAAGGTTGTTAGGGTTCGTTTATCACATGTTATATGTTCTTTGATTAATCTAAGGTTGTTTCGACAACCGGGTTATTAACCTCGGACCATCGGTTTTGAAACCGACTTTCATAACTTGTGTTTTAACGTGTTGATATACATACTGATCGTCAACATGTCCTTAAAACTTGTGTTTAAGAGTTCTTAATCGTCCAAACTAGCCGAATCATCAACTGCACGTTGTTCCATAATTCCTAACTGCCGCCGATTCAGATTCAGGCGAAGTTAGGGTTTAGGCGAAGTTGTCCGTAACTTCGCCTGGAGCTTAAGTTCGCCTGAGGCGATGTTATCCGTAACTTCGCCCAAAGCTTAAGTTCGCCTGAGGCGAAGTTAACCGTAACTTCGCCTGTAACTTAAATTCGCCTGAGGCGATGTTGTGATGAGGCGAAGTTAACATTAACTTCGCCTATATCATTTTTACTTAATATTAATTAGACGAACTTAAAGCTGAAGCGAAGTTGTTCCCAACTTCGCCTCAACTTTAACTTCGCCTATACAGAGTTTATCACAACTTCGCTCATGGTAACAAAGCGAACTTGTGCTATGTCTTTATGTCGTTCTAACTTGGTTAGTTTGTTGCAGATATGGCTGCGGTAGCTGGTGCTGGAGGTGCAGGAGGAGATGATGGTGACAATCAGAGACAATTTTTCCCGGGTCACAATATGTACATTACACTTGACCCGGAGGCGAGCGGTGTGGACGATTACCGCGAGATCATAACTTTCCTCCTACGCTCGAGGATTTTTCATGCCATCACCAACACTCTGCCGATATCTCTACCGAATATCGAAGACTTCTGGCAGACGGTCGAATACGACTGTCGTGTTGAGCCCCCGGTCATGAGAGCGACGGTGAACAATCAACAAGTTCAGTTCAATTCTGAACAGATTCGGGTGGCATTAAGGTTTGGTGAAGAGACTAGGGATGACCCTACTGAGTTCGTTGCTCCCTTTCGTGATGGAGCGTTTCTCCGAATGGGCTGTTCTGGTCCATTAGGAGATACCCAGAGGAGGAAGGGTTTCCTTCTAGATCAGTGGCGCTTCCTCATGCACGTTATGATAGTTTGCATGTCTGGGAGGAAGGCGGGCACTGACGGTATGGGTGCGACCATGCAGTCTGCAATGACTGCACTGACCTATAACAAACGTTATAGCTTCAGTCAAATGGTCTTCTACGAGATTGATAGACAAAGGAGGGCGATGTCTCGGGAGCGGTTCATTATGTACCCACGGTTCATCCAGATGATATTGAACCATGTCGCTCCGACTCTACCTCAGAGACGCCCGATAAGATACGTGGAATCGGTGAGCAAACGTATCTTTGCTCAATGCCGCACTTCGAGTGCGAGGAGCAACCCTGAACGTCGTCCCAGGCATACTCCTCTGTTTGGGTTTTTAATCAACCCAGAGTATGTTCCTGCTGGTGGGGACGAGTTCAGAGATCCTCAACAGCGACAGGCAAGAGCAACTCAAGCTGTTCCTGCTCCTGCTGTGCCTGTTGTGTCTGCTGCAGAGGATATTGATCTTGACGCTGTTTTTGGAGGTCAAGGTTATTTTGATATGGATCACGTTGAAGAGGTGCAGGTCTCGGCTGCACAAGGTTTGGGTGTGAGTATGACTAGAGCAGCTACGTCGATGGCTGACTCCGATTTGGATGAGATTATGAATGAGGGGAGACGGTTGATGGTGTCTCGAGAGAGAACGATAGGGAAGAGAAAGAGAACGGAGGATGATGATGAGTCAGAGGAGGAAGAAGATATACATAAGCTGATAAGAAGATCAAGACGGGAGAGGACAGGTGCTGGCATGGGAGCTGGAGAGACTTCAAGGACTGTACGTTTTGCTCCGGCCGCACTGTCTGGTATGTCTATTGTTCCTTCCTCTGTACAGGTGACAAGTTCAAGCACTGCGGATGTTCCCGTGGTGGCTACATCATCGGCTGGCATTCCATCCATCACTGCTATCCAGACGTCGACTCCGGAGATCGTGTCTCTACCGCCTCCAACGCTTACTCAGTCGGTGGTAGCTGCACGTTTTGTGGAGTCAACGGTCGTTACTGCTGCAGGGTTATCAGGTATGGTACCACCTGCGGTTACGCCTGCTTCTGGTGTCTCGCCTTCGCCTATGTCAGACTCAGAGAGAATAGCTTCACTAGAGCGGATCGTGGCAGAGCAATCGAAGACTATTCAAAGCCTAGTGGAAGCAAATCAACTACAGACATCCCTCCTGGTTGAGCATGGGAAGATTATAGATGCCTTGAAGGAGTTCTTGGCATCTCAGGGGGAGATGAGCTGTAAGGGCGACGAGCTCAGAACGAAGAAGAGAAACGACAAAGACGATGATCCCAATGCATCGAAAGATGCAGGTGGTGAGCTGCCAAGAACTTCTCAAGCTCTTGGTACTTCCACAACTGAGGGGGAGTCTACCGACGCGGCTGGTGGTGATGATGTGGTATTAGTTGAGGATGACGTGATTGATGCGTTGAAGGAGCTTGACGATGACATGTTCAGCGACGATGTGTTGTTTGATGAAGATGTGCTGCCGAGTGATGTGATTGAGAAGATCGGTGAGCAGATTGTGATTGAAGATGGGATAGAAGAGGGGGAGATAGTAGAAGAAGACGTTGAACACGAGATCCCTGATGTTGAGAAAGCCGACATGGGTGCTGAGATGGATGAGACTGAGTGGGAGGAGCAGCCTAGGTGGAAGGAAGGCTGTGCTCATTGGTTTATTAAGACCAAGAAGCCTGCTGTTCCAGCCATGTTCAAGAAGAGTTATAACATCAAAGGCTATGCTGAGTCGAAGAAGGGAATTATCTGTTGGATTTATGATGAACAGATGAAGTTGTTTGTGGTGAAGCGTTATGATGGTATTCAATACTTCAAAAGAATGTTGAGATCTCTCAATACGTTGCCGGAATGTGAGGTGAAAGATTTGGCCAGGTTGGGCCTGATAAACAGAAGTGACAACAACATGGCAAGAGTGATTGAGAAGATTGTGTGGAAAGAAAGCATAAAAGAAAAGAAGTTTGAACTATTAAAGCCACAGAAGGGAAAGCTCGTGGAGGATACAGAAAGGGGATTGAGAGCAGATGGCAAGCCATGGATGGTGATGAAGTACAAACCGATCCGATGCATCAAGGAGGTTCCAATGAAGACTATGCCTCAAGATGTGTTGAAGAATCTAAAATGGTGGTACGTTGATTGCCAGACTGTTGAAGCCGTGATGGAAGACGAAGATGAACAAGAAGTGCTGAGGGTGTATGACCCGATGCATCTTGTTAACTTATCGAAAGCTGATTTGCAAGTGTTGAATGAAAAGAAGATATTCTATATTCCTGCTTGGAAGGATGAAGCAAGGAAATATCAGCGAGTAGTCACGGTGTGTGTTAGAGAAGGAGTGCACGCGTGAAGATACAGGATTACGAGACAAGAGCTGAAAGATCAAGATATGAAGCTACTGCCAAGGGGGAGTCTGTTGGTGCATAGATGTCAGTAGTTCATATGTCTAATGTCTGTAATCGAGTCTGTAATATTGTTTGTGTATTTGTTTGTAAAAGCGAAGTTGTTGACAAGTTCGCTTAGGCGAACTTGTTAACCAAGCGAAGTTGTTGACAAGTTCACCTAGGCGAACTTGTTGAACGAGCGAAGTTACGGACAACTTCGCCTGAGGCGAAGTTGTCGTGTATTTATATAGTTTACAGTTTACTGTTTACGTGTTAGTTTTTTGGTCGATCGAGTTGGTTAGTTACATGTAATTCAGTAAGTCTATTGACGTGAGGTCGAGAGTCTGTAAGTATCACTGTTCGAGTTATCAATATCTCGTGTGTTTGTTCGTATCGTGTGTACGTGTGCTTGTGTTCTACGTCCGTAACGATCTACACAGGGATTCCGCACCTGTGTATATCGGGATATCTCGTGTGATCCGTCCAGGGAACCTACACCTTTGTTCCTGGAGTCAAGATATGCACAATGGGTATCTTGATGTCATCAGGTATCTTGAGAGCTGATGCTAAATTTGCCTAGGCATCAGCTTCAGTGTTTTCTTCTCTTGGTACTTGTACTATATCAAATGTTTCGAAACATATAGCTAATTCCTTAACTATTTCTAAATATTTTGCTAAGTTTTCTGCACTCACTGCATAAGAGCCATTAAAATGGTTAGCTAATAACAAAGAATCAACATAAACTTGAAGATACCTGACCTTCATATCCTTAGCTAATTGTAAACCAGCTATTAAGGCTTCATATTCAACCTCATTATTAGTAGTCTGATATTCACAAGATATAGATAGAGGTATTATGTCCCCCTGTGGCATTTTTAGCAGGATACCTAGACCTGTCCCTCTTATGTTAGAGGCACCGTTAGTATGCAAGGTCCAACTTTCCT
This sequence comes from Bidens hawaiensis, assembly GCF_021521415.1. Classification (NCBI taxonomy): domain Eukaryota; kingdom Viridiplantae; phylum Streptophyta; class Magnoliopsida; order Asterales; family Asteraceae; genus Bidens; species Bidens hawaiensis. Next base: position 305,703 of record NW_027492278.1, on the reverse strand, counting down.
TGATGTCCAATTGTTGAACTTCTTTTCCTACCTCTTCAAGTATGTCCTGGCTAAAATCAGCCACAAAGTCGGCAAGTGCCTGTGATTTGATGGCTGTCCTTGGTTCATACAAGATATCGTACGCACTAAGTTTCACAGACCACTTTGCCATCCTACCTGACATTTCTGGTTTTCTCAAAACTGCTTTAATAGGATAGTTAGTTTTTACATAAATAACATAGGTTTCAAAATAATGTCTTAATTTAGTAGAAGCCATTATAAGTGCTAAAATTAATTTTTCAAGATAAGCATACCTGGATTCAGCATCTAGTAGACTTTTACTTACATAATATATCGGATGTTGTTGTCCTTCATGATCTTTGACTAAGACAGCATTATTGCACTTCCGAAAATAGCTAAGTACAAGGATAATGGTTCACCATCAACTGGCTTCATCAGGAGTGGTGCTGAGGATAAGTATTCCTTCAAGGATACGAAAGCCCTCTCTTGCTTCTCTCCCCATTCAAATTTTTGATTCTTCCTCAGGATATCATAGAAGTCTTAACACTTCTCTAAAGATCTTGAAATGAACCTGTTAAGAGCTACAATTATTCCGGTCAATCTTTGGACATCTTTGACATTTTTTGGCGATTTGATATCCAGGATGGCTTTGATCTGCTCAGGGCTTGCCTCTATTCCTCTCTTGGTGACCATGTACCCAAGGAATTTTCCTGCTTTGACCCTAAAATGACACTTGGCTGGATTCAGCTTCATGTTATACTCATCCAGGATGTCAAATGTTGTTGCCAAGTCTTTGAGATGATCCTCAGCCTTCCTTGACTTTACCACCATATCATCTATGTAGACTTCCATCATGTCCCCTAGTGGGTCTTTGAACATCATCTTGACCAGCCTCTAGTATGCTGCACCTGCATTCTTTAGTCCAAAAGGCATTGCAATATAACAGTATATACCTGTGGGAATCATGAAGGCTGTGTCTTCTTGATCTGAAGGCTCCATTTGAATTTGTTGAAATCCTGAGGATGCCTCCATGAAGGTTAGTAGTTCATGGCCAGAAGTTGCATCCACCATTGAGTCAATATGTGGGAGTGGAAATGGGTCTTTTGGATAGGCCTTGTTTAGGTCTGTGAAGTCCACACACACTCTCCACTTTCCATTCTTCTTCTGGACTACAACTAGATTGGCTAACCATCTAGGATAGTGGACCTCTCTTATCATCTTGGTTTTAAGTAGCTTCTACACTTCTTCTTGTATGATAATGTTTCTCTCAAGAGCAAATTTCCTTCGCTTTTGATGTACCGGTCCGAAAGATTTATCTATACCAAGTTTATGAGTAATTATAGATTTAGAGATACCTGTCATATCTTCATGTTTCCAAATGAAGGTAGAAGCTCTTTTCTTCAGGAAGGATATTAATTTCGTCTCAATATCCTCAGGAATACTTGATCCTAACAATACTTTGATCTCGGTATCCTGAGGATCTAAAGATACTTCTTTCACATCCTGCTCTCTGGCTTGCAGGACCTCTCTGGTTGTTTCTGTAATTGCTATGCTTGAGTGGGCTTTGCAGCCGACTTCATTGACGATGCATAGCAATCTTTGGCGTCTTGTTGGTCACTTTCTATCTTGATAACTCCCTAAGGACTTGAAAGTTGTACACACTGAAGGTATGTTAAGGGTACTACCTTCATGTCATGAATCGATGGCCTGACTAAGATCACATTACAATAAGACAATGAGTCAATACCACAAAATTTTTGTAGAGAGTTTACTTCCTCAATGTACACTGGAAGTTTGATATCTCCCAGGGTATTCTTGGTCTCCCCACTAAATCCCACGAGAACTGAGGATCTCGGGATAATCTCAGTATCAAGAATATCTATTTTCTTCAAGGCATCAAGTTGGATGATGTTCACGGAGCTGCCTCCCTCCATCAACGAGTATCCTGCGCACAAAACAGTTAGCTATACATAAAGTAATTACCAAACCATCATGATTGGGATCCACAAGATCACATCTATCCCCGTCATCGAAGGATATGATTCTTTGAGTTGTCAACGTGGTAGTACGGAGAGGTATTTCTCCATTGTCCATCTTCATTACTTTGGAACGCATCTTAGCTGCAGAATATGTGGTTCCACAGATGTCCGATCCTCCCGAGATAAAGGATACAACCTTAGCCCCGGGTGGAAGTGAAGGTGCCTTTCAGGTATCTTAACAGGATCCTGACTTTTTTTTGTTTCTTCCAAACAGTTCCTTCATGTATCCTTTGCTGAGAAGGTATCCTATTTCCTTCCGAAGTGCTATGCAATCTTCAGTGCGATGGCCAAAGTTGTTGGGTTTTAACAAGATTATCAGAGTGATAAAATCCCAATTTACCAAAAACGCAGCGGAAATTAGTTTTAAATCTTGTTAATTTGATATGTATAAAACCTATTTTACACATGCAAAACCCAAGCCCGGATCAAAATACGAAATACATACTATCAAACACATGCATGTCACTATAAGTACATGCATGCTAAACCTACCTTTAAAATACAAGGAAGAGGAAGGAGATGATGATGAAGAAAAAGGCAGGAACTTGAATATGAAGCTCCTCAAGCTAGCATACCCCAACCATTCCAACAAACACCATTTGTAGCTAGGATTTTCACACTTGTATCTTCTCCTTGTTTCCTTTTTCCTTGGCCATCCAAAGAGAGGAAGAGAAGAATGGAGTGTAGTGGATATTTCCTCTAGTCTTACTCTTGGCCGTCCAAGAGAAGAAGAGAGGAATAGAGAGATTTTTTCCTCTAAAGAGTTACTTGTGATGTATGAATGTATTGCTATGCGAGAAAAAAAAACAAGAAAGAAAGATAATAGTCTTTCAAAATTACCACCACCCAATTCCGCCAATGGATTTCTATGCATGCCTCCACTAACTTGATAATAATAATAAAATAAGAAGGAGAAGGAGAGAGAGGGGACGGCCCCTTCCTATCTTGTTATTATTATTATCATTTTTTTTATAACTCTCAATTTATATGTTTATAAATTATGTTATAAAACTTATAGGTGACATGCTTGGTAATTTGGTTTATATATTGTTATTTAACCAACTTAAATAACACTATGTAAAGTTCTCTCAAAATATAAATCAACCATATGATTTATTTATTTCACAAGTATATTGTATTTAGAAACCCCTTAAATAACTCAAGTGTTAATATTTATTTGTAATGATCATATCATATATAAACAAATATTATTGGTGTTTGTCTAGCTTGTTATTGGGTATGACCCGACTTGGATCATGACATACTAGCCACATCAATTAATAATATGTGTCTTGGGCATATCGAGTCCAACAATCTCCCACTTGCACAAGATACATAGAAGATTGATAAAAGTAGCAAATACCGCCTAACTATGGTTTACTACCCCCAATACGCATGACGAAGTGCCATTCAATAACATCATCCCTTCAAGTCCCTTACTTGAAATGATTTAGGTACATCTATCATTTATCGTTTTGCCACAGATGTCATGTCAAATCCAGAGACACGGAGTGATCATTCTCTGTTGATTTAACTTTCAGGCCTTAGACATCTCACTCTCAACGAATAAGAGGGACAAATACCCTATTGACTACATACGTCTCTCACAATCACCTTGTACCAAACCTGATCTTAGCCTTATGTACTGTCATGTTTCAGAGCAGCGAAGAACTAAGTCAAAGCATAATATTCGGTGAATATCAAGACCCAATATGTATCTCAGATCGGAGGATACTATGATATTCACCTTTACTCAAATTTATATGATCAATCACAAGGATTCCATGCAGTAACATTTGAGAGAGTGTCAGTCCAATATTTATAACCCATAAATATCTATGAACCTTGGCAGCAACCCTTGCTCTATATTCATATGCCATGAATATCCACCAATCCAAGTTCATAATAGTCTTACCTTCATATTTGTTCCCACAAATATGAGCGACTACGGACATTTAGAATAAGTAACTTATTCATGGATTTAAACATGCTAAAATGCACCATAACTCAAAATGTCATAATCATAAACCATAATCATATGAATGAGTCAAAATAACAATTGTTCCGATATCCAAATACAAAATTCGATCATATACAATCACTAGAATATCGAAGTCCTAAGGCACAAGTATGACCCTCATGCTTTGGCCTTTCAAGGAGCTTTGTGAGTGGATCCTCAATGTTTTGATCGGTGTGAACTTTGCGAATACATATCTTTCCTTTTTCAACTTCATCCCTTATGTAGTTGAACCTCCGCTCAATGTGCCTCGTCTTTTGATGTGCACGAGGTTCCTTGATTTGCGCAATCACACCCTCGTTGTCACAAAAGATCTCTAGTGGGTCCTGAATGGTACGGAATACCCCTTGGTCGGCAATGAATTTTCTAATCCACGCAGCTTCTTGAGCTGCCAATGAGGCGGCGATGTATTCCGATTCAGTGGTGGACAAAGCTACCACATCTTGTTTCGAGCTCTACCAAGAGACTGGCCCACCATTCATAACGAAAACATATCCCGATTGTGATCTAGAATCATCTCGATCGGTTTGGAAACTCGCATCCATGTAACCCTTTACAACGACTTCCTCTTCACCCGAACCGTATATTAGAAACATATCCTTAGTCCTTCTAAGGTATTTCAATATACTCTTGACCGCCATCCAATGGCTACTTCCCGGATTATGTTGGAATCTACTTGTCATGCTTAAAGCGCATGACACATCCGGTCTAGTGCATACCATTGCATACATGATGGATCCAATAGCCGATGCATATGGGATTCCATTCATTTTCTCTTGCTCATCCTTTGAGCTTGGACATTGAGACCTACTCAATATCATTCCTCTTTGAATAGGAACCAAACCTTTCTTAGAGTTCTCCATCTTGAACCTCTTCAAGATTTTGTCAATGTATGCACTTTGGTTTAAACCTATTAAAAGCCTTGATCAATCCCTATAGATCTTTATTCCTAAATTATAGGCGGCATCACCAAGATCCTTGATTGAAAAACAACTTCCAAGCCATGCTTTTAAACCCTCCATGGTTGGAATGTCATTCCCAAATAGTAGTATGTCATCAACATACAATACTAAGAAGGTAATAATGCTCCCACTAGCTTTCTTAAACACACAAGTTTCATCACCATTCTTGATGATCCCAAATTTCTTAACTTCTTCATCAAAACGGTGATTCCATGTAAGGCCCCGAACCCCGGGAACCCCACAGTTGGTAATCGTTCAGAACACTTGAAAAATAATTAAACTTAAAAACAATTCTTTTCTTTAAAACCAACATCTCAGAGTATAATTCAGCGGAAAACATAAATAATAAAATAAGTTCCCAAACCCGGGAATTTTGTCCAAAATCAACATAGTTATCTTTAAATAAAAACGTTTAAAAATAAATGTTTAATAATGAAACTTCAATTCCCGTATGCCCTTCACCGTCCAAGTAGCTTCATGCACGTCCAAGCGATAAGGCATCCTCTTCCTAACCTGAAACTCACACTAACATGCACACAAAGTCAGCTTGAGCTGAGTGAGTTCAAGTTGTAAGTAAATAATATCATTAAATAATAGTTATGATAGTCAAACCAAAAGTTTTAAAGAGTAAAAGGATACATTCATCAAATCATCATTACCGAACTAAACATCCTCATACATACATATACAAAATGTATATGTAAACATCCTCTCAATTACATCTCTATATATATCACAGTATATATATATATATAACATCCACGTATAACATCAGGGTCGAGCAAACATACAACCCAAACACGTAACATCAGTGCATGCAAACACAAAGTAGGCATACACAACATCAGTAGTCGAAACGACTACAACATCGCCAGATATAGGCCAAGAAATAATGTATATACATATATATATATATTTAAAATCCCAAGGTCTACCATATACTAGTAGGCCTATATAAACTCGTTTAAAACCTTTCATCATGTAAGAAAACACTTAGGTGTGCATGTTAGCCCAAAAGTAAAAAGAGTAAAAAGGGCATCATGAACTCGCCTGAAATCAATCGAACACCTGCAACGAGCTAGGAGGATCCTAAGTACACGATCACAAGCAAGGGCCTGTAAATTATACACAACACATTACTAGACTGGACCGTAAGAACACTCTTGCCTAATGGGCCGATCAAGCCCAACACTCTGGCCCAAGGCCCAACAACTTGGCCCAAGGCCCAACACTTGGCCCGAGGCCCAACAACTTGGCCCAAGGCCCAACCCTTGGCCCATGGCCCAACAACTTGGCCCAAGGCCCAACTCTTGGCCCAAGGCCCAACCACTTGGCCCAAGGCCCAAGGACAATCAAATCGGGTCGAATGCGCGTGTAATAAACCTTAAAACCATTTATTAACGAATCAGCCCCGAATGGACCAAATTCCATTTTAAATCTTTTCATTCATCAAGATTATGTCACCCGAGTTGATAGGGTTGACGGTTCCTTTTTACAACTCTTACTTTAACGTTTAAACGAAAATTCGCGCACCGCCGACTCGATTGATGAAGCACTAACCACAACAGCCCCGAGCCTCAAAAAAATAATTTTTCCACAGCCCTTAAACCCTCCTAGGGCTGTACAAACTGATTCAGTTGGTCATCTGATCAATTAACGCATCAAACTCAACAATTTGCAATTCTACACAGGATAAACCCTAGTTTTCGAACTAAAATCGATTGACCAACCGAAACACCTCCATTGGCCATGAAATTATAATATTAAGTACATGTCATACCTAGTGGGATTTTGATGCGAAAACCTCACTCAAAACAGCCCCGGAAACGCTTAATTGGGCAGCCACTCGGTTAGCCTACAACAAGACGTTTTTCGATCAATACGCGCAATATGAGGACCAATTAACGTGAAAAAGACTTGGGGAATCGTAGTACATACCTTGAATTGAAGTTCTAAGGTTTAGAATTGGATGCAAAAAAGAAAAATCGCGGGTCTTGGCCTTGATGTTTCTGCCGATCGCAAACAGCCAAGGGGGCTAGGGTTTTGTTGTGTTATAACATAAGATATTACACTCTAGTCCCTCCAGATTGAGGTGTAAGGCAAAATGAAAGGAATAGTTAGGTTCTTTAACGTACCGGGATGACGTAAAGGCTTCCGAGAAACGTCGGTTAAGTCCCGAGAGTTATACATACTCTACAAGCTTTAGTTCTTGAAACCGGAATTAACGGGTGTTACATTCCAACTTCTAGATGCTTGTTTCAATCCATAGATTGATTTCTTTAACTTGCATACTTTGTTAAGATGTTGTGGATCGACAAAACCTTCGGGTTGAACCATATAAACATCTTCCTCAAGATGCCCATTTAGAAAAGCGGTTTTGACATCCATTTGTCATATCTCATAGTCATAATATGCGGCTATGGTAAATAATATCCTAATAGACTTTAGCATTGCTACGGGAGAAAAAGTTTCATCTTAGTCAACCCTTGAGTTTGAATGAAACCTTTTACTACAAGTCTTGCTTTATAAGTATCCAAGTTTCCATGCATATCGGTTTTCTTCTTGAAAACCCACTTACTTCCAACCGGTTTGGAATTAAGAGGTGGTACAACCAAATCCCATACTTGGTTGTCATGCATGGATTGCATCTCAACGTTCATGGCCTCAAGCCATTTGTCACAAACGGATTGTGATATTGCATCACGGTATGTGGTGGGTTCATCCGAATCTACCACATAACACCCATCCATGAAAAATCCATATCTTTCGGGTGGATGACTAATTCTATCGGATTTGCGAACGTTTGATGTGTCTTGATTAACCATTTAATCATTCTCAACAACCTCTTGTTGATTGCTAGTATCAACCAAACGTGTATCGGCTTGTGATTCTCGATCCACCTCGAGTTCCACCGTTCTACTAGTACCTTCCATAAGGAACTTAGTTTCCATGAACTCGGCCTTTCGAGCAACAAACACCTTTTGCTCGGTTGGGTTGTAGAAATAATATCCCATAGAGTCCTTGGGATATCCAACAAAGATACACTTAGTGGATAGACTTTCAAGTTTGCTTTGGGTGTTGTTCTTAACATAAGCCTCACAACCCCATACCTTTAAATTTGATAATGATGGAGCCCTTCCATTCCATATTTCAAAAGGTGTTTTGTCCACTTTCTTGTTTGGGGCCATATTTAAAATACGGGCCGCGGAGAGCAAAGCGAAACCCCAAAATGATAGAGGCAATGTGCTTCTAGCCATCATAGATCGAACCATATCCAATAGAGTTCGATTCCTCCTTTCGGACACACCATTGTGTTGTGGTGTTCCGGGTGGAGTAAGTTATGAGATGATCCTACAACTCCTAAGATGATCTTGGAAAGCATCACTTAAGTATTCACCTCCTCTATCTGAACGAAGTACTTTGATGGTTTTATCGAGTTGATTTTGTACTTCATTTTGGAAGACTTTGAACATTTCAAAGGCTTCATCTTTGTGTCTTAACAAGTACACATACCCATAACAACTATAATCGTCAATAAACGTAATGAAGTATCTTTCACCATTCCTTGTCATTGCCTTAAAGGGACCACATACATCCGAATATATGATACCCAATAAGTCTTTTGCCCCTTCATTTGTTCCACTAAAGGGGTCCTCGATCATTTTCCCTAGTAAACAAGACTCACACTTATCAAATGAATCATCTTCACTTGATTCCAAAAGACCATTCTTTTGAAGTGTATGTATGCGATCTTTGTTTATTTAACCAAGGCGACAATGCCAAAGATAAGTCTTACTCAAATCCATTTTGAGCTTCTTGGTGCTTGATTGGTACAACGTGTTGTCAAAGGATGTGTTATCATGAACTAATTCATAAATGCCATTAGACGGCATTACTTTAAAATAAAAGACATTATTCATGAAAACATAAATTCCATTGTCCACAAACATTAAATCAAAACCACATTGTCTTAACAAAGAAACGGAGATAATATTCCTAGTCAAACTAGGAGCATATAAAATGTCTTTCAAAATAACTTCCAAACCATTTGGAAGGTTTAATGTGTAGTCTCCTCGGGCTTCGACAACAACCTTTTCTCCATTGTCCATGAAGAGACTTGTATCTTCTTTCTTAAATCGTTCACTTCCTTTGAACCCCTGCAACAAATTGCAAATATGAGTTCCACATCCAGTATCTAATACCCATGTGTTGGAAGAAACAATATTAAGATCAATGTGAATCATGAAAGTTGTACCCGAGGTTTGCCCCGCATCTCTCTTAGCTTTCAACTCTTTGAGATGGGTTGGACAATTCCTCATCCAATGCCCAATCTCCCCACATCCAAAGCACGGATCCTCCAAGCTAACCTTTAACTTCTTTGGTTTGGGTGGTTCCACTTTAGCCCTTCCCTTGAACTTGCCCATGTGTTGTCCCTTGCCTTTAGCAACCTTTGCCTTAGGTTCCGGGTGATGCCTCTTCCTATTGCCTCCCTCATTGATGGTGAGAACAGGTAAAACCTTTTTACCCATTCCCGTCTCGGCCGTCTTGTGCATTGCATGAAGCTCACCAATGCTCTTGTCCCACCCATTCATGTTATAATTCATAACAAATGTCTCAAACCTTTTAGTTAAGCCATTTAGGATCAAATCCGTGGCTAACTCCTTTGAGACGGGACAATTAAGGCGCTCGAGATGATCAATGTGGCTTTTCATATTAAGTACATAAGATGACACCGATTGGGTTTCTTCCATACGACATGCATGAAGCGCTCGAACTGTTTCGAAGCGTTCAACCCTAGCTTGTGCAAGGAACATTTCCTTAAGTTGGGTGATCATGTCGTATGCTCCATGAAGTTCAAAATCCTTTTGAATCTCGGGAATCATAGTTCCCAACATAAGGCAAGAAACTTGCACCGAATCCTCATTGTGCTTAACCCAATCGTTATGGTCTTGGACATCGTCAACACTAGGTTCATCGGGAATAGGATCCTCTAATACGTAGTATTTCTTTTCTTGCTTGAGAATGATTCTCAAGTTTCGATACCAATCCATAAAGTTGGTATAGTTTAGACGATCCTTGTCAAGAATAGATCTTAGTGATTGGTTATTGTAGGTTCCCTGGACGGATCGCACGAGATATCGCGGTCTACTCAGGTGCGGAATCCCTGCGTAGATCGTTACGAGTATAGAACACAAACACACGAATACACGAAACACGTTATATATTATAACCGAACTCACGTGATGTAAATATCACTGTTACAAAACACACGTTACCGAACAAACTCGATAACCAAACTGCTAACTGATTGATTGAACGACTCACTCCTAACCAAGCCGTAAGCTTGTATTTATATACACGACAACTTCGCCTGATATGTTCAGGCGAAGTTGTCCATAACTTCGCTTGTTCAACAAGTTAGCCTAGGCGAACTTGTTGACAACTTCGCTTATAAACAAAAACATAAATAACATTACAGACTCGATTACAGACACTAGACTATGAACTACTGACATTCATGCACCAACAGACTCCCCCTTGGCAGTAGCTTCATATCTTGATCTTTAAGCTCTTGTCTTATAATCCTGTATCTTCACGCATGCACTCCTTCTCTAACACATACCGTGACTACTCGCTGATATTTCCTTGCTTCGTCCTTCCAAGCAGGAATATAGAATATCTTCATTTCATTCAACACTTGTAGATCAGCTTTCGATAAGTTAACAAGATACATCGGATCATACACCCTCAGCACTTCTTGTTCGTCTTCGTCTTCCATCACGGCTTCAGCAGTCTGGCAATCAACGTACCACCATTTTAGATTCTTCAACACATCTTGAGGCATAGTCTTCATTGGAACCTCCTTGATGCATCGGATCGGTTTGTACTTCATCACCATCCATGGCTTGCCATCTGCTCTCATTCCCCTTTCTGTATCCTCCACGAGCTTTCCCTTCTGTGGCTTTAATAATTCAAACTTCTTCTCTTTTTTGCTTTCTTTCCACACGATCTTCCCAATCACTCTTGCCATGTTGTCGTCACTTCTATTTATCAGACCCAACCTGGCCAGATCCTTCACCTCACATTCCGGCAACGTATTGAGAGATCTCAGGGTTCTTTTGAAGTATTGAATACCATCATAACGCTTCACCACAAACAACTTTATCTGTTCATCATATATCCAACAGATAATTCCCTTCTTCGACTCAGCATAGCCTTTGATGTTTTAACTCTTCTTGAACATGGTTGGAACAGCAGGCTTCTTGGTCTTAATAAACCAATGAGCACAGCCTTCCTTCCACCTAGGCTGCTCCTCCCACTCAGTCTCATCCATCTCAGTACCCATGTCGGCTTTCTCAACATCTGGGATCTCGTGTTCAACGTCTTCTTCTACTATCTCCCCCTCTTCTATCCCATCTTCAATCACAATCTGTGCGCCAATCTTCTCAATCTCCTCACACGGCAGCACATCATAATCAAACACATCATCATCTAGCATATCATCATCTAACTCTCTCAACGCATCAATCACATCATCTTCATCATCAACCATCACCACCTCATCACCACCAACTGCACCTGCAGACTCCCCCTGAGCTGTGGAGTTAAAGTTGGGGCGAAGTTGGGAACAACTTCGCTTCATCTTTAAGTTCGTCTCATCACAACATCGCCTCAGGCGAATTTAAGTTTCAGGCGAAGTTGAGCAGCAGGCGTAGTTACGGATAACTTCGCCTCAGGCGAATTTAAGCTCCAGGCGAAGTTACGGATAACTTCGCCTAAACCTTAACTTCGCCTGAATCTGAAACGGCGACAGTAAGGTTAATCGAAATCCGGAAAACCGGTGTTTCGATTAACTTTGACGATTGAGGAGGCTCAAACACATGATATTAATGATAACCAAACGACCAGGTTGTACATGAACACGTAAAACAAGTTTTGAAATCGGGTATAGGTTTCGAACATCCGAGGTCGTTAACCGGGTGTCGAAACAACCTAGGATTAACAACATCGAACATCGAGTAAAAGATATATAATCCAAACACACCTCGAAAACAGATTGAAATCGGAAAAAAAACGATAATCGGATGAAAATCGGATAAGTTCGCTGTGTGAATAAGTTCGCTGATATTCAAATAATGAACTGTTTTGACTCTTGAAAATCCTTATATAGGAGCGAAGTTATACAGGCGAAGTTACGGATAACTTCGCCCAGGCGAAGTTATCCACAACTTCGCCTGTTCAACAACATCGCCTATATTTACAAAATTTAACCTTATAATTTTAACATTTTTCCAATCAAGTTATAAAACTTTCCTTTAAGAACTAAATGACACGATCAAGTCCAAGTAACCCGTTATAAACAAATACAACTACATAAAAAGAAAACTTTAAACAATTTAAGTATAAGGGATCAAATTTCAGTCTCGAAAGGGACTGCTACGTTTTAGAAAAGATCCGAACAGGAATCATACTAAGTATGTGACTGTCACATAGATCCGTGTTTAGCTGTATTATGACATAAAGAGACAGGTTGTAAGCAAGTAAATAACTTAAGATGGTTTTCATCGTTTCTGTGATACGAGTTAAGTTCAATTAAGCTCAAAAATTAAGTGGGCAACAACTCAGAGATTATAATGCCTCCTATCTATTCTCAAAGCGTATTTGGCTTTCCCCAAGTCACCCAGAATTGACTTCGACCCTTAGTGTCTGATTAAGTTTGTAAGTACTCTTCATCTCCTTCCCGTTCTCTTTCTTACTCCATGATTAAGAAGTCTTGATATTTTGAACTCTAGAATGTTTCAATAACTCATAAGGTTTTTTTTTTTTTTTTTTTTTTTTTTATGATAAACCTTACATAGACTTCAGAGTAGGAACCAACTGCAAGTCCCGAATCTGGATCACTGCAGTTTCGTGAAACGCTATCTTCACGGGAATCAGAACACTTACGGGCTCGTGTATGACTGGGTAATCGCTTTTCTGCCTATCATTCGGAAAGATATATATGAAGACATGCAGAACTCGTAAGGAGTTTCCACGTAAAATCAAGTAGTTTTAGTTTGTATCACATTTACTTTTACGCACCATAAAAAGTTACCATGACATACAATGACTGTCCTAAAGCCTTTTAAGCCTAATAACTTCACTAGTTAAGCACACAGAATCAGTATATCTATCATTTTCCAAGGTTGGATCAATTTTCCGTTTAACATAGCAAACGTACTTCTTACGAAGTAGTAGACTTGAAAAATAATTTCATTTCCCTCAAAAAAAAAAAATTGACTTCAATCGCCCCGATCAAAACAAAGTCTTCAGGTAAACGGCTATCCCGAAGATCCAATTGATCAGCTAGACCGACCACATACTAGTATGTGTCCTTCTAACTAAGTATGATCGACTAATTTTAAGCGAAAAAATGAAAACTCATCATAAACCGCCCCGGTCACAATCAGTAATCTGGTTAATGGCTATCCTCAAAATCTACAAGTAGAAAATGAGGACCAAAACATATCCGAAGACAAGTCCTTCAAACTGATGTAACCGACATATTTTTAAGCGATAGTGATTTTTTTTTTTTTTTTTTAATAATAACTTGAAAAACATGGTTACTTGGGATTGATCATCCCATTCAACTCAATAAGGTTTTGAAATCTCGTATTGTCAAACGCTTTAGTATAAAGATCAGCGAAATTATCAAGCGTATCCACTTTTTCAAGCACAATCAGTTTCTTCTCAGCACAATCCCGTATAAAATGATGACGTATGTCAATATGTTTAGTTTTACTATGTTTCACGGGATTGTTAGTTACTGAGATAGCAGCTGTGTTATCAATGCAAATAGGTGTAAGTAAGAAATTCAGACCATAGTCGCGCAATTGTTGTTGAATCCAAAGAACCTGGGAGCAGCAGTTGGATGCTGCCATGTATTCTGCTTCACAGGTTGAAATTGCGACCGAAGTCTGTTTCTTGCATTGCCACGACACCAATCTGCCACCAAGAAACTGACATCCTCCTGTTGTTGACTTCCGACTCTGATTGCACCCACCATAATCAGAGTCTGTGTAGGCGACTAGCTCCAAGTCTCCTCCTCTCGGGTACCACAACCCCAGCTTCGGTTTGCCCTTGAGATACCGTAAGATCCTCTTCACACCTTTCATGTGAGATTCCTATGGGTTTGCCTGAAAACGAGCACAAAGACAAACAGCAAACATTATATCAGGCCTAGAAGCAGTTAAGTACATTAAAGAACCTATAATAGCCCGATACTGAGTTGGGTCCACATCTGCATCACCGTCTGACTCAGCACCCAATTTGTGATTGACGCAGATAGGAGTGTCGAATGGAGTGCTGTCCTCCATCTTGAAGCGTTTGAGAACATCATGGACATACTTGGTCTGATGAATGAACATCCCATCCTTCTTCTGATCAACCTGCAATCCTAAAAAGAAAGTTAGTTCACCCATAGCACTCATTTCAAACCTTTTCTTCATGACGTCCTCAAACTCCTGACACATGGAGACTTTAGATGCAGCAAAGATAATGTCATCCACGTAGACTTGCACCAGCAAGAAGTCGCTTCCTTCTCTCTTAACGAACAACGTGCTATCAATTTTCTCTCTTTCAAAACCATTTTCAAGCAAGTAATCTGATAAAGTCGAATACCAGGCACGAGGTGCCTGATGTAGTCCATACAATGCCTTGCTTAACTTGTACACGTGGTCTGGAAAGTCTGGGTCAGGAAAACCCGGAGGCTGCTCAACATACACAACCTCATCAACTTTCCCATTCAGAAACGCACTCTTCACATCCAACTGAAATACCTGCAGACTCCCCCTGAGCTGTGGAAGTCCCAAGAGCTTGAGTAGTTCTTGGCAACTCACCACCTGCACGTTTCGGTGCATTGGGATCATCGTCTCTGTCGTTTCTCTTCTTAGTCCTTAACTCGTCGCCTCTACAGCCTGTCTCCCCCTGAGATGCCAAGAACGCCTTCATAGCATCTATAATCCTCCCATGCTCAACCAGGAGGGACGACTGTAGTTGATTTTCTGCTACAAGGCGTTGAATAGCCTGGGTCTGGATAAAGTTGATCCTTGATTGCTCTGCCACGACCCGCTCAAGTGCAGCTATTCTCTCCGAGTCTGAGATGGTTGCATCGAAATCAAATCTCATATTAGATGTATCTGGAGTATACTCAGCAGGGATTTCGAATGCAACTGGGACTTCAGAAGCAGTTGTGGACGTAACCGCAGGTGGTATCGTGACCGACAACCCTGCAGTTGCGACGACCGTCGACTCTACAAACCGTGCCACCACCTCTGAAGGAGTAAGCGTTGGAGGTGGTAACGACACAATCTCCGGAGTCGTCGTCTGTAGTGTAGTGGATGGGATGCCAACAGCTGATGTAGCCACCACAGGAACATCTGCAGCGCTTGTAACCTGTACAGAAGTAGGAACAATTGACATACCTGACAGTGCGGATGGAGCAAAACGTATAACACGTGAAGTCTCTCCAGCTCCCATACCAGCACCTGTCCTTTCACGTCTCGAACGTCTGATCAACTTGTGTATGTCCTCCTCTTCTTCCTCTGACTCACTATCATCCACCGTCCTCTTCCTCTTCCCCAACGTCCTCTCTCGTGTCACCAACATCCTCCTCGCTTCATCCATCACATCGTCAAGATCTGAGTCAGCCACAGTCGTAGCTGCTCTAGTTACAATCACTTCCCTCACCTGTGCAGCAGAAACCTGCACTTCTTCATGTGGATCAAAACGATCCATGTCGAAGAAACCTTGACCGCCAAATGCAGCATCAAGGTCAACATCCTCCGCAACCGATACAACAGGCGCAGCAGGTACAGCTTGAGGTGCTCCCGCCTGTCGTGGTTGAGGATCTCTGAACTCGTCCCCAGCAGCAGGAACATACCCCGGGTTTATTAAGAACCCAAAGAGTGGAGTATGCCTTGGACGACGTTCAGGCTTGCTCCTCGCACTCGAAGTACGGCATTGAGCAAAGATACGTTTGCTCACACTTTCCACGTATCTTATCGAGCGTCGTTGAGGCAAAGCTGGAGCCACATGGTTCAAGATCATCTGGATGAATCTTGGATACATTATGAACCGCTCACGAGCCATCGCCCTCCTCTGTCTATCGATCTCGTAAAAGACCATTTGACTGAAGCTATAACGTTTGTTATAGGTCAGTGCAGTCATTGCGGACTGCATGGTCGCACCCATACCGTCAGTGCCCGCCTTCCTCCCAGACATGCATACTATCATAACGTGCATGAGGAAGCGCCACTGATCAAGTAGGAACCCCTTCCGTCTCTGGGTATCGCCCAATGGACCAGAATAGCCCATTCTTAGAAATACTCCATCACGAAACGGAGCCACAAACTCCGTAGGGTCGTTCCGAGTCTCCTCTCCAAAGCGTAACGCCACCCGTATCTGTTCAGACGAGAACTGAACTTCTTGGTTGTTGACTGTTGCTCTCATAACCGGGGGCTCAACACGACAATCATACTCCACCGTCTGCCAGAAATCCTCGATATTGGGTAAGGATATCGGCAGAGTCGTCGTGATTGCGTGAAATATCCTCGAGCGTAAGAGGAAAGAAATGATCTCACGGTAGTCTTCAACACCGCTCATTTCCGGGTCTAAGGTGATGAACATGTTGTGACCCGGAAAGAATTGCCTCTGGTTATCACCGTCATCTCCTCCAGCACCTCCAGCACCGGCAACAGCAGCCATCTCTGCAACAAACGAACCAAGTTAGATAAGCATTAAGACATAACACAAGTTCGCTTGTTACCATGAGCGAAGTTGTGATAAAGACTGTATAGGCGAAGTTAAAGTTGGGGCGAAGTT
Organism: Bidens hawaiensis; assembly: GCF_021521415.1. NCBI lineage: Eukaryota > Viridiplantae > Streptophyta > Magnoliopsida > Asterales > Asteraceae > Bidens > Bidens hawaiensis. Next base: position 288,823 of record NW_027492278.1, on the reverse strand, counting down.
GAGAACAACTTCGCTTCATCTTTAAGTTCGTCTAATAATTGTTAAGTTAAAAGGATCCAGGCGAAGTTAAAGTTGGGGCGAAGTTGGGAACAACTTCGCTTCATCTTTAAGTTCGCCTCATCACAACATCGCCTCAGGCAAATTTAAGTTTCAGGCGAAGTTGAGCAGCAGGCGTAGTTACGGGTAACTTCGCCTCAGGCGAATTTAAGCTCCAGGCGAAGTTACGGATAACTTCGCCTAAACCTTAACTTCGCCTGAATCTGAAACGGCGACAGTAAGGTTAATCGAAATCCGGAAAACCGGTGTTTCGATTAACTTTGACGATTGAGGAGGCTCAAACACATGATATTAATGATAACCAAACGACCAGGTTGTACATGAACACGTAAAACAAGTTTTGAAATCGGGTATAGGTTTCGAACATCCGAGGTCGTTAACCGGGTGTCGAAACAACCTAGGATTAACAACATCGAACATCGAGTAAAAGATATATAATCCAAACACACCTCGAAAACAGATTGAAATCGGAAAAAAAACGATAATCGGATGAAAATCGGATAAGTTCGCTGTGTGAATAAGTTCGCTGATATTCAAATAATGAACTGTTTTGACTCTTGAAAATCCTTATATAGGAGCGAAGTTATACAGGCGAAGTTACGGATAACTTCGCCCAGGCGAAGTTATCCACAACTTCGCCTATTCAACAACATCGCCTATATTTACAAAATTTAACCTTATAATTTTAACATTTTTCCAATCAAGTTATAAAACTTTCCTTTAAGAACTAAATGACACGATCAAGTCCAAGTAACCCGTTATAAACAAATACAACTACATAAAAAGAAAACTTTAAACAATTTAAGTATAAGGGATCAAATTTCAGTCTCGAAAGGGACTGCTACGTTTTAAAAAAGATCCGAACAGGAATCATACTAAGTATGTGACTGTCACATAGATCCGTGTTTAGCTGTATTATGACATAAAAAGACAGGTTGTAAGCAGGTAAATAACTTAAGATGGTTTTCATCGTTTCTGTGATACGAGTTAAGTTCAATTAAGCTCAAAAATTAAGTGGGCAGCAACTCAGAGATTATGATGCCTCCTATCTATTCTCAAAGCGTATTTGGCTTTCCCCAAGTCACCCCGAATTGACTTCGACCGTTAGTGTCTGATTAAGTTTGTAAGTACTCTTCATCTCCTTCCCGTTCTCTTTCTTACTCCATGATTAAGAAGTCTTGATATTTTGAACTCTAGAATGTTTCAATAACTCATAAGGTTTTTTTTTTTTTTCTTTTTTTTTTTTTTTTTTTAGTCAAATGAACGTTTACATTAATAACTGGTTGACTGGAATTACCGAAAGAGTATACATCTACCATTTAATCCCCATCTCACCAAAGGTGAGCTCCCGTTTTATAGGTGATTTCACTGAGAACACAGACTTAAACCGATCTCCTGTCAATTTGCTAAAAGCTTCTGATAAAATTTTAAGGGCTCCTATACCAATAACATTACTTTCCTCATGTGTAGCGGTATTATCCAGCCCTAGGACTCATACCAGGGGGTTGACCATCGACTATTTTCTTTCGGGAGAGTGTAGTGGTATTATCCAGCCCTAGGACTCCATGCCAGTCGGGTTGACCATCGACTACCAAGCAATGTAAACAGATCTTGTGCTTGTTTGGCAAGTATCTTTGCATCAACATAGTCTTCATTTTCAAATTTGATCTCTGCTGTTTCCTTCAACCAAACGGAAATAATATCTCTGGCGAGGTACCCAAATGCTTTCCGTTTTCCGTCACCATCGATTTCGATCAAAAAAGATTTAAACACCAAGAAAGCAAACCTGTCTTCATCTTCACTCCATCGGTGTCTAATGGAAGCCTTTCCAGCATTCTTCCTCTTCCTCTCACTTGCTGTTTCGTCATTTCCCAGCACTGGTGGCGGCTGAGTGATCTGATGAAAAGTTTGCTTCTTCTATGAACAATCAACATGTTATGATCAACATATGCTGTGCGCAGCCATAACACTGAATCCGATGTTTCTCCCTTCTGGAAAAGTGACAGAACTAAAGAACCGATCATGGTAGACGGCGGCCGTCTACTCAGGTGTGGAATCCCTGCGTAGATCGTTATGAGTATAGAACACAAACACACGAATACACGAAACACGTTATATATTATAACCGAACTCACGTGATGTAAATATCACTGTTACAAAACACATGTTACCGAACAAACTCGATAACCAAAACTGCTAACTGATTGATTGAACGACTCACTCCTAACCAAGCCGTAAGCTTGTATTTATATACACGACAACTTCGCCTGATATGTTCAGGCGAAGTTGTCCATAACTTCGCTTGTTCAACAAGTTCGCCTAGGCGAACTTGTTGACAACTTCGCTTATAAACAAAAACATAAATAACATTACAGACTCGATTACAGACACTAGACTATGAACTACTGACATTCATGCACCAACAGTTATTAACGGGTGGAATAATATCGTTAGGTGGATTGTTGATTGCGGCCATCTATAAACATAACAAAGCTCAATTTTAGTATTTTCGGTATTAATTATTTTAATCGTTAATACCCTTTTATGTCTCGAAGACAATTAACCCAACGTTACATTCAAATAGTAGTTAGGTGACCTTTATCCTACTATTTAAATTAACAAGGTAGTCAACGTTTGACGATTGCACCCTTTGCAACTTCTAGTTTTATGGGATCGGTTAAACATCTTATGTTTAGTCGGCATGTTTAATCCCATCAACACCATTGTACGCCATGCTTCAGTGACCCTATTTACATGGTTTCCAATTTAAGTCGTCCTACTTATACACACATGTGAGTTTACACATACAAGTGGTTAGGTGACCTTTATCCCACAAATATGGCAAACCCACCTCAAACTCACAAGTTTCCTCTAATGTGGTTAGGTGACCTTTATCCCACACCGAGTTCCCAAGTGATTCGAGTGTCGTAAAAAAGGATGGTGTTCAACTTATTTTATAAAAGGGATTTTAGTTTTCAAAATTCTAGATTGGAAAACCTTTTATGTACCTTTCATTTGCATGCATTCAAATGTATGGTACCTAGTTGAAAACCCCATTTTTCAAAGTTCCTATTAATAAAACCCATTTTATTATGAAATCCTTAGCCTTTAATAAAACCTATTTTTATTACCTAACGATTTCTAAGGAACCAATTTTATGCTAGTTGTTGATTTTAAGTTGTTAGCAAACCACATTGCAATAACTCAAACAAAAGTAAATCAACCATGCAAGAATAAAACATACACAACCACAAATTCATAACCATAGCCTCCTAATGTTGACTACACTTGTTGACCGAAGACAAGTGCGTCAAAAGGTCTCTCCTAAGGGACCCAAAAGGGCATGAGCTTGTGTCGGTGAACTCCCACTTGATCCCGCATCCAAATGCTCCAAGTGTTCACCCCCGTGTTGTGGTCTCCATCATTTTATTTGGGCTCTCTTCCTTGCATCTTCTTTTACAAAACATATCCTAATACATTTTTCTAGTAAAAGAAATGCTCCTAATCTACTTATTATTACAAACCAATTGAAAGAATAAATAGATTAAAAACCTAAATAAACATTACAACCATATTGAATGAACAAACAACCACTTTGAATGAACAAAAATAACAACACAAATATTCAACCAAACACAAGGTCATGGCTAGGTTATGAACATCTATTACATATCCAAATATGCAATAACACAAGACACAAAATGGTTCCCTTTTACCTCTTGAAACTTTCTGCCAAACTTGACCAAACTGAAAGTTCCGGGATTTGTCCAAAAAACACAATTAATCATCCAAATGACTAAGTTTTTCAAGATTACCACATCCATGTAAAGTATAACCTTAAAAAACCATGGGGTAACCAAAACCCCCAAAATTTTCGGCCATATGGTAAAACCCCACCATAAACCCGAAAATTTTTGGGTCTAATGAAGCATGCATCCGTATAAGCGGCTCTTGATGCCATTGTTAGGTTTTAACAAGATTATCAAAGTGATAAAATCCCAATTTTACCAAAAACGCAGCGGAAATTAGTTTTAAATCTTGTTAATTTGATAAGCATAAAACCTATTTTACACATGCAAAACCCAAGCCCGGATCCAAGTACGAAATAAATACTATCAAACACATGCATGTCACTATAAGTACATGCATGTTAAAGCTACCTTTAAAATCCAAAGAAGAGGAAGGAGATGATGATGATGAAGAAGGCAAGAACTTGAATATGAAGCTCCTCAAGCTAGCATACCCCAACCATTCCAACAAACATCATTTGTAGCTAGGATTTTCACACTTGTATCTTCTCCTTGTTTCCTTTTTCCTTGGCCGTCCAAAGAGAGGAAGAGAAGAATGGAGTGTAGAAGATATTTCCTCTAGTCTAACTCTTGGCCGTCCAAGAGAAGAAGAGAGGAGTAGAGAGAGTTTTTCCTCTAGAGAGTTACTTGTGTTGTATGAATGTTTTGTTATGAGAGGAAAAAAACAAGAAAGAAAGATAATAGTCTTTCAAAATTACCACCACCCAATTCCACCAATGGATTTCTATGCATGCCTCCACTAACTTGATAATAATAATAATAAAATAAGAAGGAGAAGGAGAGAGAGGGGGCGGCCCCTTCCTATCTTGTTATTATCATTATCATTTTTTTTTATAACTCTCAATTTATATGTTTATAAATTATGTTATAAAACTTATAGGTGACATGCTTGGTAATTTGGTTTACATATTGTTATTTAACCAACTTAAATAACACTATGTAAAGTTCTCTCAAAATATAAATCAACTATATGATTTATTTATTTCACAAGTACATTGTATTTAGAAACCAAATAACTCAAGTGTTAATATTTATTTGTAATAATCATATCATATATAAAAAAATATTATTGGTGTTTGTCTAGCTTGTTATTGGGTATGACACGACTTGGATCATGACATACTAGCCACATCAATTAATAATATGTGTCTTGGGCATATCGAGTCCAACAAAAGTCTTCATGGAATGCACACCATTTGGACTTGTCTTTGCTGGATCCGGGTTTTTCGTTTTTCTTGGGCCATCTAGCCTTGTTACCTAAATCCTGCATGGCACAGATCACATCACCAATATCAAGGTTAAAACAATATTCGAATATTTTAGGATACTCTTCATCATCTTCGTCTTCTTCTACAGCATTTATCCTGGAATTATCATGTTTGGAATATGGCTTTGGCCTAGAGAACTTTTGTGGGGAGTCTGATTTCCTGTTGGTAGACTCATACTTCGGGATAACCAAGTTTCCATGACCCTTCTTGTCATCCTCTAGCTGAATATATCTTAATGCCCTGTTTCTGACTTCATCAAAATTCCTGCATGGAGTCATAACAAGATCATCAAAGAAAGGAGAATCCTTCCTTAATCCCATCTTTAAGGCTTCAACAGCAGCTGCCATGTCAAGGTTGGGGATTTCCAAAGCTTCCCTGCTAAATCTGGTTATGTAATCCCTTAAGGATTCATTGTTATGCTGAACATATCTATATAAGTCACCTGTCATTTTCTCAAAAGATCTACTACAAGAAAATTGATTATTGAATAAATTAATCAAATGAGCAAATGAAGTAATAGTGTTGGAAGGAATACCCAATAACCATTTGAGGGCCGGTCCCGTTAGTGTTGAACCGAATACCTTGCATAAGCAAGCTTCTTTGATGTCAATGGGGATGGGGTTAATTTCCATCCTTTCTCTATACTGTGTTCCTCACGATCTGTAGTGCCATCGTATAACTTCATGCTGGGCGTCTGGAACTTCTTGGGGATCTCCACGTCTCATATAGGCCAAGTGAACCTGGATAACCTGTGGCTGCCTTCGGGAACTTCAGCTATGGGACGAATTATCCCGGGGATATTGGAAATTATATCCTTCATTTTCTGCAATTCCCTGGCTATCTTGGGGGATATCCCCTTATCCTGCACAGATCCACGGTTAGTGTATAAATTAGCATTAAGTAAATTGTTACCGAGATCGTGGTTAGGCCTCTGGTATCCTGAGCCTTGACGACTAGTTCCTCGATTGAGGGTATCTTCAGGATAAGGTGACGTATACATAAGGATATCGTCCCCGACATGAACTTCAGAGGATACCATGGGGAATCCTGATGAGAATATGTCGGCTGGCATGGTTGAAAGAGGCTGCATATTTATGGAATTTGGCCTCGTTGGTCTGGGTAACTCCGAGGATACCGGAGGGTAAATTTCCCAATATCCTGACTGCTGCCTAAGACGGAGTCCTTGTTGGTTGTGCCCCCAAGGATCCAGGATTCTAAAGGATAGATGATCCTGGAGAATCATAATCAAGGACCCTGGGCATGATTGGAGTGGCCTCCTGCCCTGGTTTCTTCTTGATCCCTTCAATTTCCTTGAACAGCCTTGAGTTGGTCTTTTCTTGCTACTCCATGTGAGTTTTGACCTGTTTCATCAAAGCAAAATGTCATTGTTAGAGATAACTGGATCTACCCGTGTAGAGGTTCCCGCGTATGGTGGAAGTTCTCCTCTGGGCTGAGTGTTTTTCTTCAGAACTGGTGGAGGACCAGGGTTAACAGTTGAAGCAGTGGTGACCGCCGGAGCCAAAACAGAACTGGTTTTTGGTGGTGAGCCCATAATTAAGGGATGAAAATGATTGGGAATGAAATAAAAGGATTTGAAGGATTATAGCACCGTTTGCCCCACAGTGGGCGCCAAATTGTTTTGGTCAAAAATTAACACAAGTGATTTTACAACCAAATTAGTAAATGGGACTCGGTGCTTGCTTGAAATGAATATAAAAGATGCTAGAACACAAAGATTTATTGTGAGGAAGAAACCCGTAATCCTGAGGATAACAAGAAAAAAACCCCAGGTGGTGAAAACTATCACCACCAGTTTATGAATAAACTAAAAGTGTTTACAATTGGTGGAGCTCAACTGGATCGTGATTACAAAGAGCGAGTACTACTAAGTCTCGAGTGATAAGAGTGTGTGAACTGATCCGAGTGTTGCTCTATTTATAATGAAAAGAAGCTAACAACTACGCCTATAAATTAGGAAACAAAAGACTAAATCGAATTAGCCGTTAATTCCCCCATTAAGCATGTTTTCCTTCTTGAGCACATTCTATTAACAGCAAGTCCGAGTCTTTAGGGAATCATAATAAATCTCTGACCAGGTAAACAAGGAAAGACAGAGGACAAATTGTTATTTCTACAGTATATTTAGGATACCTGTTACCTTGGATGATACCATATCTTGAAGTTATCCTGAACATACTACTTGCTGAGGATACCGAAAATCCGAGCCCTAACATTAACAATCTATTTAAAATGGTGTATGCTAGAGAGAGGGAAGAACAAGACAAAAAAGGCAAAAGTGAAACCAAAAAAGGTTGATGAGTTAAAGAAGTATGATTGTAAAATTAACTTTCTTATGGAGCATGGGTACAATTTAAAACATGTTAAAGAGTTGTCAAAGAAAGAAATTGAGGAGAAGGTCAACATAGTAAAGAAAAGAATTGCTGCTCAACAAAAGAAGGAAAGATCTGAAAGAGGGGAAAGAAAGAAGATTGAAGAAGAGAAATCAAGGATATTGACTGAGCAGAAACAAAAAGAGGTAAATGATTGGTTTGAAGATAGAGAGTTGATATTCTGAAGGAGCTGTTGAAGACTAAGGGGATGAGTGATGAGGAAATTAAAAGACTGAAAAAAAAGGTGAAATGAAAGAATTTATGAAAGAGAGTTGAATTTGTACCATGAAATGTGAAAAGGCTGGAAGAGATGGATAGATTGAAAAAGACTATGATGGAGCTTATGAATGTTAAGCCAGAGCCAGTGGATTATGAGGCTACAATTGATAATGAAACGGCTAACATGATCAGCATTTTATGTAAAATAGGTGAACATTATTTTCAGCTTGTGATGAAGTCAAAAGATGAAATAAAGAAGATGTATGATGAATCACAGAAGAAACACTCAAAGGAGGCATCATCTTCAAAGAAATCATCATCATACAGATCATCAATATCCATAGTACAGGTACCACTGACCATATCTGAACTACACAGGCAAGAAAGGCCAAGGACATATGTGAATCTGCCTACAAGCATATGCTTAGATGCCAGATCCAAAACACTGAAGGTCATTATGCAAGATGGAAAAAAGAAATTAATTATTTTCAAAAATGACTTCAGGGATTTTTCAAGAGAGCAATTTAATGAGATGTCACACTCAAACTCTATAATTATCAGAATAAGGATCATTTTGCATGACAACAAAGGAATGAGCTCCTAAAGCATCTACATGAACAATAAAGAGCTGGTTTTTCTTTGCTTGATAAGAAAATAAGGTGGTACTATAAAAAGGCTGAACAAGCAAGAAGGAACAAAAGGTTGAGGGAAGTCAGATTGGTTGAATACTAGTTCATGCAACATGAAAGGAAAAGAGCTACCAAAATGAGTGAACATTCTAGCTCAAGTACAAGAAGATAACTTCCATCTGCAAATCCTCCAAGAAGAAACTTAAGGGAAAGTATTGCTATGAGGAGGAAAATGGTTGTGCCTAACTTAGAAATACAAAGAAATGGAAGGATAGCGGACATTGGCTTCAACAAAAGGAGTGGAACGTTCATGTTGAGAAACTCTGAAGGAGAAATGCTGGGGATAATTGTAACGCCCATTAATTCCAGTTTCAAGAATTAAAGCTTGTAGAGTATGTATAATTCTCGGGATTTATCCGAAATTTCTCGGAAGCCTTTACGTCATCCCGGTACGTTAAAGAACCTAACTTTTCCTTCCATTTTGCCTTACACTTCAATCTGGAGGGACTAGAGTGTAATATATTATGTTATAACATAAACTAACCCTAGCCCCTCCCCCTCCCCATTGTTGCGATCAGCAGGAAGAAGGGAACCAAGTCCCACGAATTTTCTTTTTTGCAGCCAAGTTTAAGCCTTAGAACTTCAATTCAAGGTATGTACTACGATTCCCCAAGTCTTTTACACGTTAATTGATCCTTATATTGCGCGTATTGATCGAAAAACGTCTTGTTGTAGGCTAACCGGGTGGCTGCCCAATTGAGCTTTTCCGGGGCTGTTTTGAGTGAGGTTTTCAAATCAAAATCCCACTAGGTATGACATGTACATCATATTATAATTTCATGGCCAATGGAGGTGTTTAGGTCGGTCAATCGATTTTAGTTAGAAAACTAGGGTTTACCGGGTGTAGAATTGACAATTGTTGAGTTTGATGCGTTAACTGATCGGATGACCAACCGAATCAGTTTGTACGGATCTAGGGGAGTCTAAGGGCAGTGGGAAAAATATTTTTTTGATACTCGGGGCTGTTTTGGTTGGTGTTTGGTCAATCGAGTAGGTGGTGCGTGAATTTTCGTTTAAATGTTAAATTGAGAGTTGTATAAATGAACCATCAACCCTATCAACTCGGGTGACATAATTATGATGAATGAAAGGATTAAAATTGGAATTTGGCCCATTTGGGGCTGATTCGTTTAACAATTTGTTTTATGGTTCATTACGCGCGTATTCGACTCGATTTGATTGCCGACTGGCGAGTGGTGCATCATGGTTAGCCCCGACCTTAATCGTAGGGTGGATTTGGTTAATTGAAAGTTTTGGGCCTTGGGCCAAGTTGTTGGGCTTGAACGGCCCATTAGGAAAGAGTGTTCTTACAGTCTAGCTTAGTAACACGTTGTGTATACTTTACAGGCCCTTGCTTGTGATTGTGCACTTAGGGATTTCCTAGCTCGTTGCAGGTGTTCGATTGATTTCAGGTGAGTTCTTGATGTCCCGTCTAACTCTTTTTAAGTTTTGGGCTAGCATGCACACCTAAGTGTTTTCTCACTTGTTGAAATGTTTTAAATGGTTTTACATAGGCTTGCTAGTATTGGTAGGCCTTGGAATGTTATAGAATATGTGTATGTATATATATTTAGAATGGCCAATATTTGGCGAATGTTGTAGTCGTCTCGACTACTGAATGTTGCGTATGCCTACTTTGTGTTTGCATGCGTCGAATGTTACGTGTTTGGGTTGTACGTTTTCTCGGCCGTGAATGTTATTATTGAATGTTATATATATATATATATATATATATATATATATATATATATATATATATATATATATTGATATATATAGGAATGCACGTATAGAGATGCTCATACGTAAGAATGACTATTAATTGAATGTGGTGACCTAACCGATGTACTTCCGTTTACCGTTTTAAAACCGTTGGAATGATTATTTAAGACTTTTGTTACTTCTTTAAAAATTGAACTCACTCAGCTTAAGCTGACTTTGTGTGCATGTTAGTGTGAGTTTCAGGTTAGAAAGAGGATGCCTTATCGCTTGGACGTGCACGAAGCTACTTGGACGGTGAAGGGCATACGAAAATTGAAGATTTTATTATTAAAAATTTATTTTTAAAAAGTTTTTATTTAAAGATAATTATGTTGATTTTGGGCAAAATTCCCGGGTTTTGGGAACTCATTTACTTATTTACGTTTTCCGCCGAATTATACTCTGTGACCCTTATTTTAATGAAAAGAATTGTTTTTAAGATGAATTATTTTTATGAGTGTTTTGAAGGATTGCCAACTGTGGGGTTCCCGGGGTTCGGGGCCTTACAAGTTGGTATCAGAGCCTTGGTTCGAGGGATCCGAGCATCCCCGAATGCTTGGACTCGAACTGTAAGAAAAGAGACCAGTATGTGATTAACTGTTTGGACTCGAACCGCGAGTAGTTGCACGCCAAGAGGTAATTTTTTTAATTATTTAGTCATTACTTTAAATTTAAAAGTTTCAGTATGTGATTAACTATTTAAGTGTTAGATAGAAGGCTAACGAGGTTAGGGGCAGGGGGTGGTTAGGACAGGCCTGTAAACTAAACGACTAATTACACTTGATCAACGTCATTAGCAGTTTACCCTTACCTTACATGTTCTAATTACCACTTGTGCTTGACCGTGTTAAAATTCTGTCTTTGTAGGGATAAGTCATGGTTAATACTCGAGCTTCTAAGAGAGGTGGTCCTAGTGTTCGCGGCCGTGGTCGTAAGCCACGTGCCGAAGCCGAGAGAGAGATTCCTACTCCCCAGCGAGAGGAGACCCCGATTCTTGAGGAGGGGGATAACCCCGCCTTAGATCCTGCTTTGCGCGCGGCTATCGCGGATGAGGTTTACCAGGTGCTCATAGCGCCATTCCTGAGATCGATACTAAGGCTGTCAGGGCCATGGAGGAGTCACTGGTTGGTAAGGGTTCGGATAGGGGAAGCAAGAGTAAGGAGGTGCAGGTCGAAGAGGAAGAGGAAGTGTATGTGCCGAGTGGGGATGAAGATGAGGTGCGGACTGTTAGTGTATCGACCCGGGGTTGCTCGTATGGTGACTTTAAGAAGTGCGACCCCCCTTCCTTCGATGGTACTAAAGATGCTTTGGCAGCGCATCAGTGGGTAAGAGAGATAGAGGTCGTTCTAAGGGTTAGTAAGTGCAAGGGGGATGACATGGTCACTTATGCTACCGCCTCATTTCGTTCCGAGGCATTATGTCGGTGGGATAATCTGGTGCAAGCTATGGGTGATCGATCTATTAGGAGGATGACATGGGATGGATTGAAGAAGTTGGTTCTCGATCAGTTCTGTCCTCCACACGAATTGGATAAAATTGAACAAGAATTCTTGACCTTGGAGGCGGGCAGTATGACACATCAGGGATACACCACAAAGTTCAACAAGATGGCTCTCTTATGTCCCGATCTGGTTACCCCTGAGGCAAAAAGGATTAAGAAATATGTGAAGGGCCTCCCGGTGGATATTCGTAGGGGTGTGGTGACCACCGACATGAACTCCTTTCAATCGGTGGTTACCTTGGCAGGTACATTGTATGGTCAGAGGGAGAAGTTACCGCCGAACGAGGCTAGGAAGACTTGGAACACTAATTCGTATGGTAAGCGGCCTAGGGGAAACAATTTTAGTTCGTCTAGCAAAAGGATGAAGACTGAAACTTTTGAGTTTAGGAGGGATGCGGCATTCGGTAATTGCAAGAAGTGCGGAAAACTACACAAGGGGGAGTGTAAGAGTGGGTCCGGCACCTGTTTTCGTTGCGATAAGGTTGGGCACCCCCATTACGAGTGTCCGACTCTGACTTGTTTCCGCTGTAGGGGTTCCGGTCACTTGTCATCAAACTGTCCTACCGGTAAGGTGGGGGGGTCCGGTCAGGGGACTTCCTCAAGAGGGAAGATGGAAGAGAAGCCGAAGGCCAGGGCAAGGGCCTTCAACATCTCCAAGAAGGAAGCGAAAGAGGATGCGGATGTCGTTTCAGGTACTTTTTCCTTATTTAGCTTTCATTCCACCGTTATAACTTCTTGTTCCTTTGAAATCGTATGTGTTGACCGTGTAGCTAAGCAGTAGTATAATATCATCCCAGGTACTTTTCTACTTGATGAGTTACAGGCGTCATTTTTATTTTATTCGGGCGCCAGTAGGAGTTGTGTGTCTACCGCTTTCTGTTCCTCGTTGAACAATTCACCCGAGCGCGTAGTCGATGTGTTTGAGGTTGAGGTCGCCGTAGGAAAATCCATATCCGTGTCTAAGGCTATTCGTGGTTGTTCCATCGAGTTGTCTGGGTATAGATTTCTGGTGCGGTTGTATTTGATGCCACTTGGCTGTTTCGATGTGGTGCTCGGGATGGATTGGCTGGCGAATGTGGATGCGCAGATCATTTGTGGTCAGAAACTCGTTCGTCTAAGGGCCCCGGATGGGACTAAAATTACAGTCTTCAGTGATCAGAATGTTGCGACGCCACATATTATATCCATGCATAAGGCGGGAAAGTTGATGCAGCGGGGGTGCGAGGCGTATCTGGCATATGCCATAAACGTAAATACCGAGGTGGCTACCGTCGGTGATGTTCCTATTGTTCGGGATTTCCCGGATGTATTTCCAGATGATTTGTCAGATGTGCTGCCGGATCGCGAGGTCGAGTTCTAGATAGACCTTGTACCGGGCGCCAAACCCGTTGCCCGAGCTCCCTACCGCCTAGCGCCGAATGAAATGAAGGAGCTTATGGCTCAGCTGGAATACTTGCTCGATAAGAGCTTTAGTCGACCGAGCATCTCACCTTGTGGTGCCCCGGTCCTGTTCGTTAAAAAGAAGGACGGTAGCATGCAGATGTGTATCGACTATCGTGAATTAAACAAGCTCACTGTTAAAAATCGATACCCTCTTTCAAGGATCGACGATTTATTTGATCAGCTCCAAGGAGCTAGTTGGTTCTCGAAGATCGACCTTAGGTCCGGGTATCATCAGTTGATGATTCGGAAGGAAGATATTCCTAAGACTACCTTCCGCACTCGTTATGGGCATTATGAATTTCTTGTGATGTCTTTCGGTTTGACCAACGCAACGGCTGCGTTCATGGATCTTATGAACCGGGTGTGTAGGCCGATGCTTGATCGTTCGGTTATTGTGTTCATCGATGACATTCTTGTGTACTCTAAAAGTGAATCCGATCACGCCGGTCATCTCAGGGAAGTGTTGGAGGCTCTGCGGAAGAACAAACTGTATGCGAAATTTTCTAAGTGTTCCTTCTGGTTGCGTGAGGTTCAATTCTTGGGTCATGTTATTAACCCGAGTGGTATTCTGGTTGACCCTACAAAGGTGGAAGCCGTGAATGAATGGGAGTCTCCTAGGTCTCCATCTGAAATCCGTAGCTTTCTGGGTTTGGTGGGGTATTACCGCCGCTTTATTCCCGATTTTTTGAAAATTGCTTCTTCACTGACCAGGTTGACTAAGAAGAGTGTTAAGTTCGTTTGGGGTACTGAGCAGGAGGAGGCTTTTCTCGAGTTGAAGAACAGGTTGACGCATGCTCCGATTTTAGCTTTACCTGATGGCACCGATGATTTGGTAGTGTATTCTGATGCCTCTTATCAGGGGCTTGGGTGTGTTTTGATGCAGCGAGGTCGAGTCATCGCTTATGCCTCACGGCAGTTGAAGCCTCACGAGGCGAATTATCCTACTCACGATTTGGAGCTTGTGGCCGTAGTGTTTGCAATTAAGTTGTGGCGGCATTATTTGTACGGTGTTCCCTGCGTTATCTATACCGATCATAAGGGTTTAAAATATTTCTTTGAACAAAAGGAACTGAATATGCGTCAGCGTCGATGGTTGGAGTTGATTAAGGATTATGATTTGGAGATTATGTACCACCCAGGTAAGGCCAACGTGGTGGCTGACGCGTTGAGCCGGAAGGAGAGACCGAAGCAGATTCATGTAAAATCTTACCAGCTCATCCTTAAACCCGATATTTTGAAGCAAATAGCCAGCGTTCAAAATGAAGCAAATAGCAGATTCGTGTAAAATCTTGGATATTTTGAAGCAAATAGCCAAGTGTTGGGCCTTGGGCCAAGTTGTTGGGCTTGAACGGCCCATTAGGCAAGAGTGTTCTTACGGTCTAGCTTAATAACACGTTGTGTATACTTTCCAGGCCCTTTCTTGTGATTGTGCACTTAGGGATTTCCTAGCTCGTTGCAGGTGTTCGATTGATTTCAGGTGAGTTCTTGATGTCCCGTTTAACTCTTTTTAAGTTTTGGGCTAGCATGCACACCTAAGTGTTTTCTCACTTGTTGAAATGTTTTAAATGGTTTTACATAGGCTTGCTAGTATTGGTAGGCCTTGGAATGTTATAGAATGTGTGTATGTATATATATTTAGAATGGCCAATATTTGGCGAATGTTGTAGTCGTCTCGACTACTGAATGTTGCGTATGGCTACTTTGGGTTTGCATGCGCCGAATGTTACGTGTTTGGGTTGTACGTTTTCTCGGTCGTGAATGTTATTATTGAATGTTATATTTATATATATTGATATATATAGGAATGCACGTATAGAGATGCTCATACGTAAGAATGACTATTTATTGAATTTGGTGACCAAACCGATGTACTTCCGTGTACCGTTTTAAAACCGTTGGTATGATTATTTAAGACTTTTGTTACTTATTTAAAACTTGAACTCACTCAGCTTAAGCTGACTTTGTGTGCATGTTAGTGTGAGTTTCAGGTTAGAAAGAGGATGCCTTATCGCTTGGACGTGTACGAAGCTACTTGAACGGTGAAGGGCATACGGAAATTGAAGATTTTATTATTAAACATATATTTTTAAAAAGTTTTTATTTAAAGATAATTATGTTGATTTTGGGCAAAATTTCCGGGTTTTGAGAACTCATTTACTTATTTATGTTTTCCGCCGAATTATACTCTGTGACCCTTATTTTAATGAAAAGAATTTTTTTTAAGATGAATTATTTTTATGAGTGTTTTGAATGATTACCAACTGTGGGGTTCCCGGGGTTCGGGGCCTTACAATAATCGAAAATGACTCTGAACTAGAGTTCATTCATGTCAAAGGCTTGACTGATATCAAGGAGTGGGAGATACCGTTGGAATCTCAAGATCATGTGAAGCTAGACATGTTTCAACAAAGAGCCACTGTAGTGAGAAATAGAAAAATTCGCAGGGTTATGAAAGAAATTTGCGAAAGATTACTTGTAGGTAAAATTACAAGTTATGTGTTGAAGTGATTACTTGTCTGATGCTTGTAATTTTAATATTTTTGTGTAATTTTATAGTTTGTGTAATTTGAGGTAATGCCCTGGAGGCAGAATTTGATTATGTAATGTTATTTGATTTGTGTATGAAATTTGATGTGTATTTTGAACAAAGTGTATGTAACACAGGTATGTTTTGGTGCATCTAAGCTTGTTCCAATCTAGGGGAGATTGTTGGGTCAGAAAATTGACTAGGGGAAGACTGGAATCTTCCCCTAGTCAATTGTTGGGTCAGAAAATTGACTAGGGGAAGACTGTATTTTGAACAAAGTGTATGTAACACAGGTATGTTTTGGTGCATCTAAGCTTGTTCCAATCTAGGGGAGATTGTTGGGTCAGAAAATTGACTAGGGGAAGACTGGAATCTTCTCAACCTCCTTGAAAAATGGCTAAGTATGAAACTCGAGCAAGCTTGGACCTTCGAGCACGACTTTACTAGCTCGAGCATGATATCTTACTCACGCTAGATTATCTTCTGGAATTCTTCTAAGTGTTTAAAGCTTCAAGCAAGCTACACTTCGTCGAGCAAGGGTGTTCTTCATCAAGCACAGTTTGCTATCTGAGCAAACACTTGATCTATCTAAGCTAAAACCAAAGTTTACAAGTATTTTGGTGGGTCGAGCATGGATACAATAAAAGGTGATCTCAATATGTTCTAAGTAAAGCTTCGAGCATGGTTCAATCTCGAGCAAGTTTCAGTACTCGAGCATAATGGAATTGTTCTTAATAATTCTTAGTGAAGATTGAAGAGATCTGGAAGAATATGTTTGCTCGTGGGATTTGTCCGAACAAAGTTGGGATAAATTATGAAGATTGAAGTGTGCTGGAGTAGAATATTTCCTAAGGAAAATATCTAAGTAAAGGTTGCTCAAAGACATGTTTCGAGCATACTCAATGTTACAAGGTTTGCTCGACAAGGATATATCATACTCGAAGACCTATTTTACACTTGTGTTTATTTTAATTGTATTTTATAATCATTAGGGCTTCTAGAAGGAACGTCTGTGGGCCTATATAAAGAATACTATGTTTATATCATAAGTACGCGTGTATAAACGATTAGTGAGAAACTAAGACCTCATTCATGCAAACCTAGCACGGCCATCATTGAATACGAAACCCTAGACGTTCCATGCAAACCCTAAATACTTCCATTATTCTTGAGTGAATATTCTAATATACTAGAAATCTTTTGAGTATATTTGTGAGTGTTTTTATACAATCATATTATCATTCAAACATCCTGATTATAATTGATTCTGTCGGATATAATCAGTGGGTCTTCATATATTGATCTCCTGTGTGTTCTTGTCAACTGTTTTAGTTTAACACGAGATCCTGGTCCTGACATTCGGTTATCACAATAGGTTTGGTTCTCTTTTTTTTAGTTCACGACGGGGTCTTTTTACAAGGATTTATAAATTTATTTTATTCAGTTTGTATACTTTTCTTATTATTAATTTATCATATTACAATGCATCAGTTTTGTTTTCGCTGTAGGCACCGGGCGTAAACAAAACGACTATGGTTTTGACGAGTCTTCAGAGTATGTATTTTTATGCTACTCTGTGTACAAAGGATCTGCATGCTTTTCTTTTAGTTTGTTTGACTAATTCTTATATTTATTTTGCTGGTAATACTAAGCAATTTGGGTTATTATTATGACCCCTTTTCACTCTTGAGGACTATTGCAATGCAACATCTGAACAGTTGTAAGATACCCAAAACTTGAAAAGTATAGATACAAACGCTTTTTTTTTATATATCACAATTTTCAAATTTGGTTTTGTAAATTGCAAAAGTCAAAGTAGCTGGGTTTGACCCAATTTTTTTTTTAGTTTCATAGATAATTAGTATGTTCACAATCCGGTTTTGACGGTTCTTAAGCTAAACCATGAGCCGACCCGTTAGTAATGGTTTTCTATTTTTAAAAACTAAGACCAAGCCGTTAATATTTAAAACCAAACTGAACCAGATGAAAATAATGAAACCAACTAAAAATCTTACATTTTGGTTTTACTTCAATAAAAAAAGTTGATTTTTAGTTCGGTTTAGGCTCTACTATTAACAAAAGCCAAAAAACCGAACCGATTAGAACTTGAAATCGAACAAGATGTGGTACTCACTTTTGAGTTAACGTTCTAATAAAAGTGTGATTGAACACAGTTCTGAACGATTACGTTATGAATAGATCTATTGATATGAATACGTTTAGAACAATGAATTACGTTAAGTGTGTGTTGAGAGAGTAATTCGGTAGAGTAACAGTAGGATTACTTTAAGAAAATGAACTTCGTTATAAATTACATTGATACAGGGGCATATATAGGCGACGAGATATTTGTATCTCATTCGTTAGACATGCCAAACGAATGAGCCTCTCATTCTTCTCTATACGTTAAGTCATTCTTTAACATACCCTAACGAATGACACTACATGCGTTAACCTCTTATTCGTTAAACATGTTGGACTCGGTTTGCCCAAGACACATATCATTATTGATGTGGCTAGTACGTTATGATCCAAGTCGGGTCATACCCAATAACAAGCTAGACAAACACCAATAATATTTGTTTATATATGATATGATTATAACAAACAAATATTAACACTTGAGTTATTTGGAAAGGGGTTTCTAAATACATTGTACTTGTGAAATAAATAAATCATATGGATGATTTATACTTTGAGAGAGAGCATTCCATAGTGTTATTTAAGATGGTTAAATAACAATATGTGAATAATGGTTACCAAGCATGTTACCTATATTGTGTTATATTTATTTTGGGAAATAACACAATGTGAGTTTTATGATATAAAACTTATTGAAAGACAAAAATATATATATAATTTGAAATGGGTGAGAGGGTGGCTGCCCCCCCCCCCCCCTTTACTCTCTTACACCTTTTATTTTATATTATTATGTTTTCTTTAGTGGAGACATGCATTGGATGTGAGTGGGTGCCATGGGTGGTGCTTCCATTAACTCCCTAACTCTCTTTCATTCATTCTTACAATTTTTTGCAAGTAACAAAACATCCCTCTCTTCCTTTTCTCTCCCATTTTCGGCCACAAAGAAGAACATCAAGGAGGAGTTGGTTTTTCAAGTGAATCCTAGTTAAACAAAGGTGTATTGTCGGAGGCTTGGGGTATGCTAGCTTGAGGAGCTTCCATATTCAAGTTTTTGCCTTTCAATCACTCTTTCTTCACCCGGTTTTTGGTTTACTTGAAAGGTAGTTTAACATGCATGAACTTATAGTGACATGCATGTGTTTGATAGTATGCATTTCGTATATGGATCCGGGTTTGTGTTTTGCATGTATAAAATTGGTTTTATACACTATAAACTAACAAGATTTAAAACATTTATCCGCTGCGTTATTGGTATAAGTAAGGTTTTATCACTTTGATAATCTTGTTAAAACCTAACAAAACATCCTTAACGAATAAGTTCCATAAGTTATACTCATTTGTTAACATTCCTTAACGAATAAGTGACAAAAGACACAGACTCATCCGTTACCATCCCCTGACGAATGAGTCAATTACATTAATGTCCAAAATACCCCTATACATTAAAAGAAAGACTGAGATGCAAAATGATACATTAACAAACTTCCCCTCTGAGCTCCTTGTAATCTTCAACTTTTGAACCTGCTAGTCTTCTAATCCGCACAACCCAAAAGCATGACATACTTGAACAACTCTTTGGAATTGCATAACCTTCTCATTATCTTTTACGTTCACCCATCTGATCCAATTCTTGTATAATACTTCGTTATCAGACCAAATAAGTTGACTATCCACATAGGATCAATGATTCTGATAAACTCCGTCTTCAGTCCAGATCCCAATACTATTACGGCTTCACCTGTTTTGTTATCGTAGTACCACCTATTAAACTTCTTGTAAATAATTTGGGGAAAAGTCTTCAAAGGAACTATCATGAACGTCCACGGCGGCTTTACTTTAAGAACAAGTTTCCTCCAGCCAGTGCGTGGTTCTATCTCGTCAACATACTTTCGAGTCGGCACCTATGGCTTGAAAATTTTGAAACCATACTTTACCTCAAGTAACAAACGACGATAAAACCAATCCTCCATCTGAATTTCATTAACGATTCATAAACGGTTTACATGCAAATGTACGAACGTCCTACAATAATTCGTTGAAAAATTGCATATCGTGCTCCCACTTAGCAATATATACTTTACGCGTTGGTTCATACATCCACGAGACAATGTCACCTTTCGCGGTCTTCGCTGCTACAAACTTCTTCATCTGATACGCGGATTCTCGAGATTTTGACTGTAAATAATCTTCTTTTTCAGCATATCTCAGAGCCTCGATCATCTTGTTCATCCTTTTCATGTTATGCTTGAACATATCATTAGAAGTTTGTGACTTGGGATCAAAGAATTTACTCTTTCTTTTCTCTTTCTCCTTTTCTTTTCTCAAACGTTCTTCAGCTGCATCCAAATGTTCTATTGTGAAAACCAAAATCCCTTCATCAGAGTTAGACTGGGTGTACAAATTCGGGTATTCCTAAGCTTTCACGTACTCCATCTCTATGTCATCATCATTAAAACTAGTATTCCCAGATGGAACACTTTAATCGAAACGAACCTCATCGGTATCCTCAACCTCCACATCCTCTTGCTTTTCCAACTCATCCACCGCCTCCTTGTTTAAATTAAAAAGCAAAGCGATTTGTTCCTTAGCTAACGAATGGTTAACAAACTCGCCTTCTTCAATCTCGTCCGCGTACACCATGCTCATAACCACTCCGTTCTCATTCACAAATAACAACATTATGACTTTCAACGTGTTAACGGGTTGGACATCTATCGAGTCATAGTATACAACCAATTCTTTTCCCGATGACTCCCACTTGGCAGGAACATTTCCAGATGATGAGGCACCTGGTTGCTGATCAACACCACCTGCCTCAAGATCCTTGTCTTGATCATTA
Source organism: Bidens hawaiensis (assembly GCF_021521415.1). Taxonomy (NCBI): domain Eukaryota; kingdom Viridiplantae; phylum Streptophyta; class Magnoliopsida; order Asterales; family Asteraceae; genus Bidens; species Bidens hawaiensis. The sequence continues at coordinate 268,178 of NW_027492278.1, read as the reverse complement.
TCCTTCAGTTTCTTCAGCATATCTTCCTTGCATGACAACTGAAGGATCATCTCGTCATGTTTCTCTATTTTCTCTCCCTAAGCAGCAACTAACGCTCTCAACTCCCTATTCTCCTTCTAAAAGAATTGTAGACCCGCATCATTTGTATTTGGTCTGCCCTCATTGTTTCTTGAAATTGTTGATTTGCAACCTTCTGATTCTTCTGCGTATGTATCAGATTCAGCAATTGAAATATCAGATGTTGTAAAAAATTTGGATGAACCAGCTATAGTGGGCCTTGAGGTCTGTTGAATGACATGAAAGAATAATCTGGCCTCTGCATTGGTCTTGCAGGAATAGATGGACTTGTTGTCACCAGAACTTGTTGTGGAGAAGGAATAGGAGATAACATAGATCGAGGAATCACCATAAAGCACGGATATATCGAAGCATGAGTAACAAGTGTAACAACCAGTGTACTAGAAGTAGTAGCAACCGGTGTAGATAATGTAGCAAGAGTAGAAACCACCACTCGTGGCTCTTGTTGTGGATCCTGTATAGATATACCCGAACCCCACCTAGTTCATTTCGGCGTAGGCTCGTTTACTTCGATTGCTTTGCCCTTGGCCTTTCGTTTCTGTGCCTCTGTACCACCATCATTTCCTCCATAATTTCCATCACCATCACCATCACTGCCACCCTCAGGTTCTGAATCATAGTCATCGTGTATCCAACGATCATTAGGTGGAGCAACATACCGTTCATCCGCCAAATGCCCCAATCAACCTCTTGTGTTTAGGCCTGGTATGTTTAGTCTGACCCCTGTATGTTTGAATCCGCCTCATGGAGATTCATTCATATGATCTAATTTAAGATCATATAACAACTTCGAGTCTTTGATTAAATTCGGCTCTAAGTGATTGATGATCATTTGCAGAAAATGAGGAGACATTAAAAACTTGTTGGTCCTCGTGGTGCAGTTATCCTTCAGGTGATAAAACACCATTTCCGAGAAGTTGAACAATTTATTCAGCACCAAGGCAACAAAGGTTGACTGTAGCATGATCATACTCTCGTCGAAACCACCTTTACATCCTCCAAAACAATGAATCAATACATGTAATATGTACTTGTACTGTTCGCACAGGTTTGCCTTGCTATACATCGACTTGTTCAGATCACCTTTATACTTTAACCTCCCGAACAATCCCTTTATCAATTCCTTATCGAATCATAAACATCATCAACCGTATCATCAAATCCCAACACAGCCCATATAACATCCACATCAACCGCAATCTCTTTCCCTTGAATCTCAGTAACGATGTGGTTCTGCCCAGCTACGTATCTATCGGCTTCCCAAAACGGCTTTATTATACTATAATGCACCTAGAGATTGATCGATATAGCATGGTATATCATTGAACGTCTTAGAAACATGATCACGTCTCCAAACGTGCCACATCCAAAGAAATTATGACCCAAGAATGTCCAGATGTTGTGCTTCTTGTCAGCTACTAGATTATTATCAGTCATATTTTGTAAAAACGAACGTGTTAATACTTGAAATATAGTTGAAATTGACAAAATTGCCCTTATTCGTTATGCATTAAGTGGAAATGAATGTACACAAGTCTCATTCGTTAAAACTTTAACGAATAGACTTATTCATTAAGAACATATAACGAATAGACTCATTCATTAATATCAATCACATTCGTTAAGAATCATAAACACTCATCCGTTAAAACATCAACAAATGAAGTCATTCGTTATTCTTAGTGTAAGAATGAGGCTTATCCGTCACAAATTTAACGAATGTCAAAGAAATCATAACGAATGTATGATAACGAATGAACACAATTGACAAAGTTGACTATCAATGTCAAAGTCAAAATTGATATGAATTCAGAAAGTCAAAAACTCAATTTTGAATTCTGAATCGATCAAAACTTGACCATTTACATTAAAACAAAGACCGAAATGCAAAACAATACATTACCAAAGTGTTTAAATTTTATTTACTGTCATAAGATACTATGGTCTTTTTGTAGTCCAAAAGTCAACTACATTTTTTATTATTTTTCAGTTATATAACCATTAATAGCTTAAATAACTCATTTTTGCATACTACTATTGTTTTTATTTTGACATTTTTATAAATTATTTTTTAATATTAATTACTTTATTTTTTTATACATTGTGTTTATGTTTTGTTATGTTTCATATTATTGTTTAGTTGTCATTACATTACACATGTGTGATAACTATTAGAAACGACTATTGCGTTGCAAATTGTCAAATTGTCGCTGCCGCTGCATCTTATCTATATTAAATTTCTATAAGTGTATTTAATAGCATATTGGAATAATTATTTTATTTGGAATACACTAATTAAATTTGTATATGCGGAACTATTGTTAGGGAAAACATTCGGATGATGATCAACTAGAGGTGTAGAAGCTTGTAAGACAAGGATTACTATTTACTGGTCAAACATGGACCTACACAAACACCGGTGCCAAAGGTATGTTAATATCAGATAATTAGAGTTAACAAATAACTTGATAAGTCAATGGGTTAAATGTTTCAAACGGGCCCAAAGCTGTCAAAAGTTAAATATTTATTTAGATTTTTAGATGAAACGACTGTTTAACGAGTTCGTTTGTTGACACGATGTAGTGTGTGGATGCGGATGGCATAACCCTTGGAAAGCTTTGAATATTTTGATGAGTAAAGATGCATTGCAAACTGGGAGTTCAAAGAAGAATACATATAAGGAAGCAGTTGAGGTTTTGTAGTTTTAGGCATGCATATTTGTGATAAATGATTGAGTTGATATAAATCTAAACACTCCTTAACAGTCATGATATTATTTTTTTTCCAAAAATGCAAATAGTAAACTGTAAAAGAATTTATTTGTACATACATTGTGAGATTTGATAATAATGTTCTGATATTAATAACATGACATTAATAATGTTGTTAACTCAAAAAAATCTAAGGGAAAAAAATAAAATAATAAAGTTTTCGTAAAATATCATATGGGATTGATAAATTAACGGTAATGAGTATTGCATTGTAAATTGTTGGCGGCGCAGCACCACACAGGTACCTACTAGTGTGTGTGCATAGAAAAACAAAAATGTTTCCCGCGTCTTCCTTTTTCTAAAAAAAAAGACACAATATTAGGAAAAAAGATCACAAAGTCTTTTTATTATTTTCATTATTGATTGTGTCTTTTTTTTTATATTGACTTATATTTATCAACATTGTGTTATATTTTGCTTGACATTGTGTTATATTTTATGATTTATTGTGTCTTTTTTTATTTGTTATTGTGTTTCTTGTTTATTTTTGTCATTGTCTTTTTCAGGTTTTTTTATTTTTTATTTATTTATTTTTTAATATTAAAGGCATCGAAAACATTTTACTTTATTTTTATTTTTATTTTGAGTTATAATTTTTTGTGATTTTATTTTGTTACAAATACTTCTCACAGTTCTCATTTTGTTTCCCTTTGTAATCTAACATTTACTCATTAATATATATATATATATACACACACATTTTTAATGAATTGTTTTTAATTGAATATGTAAAATGATCAAAATGTTAGCATGCGCATGGCAAGTGAATGATTTTACTTAACTAAAAGTTTGAATGACCATTAGTGTAAATAATTAAAACCGAGATAAATATCTATATAAATAATAAAACCGAGCTTAAGCTTGACTCAAGCTCCTTTGGCACCTTAAACAAGCCAATGCTCGATTGGACCTCAGGGTGTGTTTGGGTGAGCTTATTTAACTCCAGAAGTGCTTTTGGCAAAAGTGATTTTTTTCAAAATCAAATTTTAAAAAACGTGTTTGGATTAGCTTTTATGCCGTAAAAGGTCAAAAAGCAAATAAGATGCTTTTGTAAAGAGTGTTTGGCTTAGCTTTTTCATGTAAAATGACCAAAAAGGACATTCATATATTTTTGCTAATTTTACACACAATATTATGTACTTAACATTTTCTTAGACAAAAATGATAATTTAAAAAATTTAAAAATATATAGTATAAACTGTTAGGACATATTTAGTATTTGTGTTTCTTTCATCTATTATATGAGATAATTCAAGTCAATATTACAACTTGTTAATTTCAAAGTAAATTCATGCATAATGCAAATAATTCATAAAAGAATTCCTAAAAAGATATCACAGCAAATTCAACCTCGAATCCATTACATCTTGAGCAATAGCATCTCGTATCGCCGCCATATACATATCATCATCATTCGTTCGCCTCGTACTTGGACCTTCTTCATGAACTTCATCACTGGTACGACCGTGAGGGGGATTGTAGGATTCTTCTTGTGCAATGTTAAATGCATCATCAAACATGCCGCCTTTCTAATAAAGTTATGGATCGCCATCGATGCTAACACAATTTTTACTTGGTGCTCATACTTGTAATTAACATGCATATCTCTTAACAACGCCCACCTACCTTTCCACACTCCAAAAGTTCGTTCAATGATATTTCTCAATGATGAGTGGTGATAGTTGTAACATTCGTTAATTTTCAAACCCGAAACCCGACCCGTTTAAAATGTTTGATGTATTCGGACCTTTAGTTATTATTAAAGATGGTAAATATATTGAATATGATCATTATGTTGTTTATAATTTTCATGATGTTTTATTAATATTATTATCTCAAGCATTAAATTTAAGTCAAGATCAATTCAATTCATTTATGTTTTGATTACATTTCAACTATTATTCTTTCATTAATTATGATTAATTGTATATTTTGAATTTTCAACTATATTCATTTATTTTGACCAATTCCATGACTTTTGCCCATAAGACTTGTCTTTTGACTTGGTTTAGGAGATCTTTAATTCACCTAAACTATATAATGTACAACATCTTTACCTTCATCAATTCTTGATCTAACCATTTAATTTCATCATTAACTTTTGCTTAAGACTTGGCTAAAGACTAGCTTGACCAATTAATATGGTCAACGCATTGTTATTAACGACTCTTCACTATAAATTCATGTCCTGCCTTTGCAAATCCTTCACCACAACCCAATTAACTCTCACTCATGCTCTAGCTCTCTTTTGGTGTTAAAGTCCAAGTTTGATCAAGAAAGTCAAACCGTTCAAGTTCTTCTTTTCCTTTGTTATTCCATCCTCAGGTAATTTATTATTTTATGTAAAATACATCATGTTGTCATCACCACATTGTCATCTTATGTCGACAGTCATGGTTGTGTTTCACTACCGCTTGTCGGCTTGTTTAATGTTTGGTTATAAAAAAGTTTTATGTTAAAAAAAACTAATCTTTGCAAAACTAATAAAACCAAAATAAACATTATCAACATGTCACTTCATCTTGTCATTTCAAATATGTTAGACATAAACCCAACTCAAAACCGAGTTCATGTTTGACCAAAAATGAACCACTCGATTAGCTTGTTTGCTTAAATAATAATGGTTCGACAACAAACCGAACTCATTAGAATTAACTAATAAATATTATAACAAATATTTTCCCAAAAAACTAAAATAAATTGACTAAAAGTTAAGTAACTAACTTGTTTTTCTCTTAACTTACAAAAATAGAATAAAACTTTATTTTTAACAAACCTTTTATTTATAAACCGAACATGTCAGCCATCTTTTTTTTTCTTATCTTTCCTCAAACTTATTTTGACCCTAGTTATTTTCTTATCTAATGCCGCTCATTGAATCGAACTTTATCGGTTCACTCGCTTAAGAAATCTTCGCTTGTTTTCTCGTTTCCCACTAAGTAACATGTGAGTTTTCATAACCCCTTTTTACTTTTACACGTTTTGGGGTGTAGCACGTCCAAACTTGGTTTTCTTGTATCAAACTAAAATTCACATGCGTGTCTTGTATGTATTTGTTTTGTATCATATTGCTTGTAAACTATGTGATTATGTGCTAATTGTTTACTGCTTTTGTTGGTGGAGAATCATACTCATGGTGGGAGGGTCCGACGGGACGTACCTGCGCCGTCCATTTGTTAATGGCGGTATCATACACATACTCATAGTGGGAGGGTCCGACGGGACGTACCTGCGCCATCCATTTTTAAATGGCGGTATCATTATCATTATTCTATACTCCAAGTAGCTCAGTGAACGAGGGTTCCCTAGTAGAGTTAACTTATGTCAAGCGAACAAATATCATGTATTTACTTTTTCATTTGCTTTATGATTGGGACGATGCATCTTGACTTGTGAATTTTTACACTTTTCGTATTATGTATATACAAAACTTTATGAATTCTCACCAACATTATTGTTGACAAAATATATTATTTTAAACGTGCTGCAGGTTGAAGTTTAAGGATTGAAGATTAGAGTAGTTGGACCATTAGGTTACTAGAAATTCAAAGTTTATTATATTATTATTTCATTGTGTATTTGTGATGTATTGAAATGAAATAAATATAATTATTGTAGCTTTAATAGCGTTACGAGCTTATAAGTGATCTGTACGTCACACCCGGGCGTATTCCGCTTTAGCCGGGGTGTTACAATAGTTAAATGTCACTTTCAATTTGTGAGGAGCACGCATAGCACTAGTCTGACCACGTTGAAAATTGGGTAGATGGTAACGAATGTTCGTACCTTTGTATGGAGCGAGATACTCTTTAGTATTTGGGTATCCAGCATCAACAGCGTCGTATTTCTCTGAAAATAAAACCAACATTGTTATTCGTTTCAAACAACTATTAATAACATAAAAGTTGCATTACTTAAAAAATTATACTAACCACCCGTTGGATGTGGAAAACGAAGGTCCGGTCTCTGTAAGGCTTCATTAAAAATTCTTGTGTCATGTGCGGTCCCTTCCCATCCGGCCCATACAAATGTAAAGCACATGTCAAAATTACAAACAGCCATTATGTTTTGTGTAGCATATCCCTTTCGACCAATGTACTTTGCTTGATCTGTCTGTGGTACTGATGCCCTCACGTGTGTCCCATCTATAGCACCGATGCAATTCTAAAAATAAAAATAGATGTCATAATTAAATCATTTGTTAAAGTTTAAATACTATTAAAATAACAGGAGCAGTGGATAATACCTTAAACATTGGATAGTATCGAGGATTTTTTTCAATATATGCGGGTACTTGCTCATTATAGTTTGCGGCTGGCCTAATGAGAACAACACTTATCTTAAGCACGGCTTCCAAAACTGTATGGAAATGTCTATGTATGGTGTTCCCGGAATGATTATAAGTTTCTTGCACAAACCTATTCGTACATCCATGAGCCAAAGTCATCAAGAAGATTCCGACTGACTTCTCAACAGACATATTACGTGTTTGCTTCAATCCGTAGTTAGTAACAAGATCTCTGCATAACTGTCTAAAAACCGGTACGTTCATTCTAAACATTTCATAACAACGTCTAGGATGGCCATTTAATATATCATTCATAAATATGTTCCTTGTGTGATCCGAGGTGTGACATGGCGTTCGTGCGTTACGCATGTTATGAATAGTTAGTATCCCTTTCACAGCTAGTACACATAACGTTTTGAATTCAATATCCTCGTTCTCCCGATATTCTTCATCGCCATCAATTTCCATCCTACAATAGTACCAAAACCATATAAGCATATATATAATTGATAATCTACCATAAAACATAATCCATTTGTGACATTAAAGAAAACACATATTATAAAACATAATGTCGAATGATAATACAAATATAAAATGTCAAACAATAACACATAGTGTCAAAACGATAACACAAAGTGTCAAACAATAACACATAATTTCAAACGACAACACATGAGGTCAAACGATAACACACAAGTCCAAAAGATAACATATAAAATCAAACGATAACATAATGTCAAACGACAAATCCTTCTTCCATAAGTAACTTAAGGAACTCCATCTTTCCTTCGTGAGTTTTTGGAAACATAAAAGTGTCACAAGTTATCTTATTGAGGAAAAAACACAATGCTGTGAATAATTTCCGGAACCTTCGTTGAAACCTGGAAAAGTGAGGACAATGTTCATGCAATCTTCTATTGTTGGAGAGAAATCATTTGGTGGATAGGCTTGTGTGCTTTTGGTTGATATGGCATCCAATACAATTTCTATCTTTTTCTCTAGAGACGAAGTTTTACTCTTGGTTGAACGATTGTTGGCAACATTCTTCTTCCTTTTACTCAAACTACTTGCACCGAAACTAGGAAAAATATGCATATCATCACCAAAATTATTTTCATCACTATCTCCTTTGCCTTCTATATTTTTTTAACGTCGAACATTGCTTTGAAACTGTAAAGGAGTCATAGCTTGATCTCCAACGGCAACAGAATCCCGAAACAAAGGACCATAATGCGTCTCGTATATCTCCAAATTTGTGTTCCTAAATTTAGCAAACTCGTTATCCACCTACAATTTGCATTTATAAACAATTTATAAGGATTATAGAAAATATGACAATTACTATGTTGCAAAGCTAATGTTTAAAAACACACTAAATTTAGATTTTACCTTTGTTTCTCCTCCCACCACTCAGACGATGCATCGATTAAGCTTCTCGTCCCACCGATTCCAGTTTCAAGCCTCATTAAGCGATCATACAGCTTCCAGTCCATTTTCATGTTGTCCCATTTGTTTCTAAGTTGTTTTCTATCTAAGGTTTTACCCGTTCTTTCCTTCATGGTTTTTCCTAAATTCTCCCACCCAACCTTATTGAAGGTACCACCGGGTCTATTCCCCTTTATACATTCATTTAAGCAAGCATTGACAAACTCCATGAATGTATCATTACTCCAGACTACTTTTGGTTTATATTTTTTTGTTGATTTTCACAATCAACATCATTAGGTTGGTATTCATCTATGATCAAATAACACTTTATCATAATTTCAAAATAACCAAATAAGAGAACCAAAATAATAAACTAGAATAATGAGCATGAATTTTATCCAAAAGAAATTAAAAAAAATATATAACCGATATATACAATAAACCAGATTTTGATAACCAAATAAACTACTATATTAAGGCCAAGAATGATGTGGGTGACGAAATCAACCTGCTATCTATTTAATTAGTTGTATTACTTTTGATTATTTTCTAATATGTTTATAGTTTTGTTATGTTACGGCATATTACTTGCTTCTTATATGTCATCCGTGACAATTTTTCAACCCAAGATTTTAACCAAAATTTCATGAACAATAAACTACAACATATCAAAATAATAGCAAACCACAATCTCAATAAAAGAACAGAAACAAGCATGCCTCGTCGGAGATAACAGGCCACCGGAAGTGTAGGTCGGAGAGTCGTCGGTGTCGGAAATGTTTGAAACCCTCTTCTCGTCTTCTCAGGTTCCTTTCTATGGTTTCCCTCCCTTTTTTATGAGGTTGGTAGTAGTGAGTAATATTTGTAGTTGGTGTCTTGGTGATGAGTTAATGAAGTTGTAAATTGTTGTTGATGATGAGTAATGGAAGTCTCTTGATGCATATGAAGTTGGTAGAGTAATGAAGTTGCAAATTTGTAGATTAATTAAGTTGCAGGTTGTTGGTAGGTATTTATGTGGGTGCTTATGTACTTGGTTTTTATAAAAGCAAAAGTATCATCCAAAAGCTTGGAATATTTGCTTCTAAGAATCATCTACCCTTAACAAATAGCAAAACTTAAAAGTGATTCTAGGTTACCCAAACATACTTGCTTATTTGCTTTTTGAAAAGCAAAAAAGCAATTTTAAGAAGCTTAGCCAAACACCCACTTAGAGCATTCTCAGTCCATTCCCTATATTTTTGTGAGGGAGATTTGTAAATTATATGGTATGGTTATGAGTGGTTGTGAATAGAGGAGAGAGAAAATGTTATATGAGAAAGTTAAATTTGGGGATTCACTGTTCATACCGTATAAATTTTTAATATTTTCTAAAAGTGGTTGTAAGTGGAGGAAAGAGAAAATATAATGATAAGGGTATAAAAATTATTATTTAATTAAACATAAGAGAGAGAAAAACAGTGATTTTTAATATAATCTATAATATATATAAACGAAAACCCAAAAATCCTATGTGTCGCGATGTGGTCGCTCCCCTCTTTAATGGAAGCCACCAGATTTCTTGATTTTTAAATGGGGGTCTCTCATTGATTTAACCCAAATTCATGGGTATGGATGGATCTTACCAAAATCAGATATCTCTTAAACGGGTTGTAAGATCTCATTAAATTAAAAATTAATCTTACCAATTATTTGATATGAAAATCCTATAAAATAGGAATATACTAAAATTTAATATCCAATTTAAAAAGAAAAATATATTATTTATAATTAATAAACAATTTTATAGTAAAAAACATAAGCGGGTCATAGGTCACCAAATCTAGATAGCTTTTAAACGGTTTATAACATCTCATTTATTTATGAAAGCCTTTCATCGTCAAACCCTAAGTATATTATTAACTTTCTTACAATAAAGAAAATTAAAATCTAAAAAATAAATGTAAAACAACCATTCTTACAAGCCATTATATTACTTTATTTGTAAATGAAGGCTTCTCACGTATTTGACCCGAATTCACGGGTAAAGGTCTCACCAAACCCAGATAACTCTTAAACAAGTTATAACATCTCAGTATATTAAAAAAATAATCTAATCAAATATTTGATATGAAAATTCTATAAAATAGGATTATACTAAAAATTAATATCTTATTTTATTTTACAAAAAGATATTATTATAATTAATAAACAATTTTATAATAAAGAAAATAAATGGGTAATGGGTATCACCAAACCTAGATAGCTTTTAAACGGGAAAATTCCCAAAATAGCCCCTTTTAGAAAGAAGATTCCCAAAATAGCCCTTTATTCCTCAAAATAATTTAAGATTTGGACTGGCAAGACGCATTGGGAAAAGATAAAAATAATGAGGGAGCAGTCCAAATTTTGAAGGAAAGTAATGTAGGAGACGAGATTTGGGAAAATAATGAAGGTAAAGTCCAAATTATTTTGTAATCTTGGAGCAAAAGTCCAAATTTTTCCAAAACTTTTTCTTTCAAAAAACCGTCTTGAGAGACTGTTTTTTTATGTTTCCTACCTTTCCCGTCCATATTTTCAAATTCTTAAAAAAATATATTTTTTACAATTATACCCCTGAACCACCACCACCATCACCACCTTGAACCACCACCATCACCGACGGCCCCACCCCATCACCACCACCGTCACTATCACCATAGCCGCCTCCACCGTCAATTTCTGTCGCCGGAGAAAACCACCACCACCATACCCGTCAAAGCCGACTTGTTTTCCGACAAAGGCTACCTTCTCCGAATTATTTTCCGATTACACTTGTGAGGCCCTCTTCCCAATCTCCTAGTCGTCGCTAATACCTCCAACCACCACCATATCCAACTTTCTTGCACGGTCACTTTTGTCAACTGATTAGATTGAAACTTGAAATTAATTTAAAAAAAAAAGAAAAAATAAAAACAAAGGATGATAATGTTAAAATACAGTGGAGTCCATCAATTCGTTACAAGCACAATCAAACTGAAGTTTAAGTTGGTTGCATCCATAATCCATTGCTCAAATCTTTTGTTTCCCTTTAAAATTAAGTTGGAACTCTTTGACGGGTATGGTGGTGGTGGTTTTCTCCGGCGACGGAAATTGACGGCGGAGGCGGCTATGGTGATAGCGACGGTGGTGGTGATGGGGTGGGGCCGTCGGTGATGGTGGTGGTTCAAGGTGGTGGTGGTGGTTCAGGGGTATAATTGTAAAAAACATATTTTTTCAAGAATTTGAAAATATGGACGGGAAAGGTAGGAAACATAAAAAAACAGTCTCGCAATACGGTTTTTTAAAGAAAAAGTTTTGGAAAAATTTAGACTTTTGCTCCAAGATTACAAAATAATTTGGACTTTACCTTCATTATTTTCCCAAATCCCGTCTCCTACCTTACTTTCCTTCAAATTTTGGACTGCTCCCTCATTATTTTTATCTTTTCCCAATACGTCTTGCCAGTCCAAATCTTAAATTATTTTGAGAAAAAAATGGCTATTTTGGAAATCTTCTCTCTAAAAGGGGCTATTTTGAGAATTTTGCTCTTTTAAACCGGATTATAACATATCATTTATTTGTGAAACCATTTTATCATCAAATCTCAAGTATATTAATTATTAACTTTTTTACAATAAATAAAATTAAAATCCAAATATACATATATAAATATAAAATACAGAGGGATAAAATCTAGATATATGATATATACGGATATAGGATAGGAAATGTAATGGGAATGCTCTTAATACATAGAATTTCAAAAGAGAGATGACATAAAAACACACAAAGACTAGTTACAACTTACAAGCCCAAACAAACTTCTCATACAAATCATGAGCTCGAAAAAGTTCGAATGCTTTTGACTTTTTATCCATCCAAGATTGAGGGGCTGTTTGGGATTCCTTATTTTTACCTCTTTATAACTTATGATAAGTTAAAAAAAAGTGTTTAAGTTTTCTTATTATGTGAGAGGAAATGTTAATAAGTTACGCTTTTGTAAGTTATGTCTTCTCCTTTTAACTTTATAAGTTATATTAACTTTATAAGTTATAAGGATTAGAAAATAAGAAATCCCTAACAGCCGCTTGAGTGCCCGTGTTGGTCAGTCTCTCTCCCGCTGGGTGAGAAAGGGCATCCTTTCTTTTTCTTTCTCCTTCCCTCCAACCAACACAGACGCACGCACGTACAATCATCAGTATGTATATTCATTCTCTCTTCTTCTTCTTATTATTATTATAATAATAATAATAATCTCGGATTAGGGTTTCAATTGCTTATTATTATTATTATTATTGTCCTTGCAGACCACCAATTAGTTCAAAGATGAAGGTGTTTGTGAAAACATTAAAGGGGACCCACTTTGAAATCCAAGTGACACCAGAAGACACGGTTGGTTTCACTTCCGCTTTATTTTTATTCATTTTAATCCAATCCAATCCAATCGATTGGGAATTAGGGTTTTATGCGTTGTATCATCAAGATTCAGAATTTCAATTCATTATGCGCTTAGGTTTTAACTTTGAGTTATAAGAATTTGATTGGGAAAGTGGTTTTTGTGAGCTGTGATATGAATGGTTGTATGTATATCGTTTACAAGCTTTATTACAGTAGTTTATACAGTTGTAGACTTGTAGGGTACTTAGTTTTATTGATGTTAAATGTGAAATCGGCTGTTGGAAGCGGTCAACAAGTGGTCTATGCAGTAAATGCCAAAAAAATATCGGATATCGATCAAGGACCGATATTTGAGGCATCGGTTATCGCTGTGGGATATTGGGTAATTTTTATATCCTGCAGAATTTAGCAATTTAACAATTTTTTTCGTATAGTCTCCTACCATTAACAAATCAATCTTTTGCAACTTGCCAAACACTAACAATTGTAGCAAGTAGGAATTGATTAAGATTTATAACACTAACAATTGACAAATAAGGCTTAAAACACTAATAGCAGCAATAAGAAGAAAGACCGATGGAAGAACTAAGAAGAAAGGTCGGATATCGGGAAAATCACTGATATATCGGTCAATTTCGCTGATATTATCGGTACCGATATTTCACATGGGGACCGATAACCAATATATCACCGATATTAACTGCATAGGTTAGAAAGTTTAGTGAGAAAACCTGGCAAAGCTTTTACAAATGCACTTCTGGTTATTTTTATGTTCAAACTACTGTAATTCTATCTAGTATTTTAGGGAAATTAGTTTATTATGGATTATTCCGTGTTAACGGAATTGGGATTTGAAGTAGGTGGTTGAAAGCTGTCACTCAACCGATTTGAAGTTAATATGATTTGGATACTATGATTAGGATCTTAGCTAAAAATCTCTGATTTTATGTAAAGATGAAGTGTGGTTTTTTCATTCATATTTGTGGAATTTAACTGGTTACATTGTAAAGATGTTGTCTTTTTATGACAAATAAACAGCAACTTATTTACTTTTTTACATTATGAAGATGCCTACAGTATGCAACTTTTAACATGTTTGATGATTAGCCCCTTTATGCATGTTTATAGATTTGCACTATTTGAATTTTATGATTGGTTACAACAAAAAACACACTTTTGTTAACATATTTGATGTGATTGAAGCTGAGTACATGGTGGTAAGATACTGTGATTATTATTCATGCAGGTTGCTGATGTGAAGAAAAATATAGAAACCGTTCAAGGATCAGATGTTTATCCTGCTGCACAACAGATGCTTATCCATCAGGGCAAAGTGCTAAAAGATGCCACTACCTTGGACGAGAACAAAGTTGCAGAAAATTCTTTTATCGTCATTATGTTATCTAAGGTAATATCAAATTCCCGTTGTCTCCAAGCCACGAATATTATTATTTTCTAATTTATTTCCAACTTTGAATACAGAGTAAGACACCCTCTGGCCAAACATCAACAGCAGCAACTGCCCCTAAGGTATTAACTTATTTGTTTAACTTTTATTATTGGTTCTGAAGTTTGTGTGTGATGTGCATTGATCGGTTTGAACCTGCCACGCCATGTAGGCACCTCAGACAAGTGCCAATCCCACTGCGCCAGCTGTCACTCAAGCTCCTCCTGCAGCTGTGACACAGTAAGCTTAAGCTGCCACATTTTTTGTATAGCTAAATATTAATCAAAATATCATTTAAATATTACTCAAAATACAATTATATATACATACAACTTGCCAACTTTTTTTGTGAGTGTGATGAATAGTAAATTTTAAGCCACCTAAAATTTGCCATGTGGCATTCATTTCGTTTTTATTCAAGTTTCAGTTTCACCTTTTTTGTTATAAATAATATACGTTTTTACCTCATTTAATTTTTTAATAACTTTATTTTCTCTAATAACTTCTGTTTGTCTAACTTTTTTGAAAGAAAAAAAAACAAATATGCGGTTGTGATAATTTGTTTTTTTTTTCCAACGTTCCAATATAAATTTTATTAGAAATGGAGTTGTATACGAAATAAAGCATTTTTGTAGTATTGTAGACTATAACGAGTGCTGGTACCTAGACGAAACAAACCAGACCGATATTGACCAATGACCAAACAATATCGGTACTAGTGTCAGTATTATCGTAACCAGTATTGGTCTTCGTTTAACATCGATACGGCTGCCGGCATTCATTTTTATAGTTTTTGGTTTTGATACGAACTCGCAATTTTATGTTTTGTTTGATTAGGTCTGATTCTATTGTAAGCATTGTTTTTATGTGTTTGTGGCTTAACGTGTGTGGGTTTAATACTTGTTTCTGCTATTTAATGTACTTTTATTTAATTGCAGGCCTGCAGTTGTTCATTCCCCTCCAGCTCCAGATTCAGCAACTTTCGCGAACCCTTCGTTAGTATTTCTCCAAAAGACGGGATATTAAAATTCTGATATTCTAATTGCATTATTAATTTAATACACACTTATATATTAGTGATGGTTTCATTATAGGTCAGAGAATGTATATGATCAAGCAGCATCAAACCTTGTTGCTGGAAGCAATTTGGATGGTACAATCCAGCATATTCTTGATATGGGTGGTGGAATCTGGGATCGCGATACCGTTGTTCGTGCTCTTCGAGCTGCCTTTAACAACCCAGAAAGAGCGGTCGAGTATCTTTATTCTGTAAATTCTTTATTACCTTATTGTATAATACTTTGTTATTTTAATATTTATATGAAACTGAACGTTCAGTAACAATTATGTATATTATGTCAGGGTATTCCCGAGCCAGCTGAACTTCCACCAGCTGCAGGGGCTTCACCAGTGCCAGGTGTGCAGGCTGTGAACCCACCAACTCAGCCTGCACAAGCTACACAACCTGCAGCTGTGCCTTCAACTGGACCGAATGCAAATCCATTGGATCTCTTTCCTCAGGTATTTCTTTTAGTGTCATGTTAAAGCGTATTCCAGTGAAACTGAGTTAAGGTCAAACCAGTCGTTTAGAAAAGTATCACAAAAACTTGTTACATTTGACTTAGGGTCTTCCTGACATGGGTGCAAATGCTCCTGCTGGTGCAGCTGGAAGCCTTGATTTTCTCAGAAACAGTCCACAGGTATTCACACTACCCCCACCCCTACCCACAAACACACTCAATACAATCAAATAGATAACGAACTAATTTATTGTTTACAGTTTCAAGCACTTCGAGCCATGGTGCAAGCAAATCCACAAATCTTGCAGGTATGATGTTAACACATTTTTTCAATGTGCGCACATGAGTAAATGATTTATGTATGATGTTCATGTGCTATATATGATGTTCATGTGCTATGAACTTATGAATTATGATTGTGATGTTGACAGCCGATGCTGCAAGAGCTGGGGAAGCAAAATCCTCACTTGGTGAGGCTCATTCAAGAGCATCAAGCTGATTTTCTTCATTTGATTAATGAGCCTGTTGAAGGCGGAGAGTATGTTATATTATAATTCGTTATATTATGTACTCGGTTGATTCTACTTATGGTTATTAATAGAGGCTAAATTCAGGAATGTGCTTGGAGATCTTGCTGCAGCAATGCCACAAGCGGTGACTGTTACACCTGAGGAACGTGAAGCCATTGAACGCGTGAGTCTTCGTTTCCTGTTTTTTAAAGGGGGAATTTATATGGATCGCAATCAAATTTTAAATATATATATATATGCATAGGATGAAGTTCATTTCTGAACTTCAAAATAGTTTAACTTTTATCAACCAATCATATTATATATTAGTTTTATATATATTACATTATTTTAGGGTTTTGTCATTTATTATATGTAGTTTTATGATTATATGTATGTAAATTGTTTTTACAGATATTGATAACTTGGTTATTACACATGTGTAAACTTGTGATTGCATATGTGTAAAATTACAAAATTGCATATAATAAAATTACCTAAAACTACCCTCAATTGGTATTAAATATAAAAAATAAATATATAAAATGATTGGTTATTAGGAGTTCTTTTGAGAACATAACCCTATAATATGACTACTTACTCTTAATTTCTTGAAAATTTATAGTTGATTTTAATCATTTATTTTACTTCTTTTTTTTCTCGTTTTTAGAGCACTTCATAATGACTACTATACTCTTCAATTTTTTAAAAATTTAAAATTTTATTTTTAACCATTTTCAAGTCTTTTTTTTCTTTTTCGTTTGTTTTTTTTTCATTGACTCAGTTTTTTTACAGTAATTCATACCTGTTCTTTGAATATGTTTGAAAGGGTATATCTATGTTATTTTGATTAATTAGACGGTTACATTAAAATTAGGGAGGAATGGTGGATATGTATGATATTTGACAACTTTTTTATAGGGATATTTAGAATTTGGTTTTTTATATTATATTTTTTATGTTATTTAGGGATAATAATCAAATTATTCCTATTAAAAGTATTAAAATGGAAACAATTTTGTAGGTAAAAAGGTTAAAAAGTAATGGTTTTGAGTTTTGTTTCAGCTTGAAGCAATGGGATTTGATAGAGCACTAGTATTAGAGGTGTTTTTCGCGTGCAACAAGAATGAAGAACTGGCAGCCAATTATCTATTAGATCACATCCATGAATTTGAAGACTAGGTATAGTGTTGAATGATGAAGTGGTAAGTAATCGATCCCAGTGGTTATTTTTCTGGGTTCTTCATTATTTCTGTGATGTGGAAATATGGAGTGTCGGGAAAGACCACTATTGGATTGTAACCAGATTCTCTCGTTAATTCGTAACTGTCTTGTATTTTGGACTTTTATATTTTGTCTCTGAATGACAATAGTGTTGTTGGTCATCAAGAGGGATGGCGCCTGCCTTCTTTTCTTTTTTTTTTGGTTGTGTGTGTAGTGGCTTTGGATGTTAAAATGGGTGAGATAAGAGGAGTGCAAAACACAATGACATAAATACACATATAGTATTAGTATTAACAAAAGGAATAGACAGGATGTGGTGACATGAGCTAAGATTGTGATGTCAGTAGCTGCGATCAAGGATGAGCTCGGTACCCGATTCAGTAATGGTGCCATTTGCTTATCCCTAGCTGCTAGAGGTGCACAAAAACCAGAACACATAACTGGACCAAAAAGAAAAACTCAGAACTGGGGTTTTTTATACATGAGTTTTTACTACCTGAACCCATAGGGTATGCATTTTAGTACCAAAACTTGTACCCAAAAGCGGGCCCGATTTGTACCCAGTAATACTCAAAAACCAGAACTAGTTCTATACCTGAAATAGGGTTTTTCCAATACCTGAAACTGGGTTTTCCAAATATCTAATCTATGTTTGAAATTACTCGAAAATAACTTAAAAATACCCAAAAAAAAATTGCATCTCCTTGATACCACCAAAAAAAAAAATGAAAATAGGGTTTTTTTTTTTTTAATACCTGAAAATAGGGTACTCAAATACCTGATTTTTAAATACCTAGTTCTATACCTGACCCGAACCTGGTGCATATGATACAGTTTTTAAAGGCAATTCCTGAGCCCGATTTTTTAATACCCGGTTATACCCGGAGGTATTAAATAAACACGATTTGTGCACCTCTACTAGCCGCGATTGTGGCAACAAGTGGCTTGCGTTGTTGTAACAAGTGCCATGTTGGTAGCGACAACTGGGATGGTGGCGTTGATTGCAAGAGATGTACTGGCATAACTTGAAAGTTGAAACAATAAGAAATATCCATATCCATGAAACAAAGAGTACAAAATATCTTCGCCATATTAACGACAACATGAGGTATGGCAAAGTTGTGGTGAGGTGAAAATAAATCGTGTAGGCCACCATTGGGCATTTGGGCATCCCCCATTAGAGGTGCACAAGCTAACTAGTTAACTGATTTCTAACCGGTTTCTAACCGGAAACCTAACTGGTTAGTAAGTGGCCCACCACTAACCAATTTATACCCGGTTTTAACCGTCGATTAGAAACCGGTTTATATTATTGATTTTTGAAACCGGTTAACTGATTTTTTTATTATTTTTTAAAAAACGTTTTTTTTTTCGGTTATTCACCGATTAACTGGTTCGGTTATACCCGAAACCGGTTATACGAGGTAGGGGTTTCTTCTCGTAACGAGCTCACGATGTTTTGTGGTGCAGGTTGTTAGCTGTCGGCGATCGGAATAGTTACCGTTATCTCCACCGGAAAATACCTATCTAAGCCTACCCGGGGTTAGATTACGTGTTAATCCTTACTTGGGGAGATATTAAGCTAAGCCTACCAAGGATTAGACTAAAAGAAATGCAATTAGTGTGTGTCCTTTTCCTTTGCTCAAAATTGAATACATATGCAAAGGAATAACAAACTAGCCTTAGTCTACGAAGCCTTTATGAAAACTAAATAAATACAATAAATATAAAATATTATTTACAATAATAGGCTTTGACTAATACACCCCCTCAGTCTTTGCGGTACCATCGTGAATGCAAAGGCTGGACTTAAATTTGGAGAAAAGAGGACGAGGCAATCCTTTTGTGAATATGTCGGCATATTGGTAATCAGCTGGTATATGTAATACCCGTATGTCTCCTACCTGGACTTTGTCACAAACAAAGTGTATGTCGATTTCAACGTGTTTGGTTCGTTGATGTTGGACCGGGTTTTCAGAAAGGTAAACAGCGGAGAGATTGTCACAGTATACAATTGTGGCTTGACGTGTAGGGACGTGAAGCTCAAGTAGTAAGTTTCGTAGCCAGCTTGTCTCGGTGACTGTGTTGGCAACCCCACGGTATTCGGCTTTAGCACTTGATCTCGAGACGGTGGCTTGCCGTTTGGACGACCACGAGACCAGATTCGTACCGAGAAAAATGCAATATCCGGAAGTGGATCTTCGTGAGTCGGGACATCCGCCCCAGTCTGCATCGGAGTAAGCAGTAAGGGAAGCGGACTTGGACGGGGCAATATGCAAGCCGTGTGAAGTTGTACCGCGGATGTAACGAAGTACCCGTTTAAGGAAACGAAAATGTGGCTCTCGTGGGTCGTGCATAAATAAGCAGATTTGTTGCACCGCGTACGAGACGTCGGGTTGGGTAAATGCGAGGTATTGAAGAGCTCCCGCGAGACTACGATATAGAGTAGGATCAGAGAATGGTGGTCCGGTGTTAGCACTAAGTTTGCAGGATGTTTCAACAGGTGTGGTTGCTGGCTTGCAAGTGGTCATGTTTGCACGAGCCAAAATATCCTCCGCATAGGGTGCTTGAGATAGAAATAAACCTCCGTTCTGATGAGAAACCGATATCCCCAAGAAATGGTGAAGTGTGCCTAAGTCTGACATGGAAAATTCTTTTGATAGGATGGTGATGATGTTCTGTAATAGGCTTTGATTTGAAACAGTGAGTAGGATATCATCAACATAAAGTAAAAGATATGCTATTTGATCGCCCTGTTTATAGATAAACAAGGAAGAGTCCGAGATGGCACTCTTGAAACCGCATTTCAGAATATAGGTTGCAAAACGTTGAAACCATGCACGGGGTGCTTGTTTTAGGCCATAAAGGGATTTCTAAAGTTTGCACACATGACCCGGTCGGTTGGAATCCTTGAATCCTGGTGGTTGAAACATGTAAACGGTTTCTTTAAGGTCACCATGTAAAAAAGCGTTCTTGACATCCAGTTGATGGATTGGCCAAGAGCGTGAAGTTGTCGAACTTAGCACGGTACGGATGGTAGTGGGTTTTACGACTGGGCTAAAACTTTCATCACAGTCGATGCCGACTTGTTGAGATTTACCATTAACAACGAGTCGTGCTTTATACCTTTGAAGTTGACCGGTGGAATTAAATTTGTGGCGAAACAACCACATACAACGAATGACATGAGCATCCGGTGGTTGAGGAACCAAATCCGAAGTGTTATTTTTTAATAGTGCATTATACTCATCATTCACAGCCGTTTTCCAATTTAGAACAGACAAGGCAGTAATATAAGAGGTGGGTAATGGTGAAATGGTGCTCGTGTGTAGGTTCATTGGTATGTTAGGTTTAGTGATTCCGGCACGTAGTAAATGAAGGTCAATAGAGGTAGTAGGGTGTGGATGGTTGGGTGATGGTGGGTTCTGATTGTTTGTAAATTGTGGTGAGGAGTGGGCTGGAGGTGTTGTAATGGGCTTAAGTGAAGGAAGAAGGGAATTAGGGGAGTGGGTTGTAGATGGTGTAGTGGGCTGTGAAGGTGTGAGGGGTGGGTATTGTGGTATGTGGGCTGGTGTGTGACGAGGTGGCTTGGGCCGTACTAAATGGTTGGGTTGGATTAAGAATGATAGGTGATGGGCTGTCAATATCCAAGAAAGTGTAGTCTCGGGAACCCGCGGAAGGGAGGCATTTAAAGGGAAAATTCGACTCATCAAAAACGACATGCCGGGATAAAATAATTTTGCCCGTGGACAATTCGAGGCATTGATAACCGCGAAAATTAGCTAGGTATCCGAGGAAAACACAAAGGGAGGAACGTTGACTTAGTTTGTTTTGTCGGGTGGCAGAGGTGTTCGGATAACAAGCGCATGCAAAAACTCGTAAATGATCATAAGATGGATGTCAATGATAGAGGCCGGCCATTGGAGAATGATAGTGGAGGAGTTTTGTGGGTAATATGTTGTGGAGATAAGTGGCAACGTGAAGTGCTTCGACCCAATAAGAGGAAGGTAAATGGGCATGGGTGAGGAGGGTGAGCATGATTTCGTTAAGCGTCGAATCATGCGCTCCGATTTCCCGTTTTATTGTGAAATTTGAGGACATGAGAAACGGAGTTGAAGTCCTTGTGAGGCGGCGAGGTTTTTGAAATTCTGGTTGTCAAATTCACCCCCTAAATCACATTGGAATGATTTTATGAGAACTTGAAATTGGGTAAAAATATATTTATGAAATTTGGCAAACTTTTCAAAGGTTTAAGATTTGAATTTTAAAGGAAAAATCCAGGTGTATTGTGTTTTATCATCAACCAAGACCATGTAGTATTTGTACCCTGATTTACTAGGTATTGGTGAGGTCCATAAGTCACAGTGGATAATGTCAAAGGGTAATAAAGTTTGTGACGTGGAGATCGAAAAAGGTAAACGTTTACTTTTTGCAAGTTGACAAGAATGACAAACAAGATCATTACTACGTCTGTTACATGATATAAAATAATTCGAAATAAGCGAATTAAAAATAGGTAATCCCTGATGTCCAAGACGGTTGTGCCAAAAGTCTTGATCATGGGAGAAGTGAAAGGCGGAAGCATTATTGTTGGTGAGTGGGTAGAGATGGCTGTCACTATTATGCCTCGATAAGATTTTCCCATCAGTGAAGTCCTTCACGGAAAATCCAAAAGGGTCAAATTCAATAGATGTCCAATTATCAATATTAAATTGGCGGACAGATATGAGATTTTTAATTATTTGAGGTGTGAAAAGAACATTTTTAAGGTGTAAAGGTTTTGTGGAAGTGGGTAGGGTAGTATTGCCTGATCCAAGAATCGGAATTCGCTGGCCATTTCCAACGAGTATAGAACTAATGGAACTTGATAACAAAGGGGAATTTAGTTTACCTTTATCGCCGGTAATGTGGGAGGTGGCACCGGTATCCATGGGCCACTGGTCATCCGTATTGCCCGTGTGTATGGCAGCAAAGTCGTTGCTCAATTCGGTTAGGTCAGAAGCATCATACTCTGTCATGTGGGCTTGAGCACTTGGTCCTGGATTATTAATAGGTTGTTGTCCTTTGTAAGTCAGACCTGATGGAGGTGGACCAGTGAATGGAGCAACGATCGAAGGTGCAAGAGCCCAACCCGGTTGTGTGGGGGACTAGGTGGTGGAGTGCGATATGCAGACCAACTCCGCCGGTTATTACCTCGTGAACCACCACGAGGATCATATCGATTTGTATAATGATTGGTACAACGATTAGATAGAGGGTTCTCATCATGTAACTGATTTGCTAGTGTAACCGATTCCCGTGCAGTTTGCCGCTCGTGATCGGATTGCAGCATATTAATGATGGTAGGGAAAGTAAAATAACAAGACCGAAGTCTGGAAGATTGAAGGCGGCGACCGAAGTCGGTGAGGAGAAAGGTAGGATCGATTAAGCTCTAATACCATGAAAGTAATGCAATTACTGTGTGTCCTTTTCCTTTGCTCAAAATTGAATGCATATGCAAAGGAATAAACTAGCCTTAGTCTATGGAAGCATTTATGAAAACTAAATAAATACAATAAATATAAAATATTATTTACAATAATAGGCTTTAACTAATATAGACTAGTGTTTCTTCAAAGGTTTAATAAATTATAAGGATATTCCAACATATAATATGCACTAATATCCTAATATTGGATTGGAGAAGATGATTAATAAATCAAAACGGAGTGTGGGCTTAAACACGCAAAACATACCCGTGTACAACTCATACTTGAGTGACTTTATTTGATCATTTGCAATTTGGTGTATTTTCAAGAAACATATTATTCATTCATTCTTGTTGTTTTGTATGCGTCTACATCCATGGTGGTGGGACATTTGACACATCTCTACGATGATTCCATGAGGTAATTAATACTGTTATAACTTGTATTTCAAGCATTATAAAATGAAATGGTGCCTAGTTATTTATGTGAAACATTCACAGTTGGAGAAGACCGACATGGCTGCTTTTGAACAAAATGAAGAAGAACCAGAAAAGTCAAAGAACTTGGTCAACGTTCAGACACTTGCTTCCATCGAATCCTTAACGTTCCCCCTCGTAATTCATTTATTCTTGATCATGCATACATTTTTATGATCAATGGTACCTAGCGACCAAATTATTGTTGCAACTGTTAATACAGGTTCAGGAAGTAGTTGTTCTAGTGGCGGATTATCGATGCAAAATGTCTCAAGATAGAGTTGCAAGTATCGTTTCCAGATTGAATGGTAAGTGATCTCACTGATAAGAAAATAGTACGTTTATAGTCGGATGAATTTTCTTTTTCTTTAAATTCTTGAAAGTTTTATATTTCTTTTCTAGTTTACCAATTTAGGATGATATTTTATAATAAAATTTTCACTTAAGAAGATGGTAAAAGGTATACTTATTTAGTCAATATGATATGGAAAATAAGGATAATAAAAGAAAGTGAGATGGTTTTGTGAAAGATGTAGTGTCATGTTGTGCAAAACTATGTTCCGTATAATGAGAAGATTATGCTACTAAAAGTGTTATTAGTGATATACACTTTCTATGATGTTAGCGATATTTTTATGATAGTCAAATATCAACAACAGTTTTATTGACGCTTTCATAATAACTCGTGACATGTTTTGAGTCTTTTGACACTTTTCACTATAGTTCAGAAATTATTCTCTAAATCTTTCATCTCGAAGCGTTGAGTCGATCACGAGGAACCTATTTACCATATCCTTAACCATGGACCATGAAAAGCATTTTGGCATGCATAATCATCAGATGCCATTTGTTAACCATGCTAATAACAGTCTAGAGAAACATATATTAAAGAATTGAAGAGCATAGGATACTAGTTTTTTTTGATAATTTATTTAACTATAGCCATATTCAAATATGCTTTATAGTAAAAGACATGAGATGAAAGAAAATACATAAAAATGATGAGAAATTACTCTAAAACACGATGAAATTTTTTTTAATTTATTTAACCCTAAACAATATTGTTTTAAATATGCTTTAGAGTAAAAGACTTGAGATTAAATTAAGAATACAAATAAAAAAGATGAGAAAGTATTTCTTACAAACACATTGAAAGATATATTTTTTAACATAACGAAATACACTAAATTCAATAGATTCTATGACGTTACAATAGTGTGCTTAAACTAATATACAAGATGTCTAACATTATAATAGTGTACACCTAAGTTGTCATGGTCGGACAAATGGAATTGTCTATGATGGATTACTTATCTAGAAACTTACGAATTCGTTTGTAGTTGTCCTGATTCGTAAAAGATCACCCATCTTTGTTTTACTTTCACCAACCAAGCTTAATTATGGAGCTTTCATCAACTTCACAATCAATTTAGCCCAAAATACATTAGTGATATTTGAGACGAAACCGTCCTAATTTACTAAGAATTTCTTAGGTTCATGACTAATTTAAGATTTACCTAATATGTTATAGTTACAAATTTACAATGCATCTAATTCTAAAACCACTTATAGATTAATTAATAGATTCATGTGCGTATTGCATCACACACTAAAACTTTAGTCTAGTATCCTTTATTAATATTTTATTTATGATTCTAAGTACAAATAGAGAAGTTGTACTATTTATACATCGGATACCCTTGTTGTTGGTCACACCTTAGTTTCCAATATGGTGTGCTTCCAAAAGTAGATACACTCTTACAAGAGTTATTGTACGTGTCATGTCCATTGTGTATACTTTATATGATTTTTTTCGATAATTCCACATGCATAAATATATACACATATAAACCGTGTTAGGTACGTTTCATTCATGGTCAAAATTTTCTTACCGTTTTAATTTAGTCTTAGAAATGATATAAACACCAAATCATGGTTTCTATTAGATATTATTTTATAAAAACCATATTACGTCCCACTCATGTGTTATACTATGTTTATCTCATTTCCTTATCTTGTTACTTATAATTAAATACGTTATAACATCACCCGATTCTCTAATTAACCATCTCCCACTCCTTCATTGCCGTTCTCATCATCACTCGTCACTGGTTGCCCTCACCAGCAAGACCATCATTGGTTGGTTTGCGCCTAGCTAACAATAGATTACACTAATTCACTCAATAAGACAAAACCTATATTATATTATGTTTAATTTAGGATTTAATTTTGTATGTTCCTCAAGTTTGTAATCACTGCTCAAAAACTAATTATGGTTTTATTGGGGTTTATTACAAGGGAAAGTTGAGGGGAAGCTAGGCCTAGGTGATGATCGATTATGTAAACAATGGATAATCTTTAAACTTGAGTATGTTGATTTGCGCATATAATAAGTATATACAATTTAAGTTTTTAAACAAGTAATTATAGGAGATATGGAGTCAATGGGGATGATGATGACAATGGAGAAGCAAGCAACCCTTAGGTTTACATGCAGACACTCAAAAGCAATCAAGACGCATGGGAAGAAACTTGAAGTTATTACCTTTTACAAGAACATGATCCATAAAATTTCCAATTTCAAACGCTTTTTACGTTCTTCATTTGCTTAATAATTGTGTAATTAAGTACCATCATGCAGTGGCGGAGCCACACTTTCACCACCGGGTTCGGCCGAACCCGGTTCTTTTTCAGTTTTATATATAACCTATAGTATTGGATTAACGAGCGAATTCATTCTTTTTTGACGAGTGAACCCAATATCGTTTTAAAAAAGTATATTCGAACCTATTGATTATAAAAAGTTTAGTTATATTTTTTTAGTAAAGAATATTCTTTTTATAAAATATAAAAAGGTTTTAAAAAGACTATAAAAATTACTAACAAACATTATATATGGGTCAATAATGCCCTATTACCCCATATATAGATTAATAAAAAGCCCAAAATACTCATAGAATGGGTCAATAAGTTCAACACAATTAACATTTTTAAACATAATATCTAAATAAATAAATAAAAACATCAGCCATCGACTCAGCAACCGATCAGCTTCTTTCTAGCGACCAGATAACCATTTCTTCAATGAAGCATGTGAAGTCGGATCATTTGGGTGGCGATTATATGAATGATGTTTGTATTTGTTATATTGAGAATGAGTTCTTTTTCAAAGTCGCAATTGAATATATTTTTCAAAACATGAAAACATATAAGGAACAATTATAATATGCAATATCTTTTTTATTTTATGACTTTGTATGTTACTGAATACTAATGATATATTTTTCTTATGATAGTGATATTGCATTTTATTTATCTAACCGAGTGATCGACCCGATCCGACCATTCGGGCCCGAAGACGTTGACACCGGAAAAAATTCTGAACCCATAGAAAAGAGTTCATGGCTCCGCCACTGTTTATATATATATATATATATAATTTAATTAATCCAAAATTGATCCCAACTAAAACCCGGAGGTAACGCAAGTGGTTTAACTTACGATAAGTGGCTCAATTATAAAGCATGCCTCCAACAACAAGGTCGTTCAAGTCAAAACCTTGAATTCTAAGAGGATGTTAAAGAGATGGTGCCGGAAACCCAGCCCGAACCCGGGAAGAAGCCAAAAGGCGGGCCACTAAAAAAACCCAACCCGAACCCGGGAAGAAAAAGAAGAAGTCAAAAAAGCGGGTCACTAAAAAACCTAACTCGAAACCGTTGGAGGCTAAGAGAAAAGGTTGTCATGTGAAATTCGGTCGAAGAAGTCGCTTTGGCAAGAGATTGGGTTAGGGAAAGTGATAATGCATCAAAGGGTATTGTTTTTCATCTGATATTTTTTTTAATGGTCTCAATGGTTTAAATTTTTTTACGGCTTACATTATATTTATATGTTATTAGATAACACACAAACGTGACCGAGTTATTGGGTTGTATACATAATCGTTAAACCGACCTATTTCGCCGTTTCGTTATATTCGTGGTTAACGTTCATCATTAATATAATATACACGTAGATTTACGTTTATCGTTCTTTCGTTTCTCGTTCATTTTCTTCAAATAACGGATCTACGGGATTTAACGTTTCTATTTAAACGAGTCGCAATAACACATTAAATATCCAAATTATAACTTCTCATTACGTTTATTAACGCATCCCAAAGTTCAGGATTTCAAGGCTTATATGTTCAAATAATTCGTTGACTACTTGGGTATAACTTGATAGATATAAATTTACATATGCATTTTATATACATTTCCAAAGTTCAAGGTTCTTATGGTAATTTATAATTTCAATCTTTATCTAAAAAGAAATCAAACTATATGGTCCAAATGGTAAATGTAAATTAATTCTTGATTTAAATAAATCTTGTAAGTGTAGGGACTGAAGGTGTAATTTACATTCAAAATATATTAAATTAATCCAAAAAACCCCCAGCCCGTCCCCTACCCGTAATTCCGGCAAACCGCCGTCCGGCGACCCTGGTGAACTCCGACGACCTTAATTAACTACCCAAAACACCATTTGTAAAACCAAATAATGTTCGTAACGTCATTATCCTCCAACAACTAACGTTAATTGGCCATTATAACATATAATGACGATCTATTAAGGCCGGTTTAATTCGTCCAACAGCCGGATTATTCTTGAAACGCATTAAGGCCATATTAACATACAACGGCACAAATGAGAGTATAAATAGATCAAGCAACATCGTCTAAACCTGCTCCTAACACCCAATTACACTAAAAGACCCTCTATATATCGTAATTTTTCTGACCAAGCTCGTTTTCCGGCAAGACATGGTTCGTCGTCATATCATAACAGTTACAGGTAATTGATTTGTGGTTTTTATTCGTCGTTACCCGTATAAGAAAACCCCTAACATAAATCAAATACACATGGAACCAATTAGTGGAATTAGAACTCTAAGGTTTTGTAAATATGATGTTGAACTTGGCATATTATATAAATTTATTTGTCTCCTTTTGTAAATTGAATTGTCAAGGTGGTTCAATGGTTTGTTCTGTTGTGTATGGTAGACTAGACGAACACGGGTTGGTACACCCTTTTATTGATTAAATTCTTTAAACCATTTTTCTTATATTTTAATCAATTAAATTATTTAAAAATCAAAATAAATCAAAGAAAATCATTTTAAAACAAATAAAATTTTTATAAATTAAATATAAATACTATTTCACCACTTCCCATATAAAAACCAACTTCCAAATTCATTAACCTGCTAATTTTAATTCGTTCGTTAATGTAATTCGTTAACTTTAATTATTTAACTTTTAATTCGTAAATCGTTAGAAATTAGCTTTAACTTGTAAAGCGTTAACCCGTGCCTTGAAAATATCATGTTTCTCATATTTACGTTAAATTATTAATCGGATAATATTAAAATGATATTAAATCTTTAAAATTCCGTTAAAACATAAAATATTATTAAAATAATCAACGGCCTTAAAATTTGTAAAAATGATAATAAAATAATATATATTTCCAAAAAATTATACAGTAATTAACTCTTATTATTCCATTAGCTAGTCTTTAAACGTATTAATTTTATTTATAGTTTTCGAGATGTTCGGCTGCTTCGGTTTCGTTATTGTGCTTGTGGTTTATATTTCAAGTTATCTTTGATTTCGAGATGAGTTTCTCACACCCCGTTTTCAATGTGTACATTTTGGGGTAACATATACATCTTATCTATTCAATGCTTTATCGAGTCATTTACAAAACTGCAATTCATATCATGGACTTGTGTGTTTACTTAATTACTTGCTCATGGTTGCCTCAACAAGTACGATCATACGCCGCCCTTTGCACTCAGGACCATTTTGTTATGAGTAGAAAAAGGACCTCCGATCCGAGTACGTTGGTTGTTATCGACTGGAAAGGACATTGCATGCGCTGTAGTTATAATTTTCACGAGTTTCATGGAATTGCATGGTTTTTACGTATTTATATAAACCTTGTGTGAACTCACCAACTATTAAATTAGTTGACCGTAATTTATATATATGCTACAAGTACCGTTAGTAGAAAATGGCACACGGAGAAGACACTAGACTAGGTTATTTAAACAAATGGGCAAAATATTTAGTCGTATTAATTTTCTTTGTATTTCTTGTTTCAAACTTGTGTACTTGACTTGTAAATTATTTAATGATAACATTGTCACTTAATAATGTCACATGTGTTTTGAGCAATCTGTACGTCACATTCGGGCGTTTCTACTTTAGTCGGGGTGTTACAGTTTAACAATCTTTACGTCAATGCCAACAATAATCCAACAAGTGGTAATAATAACGCCGATGTTTACAAGTTGAGAAACGAACGATACACTGCCAAACATAAGAATGAATTTCCTTACCCACAAGTTTGGGATATTGTTCAGTTGTGTAGAAGTGCCATCCTGTGCTGTGCCAAATGAGGTTGAGTCAGTGAAGCGGACAAAAACATCCGAAAATAGAGAGTTTAGCACGGGTGGTTCGGATGCACATTGTAACCAAGATCTTAATAAGGAGTTTAGTGATGACGATCCGGTTGAACTGGAATGTTCGATTAGGAGGGAGAAGGCAAAGGCTAATGCAAAGGCAAAGGGAAATAGAAAGGGAACGGGATCGTCTTCAACCGACGACCCAAAATTGGATTCTATAAATAATGACTTCGCAAGTTTTAAAGAATTGCAAATTAAGAAGATGAAAATGAGGCAAAAAATAAGTGAAGAGACGTCTGAGATGGAACGGGAAAAAAATCGTTTAATGGAGGCCGAGCAGAGATACAAGGCCAAGCAGAAACATTTTAATCTCTTAACGCGAGATCTTAACCTTCTTCATGGAGCTTGACTTGACATTGACACTGAAACAAAAATTCAGAAAAAATTATAACATAACTTTATAGTTTTTTAAATTTATTTTTTAGTAAATGACAAAAATGCCCTCATGTGCAGTGCACATAGGGTTATTTAACTGAAAACATTTGTTAGTGTAAAGGACTGAAATCGAGCCAAACATGCAAATAAAGGGATAGAAAGTGAAACTCATTTTCAAAAATGACCCATTTCATAATTTAGCTAATTCAAAAGGACAAAAATTATAACTTTTTCAAACTTATAACATAACTTTTTAGTTTTTTAGATTTATTTTTTAGTTATTTATGATTAGTTTTTTATTAGTTTTTTTCTAATTTTTAGTTTATGATTTGTATATATATATTTTAAATTATTGTAATCATTTCCACTGTTTTAATTTATGCATTTTAATTTGTTTTATAATTACTATAGTTTTAAAAATATAATTTAAATATAAAAATTGTATTAAATAAAAAAATAAAAATAAGGAGAATGGTGTATACCCCTGGGTTTAAGGGTGTTAAAGGATGATGTTGAATGATGGGAGGAAAACTATAAAGTAATGTGTGACTTTTATACATCAATTTACTAAGCTGAAAAAAATTAATAAAAACATATAAACTGCAACGTGTGACTTTAATTTCATAAAGCTAGACTAAATTGTAATAGGCATAAGAAATTTAAACTATAAATAAACGCAAACGTACGTGTCACACCCCAACCTAAGGCGGAAATGCCGGGGCGTGATTCGATTGCTCACAACTCGAAGATACTATCATAAATATAAATGACAATATCTAATTAATTATTTTGTTCAAATAAAAAATACACACAATAATAAAATACAACCAAACAATTCAAATAAATAAATACATCAAGTCTAAATCCAGGTATGTCTTCAATATAACACTAAGGTCTTTCTAAGTGTCCATCCTTTTAACTCAGGCAACCTGCATATGCTTAGAAAATGGAGTTTTATCAACAAATATGTTGAGTGAGTTTACCACCAAGTTTTGACACCAAAATAATGTTAATATGATAAATAAGCAAAAGGTAATAAATGCGGTAATGAAATCAAACCATAAGCATGTAAGTTGTCGATTAAACAATTGCCAAGCGAATTGGGCGCTGGTAAATCAACCATAATCATATAAGAATAAGACCGTTGCCAAGCGAATCGGGCGGTGGTCAATAGAATGAGAACCCTCTCCAAGGGGTTATGTCAAGCGATTAAATACAAAGACAAATAAGTACATAACAAGTAGATTTGATTAATCACACACAATTACAAATTTGCTATTTTTGATATGTATGTATATATAGATATGTATGTATAGTATGATATACGCATATGTCTCCAAAACGTTTGTGAAAATTGAGTAAAATAGGGGAATGATAAAACTCACCTTAGATTAAAGGCAAGTGAATATAATAAAGAATAAACAATTCAACGGATAAGCGAGTCGTCCAATACGCGTCAAACGAGATAACTGATCAGAACCTGAAACTTTGTGATATGAAACTATAAATAAAAACGAACTTAATGCCACTGGAATCAATCCAAATGGATGAGTAGAAGTCTAGTTATGTTGAATTAAAGATTTAAGCGAGTTGGTACTGACCAGAATCCGAATAGCGAGTTGGAAGTCGGGTTTTGGGAACTAGCCTTAAAATTTTTTTACGAGAATAAAAGTCTTCTGGACCGAACGTTGAATCCGACCAGAAGTGTGAGAAAACGCAAAGTCAAACTTGTTGACTGTTTTACCCTTTATCGGGTTTTAAAGCAATTGACCAGTCAACACCCTTCAACCACCAAAATTGATTGAAGGTTATTGACTAGGGAATATGTATGAACGATTTTATAGTTTACAACTTACCCGGAAAGTGAAAGGATTTATGAGAAACGGAAGTCAAAGGTTCTTGAACTTGCAAAGTCAAACGGATATGAACGGTTCTTCAACAAAACACCAAAAACCGAAAGGAATACGAGATGTCAGAGGCTAGAGACAGCTGAGGGATGTTCTTTAGGGTTTGATTAAAGTTTACAGCAGATGGTTATGACTTGTTTATATAGGAATAGCTAAACCGAACTAATTATAGGCTTTTTGGCCCGTTTAAGCAATAAATCATACTTTTATGAATAAATCACTGAATATAATCAAAATATTTGATCTTGGATGATAATAAATGATATTATACTTATGTTTCAGTTATAGGATTGTTTCTTGGTCCTTAATTCTCTCTAATATGCCTAAAATAAATGATTTTATACCTTAAACGAGTTTAGGAAACGAGATAGCGTAAACGAACTGACCAGTACCCCCACCGCGCTACGCGGCCAGCCAGAAGGCCTCCGCCGCGCGGCGCTTCGGCACCGGAGGTGGGTGTTTCACGTTTTGTCAATTCTAGTCCTTTATGTTTGATTATTTGAGCAATATTTGAACTTGTTTTGTTATAACTAATGAATAAACATTATATAAAACTTTGAGGGCTTAAAGTGAATTATTAGAACCTTAAATATTCATAATTACTTGATTTTTAATAATAATAATAAAGATCTAAAAATGTTTCGAGTCGGGTTATACGCAAATGAATACGGTTTGAAAAATCCGAAATGTTACAGTACGTACTTAAACTACCAGCATAAGTAAACAAATAGACATAAAAGGAATTTATATGAACGAGCAAAACATGCGTTCACGCTCGTTCATTTAACTAAACCAAACATAAACAAATTTACTATCAAGTGGTTCATTAACAGTATGCCAAACGTTTGGTTCGTTTTTTTATCAACTAAAAACTACTTTCTTGGCATTGAAGTTTTTAAAAAAATAAAAATAAAAGACCTTCAACTTCAAATTACTCAGTCCTTTCTTCTTCTTCTTCACAAAAAGTAAAATATAACTATTATCATGGGTTAATAAGGATTAGGTTCATGACATAGTAATTATTATTAAATATGAAAACAAATGGAAACCAAAAAAATTAGAGAGTATAAGTGAGTGATGCAAGATTTGAATATGGGTTACCCAGTTTTGATAGAAGAGTGTTTACCAGTTGAACAAAATTAAAATTACTGAAGTAAAGGGTTTACAATATATATATATAGAGAGAGAGAGATAAAGAGAGAGAGAGGGAATCAAAAGAAAACTCATATTTAGAGAGAAAACTTAAAAACTCCTAAAGATTATTTTTAATTAAAAGTAAAAAAATATATTCAAATTTCCGTTTTTGCCATTATTCTTATATTTTGTTACCATTCATTCGAAAAAAATTAAAATAATAAACACGGTAATGCACATACGTATTACTGTACGATACAGTTGTATTACACATGTATATTACTATGTATTTTTATGTTCAATAGTGTTATTCCTTTTGGTTTTGACACTTTTGGTTTCCTCGCGCCTGAAGCTGTGGAGCTACTTACCCGTGTTCTGCGGGTCATGCATAGTAATGTTGACTCCAAGATCAGCAAATATAGTTTTTAAAAGATTGGGTTTTGCGATTCAAAAGGGGGTAGCGGCGCAGCTTGTTGCTCGCTTGCCTTCTGTTTCGATGTAATCTAAACTTTTCTTTAAATATAATATGATTTTTTATTTAATAGTGTTTAATTGCACGTATTCAATATTTGTGTATTGTATATGTACATTAGTGTGGTATTATATGCAAAAAATAAAAAAATAAAAGTCGATGTAGTGCATATGTGTGTTAATGTTATATTACACATACGTGCTAATGTGTATTCGATGTGCGTATTAGTCTTATATTGCATATATACAATAGTGTGTGTCAAATATGTGTAACAGTGTGGTATTCTATGCAATACAACACTTTTGCGTATATATAATGCACACACACTACAACACCGACGAGGTTACCGACAAGTTTTTCTTTTTTTTTTGTTTTTTTTAACAATAACAACATATAAGAATAATGAGAAAAAAAACTACAAAAAAATTTTAAAAAAAAGTTAAAAATAATTCTTTAGAAATTTTTAAGTTTTTCTTTTTAAGAGTAGTTTTCATTTGATCCCACCCATATATATATATATATATATATATATATATATATGGAGAGGATCAAGAGAGAACTCCTTCTTAAAGAGAGAACTAGAGAACTAATAAAGAAATATTTTTAATTTAATTAAAAAAATATTTTTAAATTTTCGTTTTTGCCATTATTCTTATATTTTGTTACCATTCACTCGAAAAAAATAAAAAAAATAAAAAAATAATAATAAAAAAACTCGTTGTAGTGCACATATGCAATACATCGACTTTTTTTTATTGAATATGTGCACTAGTGTGTATTTTGATGTGTGTAATAGCGTTATATTATATCCAAAAATACAAAAAAAATCAATATAGTGCATATGTGCATTAGTGTTGTATTACGTATATGCGATAGTGTGTTTTCAGTACAATTATTAGTGTTGTATTTACATGTATTCAATAGTGTGTATTGTATAATGCAATTGTGTTGTATTACATGCAATAAAACACTATTGTGTTGTATTATATGCAATAAAACACTATTATATATATGTGCACATATGCATTACATCAATGTTTTTTTAGGGACAATATCATCTTATAGAAGGAGGAAAGAAAAAAAATCACAAAATATTTTTTTATAAAAACTTAAAATTAATTTTTATTAGTTCTCTAGTTCTCTCTTTAAAAGGAGTTCTCTCTAGATCCCACCCATATATATATATGTATGTATGTATGTATGTATGTAAGTCCCGAAAAAAGATCTTTCAATGTGATATCAAATAACTCAATGATTAGACGGAAACTAATCACCAAGCCGATTCTATGAAACCAACACAAACACAAACAAACGCAAAGAATAAGCTTCAAAACACACGTATATTGATACGTCTGGTGCTTAAGCCCTTAATAAACTTACACGGGTGAAAATGAATGTGAACCAACCCGTACAATAGTAAATACATGTCCTACATAAAGACTACCAACTAGGCCTAAAACAAGCTAAAGCCCACCGAGATCAAATGATCTCGATTTACATACGAAAGCCCAACTAAGCCCACTACTACAAATCATAAACCATAAAATATGACCCAACAATATATATATATATATATATATATATATATATATATGAAATGGTTCAAAAGATAAGTGAAATTACATTGAGAAATGCGAAAAGTGAATCTAGACCGTTGATTATGTGTAATCAATGGCACACACTAATAATGACATTTTTGAATAATCTAGAAAATACATGTTTATTAATTTAGAGAAAAAGGATAGATTAGTCTTTCTTTGATAACTTTTTATATGGTAAGAGAATATGAATTTAATAAGCCTATTTAATTTCCCTAAGAATCCTCTACAATTAATTTTTACATCATCTTATTCCATTTAGAAAAAACTTATTACTAGTTTTAAAACTTCAATCACGTTCAATCATCTTGCCACATACTTATATTCTAAACCTACAATAGTTAAGGTAAATCATTTAGGTAGCGTTAGGTATGCAACAATAACAGGGGGAATGAAATGATTCATTACGTGGAAATGAAAAATGTGATGTTTGGTTGCTCAATGGAATGGAATAATCCATTACACATGGAATCCTATTCCATCAAAACCATTCCTTCTCGCCCCGCCCCTTCTTTTTTTTTTCATTACATTCCTCATTCACCATACTTTCTCAACAACTCCACCACTTAACAACAACCAACACCACTACTATCACCACCAGTCCACCACCACCACCACCACCACCTGACCGCCACTACCAACACCGTCGCCACCACCACCACTACCGCCTTACCACCAGTGCTATCGCCGCCGCTGCCACCACCACCACCTTATAACCAGTGTTACCACCGCCACCGTCGTCGCAACCATCGTTGCAGTAACCACCGCAACCGTTGTCATCGTCTCCGCTTGGCCATCACCGCCACCACCATTTTCGCTGCCTGACTATCACCACCTGACCGCTATCACCGTTGTCTCTACTCTACTATCACCATCACTACCAATGCTACCACTGCTTAACCATCGCCACCCGCCACCCCCCCCCACCACAACCATCGCCCCTGCCGCCTGACCCCTACCACCATTTTCATCACCGGAGCTACCACCGTCGTCACCAATGTAGTTTTTTTTTTATTTTGGTAAAAAATATATATTGAGATAGAAATGTTTTTATTATTTCTATTTCATTCCTATAATTTTTTTGGATACCAAACAACGTAAAGTAATAATTCATTTCAATCCTATAGGTTAACCAAACAAGACAAATGAATGTAGTGATCCATTTCATTCACTTGTCCATTCCATTCATTCTCCCATTCCATTCCCTCTTCATTCCATTACTTCCAACCAAACATACCCTTAAATCAACAGTGTTTTTTATTTATTTATTTATTTTTATTTTTTTAGGATATCATACAATTATATTTGTCAAGTATGATGGCATGTGTAGGTATTATATATGTGTGTAGGAATATGTTCGACTGTATGTGTAGGATATCCTACAATTCTATTTGCCAAGTATGATAACGTGTGTAGGTATTGTACATGTGTGCAGGAATATGTTTAACTCTGTTAGTTATGTTCTTTTTCTGTGTATGATATCCTACAATTAAGTTTATCAAGTATGATGGCGTGTGTAGGTATTATATATGTGTGTAGGAGTATGTTCAACTGTGTAAGATATTCTACAACTCTATTTGTCAAGTATGATGGCGTGTGTACGAATATTTTGACTTTGCAATTTTGTTGATCCAAATTGTTGAAGATAAGAAAAAAAATTGATCCAAGACATATAATGTGTAAAATAAAGAATATTTTAAAAAGTATAAGGATATTTAAAAATATATATATAGAAAACTAAACTACCAGAGGTTGATCATAGAACAGATATCGGAATTTAGAAAAAAAAAACTTATTAAACAGGAAAAATTAGAATTTTAAACTTGCAAATTTAGAATTTTAAATTCGAAGTGAAATTATGTTATGAAGAAAGAAAATTCTTATATAATATATGCTTGGTTGTTACGTTCATTATTTATTTTGTGTTCACTTCAGATGTTGCGTCGCCGATTGATTCCTCGTTAAAAATTGGCGAACTTTGTCTCGTGTCGGAAAGATTCGTAGGTACTGATAAAAAGTAAACTTAATATTTTGATTATGAAACCAGTAGCAAACCTAAGATTTCTTGTATTACTATAAAATAATATTAATGGCAAGAAATAAAGTTAGATTGAACCAGTATGGAATTCAATTTATTAATATTGAAATGGAATTCCTTTGTTTAAAGTTGAAGATCTTAACATTTTGCAATTTATCTTTAAATAAAATAAAATGAATTGAAGTAATAATTTCTAATAATCAGTTGAAATCTAAGCCACCATTTACCCAAAATAATAAGAATTCTTAAGATGAAGGATCATTATAATAAACTCATGGCTAATTTCATTTTATGATGAAGACTGAAACGTGTATAGCATGAACAAAATAAGGATAACTAGCTGGAATGTATTTGCTAGTCCATTTATTTGTATATAAAAACCTTGCAATTGTGAAAAATGTAACATACTAAAATTTATAATGTTGAATAAAGAAAGTTATGTTTAGTGATTTCGCGTTATTAATTATTTAATATCGAGTAAGGAGCGGATCATGGACTTGGATTAATTGAGATGGGTTAAATGAGAATGGGCCTTAGGTCCATGGGATTTAAGGGATATAAATATCCCCTAAAACCCCAAACCATCATTCATTCCATCTATTTTCTAACACTCCAAGACACACACCACACATCAAACACCGCTGGCCGGCCGAGGAGAGGAACGGACAGATCCGGGAGAGAGAGAGAGAGAGAGAGAGAGAGAGAGCGTTGGTTGTGATTAAACAAGTAAACGAGATCCAAACAAGTTCAAAAAGGTATGATTCTTGATCTTTGAAGTTTAAAGATCCAAGTTTTATAGTGTAGATACGACCGAAAATGGTTGGGAAACGTAGTGGGTGATGTCGAACCATAACAAGGGTGTTAAAATCGCCCAAAATGCTGGACAGAAATCAAAGCCGTGGCTGATCTGGGCAACTTCGCCTGCAACTGGGCAACTTCGCCTTCAAAGCGATAACTTCGCCTTCAAAGCGATAACTTCGCCTGAGGCCAAGTTCGCCTAACTGGTAACTTCGCCTAAAGCCAAGTTCGCCTGATGACAACTTCGCCTAAAGCTAAGTTCGCCTGATGACAACTTCGCCTAAAGCTAACTTCGCCTGATGACAACTTCGCCTAAAGCTAAGTTCGCCTAAAGTTTAACTTCGCCTAAAGTCAAGTTCGATTAGAAAATAAATTAAAAATCTAATGAAAAATGTGTTAAGACAGTTAATGGAAATAAAATTTTTGCCAGGGGCTCTGCCCCTTGGACCCTGCTAGGGGCTGCCGCCCCTAGACCCCGCTGCTAGGGGCGCTGCCCTCGGACCCCCGTTCGTTGTGGGTAGTAGTTAAGACTGGAAAGATGATATGAATAGTGATAGTTGTTTGATACGTGTACTTGTTATACAGTCAGCCGTGCACAACTGAAGAAAGGGATTACGATTAACGGTGAACGTAACCGTGTTCAGGTGAGTTTCTAGCCCCATTTATGTGTTATGTTTTCGGGGCTGTGTGCATACTTGATATGTTTGTTAATACGCTTATCCTAAGAGGTAAGTGTATGCCTTATGTGAATGATATGATATGTATGAATGATTGCTTGATGGTACGTGAACGATCTTCGGATATTGCACGTACTGTCAGGTTGTAACGCTATGTGTAAGGTAAGTATGATATGTTTGCTTATGTGTATGAACGTGATAAAGTTAATAAAAGAAGGAAATGACGGTTGCATGGTTGTATGGTTACGAAAAGGGTACCGAGCCCTAATAATACTCGAGGTATGATGTATGGTTGTATGGTAACGAAGAGGGAATCAAACCCTACTAATATTCGAGAACTAGGGAACCGAACCCTACTAATATTCGAGGAAAGAGGGAAACCGAGCCCTAATAATACTCGTGGAAAGAGGGAAACCGAGCCCTAATAATACTCGTGGAAAGAGGGTACCGAGCCCTAATAATACTCGAGGAAGGATGGTACCGAGCCCTAATAATACTCGAGGAAGGAGGGTACCGAGCCCTAATAATACTCGAGGAAGGTAGGGCGTAATGCTCTTTATAACGTAAGATATGAAGGTAAGTTAATACAAAAGAAAGAATGAAAGTATGAAAGTATGAATGAAAGAATATAAGTTTATGTGTATTGTATAGTGTATGATTAACTAGAACTTACTCAGCGTAGCTGACTTTTAGTATGCACGCAGGTGAGTAGGATGAGGCGGCTTGCTTGAGGAGACACGTGGCATTGAACAAGAGTCTGGCATCTGAAGACTTATGATGTTTTAATTTTAATGCTTTAATGTTGAAAGACAAAGGATGTTTTGAGACAAGTTATGAATTATGTAATGTTTTATGAAAGTTTTATATTCCGCGTAAATGTTTTAATTAACTCTGATATTTAGAACTGTATTTATGAGTAAATCCAACACGAAAGTAGGGCTACCGGTAACGGGGCCTTACAAAAAAAATTAGGATAATGAAAAGTTAACCTTGAATTAGTAAAATATAAAAAAGAAAAACAAAATAATGATTTGAAACTTAATAACATATTTATTACTTACAAAAATATATATATATATATATATGAAAACTTTACTAATATGCCCTTCTAATAATTAATTACAAAATAAAAAAGAAATTATATGATTGGTTAGAAGAACTTCTCATACTTCTCGCATTAATAAGACTTCTCTCATGAACTTAATATATATATATATATATATATATATAGAGAGAGAGAGAGGAGGAGGGATATTTTGAGCACCATGTTGAGTTGTAATAACTTAAGAACTCATTTTTTGGCCACACATTTAATTAAATGAATTGGAATATGTGGTTGAGATTAAATCTGACAAAAAAATCAAAGTAGAAGAGAGAATAAAGATGTAAGTGATTACACTAACTTTTACGTCCGTTACACATGTATAAAACGTCGACTCAAATTTTTTAGGTGTATGTAACCTACTCAAATTTTTTAGGTGTAAATTTTTTAGGTGTATATAACCTACATATATTACACATGTGTAAAAAAAAAAATTTGAAAAAAAAAATCGTTACACTAAGTTCTTTCAAGTTCTTAAAACTCAAAAGGGTTTTCATTTGAAATCTCTCCTATATATATATATTTATATATATACACATATATACACACACACATCAACATTTTATAGGCCTAAAAAACCAGTGGGCTTTGGGCCGTCGCCCCCTCTGCGCACTAGAGGTGCACAAAAAACCCGAACTTGGAACCGGATCTGAAAAAAAACCCGGGATTGAGTTTTTTATATACCGAGTTTTTAATACCAGAACCCATACCCGATCCTACCCGTAGGGTACTGATATGGTATGCATTTCATTACCAAACATGTACTCGGAATCAGACTCGATTTGCATCCGGTAATACCCGAAAACCGAAACCGGTTCCATACCCAGTATCGAGTTTTTCCCGGTGTTTTAAAAACCAGTTCGTACCGGTCGGTTGTACCAGTAATACCGCGTTTCGCATGCTAGGCCGGTATTTTGTGCCCAGTATTTTTGGACGGTTTTTTTAGAACAACGAACCGGCGTTTTTTTCTAAAATATCGGTTTAAACCGGCAAATCGGTTTTAAGTCTAAGAGATTTTTGATATTTTGCGGCCCATATTTTCTAAAATTTACTTTTAACCTAGCGACTAATATTGAAAGGAGTAACCTTTTGGCTTATTATTTTTTTTGAAAATCAAGTGTTTTTATATTATTTTTTATTATGAATTAACTTTTTACATTATATTTTTAATGGAATTATATACTTTTGAGTGAAACTTGCATTTACATGAATTACAAGTTAAACTCTCCCGGTACAAGCCGGTTCAATCGGTTGTACCATTTTTTAGCCAATCCGGTATGAGTATAAAACCAGTTTTTAAAATATTGGTTTTTCCCAATACCTGAAACTGGGTTTTTCAGATACCCGAAATCACCCGAAAAATATCTCAAAAATACTCCTAAAAAGTGCAAACCCTTAAAAAACTCAATCTATACACGAAAAATACCAAAAAAAAGCCATAAGAAAACTAAAAATAGGGTTTTTTTTTTGAATACCAAAAAAAACGGTATTCAAGTAACTAGTTTTAGAATACCCCGTTCTATACTTAACCCGAACCCGATGCATAGGGTATGGTTTTTAGTGACAATACCGGGCCTTACCCGGGTATTTATAAATATGTGAATTTGAGGTATTTATTGTTTAGGTTTGGTTACAGTAACGTAACGGACATAGCCAATACTGACCGAATTCACGGTTACTCGTCGCTATAGCGATTCACCGACCGAATCCTTCAACACGTGCGGGAAAACAAACTTAACACATATCAACCGAGACCACATTAGTGCACATCCACACTGCGATGGATACATTAACATATTTAATATGCCCTAACGCAACGAGTCAAGTAAAATAAGAGTTAATAACAAACGATAAACTACAAAACAAAACTTAGAATATAATTACTTTGTTCTTTTAACAATAATTACAAAATGGTTTTAAATTAGAAAAAAAAATCAATGGATCGATATAATAATAATAAGAAGAAGAAGGGAATCCAGAAAGGAAGGAAAGGTATATAAGGGTGGGTGGGTTATTAGGGCTTGTGATCATAATAATAATAATAATAATAATAATAATAATAATAATAATAATCCCAATTTACTCACAATCGATCGATCGAATAACAATCAGTCAATCATCACTGCAATTCATTCATTGATTCTTTCTTTGTGTTTCGATCCAATCAAAATCAATCATCTGTCAGTCGAATCCATGGCTCAACTGAAACTCACAATTGCTTCTTCTGCTTCTGCGGTTTATTTCTTGTTGTTTCATTTGATTTCTTGTTTTTTGTTGCAGGAACTGATCAAGAAGATCTACAGTAGTTTCTCTTCTGCCAACATCATCTTCTTCACCTGCTGCACTGCTACTACAAACAAGGTATTATTATTATTATTATTGTAAATCATCACTTTCTTCTTCTTCTGCACTATTATTATGATTCTTATTCTTATTATTATTTGTTTCCATACAAGAAAGTAAAGTTTCTCATTAAAAACATGAATATCATCAAGATTGTTATTGTTTTCTTATCTGACATACGTGTTTCATTATCTTAACAATTAAGATCTTCCTATCCTGTAACTCTAAACCAAAACAACAATATCTATCTATCTGCACCCATTGTTTCTTTCTTTCTTTTACAATTGATTGCAACATGTGTTTTTCTTTATATATATACAAGGTTTAAAAATACGGAAACGAGCCTCGAGGCGTTTTCCCTTCGCCTCACGAGGCGTAAGCCTGGAGGCGAAATGAGGCGTAAGACCGAGGCGGAATTAGAAAAGTAAATATAAAAATTATATATCTTACAAAAACTGAAAATGTTCATAGATTCAATAGTCATAAAACCAAACACAAAGTCTAATACATCAAACACATATAAAAACACACAAAGTTTGTAATCAAAGTACTTGATGTTCTACCCCATACTTCCAAGCTGGATCTTTCCTTGCATTTTTATTAGACATCCTCTAAAACTAATTGAAATAGCAAACATTCAACAGCAAACATTAAACTAATTGAAACGACAAACATTCAAAAACTAAAACAGCAACAATAAAGTGGCAAACAGCAAACTGATCAAACTGAAACTGAAAACTGAAAACCGATCATACAGCAAACTGAAACAGCTAAACAAAAATAAGCATAAAAATTATAGCAAATTAAGCTTATAAACAGCAACAAAAAATTATATACAGGTAAAACAGCAACAAAAAGACAATTATAAACAGCAACAAAAACAGTTATAAACAGGCAAACAGCAACAAAAACAGTTTATAAACAGGCGTGCGCCTCGGTCCTCCGTACCGCCTCGATGGTGAGGCGTCCGCCTCACATAAACGAGGCATGCGTGTCAAATAAGGTGCAGAGGCGGCGCCTCATACACGTTTTTCCTCCGAACCGCCTCGAACGTTTTTTAAAACCATGTATATATATATATATATGATTAGGCATAAATAAAATTGTAATTTACCCTGTGTTTTTCAATTTAGATTCATCTTTTAATAAAAAAAGATCATCATATTATTAATAATAATAATAATAATATTATTATTATTATTATTATTATTTAAGGTTGTTTGAAACAACATCTGTTTTAAATTATATTTGTTGACTGACATGCTTCGTTATGCCATACAGGTGGTCACTGAAATGAATCAGAATCTGCAAACGCTGCTTCACTTCAGAATCATGATTCCAGCACGTCAACAGCAGCAGCAGCAGCAGCAGCAGATTCTTCCTTGTTATCTGGATCATCTCAAACTCAAAAGAATCCCACAAAAGAAGGCGTCAAAGGATCTATCACTAAGCAACTAAAACAAGAACAGTATCCCGTAAGAAATCTCATTCATTTTATTACTTCAAATGCTATGTTATGCGATATACCACTTAGAATCATCCTTGCTTTTTTTTAATTTCCTGTTTGTTATATGTTCTTTTCTCTATTTTAGGTTGCTAAGCTTACAAGTGATAAAAGCATTTTTAAAGCGGTTGAATGATGCTCGAAAGGTAAACGACTTTATTATAAATCTTTTTGTTATCGAGATTCACGCCGTAATAATAATATTAACTAATAATAATCTGTTATGTGATATAATACTACTTAGAGTCATCATTGTTGTTACTTTAATTACCTGTTTGTTATGCTATATAGGCTGCTAAACAATATCAGATTCATAATGATCATCAAACGTTTCTTGAGGGGGCATCCCGCCGCCTAGATGCTCTACAAAAGGAGTATGATGCCATTCCCGCTACCCAAAAAAGATCCGCTCCTACTGCATATGCCACAAAAAGATCTGCTGTAAGACTTCTCACTACTATTATTAACGTTCTGTTCTGTGCATCATCCTTGTAGTTAGTTTAATAATTTCCTGTTTGTTATATGTTATTTTCTCTATTTAGGTTGCTGAACTTACAAGTGATAAAAGTAAAATTTTAAAGCTGTTGGATAATGCTCGAAAGGTAAATGACTTTATTATAAATCTTTTTATTATCTAGACTCACTGTAATAATAATAATAATAATAATAATAATAATAATAATAATAATAATCTGTTATGTGATATAATACTACTTAGAGTCATCATTGTTGTTACTTTAATTACCTGTTTGTTATGTTCTATAGGTTGCTAAGCAGTATCAAATTCACAATGATCATCAAACGTTTCTTGAGGGGGCATCCCGCC
The DNA here is from genome assembly GCF_021521415.1 of Bidens hawaiensis. NCBI lineage: Eukaryota > Viridiplantae > Streptophyta > Magnoliopsida > Asterales > Asteraceae > Bidens > Bidens hawaiensis. The sequence continues at coordinate 223,292 of NW_027492278.1, read as the reverse complement.
GCCTAGATGCTCTACAAAAGGAGTATGATGCCATTCCCACTACCCGAAAAAGATCCGCTGTAAGACTTCTCACTACTATTATTAACGTTCTGTTCTGTGCATCATCATTGTAGTTAGTTTAATAATTTCCTGTTTGTTATATGTTATTTTCTCTATTTTAGGTTGCTGAACTTACAAGTGATAAAAGTAAAATTTTAAAGCTGTTGGATAATGCTCGAAAGGTAAACGATTTTATTATAAATCTTTTATTATCTAGACTCACACTGTAATAATAATAATAGTGATAATAATAATAATAATCTCTTATGTGATATAATACTAGTTAGAGTCATCATTGTTGTTACTTTAATTACCTGTTTGTTATGTTCTATAGGTTGCTAAACGATATCATTCACATTGATCATCAAACGTTTCTTGAGGGGGCATCCCGCCGCCTAGATGCTCTACAAAAGGAATATGATGATATTCCCGCTACCCGAAAAAGATCCGCTCTTACTGCAAAAAGACAATATCCTGCTGTAAGACTTCTCGCTAATATTATTAATTATTAATAATCTTTTAATGCTTATAACTTCTTGTTCTCAATGATGGGAGAAAGAATCAAAGGCTGTTGTTTTGTTGATCTCTTATACAAATAATGACCTTATAAAAATTTGAAAAAATAAATTTTTGAAATTTTTTTTATGTGGATGCATCATGAAAATAAAGTCAAATGGAGTTTTAACTAATTTGAAAATCATGTATTCAAATCAACAGTTTTCTTGTATACTGACAAATTTATATATTATATTTGTTGACTGACATGTTTCATTATGCCATATAGGTGGTCACTGAAGAAGAATCAGAATCTGGATTGGGCTATCTTGATTTGAAGCCCGCACCATCATCAGTATCTGCTGCTTATATTGCTAAACTTAATAGTGATCAAAGACAAGATTTAAAGCTGTTGGATACTGCTCGAAAGGTAAATTAATGACTTCATTTATCATTTTTATAAAAAAAATGTTTTTTTTTCTTTTTCCAGTCTGCATGATATTTGTTTGTTGACATGCTTATGCGGTTTCATTACATACAGGCTTCATTGGTGGTCACTGAAGAAGAAAAAGAATCTAGAATGGGCATACTGATGCGTTTTCGTTATTCCATACAACCTTCTTCTTGGGTGGTCACTGAACAAGAATCAGAATCTGGATTGGGCTACCTTGATTTGAAGGCTGCACCATCATCAGAATCTGCTTTTGTTGAGGCTGCAAACACTTCACTTCAACATCATGATTCCAAGACATCAACAACAAAACCTTCAGATTCTTCCTTATCATCCCAAACTCAAAGGCAAATGGATTATTTTGAGAATCCCACGAAAGCTGTGAAAACTTTCACATCTGTGCCAAAGCAACCAAAAGTAAAACCCGAAACTAAACCAAAAAAAGATTTACTAAGAATTCTCATTACTAAAATTATTATTAATGTTAAGATTAGCATTATCCTAGTTGTTTGCTTAATCTTCTGTTTCTTATGTTCTCTATTAGGTTGCTAAACTTAAAAGCGATAAAAGAGAAGATGTAAAGCTGGTGGCTATTGATCGAAAGGTGATAATGACTTTTTATTCATAATTTTTATAAATGTTTTTTTTTCTTTCTCAAATTATATATCTGCATGATATTTGTTAACATAACGCCCTGCTTGCGGTGCGCGCATATAATGTATATATGTGTGAACCCTCGGGTGGGCAAAAGTAAAAGTGCACTAATTTTGACGTTATTTTACTAATCTCGTGAAAATAACGTTAAAAGTGGCGGAAGGTTAATCAGGCATCATGTGGTGGCGTTGATAGCCGAAAGACAAGGGCACATGCATCAATCAGCCGGTGTCCCTGATGATTGAGTGCTATGTGCCTTATGTCCAAGGCTTGATGCAAAACTACTATCGAGCCGGGGGTCTCACCGGAAGCAGCCTCTCTATCCCTATGGGATAGAGGTAAGACTGTCTACATCTTACCCTCCTCAGACCCTACCATAGCATTGCTATTGGTGGGATATACTGAGTACGATGATGATGATGATGATATTTGTTAACATACGTACTGATGCGGTTTCATTATATGCCATACAGCCTTTATGGGTGGTCACTGGATCATCCCAAACTCAAAAACGGATAGATGATTCTAAGAATCCCACAAAAGGTGTGAAAAGATCTGGCCCGACTGCAATCGTGACAAAGCAACCGAAACAAGGCCCTGTAAAAACTGAAACTAAACCAAAAAAACATTGTGTAAGAACTCTCGTTAATATTACTGATGTTCTGTTCTGTGCTATCGTATAATAGTTAGCATCATTCTGTTGTTTGTTTAATCTCTTGTTTGTTATTTTCTATTCTCTTGTTTAGGTTGCTAAAGTTAAAGCACCGTGGAAGTTTTGATGTTTCATATTTCTTATCACACCACTGCTATTGTGTGTAGGGATTATGCTCAGGTATTCTTACACTTTTCAACTTTTTTAGTACCTTTTTGTTGTATGAGAAAAGTGATTTAACCAATTGAATCATCGTGTACCTTGTTTTTGTGTTGCATACAAAATGTTTGTTCTTGTGATTGTTGGAGAGCTGAGGTTGATTTCAGTTTAAATGACGGTGAGGGGCTATCGGAGAAACTGCTGAAGCTCGCTGACACCAAGTGGTATGCTATAAGACTCCTAAAAAGTTAAGTAACGAGGCATGTTTTGTATGTTAGTTGTTGTAATAGCTTACTGTATATAAAAGTTCATTTATGTATTTTATTTTGGATTTGTAGATGGGAAAAGCAAGAGAGCGAGGAAGAAGTGTCGCAGAGAAAAAGGTATGCTTCAGAACCAACAAACAGAAACATTAAAAAATCAGGTAACTTTAGATCATTTACCTTTTTTTTACTTGTTCTTTTCTTAGGATTAAGTTTTGGCTCACGTTTGTGTGGCCATCTCGATACATGATATTTACATGTACATATGACATTCATTGTGACCTCGACTGACTTGTGCGACAGAGTGTCTACGGGTTTGAAGCTCGTGGACCCTCTTAACGGGTTTTCTTATACTTCTTTTTATAATTTAGATGCAACATCACTTTCCCCTGTTTGAAAAATTTTTGCAGTAATATACTTAAAAAGATGTTTTTTTTATATGTATATTATGGTTCTAATATGTGTGAGGAAGATTGAAGCAGCAGCTCTCAGTCGTGGGAAAAGCCGTTTTAAACAAGAAAGCATATTGTCATGGAGTTATATTTTGAACTTTCGTGCGGGGGCTCCACCATCTACTGAAACATATTTGGTAACTTTAGGTTAAAGATTATTTATTTATATATTTTTTTGGCATATGGATCTGTTAGTGCTCAAGTGAGTCATAGAATCTTACTGTATTGTGCATCAGAATGGTGTACCGGAGCTGGAACCACAGTGCCTGAGTTTAAAGGTGCAGTAAAAACTCTGAAAATTAAGTTGTGAGTTTTGCGTTTACTTAAAGTTATCCATTTTTTAAAATTTTAGCAATGTCTTTTTTTCTTTGTGATTATAATGTTTAGGCATAAATTTCTTAACAGAGTAATAAAGATGCAATATGCCATGATAAAGTGGTACCAAATAAATGAATTGACCAAAAAAGACGTTTTTTGCATGGTATTCTTATAAATTGTAGCACTAATGAACTCAGCATATCTATTAAAATAATGTTTGGACTTGAATTGATTATGTGAACTTGGAGCCCTATAACCACATTTTAAGATTTATATCATTATGTTAATCGTATGTTTTTCCTTGCAGTTGGAAGGAAAACTTAAAGCAGCTTCGAACGATGCTTGCAAAGTTAGCTCCCTTTACTGTGCTTCGAACCAAGTATGAACTTCATGAATTGTCATAGAAGCATCTTTTTCTTTAATTGAATCTTGAGTATGACATTTTGGTCTTTATGATACAACCATAGTGAGCATGCATTGAGGCTTTAGTTTTTCTTCTTTTTTATTTGTCTTACTTTACTCTGATTGATATTATTTAACTACATGAATAACAGACTACAAGACGCTTGTTTTGCAGGTGTAACAAGTACCAACCAATGGCTCTTCCAGCATCTAGTAAATCAGCTAAAAAAAGGGATTGGGATTTCTAATACCCGTTTTCTAAGTCTTCTTTCTTCGTATCTTGGTCAAATAGTAATTTGGCATTTTTTTTGCAGGTGGCCTGATCTCTATATGTTCCTTTTGGGGACTAACACTGATTGATCTATACCTACCCATAAACCGTTACGAGTCTGTCTGATAGCCAAACAGCATACCTACCGAAGTTTTGTTGGTTTTAATATTAAATAAATAACACACTAAATATTAGGGGAAGCATCATGAGAGAACTCCTCCTTGGTGAGAGAACTCTATCTAACCATTGGTTTAAGTGTAGATCTTTTTCTAGGGTTTAGGGTTTAACTTTTAGGGTTTAGGGTCTAGTTTGGTTATTAAGGTTTAGCGGTTGGGGTTTAGTTTTTAGGTTTAGCAATGGTTAGATAGAGTTCTCGCGAGTTCTCTCACGAAGGGGGGCTCTCTCATGATCCTTCCCCCCAAGTATTATAATACACTAATAATAATAATAATAACCTTGTTAGAACGGTTTGATGCTTGTTTGTGCTTGAAAGCTTGGCCAGTACGGATTCATCGGGTATGGTTGGTCGCATTTATTTTTACAGTGTACGTGCCTAGATGTGTTTACACATCGAACGCACCACTGGTTGAGAGCTGTTGCCGCTCTCCTGATGAGTCCATGGCAAGATGAAACCAGCCACATGTATCTTAAGTGGACACAGAATAGACAGGCGTAACATATAGACAGCGAATAGGGAGATATGATCGTATCTCCCAACTTTCACTGTCTATTGAACGATCGCGAATACACAGAAAGATAGCATGGAGATGATGTGATGGAAAAGTCGGCAGAGGGAGGTCTGTTGATCGGGATTCTGATTAAGGAACAAAGAGATGACGATGCAAAGCGAAGACACAAAGAAGAAATCCGAGACAGGAAATGAGAAGACCGGGAAGCATTTTCAAACCAGGTATATTCGTTTTCCCACTTCTTATCATTAAGGGGTGTAAACGAGCCAAGCTCGGGCTTGACTAGGCTCGAGCCCGGCCCGTTTAACTTACAGCAAGCTGGGCTCGTTTCAAGCTTTGTTTCTTTCTGGAGCTTAATCTCAGCTCCTTTATTATTGATTTATTAATTTATCTATATCTTGTAATTGTTTTCATATATTTGTTAACTATAATTTTTATGTTTAACAAAATATATATTATAGTTATTCTTATTCATAATAATTATTGTTATACAGATATATATAGTAAATTATTCTTATATTTAAATAATAGGCTTGTGAGCTAGCTCGAGCTATAAGTGAAGCTCAAGCTCGGGCTCAGCTAATTTTTAGGCTCTGGCTCGGGCTTGTAAAAGCTCGGCCTGATTTAAGCTTTTAGCGACAGTGGCCAACCCCTACTTCTAGATCTTGTATTATTATCTAAAACTGTTTCTTTTATTAATTTGCCGTTTATAACATCATCATATGCTTCATGATTGTTTATCGGTGTGTTACGGATTCTGTTTTGACTAGTGAACTGCAGAAACATGAAGAAAATGTGGCTTCTGTTGGTAGACGTTTGGCCCATGAGAAAGATAAGTGGTTGAGTTCCTGCCCTGATACATTGTAGATTAACATGGAGTTTCTTCAACGGTGTATAATTCCTAGATGTACATTCAGCATGCCTGATGCGGTTTATTGTGCAATGTTTGTCAACACCCTTCATTCACTGTTTTTCAACATGATCAACCATATTGGTGTATAATTCCTAGATGTACATTCAGCATGCCTAAACGGGTTTCAGGTTGGGCAGACTTGTAAAACTTTTAATCTAGCCGTTTTGAACGTTCCAAAATTATTAGTGTGTAAAGCACAATTCAGACTCTAAAAACTGTTTATTCACGTTTAAACGGGTGATTCTTAGATGTTGGTCCAACCTTCCGGACCCTTCTTATTGTTTTTCTTTTCTTTTTCCCTTTTTTTTCAAAAAACTTCTTAATGTGCAAAGTACCTTTTAAAGGTTTTAAACTATATAATTCGCATAGTTGTTTTTAGTTAGATCATTAGCTTAAGTTGTTTGACCCGTTAGAGAGAAGAGAAAACCAAATTGACCTATTTATAGGTAAATAGTTAACTGCCTCTATGGTTTCACCCTTTTGTGCAGAGTGATCAATCTATATATGAACATGAATGTGGTAACATGCCTGGATTCGCTGTCTATTGCAGATACCCAAATAGTCAGTGTGCCACATATAGCCAATTCATCTGGCAATCAAGAGATTTTATTAAACTAGTAGCACTTCTGCTATATATTTTTTACGTGATGTCAAATTTTGTATATTTAATGATCAAATTTTCCCGGTGCTTATGATCTCTAATGTATCCGTTTACTGCTTGCAGGTGCACTAGAAGTGGAGTCAAAGAATCACAAGATTATTGATCCAGTGCTTGGAATCTACAGTATACATGGAAATTCAAAACATTTTGCTTACAGAAGTCTCAAATGTTTTTCCTGTCACTAGAAAAAGTGGGATCAACCTTGAGAAAAGGGTAATTTTTGCCATATTGTTGCATCTCTGGTTCATCTGCTCAAATTGGTTGATATCGAATTAATAAACTTTAATTTTCTATTCTCTCTGTTCTAGGTTGCTAAACTTATGAGTGATAAAAGAAAAGATCTAAAGGTGTTGGCTACTGGTGTTGTTGCAGCATTGGCTGCTCGAAAGGTGATGATGCTAAATGAGTTTATTTGCCTTTTTTAAGTGTAGGTGTGGCAATGTACCCATCTTTTTTAAATCGGTCGATTTTGTTTTATCTTAAATAAAATAGTCAAAACAATATATCTCAAAATGATCAAAATATATATAGAAAGCGAAAACCAGCAGGGACCCGAAATCTATTTCTATCGTATGCATTTATATCTTTCAATTATTGAGATTCGTATATATTGAAGTATTTGTCATAATCATAATTAACGTAATATCTGTTATAGAAAAGTTAACAAATGGACCCGACCCTGCAAACTTCATTTAAGTGTTTTCTACTCCACTCTAGTCATATATATATATATATATATATATATATAGGGGTGGGTTAAAATAAAAAGAGATAGTTTTCTAGGAAGAGTAGGAATAAATCATAGCCATTGGATCATGTTAATCAATGGTTGAGATTAAAAATGACCAAAAACCGACATAGTTTCCTAGAATTACTCTTTCACCATTATAACCGACATAGTTTCCTAGAATTATTCTTTTATCATAGATTTTAATGCCAAATGTCAAAAATCTATTGGTTCCTACCATTTCTAGAAAACTCTTTATTCTTATTTGAACCCTTTTCTATATATATATATTGTAGTATATACACAGTATTTTCAAAATGATTTGTACAACTTTTTTTATTCATGAAGCAATTAAACTATATATAGTAGAAACTCGATAAATTAATACTTGATTATTTAATCAACTCTCTAAGATAATATTTTTTGCCGGTCCTGACTTGGGGATAGGGTGCTAAATTAATAATTCGCTAAAATTATAAGATAATACATTTTTGATAATTTCTTTAGACCCCATATAAAATATAAATTAATAATTCCTTATATATAGCATATTACATGAATGATTTATGGTTTCTTGAAAAATGACTCAATTGTCTTTTGTTTTTTGTTGAAATCAATTTCCCCTTGAATCTCGTCTCTAATTTTCCTTAGCATGGTAAGAACTTCTGGTGTTGTTTTCTCATAGCTCAACAAGAAATTGTTCAATGTGATTGCCGCTTTAATAGCTTCGTTTCGCGAAGGGGGCTCCATTGTAGAACTTTCATCATCTTCTTCATCGATATCATCTTTATTAATTCCAATAACGCTTTCAATAATTTCTTCATCAGTCAACAACTGTGCAACTACATTTTCTTCTGGGTGAGTCAGAACATTCTACTATAAATTAATAAAATATTAATTAATATATAAATTAATAATTATTAATTTACCAATTAATTAATAACTCTTTTAATTAATAAATTTTGGTGGTCCCAAGTGTATTATTTTATAGAGTTTCTACTGTATCAAGATTGTTTTCAAAACGATTATTGAGATTCATATAGTAAGTAATCAATACTGATGTACTTTGATTATGCCATATATATACAGCCTTCATGGGTCACTGAAGAAGAATTTGGGATGGGCTATCTTGATTTGAAGCCTGCACTGCACCGTCATCAGCAGAAAATCTGCTTATGTCAATCCACCAACCACTAACATTTCTCAAAGCGATGCTGCTGCAAATGGAAGAATCGCTTCAGTTCAACATCATGATTCCAAGAACAAAACCAACCTTCAGAAACCAAACACAAAAAAGGAAAAGGCAGTTCACTAAATAACGGTTCAGATGCTTCCTTATTATCTGGACCGCCCAGATTGACGATTCTGAGTATCCCACAAAAGGTGTGAAAAGACCGGTTCTTACTGCATCGAGGACGAGCCAATAAAAAATAACGATAAGCTACCGAAAGTTGGAAGCGAATACCGAGAAAGATATCATGGAGATGATATGATGGAAAAGTCAAGAGACCGGTCAATGGAGAGAGAGAGAGAGAGAGAGGGGTCGGTTGACCGGGATTCTGATAAAGGAAGTTGCCATTAAATGCTAACAGAAGAGATGAAGACTGGTATGTTGTCATTAAATGCTAACAGAAGAGATGAAGACTCTGATAGAAGGTTTGGAACAACCAGACATGATGACAGAGAACGCAGACGTTCTGAGGAAAACATTTTACCTGCTCAAGAGGATGCAAAGCGAAGACGCGGAGAAGAAATCCATGAGAAGACCGAGAAGCATTTTCAAACAAGGTATATTTATTTTCCCACTTCTAGATTGGGGTGTAAACGAGTCGAGCCTGAGCTCGGCTAGGCTTTAGCCTGCTCGTTTAACTTACAGCAAGCTCGGATTGTTTCAAGCTCTGTTTCTAAAGCTTAAGCTCAGCTCGTTTACTATTTATTTATTAATTTATCTATGTTTGTAATTATTTTCATATATTTATCAACTTTTATGTATAACAAAATATACATTATATAGTTATTATTTTTATTATAATCTTATTCATATTATACAAATATATAATTAAATATATTAAATCATTCTTATTAAAATAATGGGCTTGATAAGTGAAGCTCAGGCTTTTTTAATAAACAAGCTAATTTTTAGGGCTCGGGCTTGTTTAAGTTGTTTAAGTGCGGCCAGATTTAAGCTTTTAGCAAGCTGGTTAGGCTTGTGTGCTAGCTCAAGCTCAATAAGTGAAGTTGGGGCTCGTTTATTGAACAAACTTATTTTTAGGCTCGAGCTCGTTTTGGCTTGGCTTGATTCGACCCGATATTGATTAGCTCGCGAGTGGCTTGACTCGTTTACACCCATAAATGGATATATTGTAATGTTTTCATGAAATCTAGTTATATGTGCTTCGCTGGCCACATGTTTTCTCTAAAAACAAACAGTTGGTTTCAGTTTTAGATGTTAATAGTCTTGTTTAATTTCATCAGGCTGCAGAATTAGGAATTGAAGCATATCCATTGCTGGATGAACTCACATCTAAAATCAGCACTTCAAACATGGAATGTGTTCGTAGATTAAAAAGCAGCATTTGACCCGAAAAGTTCAAAAGGTCATATAGCCCGTCTTCTGGTTACTCTGTCAAATATGATTAATTACCAGATGACAAATATTCTAATAGTAAACTAATAGTATATCTTTTGAAATAATATAATTCTTATCTTTTTTATGCTTTAAGATATATTTGATCCTTATCGTTTGGCCTGCCTATCTTAGTATTTGTTTTGATATGTTAGTATAGGTAAGAGATGAGATAGAGCAACTGATGGATGATGATGATCATGAAGAAGAAGAAGAAGAGGCGTATAGAGGCATGGTCGGTGGCAGATCAATGGATGGGATTCAGTCTGTTTCTGCTCCAATTTCTCCCGTTTCGTCACCTCCAAATGTTAAAAGGATTCGACAGGAATTTGAGCCGTGCAAGAAGCAATTAAAACACTTTTGAGTAATATGGTGTTTGAGACTATTTGAAGTTCAGACGCGTCATTGTAACGAGTCATTTAGGTTACATGTGTCACATCACATGATTATTATAAGTGTGCTTTTTTGTTGGGGATTTCAAAATAGCAACCTGAATTATTTAGAGAGTCGTGTGATGACTTTCAGATTAAAAGTTATTTTGGTGGTTCTCCAAAATACTTTAATCGGATAAAACTCTAACTTGAGACAAGAATTTCGTATGGAATTTGTGAGGAAGATGAACCAGAGAAAAAAAATCGTCAATCCAAATATGAACGATATATTAACCTAGGGCAGTTTCCAGGCAGTTTCAAAGTTAAGCAGTTATCTATTCAAAATTCAAAATTCGTTAATAAATAAACTCCAAATTAAACTTATGATTATGTGTGACATAATCATAAAATTCATGTTTCTAATGAAATTTTAATGAAGCAATATTAACGAAAATAAAATTTTTCCAAGCTGACCTGGCAGTTTAACCCTAGCCAGGGGCGCTGCCCCTTGGACCCTACTAGGGGCTACTGCCCCTATAACCCCGCAACCGGGGGCGCTGCCCCCGGACTCCCGTTCGTTAGGGGCTTCACCCCTAACATCATAGTAAACTAAAGAAAGCGTGCACTTCGCACATCTCGAACTTGCTTAATGTTTACTATGATTAAATTGATCGTCCAGTTAATCCAATTACACTAAAATACTAACATTCTTCTAATGGAATTGTATGTTTAAAAGAATCAAACATAACAGATCAACAAACATGAACATACCAAAAAAAAAAACTTATTTTATTGTTGATTAGACTTTGAAGCTCGTTTAGGCTTAAAGAGATGTACCAGAACCATCATGAAGAAACAAAAAAGAATGCAAAAACCTTCTTTTATTGATAAAACAAACATTTTAGTCAAAATGAGATGCTCCAAAACTTGTATGAAACACGATAAAATATTAAACAATAACAGGACTAGTGTTTTATCAAAGGCTAGTTGCACAACAAACACGACCCGAACCCTAAATGGTGGGTTAATTTCTTCAAATAGTCCTCAATTTGAATGAGTGCATGCCAAATGGGTAGTAAAGTTAGCATCAACAAGACGTGTGTATGTGTGTGTGCGGGAGAGAGAGAGACCTCAATTGCGATTTGACTTGGATTAATACAGCCAACATCATGATGTCCCAACTTGGCTACTATATATGGCAAGAAAATGATACATTAATGTAATATTCATAAGTACTGTAAGTTGAAAATTATTTTAAAAAGTTATAATGAAAGATAATATTACATACTTGTGTGTACGTGTCACCAGATGCATGAAGTAACAGCGGGTGAGATACAGTACCGATAGCAGTTAATCTTTGTGCCAATGCATCTAAAGGCACCTCTATAAAGACACTTATACCCTTGTGCATGTATTTCTTAATAAACAATATAGTTCTATTATTTTGCTAAAATTAAACATAAAGAAATCATATATAAAGGAATAACTTCTCATTAATCCCTCAAAACTTGGTATAATATCATATTTACCCAACAAAAAAAAATCATGAGTAAATCACACAGATGGTCCCTGTGGTTTGGTCAAAGTTTGGATTTCGTCCTTAAAGTTCAAAAGCTACGAATTTAATTCCCACCCGTCTAGTTCACTTTCATTAATGATCCATTCCCCCTGGGTCAGAAAAGATTACTACACCCAATAACCATTAATGAAAGCAAACTAGGTGAGTGAGGACTAAATCGACAACTTTAAATTTTATTAACGAAATCCAAAATTTGGATCAAATAACATGGACCATGTAATTTACTCAAATATTATAATATCAAATATATTAATTTTAAATTTTTCTCATTTATTCCCTTCCTTAAAACTTGCATTAGGATATGAGAGTTTGGAGTGTAACGAGAAAGAGAAAGAGAAGCGTATAATGGTCATACTGCCATACCAATTAATAGGCCAAACAACCACACCTCCACCTGTAGAAATAACGAGTTGACGCATTAATGCATTGATGACAGCTTATGCAATACCTCTGAAAAATGAATGATACAACTAATATAAATAATAATATTCAGAGCCACAAGTTAAAAATAAAGCATAGTTAAAATTCTAGGTGGAAAAATTTCAGCCCATTTATATACAAAAGGTCAATTTGTGTATGTTTTAGCTTTAAGAAATCACACGTGTCAAACTCAAAGATTTATCTATATTAAAAATGGGTAAATTCGGTCAAATTTAATAACCTCGTTATCTCTGAAAAAGGCCTCGTCACGCAATTTAAATATGTCAGCAACTGCAATTCCTCCAACAGACTGTTCTATTAATTTATCAGTGCATGCATCTAACACATGAATATTATGGAAGAAAATAAACTAGATGGTTATCTGAATTAGAAGAAATTGAAATTGAGTTTATGTAACACCCTGGTCCGGATGGGGCTGACGTGTCACAATAAACATGGGTTCTGAACCAAGACATAATTTTATTTATTTACTTGTCAAATATATAATACATTAAACAAAGCAAACTTAAGGTTAGTTTGCAAAACTAGCACGGTTAAAAGATATTTAATTCTAATGCTTTATTCTTCTCTCTTAATCCCGCCCAAAATAGCATGCGGTCCTTTATACAAAAATATAAATAACGGAATGAGCCTAATGCTCAGTACGGAATAATAGGCTCAAACAATTAATGATTTAATGAAACATAACTTAGATTGAACTTACTGTAAATGATACTATATAAAGTAACCTTATTATATAAATTGAATCATATCATACGAATTTACCCATGAGCGAACATAAAACGTGACAACACACAGGTAGCTGCTCCTGCATATTTATCACATGAGATGGCGAGTTTGCATACCCACTATCCATCTCCTTAATCATATTCTAGGATCGATCCATATGCCTCCTAATAGTCATATGTACCACACGTGTACTTAAGAGACGCCTTGAACTGATCTCACCGTCACGGTTGGTGCACATGTTGTTGATGCCGCAACAACATGCTCGTGGGACACTCCATGAGAAGTGACACTCAGGGTATCAGAATACAAGTGATCCTATTCACATAACTCATAGCAAATATATTATCGTAACATATACCGTAACATGCGACAATGAGTATAATTAAACATAATACTATCGCATGACATGAAAGTTAAATCCAATGTCATAATCAGAATTGGAATCCAAAGGACAGTCAAGTGAATTGATAATCGAAAGACGTGAGGATTTTTAATATATATATGAACTCAATAGGTTTATATTAATTGAATATAAAGTAACAAGGAGTGAGGGTGAGGATCCGTACCTTCAATGTTCCAATGTAATGCTAATTTTTTTATGAGTGTTCAAGATTATCTACATAGAAGTTATATTTTATTTAGAATTATATATGAAATTTCATGATTGGTTTGTTTAATAAGTACTTTATGATTCAGTTTTAAAAATCCTCTATTTAATATATTTAGTATCATCAGCCATATTAAATTTAACTAGGATAATAACCTGTGTTACACACAGGTGAAAAACATACCAACAAACAATATAAAATATAAACTACGCATTCAGTTAACACAAATATTTGACATAAGTTTTTTACCCTCAGATGTAACAAAAGATGTTAAACTAAGCCTATAACATAAAAAGAAAATACTTTATAAATAAACAATGCAATAAATAAGAAATAATATACATAAATGAACCATTAGACCTGAAAAAAAATAAAAAAAAAAACATATTAGTAAAAGATTTTGTAATATTAATTGAAACTAAGTTTACAAATACATATCAGCTTTAAACTGTATTACATTAAGTTTCCAAAAATCTTTTTGTAAATAACTTTATTTATTTTTCTTTAAATGTTCCTAATTATTCTAAAGAACGTTTTTTTTCTTTTTTTCTTTTAGAGTTTTTTTTATAAATAATTTTCAGAGAGATCTATATTTTTATAGCATTTTTCATGTCATTTCTTAATAAATAAATAAATAAATAAAACTTAAAGAACATTCGGTTTGATCACCATTCACCGGCTTTTCTTCTTTCCTCAAGAGTAAATTAAATAATTGATAAGGTGCTTATTAATTCAAATAAATAGACTTAATAATGGAGTTAATTGCATTAATTTGAATAAATAGATTTAATTGTAGAATTAATTGAATTAAATTGGAATGCTGATTTTAATTTAGTGGATTAACAATAATTGTGAATATGTGAAAATTATTGATATGGAAATGTGATTACATAGAATCCTTTGTAGATAAGATAGAATAAGGACATGTGGAGAGAATCATCTTGCTTTAATATATTAGTAAGGTTGTCATGCACCCGTATTTGTTTGTCTAAAACTTGTAGCTCATAACATTCTTCTAATATTTTAAAACTTTATATACATTAAGAATCATTTTCGATATCTATTTAAATTAATATGTAGGAAAATCAAGCATCGATCATTGGTTCCGTTTAACCAAAACAAGTGGGTTCATCATATTCCTATTATGAAAACTTAAAGGAAATATAATTAAATACATTTAACATAGAATAAGTATCAATCCCAAACTATATAAAAGTTTTTCATGTGAAAGCCCTTTTAGTTGAACAAGATTTTGTTTATTACTTATACTTGGTTATGAACTCAATTTATAAAATTTACGTAATCTATCATATGTTTTAGAAATTGATATTTTTATTACTTTTATAAAAAATGTATAAATAATGAAATAAACAATTAGTGGAGAGGCACAACACATACTCAAAACATAGATCCCACCTTTTGCATAAAGAGTTTTGTTAGCCATTTTAACCGGAATCCCACGTTTAAGTGATTTAAGTGTCGAAAATAATATTTAAAATATATCTTGATGCTAATTCATCTTCTTCAATGCTTAGCCAGAAAACGAGCGCTTGGTCGGAAAACTGTTTGAGTTCTAAGAGCGGTGGCAAAGTGACCAAAAGTAATAACAAGATGAAGGTAGGTATTGTGGTTATCTTGTTATGTTTTGGTTTGTTTTTAGCTCGCCGATGATCGTGAAGTATCGTCGGAAAACTTTTACGGAAATATATTTTGAGTAATTTTATATGTATGTGTGTGTATGCACACACACATATGTAAGCAAGCATAAATATAAGTGTACATGTAGGGGTACCTTATATAAGAGACGAACGACGTGTTGCTGGTGAATGATATAATGTTTAATATACATTAATCCCGTGTACATTTTATTTATTATTTTATTAGTTTTATTCGTTTTCTTGTAAGATTTGTATACTACTATCATGGTTTTATATTTTAGGTTTCGGCTTTCAATTGTGGTAAAAAGAGGGCAAAAAATGAGCAAAAACAAGCTGAACCGGAGAACCGAAGGATCAGGAAACGAACCGGACTGGACCAGGAAGAGAACCGGACCGGCTTGGCCGGCCAGCCCCCACCCTACACACCAGAGCGACGCGCGAGCGGGGAGGCCAAGCCCGCCTCGCGGTTCGACGGCCCTCATTCCAGAATCTTCCAGCTTTTTAACCGTCTTACGTATTTTTGGATCCCTGTTGCCTATTTAAAGACCCCTAAATTCACCCTTAAGCATACCGTGAAGTTCCAGCTGAATTTGGTGAGTTCCGAGGCGTCCGAGACCAGCTTTTGGCAGATTTTGAGTCGAAGAATCATCCGGTGTTGCGCATATTAATTGAAGACGAAGAACACGGGTTCTATCTTTTGTTTCTTTCGTTTTCGTTATTTTACCGTTATGAATTCTTACTTGTTTGTTTCGTTTAAACCTAAGATGTTAGGCTAAATTGTAAGACCCCGAATCCCGGGAATCCTACAGTTGGTAATCACGTCTACAAATTCACAAAAATTTAAAACCAAACGATTCTTTGTATTTAAAACAAGTTCAGAGTAAATAACAGCGGAAAAGTTTAAGTATTAAAAATCCCAAAACACGGGTACAGGTGTCCAAAATCAATTGTAAATAAAATATTCGTTTAATTTGAAATCTTCATCTCATTAAAATCGTTTCAGCGTAGTAAACAGCGGAATAGATAACATCAAAATTCCCAAAACCTGGGAAAGTGACCAAAATCAAAATTTAAATACTTATGGTAATAATTTAAAAGAAACAGTTTACGTTATTAATTCTTCGACTAGATGTGTCTTCAACCGTCCGAGTAGTCTCTAGCACGTCCAAGCGGAAATCTCTAATCCTCAACCTGAAAGTCAATCTAACATACACACAAAGTCAGCTTGAGCTGAGTGAGTTCAAGTTTTCATAAACAATAATTCATACTTTATTTCAAAGCTATAGTTATAAACAATAGAGAAGGTATAAATAAAATAAATTATATATATAATTCACCAAGTAATACAATCATCGTCGAACACACGTACACGGGCCTCTCCACCACGAGTCAAGACTCGAGTAATATATTTGACCCGGACGCGGTAAGACCTAAGCATGTGACACGAGCCTCTCCACCACGAGTCAAACCCGAGTAATATATTTGACTTGGTCACAGCTTATACATCCGAGCACGAGATACGGGCCTCTCCACCACGGGTACAACCCGAGTAATATATTTGACCCGATCTCGGCTCATACATCCAAGCACGGGGTACGAGCCTCTTCACCACGGGTGCAACCCGAGTAATATATTTGACCCGATCCCGGCTCATACATCCAAGCACGTAATACGGGCCTCTTCACCACGGGTACAACCCGAGTAATATATTTGACCCGATCACGGCTCAACATCCAACGGGCCTCTTCACCACGGGATTTTAAAACCCGAGTAATATATTTGACCCGCCAAAATGATGATCACGTCACACGGGCCTCTTCACCACGGGTACAACCCGAGTAATATATTTGACCCGGCCGTGAATCACCATGCACACACACAACAATAAGCCTACATACATCATTCTTAGTCACGAGAAACTAAATATCATTACACAATCGTAGGCTATAAGGTACACATCCTCATACGTACATACATACCTCCATATATACACACATATATATATTCCTACATAAATATATATATATATATATATATATATATATATATATATATATATATATCATCCCATACGGGAACTAAGTAGATAGGTCTACTCATATTCAATTACTACCAAGTCTGCTAACGTCCTCGAGTCTAGACCATCAATAGTGTATGTAACCTTAAGGACACAAGACCATGAACGAGTCTAAAATATCCTAAGGCATATAAAATAATTCAAATATAGCTTTCAAAATGCACCTTCACGAGTGAGACCATGTAAAACTATTCAAATCATTGTAACGAGTAAAATCGTTTAAAATTGTATTTCGGTGTGTATGCTAGCACAAAACGTAAAAGAGTAAAAAGGGCATCATGAACTCACCTGAATCAACCGAACACCTGCAATGAGCTAGGAAATCCCTAAGTGCACAACTACAAGCAAGGGCCTGTAAATTATACACAATGCGTTACTAAACTAGATTGTAAGAACACTCTAGCCTAATGGGCCGTTCAAGCCCAACAACTTGGCCCAAGGCCCAACAACTTGGCCCAAGGCCCAACACTTGGCCCAAGGCCCAACGATAATCAAATAGGGTCGAATGCGCGCGAAATAAACCTTAAAACCATTTGTTAAACGAATCAGCCCCGAATGGACCAAATTCTATTTTAAATCTTTTCATTCATCAAGATTTTGTCACCCGAATTGATAGGGTTGACGGTTCCTTTTTACAACTCTTACTTTAACATTTAAACGAAAATTCACGCACCGCCGACTCGATTGACGAAGCACTAACCCCAACAGCCCCGTACATCAAAAATATAATTTTCCCATAGCCCTTAAACTCCCCTAGGGCTGTACAAACTGATTCGGTCGGTCATCCGATCGTTTAACGCATCAAACTCAACAATTGCCAATCCTACACCCGATAAACCCTAGTTTTCGAACTAAAATCGATTGACCGACCTAAACACCTCAATTGGCCATGAAATTTTAGTATATTGTAAGTGACATACCTAAGAATATGACGGAGTACGAACTTTAATTATAACAGCCCTGAAAGATGCGAGAAAGGGCAGCCACCGGTTAAGCCTAAAACGAACTTATTGATCAATACGAATATAACATGCAGATTTTAGCATGCAAAGATGTATTTTATTACATAGAAAAACCATGGAATTAAATTAAATTTTTACCAGTGTTACAAAAATATCTTAAGTTTATAAAAATATTTTTATTATATTTTTCTAGTGGACAAAAAAATCATAAAAATTCTTCTAACACAGAAAGGTATGTGCAGCTATTTCAGCTGCGCAACAAAATGGTTTTATTTTTATAAAATTCATTACCTAGCCAAATTAAACGATTCTAATTGGGTTTGGTTCCTAACTCAAAATATTAACTTCCAGAAGTGGAACCAACCAATTTAGACTTGTCGAAAAAAGGTTATGATGTCGGGAAGACTGACCAGAATCCGTCATCCCGCATCAGCTTTGACACTCGATTTTATAAATTCATAAAAACTATTCAAATCTCGTCCAAAAATTACGTATTATACCTTTCTGGAAACTAGACTCAAAGTAGAACATCATGGAATCAAGAATCGATCAAAAACAGTGGATTAACATTGCGTTACAGACCCTAAAATAAACGTATACGAATCTGTCAGCAAGCTGTTATCATCAAAACTCAATCTTAACGACCAATAAGCGCGTTCATATGATCAATTAAGGTGTAAAAGACATGGGAATCATAAAACCGACCTTGGATTGAAGTTTTCACGACTGAAACTTGGCTAGGCAGAAGAAAAACGAGCAGGGGGGGTCCAGGTCCGACGGCTGCAAATAGGTTTAGGGTTTGAGTTTTCTTTTGTTTTATGGTATAAAATAGTAACATCCAAGTCCCTCCAAATTGAAGTATGTAGCAGCTTGGGTGGAAAGTTAAGTGAGAACGTTTACGAGGTTTGCAAGGAGCTCCCGGGAGAATGCCGGGTCAAGCCCGAAAGGTGTACATAACACTACAAGATTAAACCTTTTGTCGGAAATTAACGGGCGTTACATAAATTGCATGAACTACTTAGGCTTATGATGAACCTACTTTAATGTTTTGATTTGACTTTGGGATTATTCATCGTTATGGTTTTTATGGTTTAGTAAAAGATTTATTTATATTAAATTGATACGTATGAATACTTAGGATTTAGTTCATAAGTCTTTACTATTTAATCTTGCTAGATTTAGTTCTTCGTAAGGAGTCCGTCTAGGGTTGATTATTTATTATTGTTTATCAAATCAATTAAATATAGTAAATTGCCTTTGAATTCCGCGCTGTAAGGTAGGATTTCGTATAAAGGAACTAAATCATAAATAATTAGGTGACCTTAAGGGAACTTGATTTTCAATACTGGTATGTGTTAAAACTTGTTAGAAATCCATTGGTGTCTCTTGAGAAGGGTCAGGGGTCCTGTTCGGGTTTTCTTTTAAGTGTCTATTTTAGGATTCCAGTCCATAACTAAATATTTTCCCGGGTTAACTCATTACTGAAATTTAGGGGATTCTAGCCTAGGTAGTTTTCTTATCATCAACTTATTTTCATAACAAACTTTGCTTTCGTTTAAATTACTCGTTTTCTTAATTAGTTTTTAATTATAGTATTAAATTAGTATTTTAAATACCCCCCCCCCCCCAAACAAATATAATTAATAAGTCGTGTTTTGTAGTCGAGTCTAATTAGCTAATAAACGTAATTTAGAAAGTCTCGTGGGTTCGATATCCGGACTTACTAAGCTTTACCAGAGTCGACCGGTTCACTTGCCGGTTAGTAGTTTAGTTGAGTTTTAGAGAGTCTAGAGTATTACTTAGTGTTTATTTTTAGTTAATTTAGTTAATAATTATAAACTACTTCAAGCACATCAGTGAACGTCGGTTGCGTCGAAGTTAGTTGCCGTAGTTCAGAGGTGGTAGGAGTTGGTTGTGAAGTGGAGATAGTGAGCAAGGTGTTGCTTTTGTTACTTGGTGTTCATACCGGTTTGCCGGAAAAAGTGTAGTTTGGTTTGAAAGTTGGTTTGAGTTCTATCCGATGCTTTTGAATAATTAGACCTCACGAATTTCTCCAATACTTATGGATATAAGTACTACAGATATCTCTTTGTTATGTGGGTGGGTTTGCTTTGATTCGTCGGAAACGTTAACTGTCATCGGATTTTAGTGTCAGAAGGTGTGACTGTTAAAGGTTTTAGGAAGACATGTATTTATAGTCATTTTCCTTGGAAGCTAAGGTAAAGATATAAATAAGTGATCAGCTTGAATGGTAAGCATGTTTGCAAAATTTTGGGTTGATCTTACCTTCTCTAGATACACCCATAACTTTACTTTCAACATTATCTAATATATTTTCAATTAACTTTTCTTATGTACGTCATATATAAGATTTGATTTGGTGATTTCTTTTGCATATTTAAATGCATATTAAACTTATATTGTGGTATTTTTATTATACTAAGACATATACAACTTATTAAAAGTGTATGTTTAAGAAATTATTCAAAATTTTGTTTAAGATTTGGTTGCATTTAGAAACTTACGTTGTTGTTGTTGTATTTATATATTTTTACGAAAAACGATGAATATCAATTGGGACGTTACTTTTCATTGCATATTGTTATTATTATCAATTATTATTAATACTTTTACGCTTGTATATATATATGTGTGTATATATATTAAAGTAATATTATAAATTTTGGTCATTACAACTATTACCCCCTTAAAAGAAATTTCGTCCTTGAAATTTAGGACTTAAAACATACGTAAATGGTAGTTTAATAATATAGATCAGCAAATAAAGTTCGTAGTTACTTGAACTAGAGATGAATCAATCAGAACTAATTCACACCTAAGATTCCCAAAAAGCGTACATACGTGATATTTAATTCATAGGTATGCTCTAGACCATAATTGTCAATTACTATACAATCATGCCCTAACGATCTTCACACAATACCTTAGCAAACTAACGAATTCGAATATCCAGATAGACACTAATATGCATAATAGGAAACCCATAACACACCTTGGTAAATGCATTCACAATTATGTTCCATAATTGTCAATTAACTTACAAATGCGTACTAAATGTTTTCCCATAATGCATCTTAATAACTCATCCAGATAAACATATAGAGTGTTGACGGGGAATTTTATTTTACATCTTAATAGTAGTGTTGATTGTTTCCCTCGGAAACATATCAAGATAATTACGGACAACAGGAAGAATATTAATATGTATATCTCCTATTGAGATTTTGTTAGTCAAACCTTCTAATCTAGACAACTTTGCAAGATTTAGTTGTGAGTTCTATGAATAAAATTAATCCTAAAAGATTTACGAGACCTAAGTAATATGGTATGAGTCAAGCAAATCAAACCCGAGGATGACGTCAAAAGCGATCGTATGCTTTGAATAAAAACGGGTATCTTATATTTACAGAAAATTTATTTCATGACGTAGAAATCATGTTTTAATATTTTTTTTTAGTTAGGTATCAGGATAAATTCATTTATTTGATTAAGAAAGTAGTCATAACAGTTTAAAACCATGCTATATAGAAAGTGGTAATTATTTTATTTTAGATTCTTAATAACGAATCAATGCTTCATTTTCAAAGTATACCCATGCATATCTTTTGCAATACCTATTTACCAATTTCATAAAATACATATTCATGTTTTAAATAAAACATATTTTTATATTTGAAGCTCTCTTTAAAGGGTTTTGAATAAACCTTTTCACAAAATATTTAGTTAGTGAAGACGTATATAAAAGGTTTCTTTTATGAAAGCAGTTAGATGCACATTTTTTTAGCAAGGTTGGCATGTTTCGTCTTCTATATTTTTAATCAGGGTCATCCTTGAGAATTCGCATGCCCAATATGAGTAAAAAAATTTTTTTGACGCATGTATAAATATATATTTCTCATAAGATTGATGGTCATCGTAATACGAAAAACAAAACAAAGTTATTTACTTGTAGCAATAATACGTATACAAAACAAAGTTAAACGATAAACAAAACAAAATTAAACGAGTCAAGCGACCCTCCTAGAATATTTTGACGCAAAGTTATTGATCAAACTCTCACTATATAAGGTTTAATTTATGCATGCATATACCCATATACATACATATATACAACTTTTGTTTTTTGCTCTTAGCGAGATCATACCCAAACGTTGCCTGAGCCGTGTTAGTGTCAAAGAAGGCCCTTTTTTTATTCAATGGTGTCGTTTATAATTAAATTGCATTATGGCATATTCATTTTTGAATTATAAAATCTTATTTAACTATAGAGAGACACAACTAAATTGACGTCTTAAAAAGGTATAAATAAAATAACAACGTTTCAAATTCTTGTAAATGAATGTTTAAAGTTTAAAAGTTAAGAATAAAGAGTAAGAAGCTTTGTAAAGTGACTCATGGTGTCAAAAAAATTAATTACATAAAAAACGATTTATTAGTGAGGGAGTTTACAAAAATTTTGAGGGCGTTAACAAATTCAGCAATAAGTTTCACAAAGTTTAGCAGCGATTCAGAAAGTGTTCAGTACATGTTTCAGATGATGCGGTTCATAATTGACTAGAAATACTATGCATTAACTAGAAAATTCAGATTTTAATATAAATGCTCAAAGTTTAACTATCTTTAAATAGAAAAATTATTAAAAGTTGTATTTAAAATAATACAAAAATTATTTATGACTGCTTTTCATAACTAGTTTTGTTAAAAGAGCATTTAACAACTCAGACAATCTTTTAACGTGTGTGTGTGTGTGTATATATATGTTTGAATACATATAAACTTTAAACGAGTTTAACACTTTCATTATTATGAATTAGTATCCATTATCAATATCATTATTCAAGACGGTAATAATATAAAAATCAGAAATACCTTTGTCAGTTATGACTTTGAATGATGATTTATCAAAAGTGTTTATTCAAATAAGCAAATGTTATACATCTCGTATTAAACTTATTTTCAACTTGATCAATTATGAAAGCATTACAGTACATGGCTTAAAACAACTAAAATGTACGAAGGTGTAGCGGTTATGATATGGGGTGTGTCATAATAGTATTAGTATGCGGCAATTTAAAAGAGAATCGGTTATCAATTTGATAACTGAAACAATATTTGTAATGGTATGTAAAATTTTATCTAATAAAGCAACAATCATGATAGTACAATAATTATGGTTAAAAATGCAGTACGACATTTACTTTTAAATAGTAGTAAAATGGTTGTAGTGAAATAATTGTTGGACAATTAAGGTAGTAAATGATTATTGTAAAATAGTTACGGCAACGATGGTGCAAACGGTTATGCTAAAAGGTAATTTAAATTAGTTATCGTAGTTGGTAGTAAAAAAAATGGTTATGCTGAAAATATAGTTTAATAGTTATGTAAATGGCGGCAACATAATTTTGGTTTAAAAAGTAAATCAAAATAGTAGCAATAAATGTTGAGGTATACGGTAACAGTCAATCAAAGAAGTGTCGGTAAACGGTAACAATCAGTATTTTTATTTGTAACGGTAGATGATTTAATGAAAATACTTCAACACATTTATATTTATATAGTGTATGTATAACAAAAACATTTAAATAAGAGATTTAATTATTAAAACATTTTTATATTAAAAAAACATTGTGCGTGACATATCAATTGCAAAGCAGATATTTAAATAATGTTATTTTACTTATTAAACTAGTGGGGATTTTAAAACCTTAGTAAATTAAAGCGCTAGTTAGAGGTTTCAAACATATTACCCTTGTTTTGTGGAGCGTGTTTTAAACTGATGATCCAAGAGAACTAATTTCTTCCAATGTAATGCTTTATCATGAAATTAATTTCCAGTTCAAAATATTTGGTTAAAACTTTAATATTACACAAACATGGTTTACAGAATCGAAGGCCGTATTATCTTTACCTACGGAGTTAAGGTTCGGTAATTGCGCAGTGGTTGTTATTACGAAATTAACGGTAAGAGACATCTAACATGGTTAAAATAATGAAGTCGGATAAGAAAAGACATCTACTTAAATCCTAACTTATTAAAATCCTGACGTGCCTAAGTACTAATCTACCAATTCCTCACAGGCCTGATTACTATGTTTAAGTTTTCAACAGGAAAGAGCCTTTGCTCTGATACCATAGCTGTAACACCCTGGCCCGGATGGGGCTGACGTGTCACAATAAACATGGTTTCTGAACAAAAGACATAATTTTATTTATTTACTTGTCAAATATATAATACATTAAACAAAGAAAACTTAAGGTTAGTTTGCAAACTAGCACGGTTAAAAGATATTTTATTGTAATCCTGATGCTTTATTCTTCTCTCTTAATCCCGCCCAAAATAACACACGGTCCTGTATACAAAAATATAAATAACGAAATGAGCCGAATTCTCAGTACGAAATAATAGGCCCAAACAATTAATGATTTAATGAAACATAACTTAGATTGAACTTACTGTAAATGATACTATATAAAGTAACCTTATTATATAAATTGAATCATATCATACGAATTTACCCATGAGCGAACATAAAACGTGACAACACACAGGTAGCTACTTCTGCATATTTATCACATGAGATGGTGAGTTGGCATACCTGCTATCCATCTCCTTAATCATATTCTAGGATCGATCCATATGCCTCCTAATAGCCATATGTACCACACGTGTACTTAAGAGACGCCGTGAACTGATCTCACCGTCACGGTTAGTGCACATGTTGTCGATGTCGCAACAACTGTCACACCCCGTTAAGCGATTTGCGGAAGCGTAAAACGGAAATGTAACAGACACCTCTAGTATCAACCATATTGTTTATAAAGAACAATACAAACTAGTTACAATATTCTACATTGATCTAACTTCGTTTACAACTAGGTGATACAAACTAAATCCAGCACGTTAAGTGGCTTTACTTCTTACTAGCACACTTGCATCAATTCACCTTGCATTGACCGCAAGTCAAACATGTAGCACATTGACTTCCTAGTCCAAGTCTGGTATACCTGAAAAACATGTTAAAACATGTCAACTACAAGTAGTTGGTGAGTTTCACAAGTTCAAATAATCAGTTGTGCGTATAACAATTATAGTTTGTAAATACGCAAGTATGTCTGTATGTACGTTCACAAGTATGTTTGTTTGTATGTTTATGATGTAATTATGCTAAGCTACAGTGAAGTCTTGACTGTCTGTTCGTGCTGCGTGCATCCATTTCCCACGCTCAGTCAACCACCGTGGCCCCCTTTCCGCCCACAAAATGCCTCGAGTAGCTATGTCTAACACTACATAGCGTGTTTGTATAATAATGGTCATGTGCAAACGGTTGTATGTCTCGGAAAACCGTGCCGGCTCCGTTTGGGTTTGTCAAACCAATGGTACTATTCACTGTGTTCATGGGGACTTTTGTGTGTTAGCACTTAGATAATTCCCATCATCAAACAATTCAGGGTATATAGATATGTATCAACATGTTTTTCACCTCAAAAGTTCGTAAAACAGTTTAAAGTGGGGTCATGAAACTCACGGTTTAATCAATATTCAGTAGCGCGACAGTTCAGGTTTTGCTTGACTCGTAATCACTGGTCTCTATAATTAATATTACAACAATATTAATATTTTAATATTATTATAATCTCAATACTAAACTGGGATGTATATCTAATCTGGGTATAGCTGGTACGCTCAGAAAATGTCAATAGGCTTACGAAACAAATACAATCAAAATGACCCGAATCACAAAAAAGAAAGAAAAAGTTTCATTTGAGCCAATGTATTTTGGTTGGTTTAGCTGTGACGGGGTATTACCCAAACACAACAAAATATAACAATACAAAATAAATACACGAGCCGTGCACAAATCGTATAATTCAACCCGATAACTCGACCCCGTTAAACCGAATAAGAATAAAAATGTTATGATGCTGAAAACATGAAATAGTTTTGTTTAGGTTAGGTGGTTAAAATAAGAAAAGAAGCAAAATTAAGGGTGCATTCGAAAACAATGTCCCCTGAAAAAGTGCAAGTTCTCCATTTGTTTCGGCACTGCTCATAATCATAATCATACATACATACATACATACGCTCCTCCATTTCCAAACCAATAATAAGAATAATAATAATAATCTTCTCTCTAGTGAATAACAACGATGATGATGATCCCCATACAAAAACTCTAATTAATAATAATCTCTGGCTAACTACCGCATTCTGTATCCCGGTATGATTCAGTTCCAATCTGTTTTCCCTCAATTACTTGTCCCAGATTTCAATTCGCCTTTATTATTATTCGTCACTTATCCAGATTTGTTAGATTTAGGATTAGGTTTAGATGATTAGATCCCATAGTTGTCTTAATTTCTATTCAATTTGTATTGACCTAAATAAATGTCATGTATGTATGTATTTAATGATTTCTTTTCATGTATATATTTTTATTATTCTATCAAATCTGTGATGTGATGTGATGTGATGTGATGAAGATTTACCTTACTTTTCGTGTTACAACTAGACCTGTAAATGAACTGAACTATTCGTGTATCGAGCGGCAGGAAGTTTGTTTATTTAATAAATGATCGACATTTTCCTTCATTCTTTTATGTTCGTTTATTTATGTACCTTTCGGATGAAACTTTGGATAAGTCATCTACTTAATATTCTTGTATATATGTTCGTTTGTGTCCATTTAAGTGCATTCGTTTACGTTTGTTCATGTATGTTTGTTTATCTTTGTTCATTTATGTTCGTTTATCTTCGTGAACTGTTCGTTTAGATTTTAAATGAATGAACACGAGCATGTTCATTTTTTAAATGAACGAGCTTGAACACAAATATTTGTCCGATTAAGTGTTCGGTTCGTTTACAGCCTGAGTTCGAAGGATTAATTTCACATTTCAGCATCAAAAAAGCTATAATTGTTTAGGAAAACTGATAGTTACATTAAAGTATATAAACACTTTCTAAAATAAGAACACATTGATGCTATTCTGCAGTTATTTTGTGAACTGCAATGTCGATGGGGGACGAGCCTTTGTATCCGATAGCAGTGTTGATAGATGAGCTAAAGAATGAAGATATTCAGTTGAGGTTGAATTCTATCAAAAGGCTTCCAATGATTGCACGCGCGCTTGGGGAAGAACGGACGAGAAAAGAGTTAATCCCTTTTCTGAGTGAAAACAATGATGATGTTGATGAAGTTCTTCTTGCAATGGCGGAAGAATTGGGTGCGTTCATTCCTTATGTTGGAGGAGTAGAGCACGCGCATGTGTTGTTACCGCCTCTTGAAACATTGTGCACTGTTGAAGAAACCTGTGTAAGAGAGAAAGCTGTTGAGTCTTTATGCAAGATTGGATCACAGATGAAAGAGCATGATTTGGTTGAGCATTTTGTACCAATGGTCAAGGTTAGTTTGACCCCAACACTATAAACAAACAAACGCATCTAATAATATCACAATCGAAGAGTAGGGTCTTGGGAGGGTGAGATGAGGGCAAATACTGATGCATAGTTGAAGCACAAACCATAAACACGGAATAAATTTCAATAAACTTTGAAAGCAACTGAATGAACAGACCATTACAAGAGACTTGGTTTTCAAAAGCACTATGGCGATCAATGTGTTTTGATCCCATAAGCCGATGCGTGCGCTGCTAAGATTTCATTATTAGAAAGGTACTAAAAATTATTTATACATAGTGTTTGAACTTGGTAACTTTTAAACACTAAAATGCGTGATGCGGGATATATTTTATATCAACTCTGGTCAGACATGTTTAACAAATGGTCTAATTTGATCAAGTACTCAAACCCATTGCAATCGACTATCCAATTTGTTCAAATTCTGGTCAATCGCATAAAGTGCTGCATCAAGCATAAGATCGCATCAGATTGTATCATGTGGATGCATGCATTTTAAGACCAAGACAAGATATGCCCTTTTATAGGGATTTTCTAAATTTGGCAGGTTCGCCGAATTTTCAGCATTATAAATTGGCTAATAAAACTTAAAATTAAAACCATAATAGACACGTAAATAACGGTTTAGGTTAAAAAAATAAAGTACTAAAGACTGATGAAATTGGGGAAGAATCTTGATTTACGAAATCGGGGCTTTAATACAAAGAATTTGGGTCTGACAGCTAGATCAAACCACCGATGGTTATTTGCCTTATGATCCGGCTCGTTGAGACCTTTCCATTCGCTGGTTATCGGCCCCTTAACTCCAATCAAGTCTACCAGCTCTGGATCAGTTCCTCATGAAATACAAATAAGATAAAGTGTATATTAGTAGTAGAAGATAAAATTCCCAGAAACCAGCACTAAGCTTTTCTTTAATGATGATCACACTGTTGTGCAGAGGCTGGCAGCTGGTGAATGGTTCACTGCACGGGTATCTGCTTGTGGGTTATTTCATATTCCTTATCCTAGTGCTCCCGAGAGCTTGAAAGCAGAACTGAGGTCAGTATACAGCCAGCTATGTCAAGATGACATGCCTATGGTTAGAAGATCTGCTGCTACAAATTTGGGGAAGTTTGCTGCTACTATGGAACCTGCTCATCTCAAGACTGATATTATGCAAATATTTGAGGATCTTACACAAGATGGTAAATTGTGCTTATATCAGTTATTGCTTGAAGTTATAGCCTTTCGGTTATGAATAGGGTTATAGAGAGATTATTTTCTTCTTGCAGATCAAGATTCTGTACGTTTACTAGCTGTTGAGGGTTGTGCTGCACTTGGGAAGTTGCTTGAGGCGCAAGATTGTGTTAAACATATTCTTCCAGTCATTGTCAATTTTTCTCAGGTAAACTTATATGTATACTTTCTATAGTTTGATAGTTTATACATTTTATTATTTGGCCAACTCCTGCCTTATTATTCTCCATCATAAATTTCTGCAGACAGAATATTGTAGCTAAAAACTTCACTTCATATTGTATTGAAGTACTTAGTTTTGTAGAACCCTTTCTAATAATCTATATAGTTTGGTATTTGTGAAATGATATTTGATTCCATCCATTTCTTTCTGAAGTTGTAAGTTTTATTGGGAATGATGACAGTCATGAGTCATGACATTGGCCTAATCTGTCATTATATTGATAGATTGTTAGTGTGTTATTGTTGCCCTTATTAGAGTTTAGGTGTCTATTCTAGAAGGCCACAATATGTTCTTCATATTGATATTCTTTCTTCAATGAAGATGCGCATTTATTGTGATAACAGTTTTCTCTTCATATTTTGTGTATCCGTTATATAAGTTATTCATTTCTCTATACATCTTTCTTCTGAATCAGGACAAGTCATGGCGTGTTCGGTATATGGTTGCTAATCAGTTATATGAGCTATGTGAAGCTGTGGGTCCCGAACCTACCAAGTACGTTTATATCTTAATTTGAAGCTATTTTTCAAGATGAAATGATGAAAGTTATCATATTTATATAACACAATGGCTGAATATTAGGAGCTTGTAATCTTGTATTTAATATTATAGCATCATTGTCACAGTCATTTTGATGAACTCATTTTTATTGAATTATTCAATAATTACTATTCTGCCCTTTAAAAATGGTAGGTCAGAACTGGTTCCAGCATACGTGCGGTTACTTAGAGATAATGAAGCTGAAGTACGTATCGCAGCTGCAGGAAAAGTCACCAAATTCTCTCTGATTTTAAACTCAGAACTTGCAATTCAGCATATTCTTCCATGTGTAAAGGTATGTTGACTATCTTCCTGTTGGTCAAACACCGTCATTAAGACTTTTTCGTGTGTTATTCTTAACTTTGGATCTATACTTTTTAGGAATTGTCATCAGATTCTTCTCAGCATGTTAGATCTGCTCTAGCCTCTGTTATAATGGGCATGGCCCCTGTTTTAGGAAAAGTAAGTGTTTCATATTATCTACCTCAGCACAATTTATTATGTTTTGATCTTTATTTTTTATTTTTGCTAACTGTCACGGGCTCACCGATACCCTGCTAAGTGCTAATCAATGGAACTTGCAGGAAGCAACAATTGAACAACTCCTTCCTATATTCCTTTCACTTCTAAAGGACGAGTTCCCTGACGTGCGCCTCAGTATTATTAGTAAGCTAGATCAAGTGAATGAGGTATTATATATACTCTTATATTATATTAAAGAATAGACTTATGATTAATATTATGTTTAGAACCACTTAATTATGGATGTATCATCGTTAATGCAGGTCATTGGGATTGATCTTTTGTCACAATCTTTACTACCAGCCATTGTTGAGCTGGCAGAGGACCGACATTGGAGGGTTCGGTTGGCTATAATTGAATACATACCTTTATTGGCTAGCCAATTAGGTGTAGGTTTTTTTGATGATAGGTTAGGTGCTCTTTGCATGAAATGGCTACAAGACAAGGTTAGTCACTTCTTCACACTCATGTCTGTATGTATATATATAATATATACAATATATGTAATAATGCATTATGTGCTACAGGTTTATTCAATCAGAGATGCTGCTGCTACTAACTTAAAGCGCCTTGCGGAGGAATTTGGGCCTGATTGGGCATTGCAGCACATTGTTCCGCAGGTTTGTTATATAAATTTAAGAGTTAATTACAAGGATGGTCCCTATGGTTTGGGCAAAGTAAAACCTTTGGGCAATGTTTAAAAGTTGCAAGTTTGGGGTTTGAGGTTTCAACTTTTATAACAATTTTGGGGTCTAAGGCTAGCTTTCGTTAATTTTTATGTCACCTTAGAAAAAATGACAAAAGTCCAACTGTCCAAGTAAAAGGATATTTTGGTCATTTTTTCTAAAGTAGACGTTAATGCTTAAAATTTGCAAGTTTGGGGCTTGTGGTTTCAATTTTGTAAAAAATTTGGGGTCTAGGGCTAATTTCTGTTAACTTTAGGTAAGATGATCAATAAATCGCTAGAATTAACAGAAAAGTCAAAGGGTATTTTGGTCTCTTACCTAAAGTAAAACTTAACATTTAGAAGTTGCAATTTGGGGTTTGAAGTTTCAGTTTTCTAACAGGTTTGGGGTCTAAGGCTAACTTCCGTTTACTTTTCTGTTAACTTTATATAAAATGACCAAAAAACCTCGAGTTAACAGGTAAGTCAAAGGGTATTTTGGTCATTTGACTTAAAGCTAATAAGAATTAGCCTTGGGTCCCAAATTTGTTACAAAATGAAACTTCAAACCCAAACTTGCAACTTCTAAACATTGACCCCGAAGGTGTTACTTTGCTCAAATCACAGGGACCCTTTGTTTAATTAACTCCAAATTTAATTATTAATTTAGATTTAAAGCTAATGGTTGCATTTTGATGTTTGTGTTTTTCTTGGCAGGTGCTAGATATGATTAAAAACCCACATTACTTGCATCGAATGACCGTTCTTCGTGCAATTACTCTACTTGCACCTGTTATGGGGTCAGAAATCACGTGTTCTAAGTTGCTTCCTGTGGTGGTTGAAGTCTCCAAAGACAGGTGAATAATGGTTTTCAAATTATATCCATCGGTGTTCTTTTATTATTATTATTATTATTATTATTATATTTTTTTATGTATTTTGTTATTTATAATCAACATATTGTGTTATTTCAGAGTGCCAAATATCAAATTCAATGTAGCAAAGTCCTTACAATCCCTAACTCCCATTGTTGACCGTTCTGTAAGTTACTTTTTCCCCGATTAATATATTTACAACCGTTAATATCTTGGCATTTAAATAAGGCTGTGAATTTCTGACACAGCACAAACCTAACATGAATCACCGGTTTGGGTCATGGCTGACCTGACCTGTTTACTTTAATGAAGTTTTAAAAAAGTGTTATTTGTCACAAATAGGCTTGTAGGCAAAACGAACATTCAGTGATCATTTCTTGAAAGTTCGGCGGGAAGTTTGCTTATTTAATTAAGGAACATGAACACATGAACACATGCCTCGTTAATTTATGTGTGTTCGTGAACATTCGTGTATGTTCGTTCATTAAGTTCGTTCGTTTACGTTCACAAGTATATTCATTTAAATTTTTTGGCCCATAACAGCTTAGCATAGTTAATAACTTTTTAGGGCCAACAGATTGTTCTTCACTTTACTTTTAGTTAGTTTTTGCTTAGTTATGTTCGTTCATCTATGTTTAGTTTTGTTCGTTCATTTACGTTCGTGAACCGTTTGTCTAGACTATTAACGAACGAATATAAACGGAACCATTCCAATATGTTCATTTTATTAACGAACAAATACGAACAAGAAAACCCCGTGCGCTTGGTTGTTCGTGTTCAATCGTTTGTTTGGTTAAAGTTAAATGAACTTCATGTTCGTTTGGTTTGTTTACAAGCCTCAGATTCATTTGAGTATTTTTTGCCAAAATCGTGTTTTATAGTATAATGTGATTTTTTAATAGACATTTGTATTTTTGGCTGTAAATCTGTAACTTAAGAATATTAATATGCAAAAATATAAAATCCATATAAACAATGAAATAAAGTTCGGGTTAAATGGGCAATGTTCATGTCAACCGGTACAAACGCATGTCATAGTCAAGTTCATGTGTCTTGTATGATTTTGGGTTCTTTCGGTTTGACCCATTGACAGTTGAACACGATCCATTTAGCGGCCTTCATAATATTTGTTGTTCAGGTTGTGGAAAGTACGATTCGACCATGCCTGATCGAGTTGTCTGAGGATCCGGACGTTGATGTCCGTTTTTTTGCAAACCAAGCACTTCAGGTGATCGATAACAAGAGCTCAAGCTAGGGAAACCCGAGCTGAATTCGTCTCAAGTGTCATCTTTCTTTTTTTGTTTTACAACGGTTAATTTTCTTTATCTTTATGATTTGGTCATTTAAAAGAGCACATTCATATTTCCTCGTGTTAACGAACAAACTGAATTGAATTGAAAGATCCATGTAACTTCTTAATAAATGAAAAGAAGCATTGAAGATTTGTAGTACAATTGTTGCAAGTTCAGTTATTATTTCTTTGAATGTTAGTGAAAAATGAATGTTCTAACCATTTGTTGTGTCCTATTGTATATCAATCATTTGGCATGGGTGTTTCACTTCAGAGATGAGGACAGGGGAAAAAAAGTTAAAAACTAAACATAAAAATCATTTGAACCAAAGTCAAAACAATTTGCCTACTATGAACATATATTTTTACAGCCATGTGTCACAATGGCCAGAAATTCTTAATTAATTGTTCCATGGTATCATCATTCCTTGGAGTTGGGACAAAATCACTTCATGCATGTCTGTCTAAATCTCCGTTTTGACTTATTATTTTTTACTTTTTTTAATCATCAGTTCCATTAAAATACAGTTGAATTGAAGCCATGTAATGCCTATTAACACGGGTTAGTACCTTGGTAGCATTATTATAGTCCTTACAATAATATATGACTTGTGAACTTGTATTTTTCCATTATCCATTTTCTTATTTCATTATTCTTAATCCCAACTAAACAAGGCCAACACCCCCTCCCTCCCTCTCTCTATATAAGTCCACCTATCCTGCACTGTCACCTCATGCCACCGGCGTACAATGGATCACGAGTTAATTAGCAGGTCAACTCCGGACGATGTAGAGGATAACGCCTTCTTTACGGAACTCACAAGGCAAATATTATTGCTTCTTAAATATGAAGACGATGATCAAGTACAAGTTAAAAACAAGTATGTCACAACGTTCAACCAGCGATTGGTTGGTAAATGGTCGGTGCTTCCGGAGACTGTTTTAGTTGGTGGGATTGGGATGGTGGGGAGGTTTAGGTTCCTGATTGGATGGGGAGGTTGTGGGCAGCAAACGGTGGTGGCACCGGGGTGTTTATACCTCGTGCCACACACTGGTCCAGAAGAAGACATAGTTATAAACCAAGGAAGAATATTGATAGTGGCCGAACACATCCAACAGCCAGACACAAGAATGTTGGACCATCATATTCATATATAGTACCTACTTGTATGCCTCATAAGTCATAAGTTATGTAGTTTGTATAAAAGAGAAAATCAGATGGACAACAAGCAATATAAGTGGTTGTGTTCACGAGTTGGTTGGTTGGAATATTTGTTATCTGATTATCTAAAACAGGTTGTATGAAAGTTTTAAATGGGTTGTGACGAAGGAAAATAAACGAATTAACAAGAGCGTATACGAATTGGTGGGAATTTGGTAGATGCGTGAAGAAATCGAAATAAATCTGAAATTGATTTAGAGATTTACTTGAATTTTCATGATAACGAGTTGTCATTGACTCATCAATGTATTAGTTGTCACGTTAGTTTCTTCATTGTCAAATTGATGAAAAGTGTTAAAATTTTCTCATGTAATGGATTATGCGTTCACTGAGATACAAGCTTTTGTCTTGAAGAGTTATTTTTCCTTTTCTTTTAATCTTTTTTCACATCTGCCTCGGGTGATATTCGACATATTGCAATTATATATGTCGTGTCAGAGCTCGTGAATATCCTGATAGCATATTGTGTTGGAGTATATCAACCTCTCCTTCCTTATGATGGTGATCATGGGGAAGGACCAAGTGTCATGATCGTTGGTGACAGAAACGTCCACAAAAACCAAAAGGGTGGTTGCTATAAGTTTTCAGTATCCTTGTAAGGGTGGTTGTGATCATCCACCTCTTGTAAACATCAAGCTATAGAGGTTGAAACTATAAAGTTGGAGTTGATGGAATAGAATATATATGTTTAGCATGGTGGAGGTTCATAAAATCAAGACAACAAATAAAATAACTAGGAGAATGTAGAGAATTAATTGCTTCAATTGTGTTCCTACAAGACCATCTTCTATGGAAGGGCTTTGTCGCCCCTCCACGTAAGAAACGGGACATCAGAGCCCCTCTCCATTACGTCGACCCATTGTGGTTTAAAGCCTCTTTACCGCCTCATTATATATGTGTGTGTGTATGAGAGAGAGAGAGAGAGAGAGAGAGAGAGAGAGAGGTAGGGTGGCTCCACGAAAATACCCAAGTCGCCCGTCTTCACGCTATCACCCCACTCCCATGTTGCCCTCAAAGATGCCCCTCTATGGTGTTTTGAGCTTTAAAACCCCCTAAATCACCCCAGATCGCCCACAAAGAATTGTCTAATGGAGTGTGCTGAAAAGTCAAAAAGAAATCGATAATGGATGAAAAAGTGAACAAGGGTATACCAAAACTTTCTACTCTTAAGAACTTGAGAATCTATCATTTTCAAGTGACGGAGATTAATGATGATGAACAAATAACTAATAGACACGTAAACCACCATAAATCTTCATAAGTTTACAAGTTACAACCAACACACAACCTCATATATATACTTAAATATGAGCCATGAATCAGTCCCAATATATCCCATGATATTACGGACCTTCATGAGATATATAACAACAACAACAACGATAACAACAACAACAACAACAACAACAACAACAACAACAAAGACATACTTACAAGTCAAGAGTCACTTATGGAAGTTTGAGAAGCAAGCCACCCTTCCACAAGAACTGAAGCTTCTTTAGGCTTGTTTAGTTGCAAAGAATGACCAGCACCCTACATGATACAAATGATTCAGTTACTATTATTTTTCGTAAGGTTTTAACGATATAACCGAAAATCTTAAGATCAATCCAAGTGTCATGTTTCTTACCTTAACAGTTGCATACGTTAATGAGTATCCTGCGGTTGCATAAGTCATTTTATATCTACAAAACCTTGCGAGATTAGTTTTGTATAAAACATGCGATTTCATAAATTAAAATGGACTAAAAATTTGATCTCACCCTGCAACTTGAGTATCAACAAACCATGGGTTCCATGGGCTTTCAATTGAGACATTAAGAGATTTTATCCATTTCTCTGTGGCCACATATGGAATGATCATATCATGGTCACCACTGTTAATTGAAATTATTAGAGGAAGTTATATAAACATTATGAAGATCAATGTTTTAGATATTAATCGTTTATTATTTTAGAGACAAGATTCAAATGAGCATCATATATCTACCTCATGATCAACACTTGACAATTTTTTGTAACAAGTTGTTTATGGTCGTCAATCGTGCTGAATACATTATATTGGTAATAGATGGAGTCATTTTTCCCGAAAGTGTAATGGATGGTTTCATTGGTTTTCTCCCACACGTCTATTGTTCCCTGCACGATAAAGAAGTGAAGCTGATAAAACTGCAATAAGTTATAACCGCCAAATTTCATACTATTTCACAAAGAGTTACAATGTTTTAAATTGTGATAGTTCTTTACTTATAAAAGTCACATATTTGGTCTATTCAAAGACATAAAATTATAACTTCGTTTTTCTCGGGGACTGTGGCGAAGCTTGGGCTTCGTCACGTGGATGACCGAAGTCACGGAACCAAAAATTTTTGGGTTGACGATTCCGTCCGTGTCGGTGATTCGTTTCGGGTCGGCTCAAACATTATGACATCTATATATCTATTTTTATGGCAATGGCAACGGGCGGTAGGCAGTGGACGATGGATGGCAATGGCTGGTGGTCTCCGGTGGGAACAGGGGCGCAAATGAGGTAAGGTAACGGGTTTATTGGTTTTCAAAATCCAAATCATCCCTGTTTTTTTATGTTGTTGTTTAAACAAGTTTTTATTTTTACAAATAGTCCCCTCTAATTTTGAGTTTTATAAAAACAAAGCTTTTTTTTACTATTCGACAATTATTTTGTAACTTTTGTTTATAAAAACTACGAGGTTTTATAAAAAAATCAAACGATAGGGTATTATATATATAAAAAAATAAGTGTTGACTATAGCTTTTTGGAAAAATACCTCGAGGATGACCACGGTTAATACTTATAAAAATTTTCAGGAAAAATCGCAAACTTTACCCTACTAACCGAAAAAACGACACTGACCGGAGCCACCCCAGATCCCCAAAGAGCTTCACCCATGCTCGGAGAATTCATTCTTATTCTTGCAAAAAAATTTGTCTTATATAGATAAAGATATATTATAATTCGTACACTATACATAGTTTAAAATGACGGTATTATTAATACATGATTCAGAAAGCTATTCAAGGTCATCAGAAATGCAAAACGTACATATCAATTGGGCAGAAAGAGTCGATGTGAGCAACATACCTCGCGGACATGGAGAGCTTTCTGGACTTCTTTCTCATTTGCCCAACCATCTAAAATTACCTTAATTTCGGCCTAAAAACAAAATGAGTTGTAAAATCACATTATTTTCCTCATTTTGTTCTTTATGTAAAAATGACGTGCTCGCGCATATATGACTGCTTATTTACTTAGGAAATGATAAATATTACCGTATCATCTGGAACCGTCCCGAGTATATTAGAAAAGTTAATATCACTTGTGCACTGAAAGTAGAAACCAACTAGGATTAAAGTTGTGGTCATACATGTTGAACTTGGAAGTGGATATCTAGAACAATGCTACACAAAAGCACCGACTCACGGTTTGCTCGAAGAGCTTTTGTTATTATAAATCAACTTACAAAAAAAAAACCTAGATACAAAATAAATAGAAAGACACTAATGGGTTTATATACACCTATGCATATATAGCAATCCTAACCAAACTCAACTAGGACTTTAAATTCAAATGAACTAAATAAAAACAATTAAGGATAAATTCAAACACTACTAAAAGATAAACCAAATCTTTTAATTATTATATTTTTATTTCAATCTTGATCTCCTCCTACCGCCTCTATGAGATCGAACTGTACCATCCTTGAATGTGCCCAACAAATATTGTTTTAGGTTTAACACGCCCTATCAATATTTACTTCTTCAAAACTCCCTCTCAATCTTGACTTGTTCCACCGAGATTTCTAATTAAATTAGACCTTGGACCTTGTTAATCTCCCCGACCACCCCTATAGAGATTAACTGTACCACCCTGTGCTTTCCCGTACTAACCATTAGGTTCCTTCAAGTTGGTATTGTATCATTTTTAACAATACATGCATGGTCAAAGTTATATACGTTTATGTACCTCATCCACCCGCTGAAGATTATACAAACACAAAGCGTTGCTCGGATCAGGGTACGCATAGTTACCACGACATGTATCAACAGTAGACTGGTATATAATACAATCAATAAAATGTTAGAACATATTTTGTCATGAAGTTCATAAAAATGTCTTTTGGTACCTGGTAGATCTCATCTGAAATAAGTGCAACCCGATGAGCGAACTCTAATCTTTCATTAATATCAAAGAATCTATCGGTGAAAGGGCTAACAATTAGGTATCCCTGTATTTCAAGGAAGCTATTAGTAGGCTTGAAGTTTTAAACTCTGAAGTAAAACAAAACAATGTTAGTATATGCATCCTTATTCATAATTTTACTTAATTAGTTTGCTTGGTATATACATGTAACATTCGTTATTTTTCAAACCTGAAAATCATACCCATTTTAAATTTTCGGTTTTTGTTTATATATGTATATATATATACACACACACATATATAATTCTCAAGTTTCGTTTCATGTATTTATTCGCCGATATTTTTGTTCGTAATTATATTCGTTAACCCGTCCCGTTGGGTCGTTTCGATGCATTATTATTTTTTAATTAATATAGTATTCTCGAGGTTTGAAGTTCATTGTTCGTTTTATACTACTTTCAATCAATTATTAAAACTCTGAATTTTAATGTTTAAACAATTCGTAGTCTAATCGAGTATTACTAGAAAACTATCCACGTTATAAAATTTATTTCATTTATATAATATCTCAAAGGTCAAGGTTCAACTTATACTTCTATTTCTATTTTAATCTAATATGAAAGAACAGGGACCTAATGTGTAACTTTTTTATTTAAAATAACTTATTTAATTAAAACCAACCCATCCCCCCCACCCTCACCGCAATTACCCTCACGTTTTTCCGGCAAGACCCGCCGTCGGCGAGGTGCGGCTCCGGTAAACGGTAAATCATCACCGAAAGCATGCGTTTAATCAATTAAAACTCATAAATCCATCCACAGATAACCGCAAACTCGTTAATCATCATCATTCACACGTAATAACAACTCTTGATGGGGAATTGAAACCGA
The DNA here is from genome assembly GCF_021521415.1 of Bidens hawaiensis. NCBI lineage: Eukaryota > Viridiplantae > Streptophyta > Magnoliopsida > Asterales > Asteraceae > Bidens > Bidens hawaiensis. The sequence goes on along the minus strand of NW_027492278.1, from coordinate 184,034 downwards.
CCAACGGCCAGATTCTTATTTTAAACATAATAACAGCTAATTAACTCACAACGGCTCGATTAGGGCTATAAATAGACCAAGCAACACCAACTAAAGATGCCCATAACCTCTGATTATACTAAAACATCCTCTAAAACTTGTAAATTCTCTGGCAAGTTCGTCTCCGGCCAAGTCTCCGTTCATCGTCAAAACATCACATTTCCGGATAATTGATATATGTATTTTCATTGTTTTTATTCGTCTAACAAAAGCCCTAACATAAAATGGCCATACATGGAAAGAATTGGTTGAATTAGATTGCTAGGGTTTAGAAGGTAGAAGATGAACTTGTTATGTAATGTTTATATAATTAATTCTATTCTAATATCAATCTAGTCATCTGGTCCAGTGGGTAAGGCTTGGTTATAACACCCGCCAGTGCATGTATATTATTGTTAATTTTTTTACACCTTTTTTATTAATTAAATAAATTATTTAAAAATCATAATAAATCAAATAAAATCTTTTTAAACCAAATAAAATTTTTATAAATTATACATATAACAATTATCAAAAAGAAGTTGTCTCACAAACTTACTATATACTTGATTTCTTGCTTAATTCACTTGTACCACATGCTATTTCATTTGTACTAAGATACTTAGTTAATTCAGGTAACAATCAAAAAGATAAGTTAGTCAAAATGAAGCAGTGGTTTGGTGACAATCTGTCAATGACTTTGTCAAATTTCATGTGGTAAATTTTAAAAATGCCCCTTCAATATCTTGCAAAATCTAATGCACTCCCCCTAAGTTTTGTTACATCACAAATAATTCTATTTACTTTTATTTATACAACCAAACAAAAGGCACGTGAATGTTTTTGTATCCTAAGAAATCTAAGTTCATGTGCCAGTCGTGTTAATGGATTAGAATGATATGAATTGCTTAGTTATTCATAAACTTTATTGACAAATCATCTATTTTTAAATAATTTTATCAAAATATATGTTATATCAAATAATAGTCATAATATAAATTAAATTAAAGTTATGGGTTTACGTAAATGTTTTTATTATGTTATATATAGAGTTTAAATTGATGTAAAATGCATGTCTATTCTTTTTGAACATATTGCCAATTTTTTTTGGGTTTTCTCTTTTGATTGCTATACGAGTTACGACACTATAACGAGCTGAAACATCATTTTGGTATGGTTTAGTGCCACCGCCGCAACGCGCAGGTCTGAAATCCTAGTTAAATATAAATTAAAATTTCACAATTTCTCATATAAAAACCAAACTTTCATAATCGTTACTAGTTAATTTTAATTCGTTCGATAATCGTAAATCGTGAAACCTTAATGATCTAGTTTACTCATTAAACCGTTAAAATTAGCTTTAACTCGTAAATGTTAACCCGTGCCTTACAAACATCATATTTACGTTAAATTAGTAATCAAATAATATTAAAATATTGTTAAACCATTAAAATTCCGTTAAAAACATAAAATATTATTAAAATAATCAAATACCTTAAAATTAGTAAAAATTATAATAAAATAAGATATATTCCAACAAATTATACAATAAATAACTTTATTAATTTTGTTAGTTAGTCACTAAATATTTGTATTTTATAGTTCGAGATGTTCGGTTGCTTCGGATTCGTTATTGTGCTTTCGGTTTATATTTCAAGTTATCTTCGATTTCGAGATGAGTTTCTCACACCCCATTTTTAACGCTTTTATACATTTTGGGGTAGCATATACATCCTATATATTCAATGGTTTATGGAGTCACTTACAAAACTACAATTCATATCATAGACTTGTGTGTTTATGTGCTTACTTGTTTACGTGCGTTGATTTCAATTTCAAGTGGTTGCCTCAATAAGTATGATCATATACCCCCCTTTGCACTCAGGTTCATTGTATCGAGTGGAAAGGGGACCCCCGATCATGCACTCAGGTTCTATGTGGCGGGTATGTAGTAACTGTAAGGGTACGTGCTTGTTTTCCAAACTCTTGACACCAAGGCTATTGAAACCTAAGGATAAGCAGTGCGCACACATCCCAATCAGCCGCGGGACTTGGTTGCTTACCTAGAAAGTTCGGGAAGGGCATGAAACCTATTAAGCCAAAACGTACCACACCAAACGCCATACGAATCACAACTTTATGCTTTCAAACGTGACCATGTTCTCTTCGTGAAAAGAATATGATTACACTCCTAAGGATGTCACACAAGTCATGGTGGTTCATGCGACGTGTGACTTCGACCCTCGATGTTTTACAATGTGTTTTAACTAACAGTCTGACAAGTCCTGGTGATACACGAATAACCAGATTTTGGTTCGATTTGATTATGAATTTTGGTTGGTGCGTTTTAACTGAAAGTTTGCCAAGTCGTGGTGATACACGAATACCCAACTTTCGGTTTGATTCGATTAAGCATTTTTTATTTTTATTGGAGCATACAAGTTATGATAATTCATGCAACGTGTGATTCTGAAGAGTCAATTGTTTATGCTGCGATTTTATAAAGTCATTGGGTTATATGAATAGTCGATTTTCAATTCGTTCTCTTTATATAATTCGTTTATTATTATGGTTTTAATTGAAAATTCGAAAAGTTATGGTGGTACATGAACACTCGATTTTCAATTCGATTTCACTAAGTTTACTTTAAGTTCATATTTTATTTCAAAATTTGATATATTTTCATACGTGTCAAAAATTTACGAGATTATTATTGAGATTCGAAAATTGATGCCAACTCATGAGCATTTCAATTTGGATTCAAATTTTGCTTCATGCGATTTCATTTCTTTATTTATTTATAAAGACTGATTCTGATTTTTGGGAATCTTTCATGTAAAGTTTCTATTAATTGTTAATACGAACTTCATATTTATGTTCCATGTCACGGTAATTCTTCACGTTTCGTAGCATGTTTTCTTATTTTCCTCGATGCAGCCCTCGAAACTCAACCTACAAAACGATAACCCAAATCATCAAGCAATTGACCATCGCAATCCCGACCATGTTAACCCAAAATTCATCACTAACCACAACAACACATTCAAACCCCAAAGCTATGCCTAAGTCAATCCAAACCCAACACAACTCTTGGATACTCAAACCTAACCCAATGAAAATATTCACGGGAACCCCCTTTATGTAGCACGTGCGATTCCACCACTCCGCTACCGCAATGTCGAAATGCTCCAAATGGGAATAAATTCGGCCACCTCATCACGTAACTATACATACTCAACTCCACACATTTATTCCTACGACCTGTTACTCAACCATTCATACAAGACCTTCTGCCCTATCTTATACTCATACTTCAATTCTGCTACTATAGTAGAACCCGAGCACACCCGCAAGACGCTGAAAAAAAACCTAACTCGTTTCCGCTATGTGAAAACTTACCCCGCGCTCCTTATATTCTTAAAATTTTATTCTTTTTTGGCGTCAAATGCTTAATCTTTTCAAACTCATCAACCATGCTTAATTACCTTTTGCGTAAAATTTAAAATCTAGATTATTTTAAATAGTCACTTAACACATACATACATACATAGATATATATATATATAGATATATATATATATATATATATATATATATCCCTACATATTCACAAAAATATTTCGTTACACAAGTATAATCAAAACATTTTTCTAACTAAAATCTTATTTTAACCAAATGGGTTATTACCAATATTATTTTTATTACAATCCGTACTACCATGATTATTACTATTGTTGTTGTTGTTGTTATTAATGTTCTTACTATTAATATTATTATTGTTATTCCAAAAAGATCGTTAAAATAGGATTATACTTAAGTTAAATAAAATTTTTTTTATCATCATTCACTCAATGACCAACTTTTTCATACTCGTTTAAGTTCGTGAGTCCCATTTATATAAAATTATCACTATAACAGCTTTATCAACAAGTTATAAAATTTGACGATCCTCCATAATGTTTTCATAAGACACAACCCGACAGGAAATCCTTTACACTAAAAGGCTTTATAAAGTTTGAAAACTTTAGCACTTACTAAAGATTTCTTTGCAAATTATTATTCTTCCTTGAGTTATAAAAACATCACGTTTTTACAATTGATTTTCACAAACTTAAACGGATATCAACCATCATTCTTCTTTCTCATTTTTCAATGCCAACGAGTTTCGATTAAGAAATTATGGCCCCGCCTCTATAATAACTCTCATACCTCAAAACCCACTTCGAGAAGACGAACATCAGAAGTTTCATTTTGTCTTTCCTTTATTTCTTCTATATATATATATATATATAAATATTCTTTTTGATACATAATTGAAATAAGTGTAAGGCCCCGTTCCCGGTAACCTACTTTGGTGTTAGATTTACTCATAAACATAGTTCTATTCAGAGTAAATTAAAAACTTTGCGGAATAATTAAAAACTTCAAACGTCACATTATAAAACATTTATTCTTGTCTTAACATACAAATTGTCTTTTCGTAAATAATTAATTAAAACGGTCATAACACTTCATCATGGATGCCAATCTCTTCAGTCCATGTCCTGTGTCCCTCCTTAAGCCAGCTACCTCGACCTATTTGCCTGCGTCGTGCATACTAAAAGTCAGCTACGCTGAGTGAGTTCTAGTTAATCATTTAACATACAATACATTCATATCCTTACTCATACGCATTTGAAGATACGTATTCATACCTTATTTACTCTTACTTCTTTCATACAAACTTTATATACATGCACACGCGCTTACATACTTTCTTTCATAAGGCCTTGTGATTTACCATAGGCTATTCTATCTCTACCATCACAGATATTATTAGGGTCTGGTCCCTTCTGTCTCAGATATTATTAGGATCTGGTCCCTTCTGTCTCAGATATTATCAGGGTCTGGTTCCTTCTGTCTCAGATATTATCAGGGTCTGGTCCCTTCTGTCTCAGATATTATTAGGGTCTGGTCCCTTTGTCTCCAATAACCATACTTGTCACGTCACTCGATCATACATTCATTTTCATTCATGCATACTTTACATATCTTCTGGTCATGTATATACGTATATGTACTCATTCGTATAAACATTCCATAATAACATTCACTACTTAGTCATACATATATCATACACATACATACACTTACCACTTAAGTTAAGTGTATTAACAACTATCACAAAGGAGTATGCACACAGCCCCAAAAACATAACGGATAAAGGGGCTAGAAACTCACCTGAAGTCGGTTTCTCTCGCCGTTAATAGTAATGCCCTTCTTTAGCTGACGGCTAACTGTATAACGCATTACGAGTGTCAAATATCCATTACTACTACTTCTTATATCTAAGTCAATGACACCCTCAACTAACGGGGGTCCGGGGGCAGCGCCTCTGGTAGCGGGGTCTAGGGGCGGCAGCCCCTCGTAGGGTCCAAGGGGCAGCGCCCCTGGCTGGGGTTGAGCTGCCAGGTCAGCTCGGAAAAAATTTATTTTCATTAACAGTCCTTTAACAAAAATGCATTAGAAGATGAATTTTATAAAATTTCGCATGGAAGAATTTCGCTTCGCATGAAACCGTTTCGCTTCGCATGACTATGCGATGCGAAATTACCTTTTTCGCTTCGCATGGTCATGCGATGCGAAATTCTTCTTTTTCTTCGTTTTTACCATTTAATGGCCATTTTACTTCGCGACTCTACCTTAGGACCCGATTTTACCCTTTTTAGGGGTTTTGGGTTGTACCAACTTTGCATACTTGCGTTTTATAAGGCCCGAACATCACATTTTTACCATATAACATTCTCATGGGGTTATAACTTATCAAGTTCATGTTTTTCTTCCATCATATACCCCGATCTATCCTTTTATCGGTTTGCATGTCGATTCTAACCATAAAACTTAACCATTTAAACCGAAACCTACCTTTTGCATCGGGTTCGAGTTCAGATCCGGACAATACGTAGATCTGGACGTGATTCTTGTTGTTTGATGATGTCTACACACGAGATTCTTCCTCCTTTTTACATGGATTTGGATCCGGAATGTAGAGAGAAAGTGTGTGTGTTCTTGAGTGTGTGTGTAACAAAATGGTGAAAAGAATGGAGAGGTTAGGCTTATATAGGGGGCCATGGGCCCCACAATCCACTCACAATTCCAAATCCAAATATTATCCAAACACTTAACACACGACTAACTTAACGACACACAGTTAAATAACAAAACTTTCTTCATTTATTATTTAACAAAAAGTTAGATGTTACAAGTCTACCCTCCTTAAAAGAGGTTTCGTCCCCGAAATCTAACCATTACTACTGAACAAAAGCGGGTAAAACTTGCGCATCTCTTCTTCAACTTCCCAAGTGGCATCCGATCCCTTACGGTGCTTCCATATCACTTTTACTAGGGGAATAACCTTACGACGAAGCTGCTTCTCCTTGCGGTCGACTATTTCAATGGGCTGCTCGACATAATTCAATTGCTCGTCCACCTCGATGTCCAGCAGTGGCACATGGGATGTGTCATCAGCTAGACGTTTTCTCAAGTGAGAAACATGAAAGGTAGAGTGGATTCCTTCTAGCTCATCAGGTAGATCAAGCTTGTAAGCCACTTCACCCACTCGGGCCACGATCTTGAACGGTCCTATGTACCTTGAACTCAACTTTCCCCTTTTTCTAAAACGAATAATCCCCTTCCAAGGTGAGACTTTAAGCATCACGTGGTCTCAAACATCAAACTCAATGGGCCGTCTCCGCTTATCCGCATATGACTTCTGGCGGTCTTGAGCAGCTTTCATCCTAGCCTTAATCTGATCAAACTTCGAAGAGGTTTCTTGCACTACTTCCAAACTTCCAATCTCCTTTTGACCAATCTCTCCCCAACATACAGGAGTTCTACAATGTCTTCCATACAGCATTTCGAAAGGAGGCATGCCGATACTTGAATGATAACTGTTGTTGTAAGAGAATTCTGCCAAGTGCAGATGATCATCCCAACTGCCTCCAAAGTCTAACACACAAGCACGTAGCATATCCTCAAGGGTTTGGATAGTCCTTTCAGACTGCCCATCTGTTTGAGGGTGATACGCCGTGCTGATGTTCAGTCTTGTTCCCATGGCTTCGTGGAACTTCTTCCAGAATCTTGAAGTAAAGCGGGTATCCCTGTCTGACACAATTGATAACGGCACCCCATGCTTTGTAACCACTTCTTTGACGAACACGTTTGCCAACGTTTCTGACGAGGTAGCCTCTCGTATAGGCAAAAAGTGAGCCCTCTTAGTCAAACGATCCACAATTACCCATATGGTATCATGACTTCTAGCTGTACGCGGTAGCCTAGTTATGAAATCCATGGTGATGTGTTCCCACTTCCATTATGGTATCTCCAACGGCTGCATATTTCCATATGGTTTCTGGTGTTCGGCCTTAACCTGTAAGCAAGTTAAACACTTACCTACATAATCTATACTTCATTCTTCATACCCGGCCACCAGTAGTCCTTCTTCAAGTCTTGATACATCTTGGTAGATCCTGGATGAATCGAGTACCGAGACTTATGGGCCTTGTCTAGAATTCGACCTCTAAGTTTCCCATGTCGTGGGATCCACATTCGGTCAAACCTGGTTTTTACACCATGAGTATTATCTATCAATTCATTCTGCTGGCCAAAAATCCTTTCTTTCTTCATCAACCCTTCATCTACCAATACTTCTGACTGAACCTTGCTGATCTCTTCAAAGAAATCTGAGTTGATTATTAGCTTATAAGACTTTACTATCGCGATAACTTCTGCGTTCTTCCAGCTCAAGGCGTCAGCAACCACATTAGCCTTTCCCAGGTAATACTTGATATCACAATCATAATCCTTTATCAGTTCTAACCACCTTCTCTGCCTCATGTTCAGCTCTTTCTGCTCAAAGAAGTATTTTAAACTCTTGTGGTTCGTGTATATAGTACACTTGGTACCATACAAGTAGTGTCTCCAGATCTTAAGAGCAAGTACTACAGCGGCTAGCTCTAGGTCATGCTTCGGGTACGTACATTCGTGAACTTTCAATTGCCTAGACGCGTAAGCTATGACCTTCCCTCGTTGCATCAACACGCAACCTAACCCCTGATATGAAGCATCAGTGCAAACTACCAAATCTTCTTCTCCATCGGGCAGAACAAGGATTGGAGCTTGCGTGAGCCTCTTCTTTAGCTCTTCAAACGCCTCTTTTTGCCACCTACCCCAATCGAACACCACAGTCCTTCGGGTCATACCTGTCAACGGTGCGGCTATCTTAGAGAAGCCTGGAATGAATCTCCTATAATAGCCAGCTAACCCTAGGAAACTGCGTATCTCGGTCGGGTTTCGCGGAGTCTTCCAATTCTTTATCGCTTCGATCTTGGCTGGGTCCACAGTAATCCCCTCTGAATTGATTATATGACCTAGGAATTGCACCTCTCGCAACCAAAATGCGCACTTTGAGAACTTTTGAACACTACTACTAGAGTTAGAGAAAAAACTACAAGTTTTTATATTTAAATTTACAAGTTTGGTACTTGAACTTCCATCAAGTTTTGCTAAATTATATAATAGTTACACTTTTAACCCTTATTCAAAACTAACTACCCCATGACTTTTAGGAGACCGTAAATTTTTTGCACATTAATATTTATATTAAGAAAATTACATCATAAAAACAAGCATTTTATTCCTTTTAATTTGAGTATGGTATTGCTATACTTCTTTAACTTTAAAAAACTAGCATACTGCGTGATTACCGGTTAGGATTGGCAATAATTCAAGCCAGGCGATCGGGTCATATGTAAGACCAAATTAGGGTCGGAACGAGTTGATACAAAAATGGTTAATTTAGTTCGGTTCGTTTCGGTACAGTTTTGAGTCGAAAGGAGTCAGGTCAAAATATGTTTCAGATCATAATAGTGCCGGGTCAAAAAGGATTCAGATCAGAACAGGCTGGTTTAAAAAATTATCTATTTGAAATTACTGTATATTTCAACTTTGCTTCTTGATTATCGCCACCGTTTACACACTTACTGCCTTTGCACGAATTACATGTCTACATTCGGGTTATGTATGCACTGTTATCAGGTCATTTACCGACACTGATTATGCAGTTGATGTCAGATTGCGCGCCCACTATCTTGTACCGCGCGAGCACCCAACTAGTTTTATTAAAAGCTCAAGCTACTCTTCCAAACACATAAATATATCTAAAAAAACTACAGCTACCAGCTTGCAGACACCAGCCGTCAGCTTTCAGCTAACAGTCATCAGCTAGTTTTGCCAAACATACCCTAAATATGTGTACATTGATAAAAGGAAAATTCATTGAACCTAGAGGTGCACAAATCGGGTTTTTCGAATACCCAGTTTTGGTTATGGAACCAGGTTCGGCTATGATCAGGCACTGAAAAATCAGGTATTGGCAATACCCGTGTCGGGTTCGGGCCTGGGTATTGTTTCTAAAAACCATACCCTATGCATCGGGTTTTGGTCGGGTATAGAACTAGGTATTCTAAAACCAGGCATTTGAATACAATTCCGGGTATTGAAAAAACCCTATTTTTGGGGAGTTTATTGGGTTTTTTTCCGGATTTTTTTTTGTTATAGATTGGATTTTTGTAAGGGGCTACAATTTTAGGGGTATTTTCGGGTATTTTTAGGTATTTTTCGGGTAATTTCGAGTGTAGATCGGGCATTTGAAAAATCCGGTTTTCGGGTATTGGAAAAACTTGGTTTCGGGTATGGAATCAGTTCCGGTTTCAGGTATTACCGGGTATAAATCGGGTACGTTTCTAGGTACGGGTTTTGGTACTAAAATGCATACTCTATCCGTACCCTACGGGTAGGGTCGGGTACGGGTAATAAAAACCCAGATATAAAAAAAACTGGTTCTGGGTATTTTTTCGGGTTTGGGTTATTTGTACACCTCTAATTGAACTTGTAACATCTCGGATTTTCCGGACTTATTCTTTTTCACTTCGATATATCCGAACATTGGTGAAATATGAAAATAGTATCTCGAGGATATATTTATAATATTGTCTATGTGAAATTACATGTAAAATGATCATGTGCTTAGTTAGTAGCTTGTTTCATGACATTTCGATCGTTTGCGCGCAATTTGTTTGTTTATGGATTTCATAAGAATAATATTTATGAAACAACGAGGATTTATTTTATACTTGGCTCAGTATTTTAGTCATAATGATCGTTATAATCCTGTTTGGTATTAAAAAGTTCATTTAAGCACAAACTCATTCGAAAGGGTCATTCCTGTAAATATGATTATTATTATATTAAATAAAATATCCCAACCCAACACCCAAACCCAAACCCATAAACGGATCTTTACTGCCTCCTCTCCCTCTCATCGATTTCGATAGACACACACCATTCAATTCAATCTTGATTCTTGCGCGTAACACTTCAGATTTTTCGCATTCATAATTGTATTCGTTTACCCGGCTCGGGAATATAAATAGGGTATTTTGTATTAATAAAAACTTATATTTAACTTAGTTTATAATTTCATAACTTTCATCATGCCAAATAGTCCTTAACAACTCTCAAAATAGCTTAAAACGGTTAAAAATTGTGTTTATGGAAGTAGAGGGACTAATTTTGCCAAATATTTCATATTTTTGACTAAATTAATTAAACTTAAGCTCCAAGATATGTCAATTAATGGTTTAAAATATCCCAAGTTGTTTTCTTGATGCTCAAGACGCCACCTTTAAGATATTGGACATGATTTTATCATGAAAATTGATTATTCGGTTTTCCTTAAACGAGTTGGTAACTAAATAAAGAATATAAGGGGTTTGTATTTAATCAAAACATGTTTTAAACCCTAAAAACTACTAATTCCAGCCATCCTCCCTATATCCTATGAAATTATCCTTCTCCTTTATCAGTTTCATAAAGTTTGTTCAAGTTCTTTCATCTACGGTTTGACTTTAATGTTCAAGACCACTTTAACCTCGATTATCTCTTATTCCATTCATCTTTTGGATAAGTTGTCTTCATGAAACTGTTGTTTTTTTTATCTAACTAACAAAATCCCTCAATAAATTTTACTGATTGATGGGGTTTTGTCGGTCAATTGCTTTCTGATCCGTTTAAGGGCATAAAAGTTAATTTTAAGATTTTTTCAATTACTATATCTTCTTATCGAAATTAGCTTTCGGGCTAGAAGGCTTTTTAGTTTTATCTTGAGATTTTGAGTGTACTGACCAAAACCCAACTCCCGAATTGCTGTTCAGATTCTGGTTAGTACCAGCTCGCTTATTTACTGAAAACCTTATATCCGGAGTTCTATACATCAGTTTGGATTGATTCCAGCGGCTATGTTCTCGGTTTTGACTCTATTTATTTTGTACAAGTCTCAGGTCTGGTAGGATTAGAACAATCATCCCGTTCACTTTGCTCGGTTATTCTATCTCTCGGTTTATTCGCTCATTCCCCATTTTTTTTATAGCTAAACGTTTTGGGGACACTTGCGTACTTATCAGTATTTACATATTATATATTATTCGCACTAGCAAATTGTGAGTGTTGTGTGTTGCCAATTGAATGCTAATTGCTTAAGTGTTTAATTGTTTACTTTATCGCATTCGGAGAGGTCTATTATAATCATATTAAAGTATGATCATACGCCGTCTTAGTAGCCAAAGCCTGATAAGCGAAGACTTAGAGAATCTAGAAGACAACTTAGATTGACTTTAGGTTTTGTAATAATCAAATCATATTATATTTGAATTGTTTTATATTTATTGTAATGTGTACTTGAGTAATTGTTAATAAATTAAATAGTTATTGTCACATAATGCTAGTGTCTTTTGAGCTACTGAACAATCAACATTATGCCCGACATATTCCACTGTAGGTTGTGGAACCAAACAAAGTAGTTTACTAACAACATTTAAAAAAGTTTCAACAGTTAAAACCCGCTACAGGATTTGAAAAACTTGATATTATAAAGTTTGTAGGGTTAAATACTTACTTTAATATTCATTTGTTGTTGAGTCTCACGCTCATTACCTAAAAAAAAATAGGAAAATAGAATGATACACAAATTATTTAGCATTTCACTTGCATGTTTTCAAGTTAATATATAGCAAGCAAGCAAGATGTTTTTACCTTTGTACACTTCCAAAGTAATAATCGGTATCAACAAGCCCATATATGAAATCCCAGATATGTACAATGAATTATTAAGAAACCTAGGGTGCTCCACAAACCACTGTATTTACATGCATACATATATACATTAATTAATTAGTCACATATGTATAATGTGTTTTTTTTTTCTTTTTTCTTTTTTTGGTGATACGTTTAAAACATAACTGAAATGAAAAAGATATAAGCAATTATCTCACCTTTTTTAGAAACTCATAAGTACGAAAAGATAAGATGGTATCATTGCTTCTCCATCCATCCAATGTCGTGGCATACGAAAACCCTACACCCGCCGGTAGATCTAGGAATATTACATTAGCGGCCTACAATTAAATTTGAAAATCCCTAATAATTAATTGCATATAATACATAAATAAATTTAGTTACGTGAGTACGTATCAATCTTTTATATGATTAAAATAATCAGTGATGGAATTAACAAGTTTCAACTAAAGGCTTGCAAAGAAATATTTATTCTATGTTGTAATTAACTCAACTACTTTAACCAATTAATGAATGGCATATGAACGTTAAATAAAAATAATAAGTTAAATAAGCATATGGATATTTATAAAAGAGATTGAAATGTTTAACTAGAATGTCTCCTGATGACATATTTATAAAAAATAAAAGCTTATAAACTTAAAATAAATTAATAAACGGTAAGTTAAATAAGTATATATAAATAACTAAAGCAATATAATAATTAAATAAAGCAAAAACTAAATAAAATGAATAATAATTAGTGAATGAAGAAATTAAAAAGTTTAACTAGAATTGTATATCTGATCTTAAATAAAATGAAAAATCTACTTAAGATGAAGAAATTACATTTTTTAATGAATGAAGAAATAAAAAATTTAATAAATTACTTTTTTACTGTTATTATTACTATTATTGTTTAATGTTAATAATATTTATTTGAATTAACTAATTTGAAAAATAAGTTTTTATAACCGATATGAAAACCAAATATCGTTTAGGGATGAATAAGTTGGGATTTAAAAGAAATGATATGACCATGATATAAGAGAGAGAGCGAGCGAGAGAGAGTTGGAGCTCAGGAGGGAAGAAAATGATATAAACATATTTGATAACTAATAAAGTAACTATCATAAATTAAACGTGAAGAAAAGGACCTAAATATATTTGGTAATTAAATAAAACAATTATCATTAATTAAATGACGATTGGTATTTGGATGAAGAAATATTAAAAAAAAAGAAAAGGATAATTATAATAAATTATTAGCCATTCAAGTGACTCTCCACATGTATTTACCATAAAGTGATGACTCTTAATATGTTTAACTCCTCTTTCATTTAGTTTTGTGTCAACGTGAGGAGCCTATAAATAATTGTATTGTACTTCATATTGTGATGAATAATAAACAATCATTCCCTTATTCTCTCTATTGCTAATAGGTTCATAGCACGTATCAACACAACTCTTGGAATTTTAAACCACACTATCATTCGGTGATTATGCATATAATATCTCAAAATAACCCATATTGTAATTGATACAATCATGGGATGTGTTGAGTGATTTTGTTGTTCCCATACAATCTATTGTACGCGTATTGTTTGAATTAAATGAATTAAATTATTTTGATGCATGTGTTCTTAATGTAACTTTGATTGATGGTTTGATTCTGTAATGAAAACGGGGGCTGGTGATTTTACGTTTCTTTGCTTGTTATTATTAATATTCATGTTAATAACTACGAATCTTTTTGGTTATTACTTTCTGAAAGGAAAATGCTTGAGGTAATAGGTAGGGTACTTGTGAATGAATGAAGCTATAATTCATAATAAGAGTTTTGTTGGTGCAAGATAAATGTAGAAAATTTGATGTTCTTAATTATCAAAACATGGTTTAAATTATTTGGTGCATCTTCAAGAAGTTATGTATCATTTTTTATTTCTCTTCTTGAGTTAAATATAATATGATCAATTTGAATGATCCATTGATTTAGATTTTGTACTTAAACATACATATTGCTTCTATTTTTGTTTTTTATACTCTTTACAATTAATAAACACCCAAATATGAGCCATGCTATTTTTCATTGATATTTATATTGAACATAAATATGTTAAAATGATGCATGCATATTTTTATTTTCACGCATACATGATCCTGTTAGCAAAGTTTTTATTTGTACTTTTCTCATTATTATTTACTTATCTTTTTCATAATTAACAAAGTAGGAAAAAAACACAAATGTTGTTATACTTTTACTTCACAATAATAAAAAATAGTAACCAATGTTCTTTCAAGATTGATTTACATATACTTTGAATGACATATTAACTAATATATTTTGTATTTTAGCATTCATCATGTCAAACCTAGCAAAACTTGAATTTGTAGCTTTGATCATTACCGGAAAGAATATTTGTCATGGGTATTGGATGTGAAAATACACCTAAATGCCAACAATCTTGGTTAAAGAAAGATAATATAGCATCCACCCAAGATAAGGCAAAGGCGATATTTTCTTCGCCATCATATCCACGACGACTTAAAAACCGAGTACCTAATGGTTAAGGATCCACTTGACTTGTGGACCAAATTAAAAAAAAAGATATGACTAACAAAAAACAGTAATATTACCAAGAGCTTGTTATGATTGGGCCAACTTAAGGTTACAAGACTTTAAATTAATAAGCGAGTATAACTCGGTTATGTTTAGAATAACCTCACAATTGATTTTGTGTGGACAAAATATAACTGATGAGGATATAATGGAAAAAACATTCTCCACATTTCACGTATCAAATGTGCTATTGCAACAGCAATATCGTGAAAGGGCTTTTACAAAATATTGTGACCTTATTTCATATTTATTTGTGGCCAAACATAACAATGAGCTCTTGATGAAAAATCATGAGACCCGACCGGTTGACAGAGCCCCATTCCTTGAAGCGAATGTGGCAGCATATAACGATCAAAGTGGAAGTCATGGTCGTGGTTACTATCGGGGTCGTGGTCGTGGTAGTGGTAGTGGATGTGGATATAACCGGGGAAGTTATCATGGTGTTCAATTTAAGAACACGATATCTCATTATAAAGGGCAATAAAATGGAAAGAAGCCTAAGTATGAAAGTGATAAAAAGACAAATGTAACCACATCAAATGCCAGTCATCGATGTGGAAGTAATAACCATTGGACACGTACTTGTTATACACCTAATCACTTGGTGGCACTCTACCAACAATTAATAAAAAATAAGGGAAAAGGAATATAAATGAAATTTGCATATGAAGATGGCAACATTGATATCCCCAATGGTTAAAATGAACATACTAATACAACTGCTCTTGATGTGAATGATTTCATTATTGATCCAACCAATATGAATTCTGGTCATATCATGGATGATACACCCAAGATGGATGCTTGCAATTTCCCTTACATATGAGTGATTGGACTTAAATTTATGTAATGTTATGTCTGGACATTTTGTTTGAAATAATGTTTTTTCTAAGCGTATGAGATATTTTGGGCATGCCATGCATTCTATTTATGTCATTTATTTTTGTTGTTTTGAAGTATATGGAGCATTTAAAACGTCCTATTAACAATGAAGACATATGCCTAATCGACATTGCAATCATGCATACAATTTTCAAGAAAAGAATTTTTTCTCTAATTTAATTATAAAAGAGGCAAACGTTGTTGGACAACTTAGATACTTTATGGACCTAATTAATGCATCAACTAGATGGTCTCATGTGTGTTTATTAGCAAGTTGTAATATGGCATTTGAACGACTACTTGCTCAATTAATAAGGTTAAGAGAACATTTCCCTGATTACCCCATTAAGAAAATTCGGTTAGATATTGCTGGTGAATTTACATCCCAAACATTCAATGATTATTGCATGTCTATTGGGATAAGTGTGGAGCATCCTATACCTCATGTACACACACAAAATGGGCTTGCTGAATCACTTATTAAGCGACTTCATATAATTGCAAGACCAATGATTATGAAATCAAAATTACCAGTTACTGCTTGAGGGCATGCGATTTTACATGCAGCAACACTAATTCGCATCAGGCCAACGAGTTATCATACTTCTTCCCAACTAAAGTTGGTTTTTGGTTATGAACCAAATGTTCCCATCTAAGGATTTCTGGTTGTGCCGTATATGTTCCAATCACTCCACCACAACATACAAAGATGGGGCTTGAAAGGAGGTTAGGAATATATGTTTGGTATGAATCACCATCTATAATTAAGTATTTAGAACCAACAACAGGAGATTTATTTAAGGCTCGTTTTGTTGATTGTAACCTTGATGAATCAACATTCCCAAAATTAGAGGGAGATGAAAAGCAGCCAAAAGGTAATATATGTTGGAATGAATTATCGTTATCTCAGTTGGATCCTTGAACTAAACAGTGTGAACTTGAAGTCAAAGAATAATTCATTTATAAAGATTAGCAAATCAATTGCCAGACGCATTTAACGACCTAAAGAGAGTCACTAACTCACATATACCAGCTTTTAATGCTCCAATTAAAAATCAGTGTTCTTGAAGGACCAGCACATGTTGGTAATGAATCTAATGCACGCCTAAAGCGTGGCAGACCAATTGGTTCCAAAGACAAAAATCCTCGAAAGAAAAAAGGAGCAAATAATGAACATAGTCAGATAAGGGTAGCAGTAACGCTAGAAAAATAGTCTCCTAAAGAGACACTAGACATGATGGTTCAAGATGAACATAAGGTACCAGAAAATGAAGAGATCTCAATAAACTATATCATGTCTAGGAAGGTATAGAACCGAAACCAAGACGACGTTGATGATATATTTTCATATAATGTAGCGCTAGAAATAATCGAAACAATGAGGATCATGAACCAATATATGTTGATGAATGTAAATAGAGACATGATTGACCAAAAGGGAAAGGCGCAATTGGAGCAGAATTAAATTCCCTCACGAAATGAGAAGTCTTTTGGTCCCGTAGTTCAAACACCTGAAGGTGTAAAGTTGCTGGTTATAAATGGGTTTTTGTGCGAAAATGTAATGAAAAGAATGAGATTACATGCTAAAAGGCACGATTGGTAGCACAAGGATTTTCGCAAAGACCCGGAATTGATTATGAGGATATGTATTCTCCCATGGTAGATGCAATGAGTTTTCGTTATCTTGTTAGTCAGGTAATACAAGGGATTGATATGCGTCTGATGGATGTTGTGACAGCCTACCTTTATGGCTCACTCGATACAAAAATTTACATGAAATTACCTGCAGGATTCAAACTACTAGAATCATGTAAATCAAGTTTTAGAGAACATCTTTCAATTAAACTAATCAAATCATTATATGGGCTGAAACAATATGGGCGTATGTGGTATAATCGCCTTAGTGAGTATTTGTTGAAAGATGGTTACAAAGATGATTCGATTTGTCTATGCATTTTTACAAAAGGATCAAAATCTGAGCTTGTTATAATTGCCGTATATGTTGATGATTTGAATATAATTGGAACTCCTGGAGAGCTCCAAAAGCCTATCGAATATTTGAAAAAGGAGTTTGAAATGAAAGACCGTGTAAAGACAAAGTTTTGTCTTGGGTTACAAATAGAACATCTTAAAGGTGGGATACTTATGCATCAAGAAACTTATATAGAAAAATTACTCAAAATATTTTACATGGATAAATCACATCCACTGAGCAATCAATGGTTGTAAGGTCGCTTGATGTGGAAAAGGACCCATTCTGATCACTGGGAGACGAAGAAATTCTTGGTACAGAAGTACCGTATCTGAGTGCAATTGGTGCATTAATGTTCCTTGCGAGCCATACACGACCAGATCATTTTCGTTAAATTTGTTGGAAAGTTATAGTTCATGCCCAACAAGGTGACATTGGAATGGGGTAAAACAAATATTTCGATATCTCCAAGGAACTAAAGATATGGGCTTGTATTTTACTTACCAATTGAAAACAAGTTTGGTTGGTTTTGCAAATTCAGGGTATTTGTCTGATTCTTGTGCTGGTTGATCCTAAACAGGATATTTATTCACATATGGAGGCAAGGCAATTTCATGGCGTTCTGTGAACCAAACAATCACAACGACTTCATCTAACCATGCAGAATTATTGGCAATCCATGAAGCTAGTCGAGAATTTGTTTGGTTGAGAACTATAATACAACACATTCGTGCATCTTGTGGTATTTCGTCTACAGACGAGGGACCAACAGTTTTACATGAAGACAACGCAACATACATTGCACAACTTAAGGAAGGATAAATATAAGGAGACAGAACCAAACATATCTCGCCAAAGTTCTTTTTCACACATGATTTACAAAAGAATGGAGATATTATCATTCAACAGATTCGCTCTAGCGAAAATTTGGCAGACTTGTTTACTAAATCACTTCCTGTATCATTCGTTATTTTTAAAACTCAAACCCCGGCCCTATTATTATTATTATTCTCTCTCTTTCATTTTTCGAACTTTCGTTATTAAACGAAATCTCGCATTCGTATAAGTATAGGTATTTAGTTTATTTATTTAGTTATTGATATTAATTATGAATTATGTACAAAACAACTCCCTTAATAATCTTTAATCCTATTGAGCACCCAACTCTAAAATTCAGGGACTAGATTGCAAAATTTTCAAATAATATTTTATTTTATTTTTTTCTTTCTTTTTCTTTCCCTGCCTCCCACCGGCCTTCCTTTCTTCCTTCTTTGATTTTTCAATTTGCAAATTAAGCCGCAAATCACGAAGGTGAACTGTTATACTCGTTTGCCGGTCAATCACACACTCAATCACAGCTTTAATCGTATTTTGACAGCTAATTAATGAGCTAATTTCATCAAGACGAACCGTGGTTAACCATTATCAATTTCACCTATAAATACATGATTATAACGCAATTAAATTGACCTTCACCTTCCTCACATCATCTCGAAACAAAGCCCTAAGTCAATTGCAGTAATGGAAGACGTTTAAGATCATTTTGTGTTTGTGTTCTGAACCGAAACCCTAGCATATCGTTCTCCATCATTTCGTGCCCGATTCTGTTAATATATAGATGTTTCTTGAACGTTTTTATACGAGAAATCAAAACCCTCTATCAATTTCAATTGACAGAGGGCAACCAAAGTTCAATTGGATTTCGTTTGAATTAGGGTTTATATGATATTAGGGACTACTGAACTGCCTGTTTAATTCAATATGTTTCCATCTTTAAACAATCGCAAGGCTTAGCTCAGTTGGTCACACCTTATGTTATAGACCCGTGAACCTGCCTTGGGGCGCAGGTTCGAGTCCCCCAGGCTTGGTTTTGTTTTAGCTATTTTTTTTTCATTATTATTATTATATATAACAAATTTAATTTTCAGCCATAAACGTACCGAACACCATTTCTTTAACTCGGAGTAAATTGTCGCTTAAACTTTTCTAATATATGCATTATACACACACACATTAATATTTAATCTTATATTTATTAATAAACAAAAAAATAGTTTTCACCCATCTAAACAAACGGAACATCTCTAGACACTCAAGTTAAACTTTTCTTTCGACTAAATTTTTTCGAGTGTGTACGAATTATTTATATACGTAGCTTATATATATATATTACTTTATTTATTTATTTAGTTATTTAACCTAATCTTACTTTTCAAATAAATAAACTAAAATAATTATACTCTTCTAAACAAACCTGGTCATCACTAAAAACTTTCAAAACAAGTTTTTGTTAAAAAAATATATGCTTTAATAATATTAAATTAAGATCTTATTAGTTATCAAAAAGAAAATTTGACTAATATTTAAAGTATTTGCGCATTTATTTTAACTTCCATAAAATTTATATAATATATAGTCATCAATCCCAAATCCGTTATAAACCCTTATGTCATGTTTTGTTCATTTATGATTAGTTATTTATTTTATTGTACCATTATAATTAGGATTTATCATCAAGACTCCTCAGAAGACTAACTTACGTGTTCGCTTTAACGACCTTTCCCCTACCGCTATTACTTCACCACTACCTTATCTTTAATGTGAGTTTACATAACCCTTTTTTTCATATTTTATATTTTGGGGGTAGCATGTATACCTTATTAACTTTACTCTTGTTTTATTTCCTCATCCTAGTCAAAACACAATTCAATTTATATTTATGTGTGATTATTGCATGCTTTATGATTATGTTCTATGTGCTTAATTGTTTATTTTATGTAGTGGTTGGTATCCCATCCTCATCTAGTATGATCACACATTTACCCAAGTATATTGATTTTGTATCAATAGGAATGAGTCCACATCTATTTAGTTGCTTACATTTTCATAAGTTTTGTAATGCTCACCACATATGAATTGTGATTTACCTATACATAGATACAACTAAAACTTAGGTATTCTCACCAACATTAGTGTTGACAAACTCCATTTTCATACATGCTACAGGTACAAGTAATTGATGTTGTTCAAGATGGAAGAGATTAGTTTTCGCCTTAGGATATTTAATTCAAATTACAAGTTACGATGTACATTAGTTCTACTTATTAAATTTGTGTACTTGCTTAATGTTAATGAAATTAAATAATTATTATCGTTTTAATTAGTGTCTTTTGAGCTATTGTCCAATCAATACGTTACGCCCCGACATGTTCCGCCTTTGGTCGGGGTGTGAAACTTCCGACCTCAACGTTCAAGAAATTAGTTCACGGGATAGTGATGCGTCGACTCAAGGAGCTAAAATCATCAGGGGAAGAATAATACGAGCTGCACTCTTTTTTCCTTAGCTATGGTTTTATCCCACTGGGTTTTCCTAGCAAGGTTTTTAATAAGACATCATCAACAAACATATTTCGTCAAATGGATAGTTAAGGGGGAGTGTTATAAATTATTAGCCATTCAAGTGACTCTCCACATGTATTTGCCATAAAATGATGACTCTTAATATGTTTAACTCCTCTTTAATTTAGTTTTGTGTTAATGTGAGGAACCTATAAATAATGGTATTATACTTCATATTGTGATGAAAATAAGAAATCATTCCCTTATTCTCTCTATTGCTAATATGTTCATAACAATAACTTATTTTAGTAGTATTGTATACAATGTGTGTAGTGGTAGGAAGCTTGAGTTTTTAATAGAGGCCCAAGTTCAATCCCCAATTACAACAATTGGGAGGGGCCAAGGTTGTTCATCGAATCGAGTAACAAATTACCAAGTTAAATCAAATAGAATAATTACTTTTTTTGCCAGTATTCGTATTCGATTAAAAGTTGAACTATTCGATTCGTATTCGTATTATATGCCCAATTCAAAATTCGTATCTGAAACTCGAATTCGAATAAGTTCGATTTGAATTCGAATAAATTCGATCTGATTCAAGTTTACCTATGCCAAGAACTTTGAAAACCATAATCATAATTGCAAAACAAACATATATGTAACATCCTAGAAAAATCCCATAATTATTTTGGACTAAAAATGTCAACTTTGAAAGTTGAAGGTTTAAAAATATTCACAAGATAAGTAATGAGAAAAAATGAGACAAGTTAAATAAAGATATCTCATGTTAAGGAAATAAGAAAATTTCATTCCACATGGAAAGATGGAAGAAAATAGAAGCATTCCACATAAGTATAAATAAGGAAGATAACATTCATCCCACATGGAAACAAGAAAATAAATGGAAGCTCTTTATAAGGAAGCAAGTTTCCATAGAAATGTTTTAATGTGACTAACCACTCTCCATAGTCCTAGCGGAGGGTGCGAAACACCCGACGCACACGCGCACGGACATGGAATCTGGCGATGGGCGTAATGTGGCGTTTTGATGGTGCACTTTGCACTTCGCACGCTCGCATCGCCGCAAGTCGCATAAGGGCCGATTTAGTATTTTTAGAAAATGGAAATATGATCCAGAAGTGGCAAGTTATCAAAGAAGGACCAAAAGTGAAAAATTTGATTCCAGGACCCAACGCGCTACGTGATGAGCCCAGGAACTACACCATCGCGCTATGCGATGGGGGTGTATGAGTCACCAGACACGTGTCGCAACGGGGGGACACGTGGCAGATGCTAAGGCTGAGTCAGCATGCCACGCATCAAACCTTGACATCGCGCTACGCGATGCCCCTGAAGAAGGGACCATCGCGCTATGCGATGGTGCCCAATTTCAGCTATAAATACGTGGGAATACGACACTTCCCAACTCACACACAAATCACACATTCTACACACATTTAGCCTCGGTTTGCGTGCCAACCTTGTAGTGCGTTCCAAGCCTTGAAGTTCCGACGGTTTGAGCCTCGATACGCGATAGAAAGTAGAAGTGCTGCCTTTACAAGCTTAGGCAACAAACCCCAAGTACCCGCATAAGATAGGGGTTCTGCCTAAATATTATTTTATTATTATTATTATTATTATTATTATTATATTATATGGCTTAGACCATAGTCAGGGGTATAGCCCAAACCTTGATCATAAGTATATTTACAAAAGCTTTAGATATGCAAATATTATAGTTAAAATAATGTTTCTTCATGATTAAGAAACCTAAGCTTTTACATACAAGAAGATATAGTAGTTTCTTCACAATTAAGAAACATTTTATATACAAGAGATACAGTTTTCTTCACGACTAAGAAACGTAAGATTTTTACATACCAGGATTATAGTTATTCAATGTTTCTTCTTGAAGAAGAAACCTATCAATAGATGTTTCTTCATGAAGAAGAAACTCAACACATGATTTGTAAACAGATGAAAAGTTTACGGGTCTAAATATTTTATTCCAACAAATAATCAGTCAAGGTTTAAAGCTATCAAAACCAGACTAAAGGTCTGTAGCTGGATCAAGAGACAATCCAGGTATTTATATAAATTTATTCTATTATATAGATCGATCATCATTCACAAAGGTTTTCAAACGAGATCACCACATCATTCAGAAAAGACAATCACAATCACAGGTGAATACGTTAAACCTTTTTCAGTCAGTCATTAAGATAAACGAGTTGTTTATCTTAAACTAAGTCAAATATGAGATTACGTGATCTCTAATTTTAAGGGATTACGTGATCCCTAAGTCACAAGGTAGATAATAAAAGCAACTCAGACCGTATACACATGTGTCTGGATCTAAACATAACTATCTAGTCTTACAATCAAGGCTACGTGGCCGTAGGCTAAACAGTCATAACAAAAGTTCTCCAATGGACATTAGTTCTTGGAGAACCATAATTGTGTGTGTATGGAAGTGGCACAAGTTCCCAGAAATAAGAGACGTTTTTGCTAAGTTTGTTCCAAACTATCTTGTCCATCAAAATGTTTTCAGAGTCAACGATTCACCAGCATATCGCTGATGTATTTTTCTCCCTCATTACAGGAAAGCACGCATAGTACAGATAGCAAGACATAATAGTCATTCGGGGAGTTAGATGCTCGCAGATGGAGATGGCTCAGTTTTTTTTAAATAAATAAAATATTGTAAACAACAATAAACAAAGGTTTGTAAACCAAAAATACTTGGATATTTATTATCGAGATTTTCAAAATAAATTATTATCAAGACTTCCGTTAATAACCCGCAACTCTGATATATTTTCAAAACAGGTACCAACTACAGGTGTCACGCCTTGGCCCTAAGTCGGGGTGTGACAATATAAATTTAAACTAGCTGCAATACCACATGATAATAAGTTCAAAACAAAAGTACAAATAGTTTAAAATTCAAAATATTCAAAACGAGAAGTCAATAACACCTATAATGGTATGGGCTAATAAGCAAAAATGTGGCCTATTTGATTTAATCAATTAGTAATTGGCTTTTATTATTTATGGATTTGACCCAAATTTAAAAAAATAATTTTATATATACATATATGTAAATTTATATATAATTTGAATTCGAATTTCGAATGCAATCGAAAATATATCATAAATTCGTATTCGATTCATATTTGATCAATATACTCGAATATGAATCGAATTCCAACTTTTTAAAACCTAATTCGAATCGAATCGAATTGCGAATGCGAATTGAAATCTGAACAACCTTAGGATAGGGCATGTGCGGATCAATGACGGAAGACTAAGGTCTTTGAGGTCTCTAGTTCGATCTTGAGGGTGTCCGGGTTTTATCACCTGTAGGCCTTCGGGCCGGTGGGTTCCCCCAGAACTTGAGGTAACTTGGAGTAGCTTAAGGTCATTGTACGACTAGGTTGGGCCAACTAGCGGTGGCCTTTTGCCATTTGATCACCCCCTACGTGTAACATCTAGGAAAAACTCATATTTATTTTGGGTTAAAGTTGCCAACTTTGAAAGTTGAAGGATTAAAAATAATCTTAAAGGCAAGTAATGAGAAAAATGAGATAAGAAAAAAATTAAGCATCTTATGTTTAAGGGAGTAGGAAAATCCTTCACACCTGGAAAGATGGAAGAAAGTGGAAGCATTCCACATGGGTATAAATAAGGAAAAGGTATTTTCATCCCACATGGAAACAAACAAAGAAATGGAAGCTCTTTATAAGGAAGCAAGTTTCCATAGAAATGTTTTAATGTGGCTAACCACTCTCCATAGTCCTAGCGAAGGGTGCGAAGCACCCTACGCGCTCGGACACGGACACGGACTCGGGCGATGGGCGTAATGTGGCGTTTTGATGGCGCACTTGGCACTTCGCACGCTCGCATCGCCAAGGGCCGCTTTAGTATTTTTGGAAAATGGAAGTATGATCAAGAAGTGGCAAGTTATCAAAGACGAGGGACTAAAAATAAAAATCTGAATTCTGGAACCCATCGCGCTACGCGATGAGCCCAGCCTCAAGACCATCGCGCTACGCGACGGTCCATGATGACGCAACAGACACGTGGCAGACGCTAGGGCTGAGTCAGCAGCCACGTGTCAATTTCCTGACATCGCGCTACGCGATGGCTCAAGACAAGGGACCATCGCGCTACGCGATGGATCCCAAATTCGGCTATAAAAGGGGAGGCTCACGACATTTCATTCCACACCTCCAACACACACATTTTCACATAGTTAGCCTAGGTTTGTTTGCCGGTCTCGTGAAGCGTGCCAAGCCCCGAAGCTTTGACGGTTTAAGGTGTAGTACGCAATATAGAGTAGAAGTGTCGCTCGATCAGCCTTAGATAACTAACTCTGAATACCCGTACGAGGTAGGGGTTCTGTTTCAATATTATTTTATTATTATTATAATGGCTTAGACCATAGTCGGGGGTATAGCCCGAACCTTGATCACTGTCAAATATAATATAGCTTTTCATAAGCAAAGGTTATAGTTAAATATAGTTTCTTCACGATTAAGAAACGTAATCATTTACATGAAAAAGTTATAGTTAAATAGTATTTCTTAATGACTAAGAAAGATACTATTCATTCACACAGGTAAAGTAATGTTTCTTCTTGAAGAAGAAACATGGTATAAATGTTTCTTCATGAAGAAGAAACTTGATATATAATTAATAAATAAACAAAGGGACTAAATGTCCATATGTTTTATACAAACAAATAAATTATCAAGGTTACAGCTAGACAAAAAAGAATACGGGGTCTGAAGCTAGATCGTAGATCTAGATATTTATACAAATGCTATACTTGTACTATAGGTTCGAGATAACAACCAATCAATCAATCCGAAAGCTGAAAACTGAGACAGGAATCAGTAACAGAAACTGATTTACAGACAGGGGTCAGTAACCGAAACTGATCAATATATAGGAATCAGTGTCAGAAACTGATTACAATCATAAAAGGTGAATACACCCCAAACTTTTACAACTCTTTTAGAGTCTGAACTGTTTGCAAGGGATTTACGAATCCTTAAAACTTTGTGTTGCAATAATAAGAAACGGGCATACTCAAATTGTAACATCCGTATTACGAGATTACTAAATAAAAGAAAATTATTGTTTCGTGTGAGTCGCTCGTTTAAATGGGTGCGTGTTTATATTTGATAAGGATTAGGATTGGTGAAGGAAGTGGGTGGTGGGGTCCATAGCTCTCTATATAAGGCCATCCCCCCATCCCTTCACCATTTCTTCCCACAACACACACACACTCCCTAGAACACACACATACTCTCTCTCAAGACCCGAATCTGATTCCGGGCTAAAGTAAGGAATATCTTGGTGATCAAGTGTCTTCAAACAACAAGATCACGTCCAGATCCTCGAGTTGTCCAGATCCGAACCAAACCCGAAGCCAAAGGTGAGTTTTAGCCAACAAGGTTAAGTTTTGTGGTTGAGTTCGACATGCAAATCGATATCTTAGTAGATCGGGTTGTAGGATGTAAGAAAAACATAAACTTGGTGAGTCTTACCCTCACGAGTATGAAATAGGACAAAAAGGTGATGTTTGGACCTCATAAAACACGGGTATACAAAGTTGGTACGACCCAAAACCCATAAAAAGGGTAAAACCGGGTCCTAAGGAGGAAATAAGGAGAAAAATGGCTTTAAAATGGTAAAAGCGAAGAAAAAGGTAATTTCGCATTGCACAGCCATGCGAAGCGAAAAAGGTTGTTTCGCATCGCACAGCCATGCGAAGCGAAAAAGGTTATTTCGCATCGCATGACCATGCGAAGCGAAAAAGTTCCATGCGAAGCGAAAAAGTTCCAGCTCAACCCCAGCCAGGAACTCTGCTCCTTGGACCCTGCTAGGGGCAGCCGCCCCTAGACCCCGTTAGCAGGGGCGCTGCCCCCGGACCCTCGTTAGTTGAGGGTTCGTAAACTTAAATGTAGAAAGTAGTGGTAATAGATAATTGACACGTGTATTGTATTATACAGTTAGCCGTGCACAGCTAAAGAAGGGCATTACTATTAACGACGAGAGAAACCGACTTCAGGTGAGTTTCTAGCCCCTTTATCCGTTATGTTTTTGGGGCTGTGTGCTTACTCCTTTGTGATAGTTGTTAATACACTTAACTTAAGTGGTAAGTGTATGATATGTGTATGATATATGTATGACTAAATAGTGAATGTTATTATGGAATGTTTATACGAATGAGTACATATACGTATATACATGACCAGAAGATATGTAAAGTATGCATGAATGAAAATGAATGTATGATCGAGTGACGTGACAAGTATAGTTATTGGAGACAAAGGGACCAGACCCTAATAATATCTGAGACAGAAGGGACTAGACCCTGATAATATCTGAGACAGAAGGGACCAGACCCTAATAATATATGAGACAAAGGGGACCAAACCCTAATAATATCTCAGACAGAAGGGACCAGACCCTAATAATATCTGTGATGGTAGAGATAGAATAGCCTATGGTAAATCACAAGGCCTTATGAAAGAAAGTATGTAAGCGCGTGTGCATGTATATAAAGTTTGTATGAAAGAAGTAAGAGTAAGTAAGGTATGAATACGTATCTTCGGATCCGTATGAGTAAGGATATGAATGTATTGTATGTTAAATGTTTAACTAGAACTCACTCAGCATAGCTGACTTTTAGTATGCACGCAGGCAAATAGATTGAGACAGCTGGCTTGAGGAGGGACACATGGCTTGGACGGAAGAGATTGGCATCTACGAAGAAGTGTCAAGATTGTTTTAATTAATCACAATTTGTATGTTAAGACAATAATGAATGTTTTGTAATGTGATGTATGAAGTTTTAAATTATTCCGCGAAAGTTTTAATTAACTCTGATTTTAGAACTGTGTTTATGAGTAAATCCAACACCAAAGTAGGGTTATCGGGAACGGGGCCTTACACAAATTAAGAGTATACATGTTTCTGGATCCATACATACATGGTGACTCGGATTTCCCCGAGGCCATGCATATCGTCATACATGCCTCTAGTAGTCTACGGGACTGATCAGAGAAATGATATTGTGTATATGATTATGATTAATTGTACATGTACTTAGGGTAATTTTAACCCAATTGAGTTTGGTGCCTAATGAGTATTGTCACAAAGGTATTGTTATTTTTTACACACTGGTATTATTGAGTCAGTGTCATTCACCGGCTGTGTGATGACGTATTTTTCCCCCACATTTCAGGGAAATTGTAAAGAATAGAACTGACAGGCAAGACTGATAGAAGATTGGAGACAGTCATGAGAGGTGATCTGATGGCTTAGATATTTTATTCAGAATATTATAAAGAATGATATTTTCAAAAGATATGTATTTAAATTATTAAACGGGTATTCAACTCCCGAGATTCTAATATAATAATATTTTACCTGAAAAGACTTCCGCTGATATTTTATATATTATTCAACGGGTATTCTGACCCGGCATTTTATAAATGAATATTATAAGACTTCCGCTAATAATCCGCAACTCTGATATATTTTCAAAACCGGATACCAACTAACGGGCGTCGCACCCAAGCCCTGAGTCGGGGTGTGACACTACGGAGTACCTAGCCAATTCTCTGTTTGTCAGCCGTTCAACAAAAATTGAAAATAAACAAAACAAATCTACACATTTTCATTTTGATTTTGGTCCTTTATAATTTGGGGTACCAGTAAGAAGCTTGGGTTTTTTAATGAATACACAGATTCAATACTCAAAAATAACACTTTGGGGATGGCGCATGGGTGGCTCATTGAATGAATACTTGGATCTTTTTTTTTTATCTCTAGTTTGATCCTAAGTGCATCTGGGTTTTACAACTAGTGGGCCTTCGGGAGGGTGGGTTTCTCCAAAATTGGAGATAACTTGGGTGGGTTTTCTTCAAAACTGGAGATAACTTTGAGGTGCTTAATGGCTTCATACGGCTGACATGGCCGAGCGGTGTCAGCGGCAACCCCCCCCCCCCCCCCCCAATTTGATCGGGGCCGCCCAAGGGCAAAGTTATTGTTGAAATTTCACTGCGTGATGCTTTGGAGCTTTTTTTTTAATAAACCAAAGCACAAATGTTTGGGTTTTGTGAGTTGCAAGAGCCAGAGTTGCTTGAGAAGAAAAATAAGATGTGGTTGAGAAGAACGAGAAAAGAGTTTGTAGGGAAGAAATGAAGCGGTTTGAGAAGAGAAGATCGGCTAATATTATCTTTATTTATATTAATATTATGTTTTTAATTTAATATCTTAAATGTATAATTTTTTAATTTATTTTCTTAAATATAATTTTTTTAATTTATTTTATTAAATGTAATGTGATGTTTTAAATATATCAAATATTTTGCTTTTTTAGTTTTAGTTATATTTTGCAACTTTAAAAAATAAAATAAAATTAATTTTAGTTATATTAAATTAGTCTTAGTTATATAAGTATTATATTAATTATTATTTTATTTGAAAAGGGGGAGCGTGAATTAGTGATCATTTCCATAATATTGTGAAAGAGAGTGAAGTAAAATGAAGCATATGTGACGTTGACTTGATATTTACGAAATGAAAAGTAAAATGACATCCATACCATGTCGTCTTTATCAAAAGTTTGGTGGTTGAGTTTCCAGACGTTTTAGGCTATCCATGAAAAGGGTCACTTCATATTACCAAATACAAAACGTCGTTATCTTTCAGGCTTCATCATGTAATCAAAGAGACAACCATGAGGCAAGCTTATATAACCAAATAACACCCCTCCTTTCCGTCATTTTCTTCCTCAGTAGCGTAAATTTACGCTTTTTTCTCTGAAAATTTTTAAACGTATTGACAACCCCCCTCCCCTACTCCCTCAGGGCCGCCGGAAACAGGGTCCCAGGTTCACAACTAAACAACTACCGTCAATTTGTAGGAAAATAAAAAATTCGGCTAGCATCAAACCCCTAAAGGGTGTTCCTTAACCACTTGATTCCGCCGGTGATAATACTACAAAAAAGCTAATAAATTTAAAATGAGTAATTAAGAATTTGAAGTACCTTTGTCCATGTATCAGGATTTAACTTCAGTGTATAATTATTCCACCCGGAACTATCTAAACCAATGGTAAGTGGACCTACATCACCATCAAGAGTAGATTCAGTGTTTGACCGGGAAGGCATAGGTGTATAGTTTCTTTTATAAATTTATAACATATTATGCTCAAAGACCCAAGCACCTGATTCATAAAAGATTCATAATTATTTTAGGATCAAACCAAACTTTTTGAGTCCAACATGTTTAATTTTGTTTTGGAAATTATCAATTAAGTTGTAATTAAATGAAGTGTTGAAAAAGAAGCAGTTGTAAGTTTACGAATGAACTTGTAATTGACCCTTTTTAAAAAATAAAATCACGCGAAGGTCAATTAAATAGGCTTGTAGCTATATAAATTACATGGAAAATACTAGGTTCAGCGACAGTTTGAGCGGGGAAATTTCCACACAAAGTTGACCGCTGAGCGGCACCAAGAAGACATGAGTGGTGTTTTCCGCCGGCGCCGCTGGCCAGGTGTGCTGTTGGACGGCAAATCGACACCCACTCCGTATAGTCTAATGTGTATTTCAGCTATTATGTTTACAATACGTAGTTTATTTAATGCAAGTTTTTGGCGTGACCGATTTAGGTTTGACTCGTTCTAGGTTGAACTTTTTTGCGCTCATCGGCTAAAATTTCTGTATCCGCCACTTATCACCAAAAAAAAATAGTTTTATTAAAATTTAACAACTTAATTCGGCCAATCAAATGACCATCTAGTTCGATTTACAATAATAAAAAACCGTTACTGAACCAAGCCATGATATCATATTTGTTTAAAGGGCAATTAAGCATAACAAATTTACCAACTTGATAGAGGAAAGGGAAAAGCCCGGAGGTGCCAGGTCCACCGGTCAGATAAATAAGAAGAGGATCGTGTGCTGGATCTCCTTGCGACTCAACAAAATAGTAAAAGAATTGAATTTCATCATCCGCGCCCACTCCTACATACCTTTTCACATAAATAATAAGTTAAAAGCAATAAAAGTATATATTATTCGAAGAAAAAAAATAAGTTACATATATATATATATATATACCCAGTTTCAAGAGTGAAAGGAAGATCACCAGCAAAGCCAGGGAGGTACTTGATGATGGATTTGGAGTGTGATAATGTAACAAAGATGAAAAGTGTTATAAT
The DNA here is from genome assembly GCF_021521415.1 of Bidens hawaiensis. Classification (NCBI taxonomy): domain Eukaryota; kingdom Viridiplantae; phylum Streptophyta; class Magnoliopsida; order Asterales; family Asteraceae; genus Bidens; species Bidens hawaiensis. The sequence goes on along the minus strand of NW_027492278.1, from coordinate 152,807 downwards.
GTAAGCAGACTCCATAATAATAGTTCTATTATTATTAGACCACTCTCAACTTATTCACCAATTTATGCTTTTCTATTGTACTACCCCTCTTCAATTATGCGCGTGCTTTAAGTTAAATGATGTATAAGTTGGTGGGTTGACAGTCTACCTAAACCATGCCATTAATTAGATCCATGATCAGTTCTTATATTTTCTTACGAACCTAATATGTCACATTAAATCCTTTACTTTTCTTTTCCATGGGGGTGTATATATATGATCAGTTTTTATTTTTTTAAAGGTTTTTTTCCATGTATTTTTCAAGTATAGATTGGATTATTTAAGGGTTTTCATGTTTTAGGGTTATTTTTTAGGTATTTTTTGGGTAATTTCAGGTATATATCGGTTATTGGAAAAATCCGGTTTAGGTATTGGAAAAACCCGGTTCTGGGTATGGAACCGGTTCCGGGTTTCAGGTATTCTCGGGTACAAATTGGGTCCGGCTTCGAGTACGGGTTTTGGTACTGAAATGCATACCCTATCCGTATCCTATGTGTATGGGCTCAGGTATTAAAACCTGGGTATAAAAAACATGTTCAGGTTTCTTTTTTCAGGTCCGGTTCTGGGTTCGGTATTTTTTTTGCACCTTTACTTGTAGGGTACGTTCAATGTAAATAAATCTAAATGGGTCATTTTTAAAGAAAAGACACCAACCCACTTTAAGATCATTCTCAACCTATTCTCTAAAAGTATATGAGGAAATCTATAAATTATATGGTATGGTTATGAGTGGTTGTGAGTAAAGGGAAAGAAAATGTTATATGAGAAAATTAAATTTAAGGCTACACTATTCATACCGTATAATATTTTAATATTTTCTGTAAGTGGTTGTGAGCGAATGAGAGAAAATATAATGATAAAGGTATAAAGAGTATTATTTAATTAAACAGGGGAGAGAAAATACAGTGATTTTTAGTGCAGTTATATGTTATATATTAATTTTCCTATCTACCTATTCTAATAAAATGAAATAACTGTGGACACGTGTCAGTTTGTGGTTAAACATCATAATTTTTCCCTCCAAACTAATAATTATGTCATTATGTCAATAATTATTCACTTTCCTTTTACACTTCATTTATATTATATCTATAACATGATTAAATTATTCACTTTTCTTTAAACTTTATTTTATTATATATACTATGCATTTTTATAAAAATAAATGTTCTTATAAATTATATAAATATATGCTTTAAATCTATCCATTTATTTTTTCAGTTAATTTACTAAACTATATATATGTTAAATGTAATAATATATACCATTCACTTTTATATATAATGAAGTTTATCATAGTCAGTTTTTTGGGTTTTTTTATCGATGATTGTTTCAGGTTTTTTGTGGGACTTAAATTTGATTGTTACGGGTCAAAATTTGGTAAATAGATTGTGTGGTACAAGTTAATTACATTTGACTCAAAATTTTTTACGTGTTAAAAAAGTGTAATATGAGTATTTTTAAAAGTGTGAGAATGCAAGTAGATTTATCATCAAATTGTTATGAGTTCAAAGTTTTGACTTGAAAATGTCAAAAAAATGAAAGTTAGAATTTTAAACGTGATTTATGTTTCGAATTTATTTTCAATGACATTGTTGGAATAATGAAAAGATTCGAGATTTGGCTAATTGACTATTTTTACCACATCTATTAAAATTTAAGAAAAGACGGCGTACACTTTCGACATGCTATCTCCAGGCCTATCAATGCTTCTAACTTTTATCAAATTTGAAACAGTTGTGTCAGCATTGACTTTTTCTTTCATGGTGATTAAAATGTAGTGTGTGAAACATGTCTTACAAAATTATGCTTAAGTGAAGCAAAACATTTACAAAACTGAATAGGTTAACGTGTTATTTTTATATGTTGTCATTATGGCAAAGTCGAGAAGCTCCCTCAAAATTATAAAAATCATTTTATAGCTCAGAAATATTATTGTATGTAAAGTCTTTTTTGAAATTGGTTCATAACCAAAATTTTTTCAATTGTGTGTGTGTGTGTATCAAATTTCCAATAGATGGATCGTTCTCAGGTATGTTTTTGCACTTGCGTTGTTTTTGTTATTATTATTATTTTTTATTAAGTACATTTTTTTGATAAAAAAATCATTTTCTGATATAAATAAAATCAATTTATATACACATAGTATAGATATAAGTATAGATGTAATCATTTTCCATATACAATATGTACTTATTTACTTTATTGGAAAATTAGAAATAAATAATCCCACCTTTTGTGTATTGGCCGATAATAATCCCACTTTTAAAAATCATTAGCAATGGTCCAACCTTTTAACTATTTTTGTCTCATTGGTCCTCCGTTAAAAAATACTTAACGTCGTTATGTTTTTTTCCCTAGTTTCAAACCGATTTTTTAGGGCTTTTGATCGGAAGAACGAAATGAGTCGACTGATGTAAAACTTATTTCGAAACGGTGATTCAAATGGCTTAATTTTTGTTAATTGAAAATTCAAGCAACCGAATTGAAACATTGTTTCGTCGTTTGGATCACCATTTCGAGATAAGTTTTACATCAGTCGACTCGTATCGTTCTTCCAATCAAAAGCCCTAAAACATCGGTTTGAAACTAGGGAAAAAACATAACGACGTTAAGTATTTTTTAACGGAGGACCAGTGAGACAAAAATAGTTAAAAGGTGGGACCATTGCTAGTAATTTTTAAAGGTGAGATTATTATCAGCCAATACATAAAAGGTGGGATACTTTTTTATTTATAACTTTATTATTTGGATCATATCGTATATTACACGAGCTCTAAAGCTAGTATATCATATATTGTAAGGAATTGGCTGTGAATGCTCTAACATAGTTAAAAGCACAAATAACGACCTAATAATTTTATTGTTTTCTTTTCTCTTATACAAAAATACATGTACGCTCCACCAGTCTTGCCTACAATTATCAACAGTTGGTAAAACAAATTCAGTTACACTAATGAATTACGAATATTAAAAATTTCTATTTCTATTACGACCTCACAGTTAAAAAGTTCTGGTTCCGCTATTGGCAGCTTGCCCTAAAATATAATTAGCATGTCAACTATTTAATGATGGAATGAAATGAAATAACTGTCTCATGCTGTAAGGCCCACGATGGCTGTTTGGCGTAGTCTGATCTAGAAGTGCACAAATTGGGTTTTTCAAATACCCGGGTTCGGGTATGGAACCGGGTTCGGGTATGACCGGGTATTGAAAAGTCGGGTATTGGCAATACCCGGGTCGGGTTCGGGTCTGGGTATTGTTTCTAAAAACCATACCCTATGCATCGGGTTCGGGTCGGGTATAGAACCAGGTATTATAAAACAGGGTATTTGAATACCCTATTTCCGGGTATTGAATAAACCCTATTTTCAGGTTTTTTTTCGGTTTTTTCGGGTTTTTTCGCGTATAGATGGGATTTTTTAAGAGGTTTCACTTTTTAGAGGTATATTCGGATTTTTTTAGGTATTTTTCAGGTATTTTCGGATACAAATCGGGTATTTTAAAAATCCGGTTTCGGGTATTGGAGAAACCTGGTTTCGGGTATGGAACCGGTTCCGGGTTTCGGGTATTACCAGGTATAAATCGGGTCCGGTTCCGGGTACGGGTTTGGTACTGAAATGCATACCCTATCTGTACCCTACGGGTAGGGTCGGGTACGGGTTCGGGTATGAAAAACCCGGGTATTAAAAAAACCGGTTTCGGGTATTTTTTTTGTGTCCGGTTTCGAGTTCGGGTATTTTGTGCACCTCTAGTCTGATCTGATGCCCATGTTTCTTTGTGGGGCTTTCAATCTATGGACCATTGGTTAAAAGAAAACAACTTAACAAGGTAATGAAGTGTTAGAAGACTGGACCAAAGAGGTATAACCGATAGTGATATGGTTTCCGGTTTGTATTTTGTCCGTTTACCGTAATTATGCCCTATGTTGAAGTCGTTAAAAACCTAAAATAATAAAAACGGGTTTTCTAGGGGCACCACCCCTTTTTGCTAATACATCGATCAATACGTCGCGTATAGGGCTATACGCGACGTATTGGTGGGTTTTTTAGAAAAAACCCACCAAATTTGTCCTATTATGTTTTTTTTCCTTTTTTCTTTCTTTGTTTTCTTTTATTTTCTTCTTATTATTATTGTTATTTATCAGTATTGGAAGAAAATTAGGGTTTTAAAAAAATGAAAAAAAAAAACTTATGAGATGTGTAGTAGAATAATTCATTGCTCCAACATAACTAGCACCAGGTTGAGATATTAGTTTGATGAGTTTGAATCTCTCGGGTCAGTGGTATCCGCTAACGGTAGCGTTAACGGAGTCCATGATTTGAACAGTGAAATGGAAATTCGATTTTAGGGTTTGGAAACTGTTATTATCGAAAGCCGAATGAAAATTTTGAAAGGCTAAATAGAATCATGAGTTGAGTGGTGTGGTGTGGAGGAAGGAAGATGGTGAGTTTGCTATGGGTGACAGTTAGCGGGAAGGTTGAAAATTTGAATATTTAGTTTGCTAGTAAGTATTAAGTAATGTGAGGATGGCCATTTTTTCGATGGATTTATATTTTTCTTTAATGACGAATTAAATATTTATTTCGAATCATACACGATAAAATGCAAATATCATTTATCCTTACTTGATTAACGTTTTGAGCCACTAACTTTTTTTTTTATATACACCGCTTGTTATATCGACAAATTATATGGTTTAATTTAGGGTTTTGGAACTTTAGAAATTTGATAAAGGGTGTTCAGTTACATGGCTTATTTGGGAAAATTGACATTGCCAAACTTTCAATATATGTATTATACTATTATAGCAACTTACCTTAACATTTTGAATTAGTGACTTAATGCTCTTAAGCTTTCTATGAGGTCATATCTTTATGTTAAGCTCCCTACATCTTTTTTTAAACATTGTCAAACCAACATTTAATTTCTTGGCTGCTTTCGTTATCGGCATCTCGAAAATGGTAAGTGACCATCATCCCAACAATCCAACAAGCTTAAATATTCATCGATAGGGTCGAAATATGGAAACCTGAAAGTTTTGTCTTGTTTAACCCCATTGTCACCAGAGCTTTCTCTCTCCACCATCATAAACCACCACCCCATCACCTCCACAATAATAATATAATGATAATTAGGGTTTCATCTTCAACTTTTTATTTAATCTCTTCATCTTCTCCATTATATACCTTCATACTCACCTTCATTTCTCCACCTTCCACATCATCACCATGTCATACTTTTCCGACACGTACGCCACCGCCGCTTCAAAACCTGCTCGAACCAACTACCTTCCACCTCACCAACGCGACATCTACATTCCACGTCACACTTCCGACGGCCGTGGCCGTGCGGTAGGTCCACCGGCCGTGGTGGTGGACAATTTCACGCTCATGTTCAGAATCAAAGCGGTACGACAGTAGCCAATATTATAACGTAACACAACAGTTTAACGAGCTTAGAGTTACTGAAGAAGACAAAAATTCAAACTCTAGTACGACGATTAATTTTGAAGCGTATGAATAATAAATTGTTTTTAATATTAATTATAATTGCTTCTCGTAGTCAGATCATTTGGTAAAAGTTCGGTCAAAAAAATTAACACATTTATACACCAAAACCAGTATTATATACACAAAATATACAAATAAAAGTAAATACACAAATTAAACATAAAAAGCTACATAAAGTCCCCGATGTCAAAGTCTCTAAACGTCACGTCGCTGACATCGTCGTCGTCGTCTGCCCTCGCTGACATCGTCGTCATCGTGACGTACGTGCCACCCATCAAGGACCCTCGTGCCTGCATGTGGGGGTTTCATGTGTGGGCACCTGTGCGAGGAGGGGTGTAGGAGCCGTGTATGGGGAGATCTGGAGAGGGTGTGTATGAGCTGTGCCTCAGGGGGATCTGGTTTTTGGGACATCCCTGAGGATCCTCTTTTTTTTCTGGGCTCCTTCTTTTTAGATCTCTCTGGAAGAGCAGATATGATCTTGGAGAAAAAACTTTTCTTTTGATTAGGGTCCTTTATGGACGAAATCGTATTTCTGATGTCCTGCAGACCTGCTTCATAATCTGGCTCTTCGTTCCGCGGATAGGCTGGATCAAAATTAAGCCTCCTCCAGAACGGGCCCACATCCTTTATTGAGATCCACATGTCGTTTACTATGTATTCCTCCAGCCGACAAGCACACGGAAACCGCGAAGACGAAAACAAATGGTGGTCGCATGAAGCGCCTCCGTCACGCATCTTGTGTATCAAATTATACTCGTTCACAAGTAGATTCAGAGCCTTAATCGACACTCTGTTTAGTAGCTTTTTAACCAGGCGTGCTGTTGATGTTCTTCCATGACCTTGGAACGGGACTCTTGAAAAGATGCACCAATTTCTTACATCTTTGCGTTAACCATTTTAAGGACATGCCTCGTAATGGTGTTGAGCTAGTTGTTGCTTTCGTTGAGGTACCTTTTTATATTGGCATGCTGGCTCTCAACTCGTTTGTTGTGTGCTAGTAGTTTCGCCATTCGTCGATCCAGCAAGCTACAAACTTGTGTTTGTATATATCCAGCCAGTGGTTACGAATGTATTGCCAGACCTCTGAAAAAATAAAGGGAAATGTTAATAAGACGTATGTCTAGACTATTAAAAACTGTCAACCGATATGAAGACTCACCTGCTCTGTCGTACTATACTAAATGACGTTCCATCTCCATGCAACAATTGTCGAACAGTTGTATCATCGGAAACTGATACAGGACCTTCCACCAATACGCGAAGTCCGTCCCTATATCCGTCCAATAAAGACTCATAAATTTTTTCTTTATATTCTCGGATATGTGTCACCTACATAAATTTTTGGTGGCATTAGGGAAGATTGCATCGCAGGAGTTCATAAGGGCTTGGTTCGCGTCTGTCAGAATCACGCGCGGCTCCATACAACCATCGAGCATTTTTTAAGTTTCTCAAGAACCAGGTGAAGTTCCCCTGCCGTTCCCAGATCAAAAACGTGTGGGCGATACAAAACGACTGTGATGTCGACGTCACACCGATAAATTGAACCAACGGCCAGTCATACATGTTGGTGTTATACGTCGTGTCGATCAACAATACCTCGGGGAATGCACGCCACATCTTATGCGACTTATTATGACAGAAAAAAATATTCTCTGTCATGTCGTTGGTTGCATTCTCTCGGGTATAGAACGCGAAACTGTTGGCATGGAGAAAGTTTTCCAGCACCTGCATTGGATGAAATAAAACTTTAATAAATATTACAAGCACGACAATTACACAGTAAAACTAGGAAGGTTTTCAACTACCTTTATAGGGGTATTGCCAAATAACTCCTGACTTCTAATTTTACTCGTCTAGTTGTATATGTCCTTTAGTGTGGGTTAGATACCGGGAAACTCTCCGGCCACGGCTGTTTGGATTTGAAGGGGCTTCACACCTTTCCGGTGTAAAGTCACAACTAGATCCAGCTGTTCGCTGGTCATTTTTCTCAGCTCCGTGCACCCCCTCCTTGAATTCAATGGGATCGTGGTTGTGAGTCTCGTTTACCACTTCAACCCTCCAACTTGCATCCCTCGAGTCGTACCTGCCTAGGATCTTAAACGAACAACATTTTTTAATGCTTCCGGTACATCTCATCGTGGCCTTTATTTTAGGTTCTCCTCCACAATTGCATGCAAGGTCCACACCGTTTTTCCTTGACCGTTGGACCACAACAACACACCCATTCTCCCGTCCTCTATTTTTGACCCACTGTTCCAACTCCTGGTGGCTCTCAAAAATCTGAAACAGTTTTATGCTATTTAGTAAATAATGTACAAATAAATAATATTAACTTAAAAAAACACACGTTGTCTTAGATCATCTGTTTTATACGAAACCGTCGCCTCGCGTATGTAGTCATCGACGTAATCATCTTCATCAATTGGGTTTACCACAACATCCTCATCATCGTCATTTAGGTTTACCCCAGCATACTTGTTTCGCCCGTGGCACGATGAAGACTGGGTTCTGTAAAACTGATCATTTGCTACTGGTATCTGGTACGATGAGGAATACTGACCTCCATAATCCGACCCGACAAAAGGTGACTGGTATGACGGCTAACTATCGTAATGTAAGGTCCCGATCCCGGGTGCCCTGATTTAGCGTTGGATTTACTCATAAACGTAGTTTGTTACAGAGGAAGTCTATACAAATTGCAGCTGAAATTTAAACTTTCATAAAATACTTCTAACTCAAGCTAGATCTTCAATATGGATAGCCTAGAGCACGCCCCAAGCTGGCCACGTCATCAATAATACTTGCATGTATACTAAAAGTTTGTCGCTGAGTGAGTTCTAACGTTCTTTCTTTTCATAATATTTTGATTCATAATTAGATCGCATTCTTTAAACACTCATGCGTAACGTAACACTCGTATTGTAAGACCCCAAATCTCGGGAATCCTACAGTTGGTAATCATACATGAAACTTAACAAAATTTTAAAACCCAAGATAGTTCATTTCATTTTAAAAACTAGTTCAGAGTATAAAATCAGCGGAAAATCATAAGTACTGAAACAAGTTCACAAAACCCGGGAATTATGCCCAAAACCAATTTAAATGTGTCTAGCAATAATTGCAAAGAAACAGTGTTCATTATTGAATTTCCCGACTCGATATGCCTTCAACCTTCCAAGTAGTCTCGAGTATGTCCAAGCGGTAAGCATCCTCCTCTTAACCTGAAACTCACATTAACATAGACACAAAGTCAGCTTGAGCTGAGTGAGTTCAAGTTTTTAATAATTGAAATTTATATAAATCATTCCAATAGTTTAGATATGATACGGGACATGAGCAGTTAGGCCATAGTAAATGATAAGTAGTCATACTTATATATCTATATAATTATATCCCTATGCATAACATCCAAGTAATAACATCAGGGTCGAGCACACGTACAACCCAAACACGTAACATTCCATCCGATGGTGATCATGCCACACGAGCCTCCCCCCTTACGGGCTTTCCAGGGCCCGTCACAGGATTTTATAACCTGAGTAGTATAGTTTGGCCCGACCAAGATCACCACCCACCGTATGCTAACACAAAGTAGGCATACGCAAACATCCATAGTTAGTAATAACTAAGTAACATCACTAATCATAGGCTATAATATAACATACGTACAAACATACATAAATATCATTCCAGGACGTACTCTAATACAAGTAAGCCCATGCAAAATAATTTAAACGGTTCATCAAGCAAAATCAGTTAGGCGTGTATGCTAGCCTAAAACTTGAAAAGAGTAAAAAGGGGCATCATGAACTCACCTGACATGAGGGATAAAGTCACCACGAGCTAGAGAACCTCTAAGTACTCCCACAACTCACACGCCTGTCGGATTATACACAATAATTACTAACGATACCGAAAGGACTCGTTTATCCTACGAGACGTTCTAATATGATTCGAGTTCCATAAATCCTTGACCTCAGCAAGTTCAATTATAATAGCCCCCGAGGCCTTGTTTATACCAAAACGACCCTTAGATACTCCCGAGAATAAAGAATTCCCAAATTACCCCCGGAAGTACTAGGCGTGACGAATATGCGCGTTTAAGAGTTGTTTAGGCACTTAACATCCAACTAAGCGCCGTGTGGACCCAATTTGATAAATTCACAGCCTACTAGCCCACACGACACTACACGAGTTGGATGGGTCGTTAACTCGTTAGCACAACGCACCAATTATTCAATAAACGCGAATACGCGTTGTACCGACCTGTTCGAGTAACTGACAACCAATTCAGCCCCAATACTTATAAAAATAATTTTCCAACAGCCCATACATCTAACCGAAGCCACCCGAATTGAATTGGTCGTTAATTACGTCAACCCTCGCGTTAAACGCGACAATTCACTATTCTCGACAACCGAATACTACCTTTCAATCTACAACTAGTTGACCAATCAAACGAACACCAATGCACATGATTTTAAAGTATGTTATATTGGACATACCTAGGAAGATTGTGGAGAAAAAACCTTAGTCAAAACAGCCCCGGAACTGCTCAATTGACAGCCACCCGGTAAGCCTAAACAAGAGGTTTAACGATCAATACGCGAGGTATAAAGATGAATTAAGGTGTAAAAGACTAGCATGGGTGTAGGACCAACCTTTAATTGATGTTTTACGCTTGGAATTAGCTGCCAAAAAAGAAAAAGAGTCCCCTAGTGCTGCTGCTACCTGCCAATCGGACAACCAAGTAGGACCAACCTTTAATTGAAGTTCTCCGTCGTGGCCTCCACCACCTCTACACTACCCAACTATTTCTGACCAATGGAGCCCCAACAGACTAGAGTCCTACACCTCGACCACACAACATCTCGAACGGTGGCATCCAATCGTGGCGTGATAACTATTATTATAAGAAAACTCGACTAACGGTAAGTGACGATCTCAACTACCACCAAAATCAATTACGCAAGCTCGCAACATATCCTCGAGAGTCTGATTGACCATCCGTCTGTGGGTGATAGGCGGTACTAATGAGGAGTTCGATACCCATCTCCTCATGAAATTTCTTCCAAAACCTGGAGGTGAAACGCGTATCCCTATCAGAAACAATAGATACAGGCACCCCATGCCTAGAAACAATCTGACGAATAAACACATCGGCCAACTGCTCGGAATTATAAGTTTCTCAAATCGTCAAGAAGTGAGCGCTCTTAGTCAATCTATCCACGATTACCCAAATGGTGTCAGAGTTACCCCTAGGAGTACGAGGCAGTTTAGTCACAAAATCCATCGTAAGATGCTCCCACTTCCACTAAGGTATTTCCAGGGGTTGAAGTTTCCCGAAAGGCTTCGGGTGCTCAGCCTTAACTTGTAGACACGTCAAACACTTACTCACGTAATGAGCCACCTCATACTTCATAGAAGACCACCAATAATTCTTTTTTAGCTCTTGGTACATCTTGGTTGTGCCCGGATGAATGGAATAGCGCGACTCGTGTGCCTCATCCAATATCTTACTCCTGAATCCCCCATACCTGGGTACCCATAAACGACCATCCTTATACTTCTCCCCGTCACCAACGTCTTCCAACAATCTTTCCTGATCCCACATACGCTCTGACATAATCCATTCCACCTGTAAAGCCTCACTCTGAATGTTGGCTATCTGTTTCAAAATATCGGGTTTGAGAATAAGCTGGTAAGTTTTCACACGAATAGGTTTCGGTCTCCTTCCGGTTCAACGCGTCGGTACCACATTAGCCTTACCGGGATGGTACATAATCTCCAAATCATAATCCTCAATCAATTCCAACCACCGATGCTGACCCATATTCAGTTCCTTTTGCTCGAAGAAATACTTTAAGCTCTTATTATCGGTATAGATAACACGATGGGCACCGTACAAATAATGTCTTCACAACTTAAGCGCAAACACAACCGCTGCCAGCTCCAGATCATGAGTAGGATAATTCGCCTCGCGAGGCTTTAAGTGCCGCGAGGCATAGGCTATGACTCGGCCCCGCTGCATCAGAACACACCCAAGCCCCTGGTAAGAGGCGTCAGAATAGACAACCAGATCGTCAGTGCCATTGGTAAAGCTAGAATCGGAGCATGCGTCAACCTGTTCTTTAATTCGAGAAAAGCCTCCTCCTGCTTAGTACCCCAAACAAACTTAACGCTCTTCTTAGTCAACTTGGTCAACGACAAAGCGTTTGAAAAGTCGGGAATAAAGCGGCGGTAATACCCCGCCAAGCCCAGAAAACTACGATTTTCAGACAGAGACTTAGAAGATTCCCATTTGTTTACGGCTTCCACCTTTGCAGGGTTAACTAAAATACCACTCGGGTTAATAACATGACTCAAGAACTGAACCTCGCGTAACCAAATGAACACTTAGAAAATTTCGCGTACAACTTATTCTTTCGCAGTGCTTCCAAAACTTTCGTGAGATGACTGGCATGATCGGATTCGCTTTTGGAATACATAAGAATGTCGTCGACGAATACAATAACAGAACGATCAAGCATCGGCCTACACACCCGGTTCATAAGATCCATGAATGCAGCCGGTGTGTTGGTTAAACCGAAAGACATCACGAGAAAATCATAATGTCCATAATGAGTGCGGAAGGAAGTCTTACGGATATCTTCCTCACAAATTTTCAACAGATGATACCCGGACCTAAGGTCAATCTTCGAGAATCAACTAGCTCCTTGGAGCTGATCAAATAAGTCATCGATCCTTGGTAGAGGGTACTGATTTTTCAAAGTGAGTTTATTCAATTCACCGTAGTCGATGCACATCCGCATGGTACCATCCTTCTTCTTTACGAATAGGACCGGGGCACCCCAAGGTGAGATGCTCGGTGGAATGAAGCCCTTGTCGAGTAAGTCTTCCAATTTAGCCATAAGTTCTTTCATTTCATTTGGTGCTGGACGATAAGGGCTCGAGCAACGGGTTTTGCACCCGTCACAAGGTCTATCTGGAACTCGACCTCGCGATCTGATGGCACATCTGACAAATCATCTGGAAACACATCCGGGAAATCCCGAACAATAGGAACATCACTGACGGTAGCCACATCGGTTTTCACATTTATAGCATACGCTAGATACGCCCCGCAACCTCGCTGCATCAGTTTTCACGCCTTAAGCATGGATATGATATGTGGTGTCGCACCATTCTGATCACCGAAGACCTTAATTTGGGTCCTATCCGGGCCCTTAGACACACAAGTTTCTGACCACAAATAACATGAGCATTGACACTAGCGAGCCAATCCATCCCAAGCACCACATCGAAACAGCCTAGTGGCATCAAATACAGCCGCACCGGAAATCTATACCCAGACAACTCGATGGAACAACCCTGAATAGCCCTAGACATAGAAACGGACTTTCCTACGGTGACCTCAACCTCAAACACATCGACTACGCGCTCGGGTGATTTATTCAACTTGGAACAGAAAGCGGTAGACACAAAACTTCTACTGGCACCCAAATCAAATAAGACCCAAGCCTGTAATTCATCAAGTAAAAAGGTACCTGGAATAACATTAGACTACTACTTAGCTAAACAGTCACACATACATTTCCGCGAGGATAAGGAATTATAAACGAGAGATTATAAAAGATGAATAATGGAAAAGTACCTGAAACAACGTCCGCATCGTCCTTAGCTTCCCTCTTGGAGATGTTGAAAGCCCTCGCCTTGGCCTTCGGCTTTTCTTCCATCTTCCCCCCTCGAGGAAGTCCCCTGGTCGGACCCCCCCGCCTTGCTGGTAGGACAATTTGATGCCAAGTGGCCGGCCCCTTACAACGGAAACAAGTCAATGACGGCCACTCGTAATGGGGGTGTCCAACCTTATCACATGGAAAATAGGAACCAGACCTAAGCTTACATTCCCCCTTGTGCGGTTTCCCGTACTTCTTGCATTTACCAAACGCCGTATCCCTCTTAAAATCCGAAGTTTCACTCTTTACCCTCTTCTCAGCTGAATTAAAGTTGTTTCCCCCGGGCCGCTTACCGTATAAATTTGAGTTCCACGTCTTCCTAGTCTCGGTCGGCGGTAACTTCTCTCTCTAATCATACAATGTGCCCGCTAGGGTAACCACCGATTGAAACGAGCTCATGTCGATGGTCACCACGCCCCTACGAATATCCACCGGAAGACCCTTCACATACTTTTTAATCCTCTTTGCTTCGGGAGTAACCAGATCGGGACATAAACAAGCCATCTTATTAAACTTTGTGGTATACTCCCGATGCGTCATACTGCCCGTCTCCAAGGTCAAGAAATCCTGTTCAGTCTTATCCAACTCTTGTGGAGGACAAAACTGATCAAGAACCAACTTCTTCAACTCCTCCCAAGTCATCCTCCTAATAAAACGTTCACCCATAGCTGCGCCAGATTATCCCACCAACACAACGCCTCAGATTGAAACGAGGCAGTAGCATAAGTCACCATGTCTTCCCCTTTACACTTACTAACCCTCAGTACGGCCTCCATCTCCCTCACCCACTGATGTGCTGCCAATGCATTCTTAGTACCATCAAAAGAAGGAGGGTCACATTTCTTAAAGTCTCCATACGAACAACACCGAGTAGACACACTAACCGTACGAACCTCTTCTTCCTCCTCAATCGGCACAATCACCTCGTCCTCAACCGAAAGTAATGGGGGTTACAAGTTTTGATAAACCCCGAGAGATGTACATACTCTAAATAGCTTCCATCCTTTAAACAAAAGTAACGGGCGTTACAAATTTTGATACCATCTTTAACAGCCCAGTTACCGCAGCACCACAATATTGTCCGCTTTGGCCAAGACGTACCACCATCGCCTCACGGATTTGCTTTTGGTTGCCCAGCTGGAGACTTCCCAGGAGGTCACCCATCCTGATACTACTTCCACCTGTGCACGCTTAACTGTGGAGTTCTCCTCTCATCCACTACCATTAAGTGCCCAAAATGCGTTATAATGGGGAAGGTATCCACCTCCTTATAAAGAAGGCTTAGTTCTCCTCCCCAACCGATGTGGGATGTCACACATATATGAGTAGTCTCGTATGTATTTGCTAATAATAGAGCCTTTTATTCTTACTTGTAATCAAACCAGCTCAAGTTAGATGGATTTGCCATCCTAACTCGTTCCGCGTGTATGAGGCCCGAAGGTTCTATGCATGAACTTGCATCAGGTAATCGGTGAGCTCTAGGCATTCTTCTTACCTCCATTTCCTGTCTTCGGCTTCTTACATTCCTTCGCCTCATGACCACCAGCTCCACAATTAAAACATTTATGGTTGTTCTCACATTCCCAAGAGAAATTTCCTGCTTTCCCGCATCTATAGCACGCGTTCGAACCAGCCTTGCACTCCCAAGATGTAATTTGCCACACACCTTGCATGTCTCTTTCCCTTCCATTTGATGTTTCTTTTCCCCTGCATTATCCACATTATCTATAAGCCGTTTAGCGGGAGCGGTTTCTTTATTTTCTTTCTTCTCCTCCACCTCCACAGCATCCACCACCAGATCGTCATAAACCATCTCTACTAGATCAACGGCGGAGTCGAATGTGGCAAGTTTGCTGGTTTTGACTAAGGTACGGATATTCTGCGGAAGTCCCCTGACATAACACTTGATTATCTTAGCTTCAGTGTAACGCCCGTAAATTTTCGTTAAAAGGATTCAAGCCTTATAGAGTATGTATTTTAAACGAGACCGGATCTGGCATCTTTAGGGACCTCCTAGTCATTATTGAAAGTTATGTTAATCAACCTTTGGAAACAAGACATCACGTTTTACAAAGTGAAGGACCAAAGTGTGAAATTTGTATAACTAAAACCCTAACTCTCTCTCTTCTCTGTCTTGTCTGATTGTAAGTGTAGCAGCCACAACTCCATTGTTTTTTTTCTTTTTCCAGCCATTCCCAAGGTGAGAAACTCTAATTCAGGGTTAGTAATATACCAGTGGAAGTCTTTTTCACCATTAAACCCTTATTGAACCCTATAGATATCATAAACATGTTAGGGTTTGAGTTTTGATTAAAACAGTTTCTGACAGATTTGTACTCGTTTATTGTTTGGTCCATAACTTGATGAAAATCGATTGTTTTTGATCGATTCTTGATTCCATGATGTTCTACTTTGAGTCTAGTTTTCAGAAAGGTATATTTTGTAATTTTTGGACAAGATTTGAATGATTTTTATGATTTTATAAAATTGTGTGTCAAAGCTGATGCGGGGTGACGGATTCTGGTCTGTCTTCCCGATATCATAACTCTTTTTTTTACAAGTTCAAATTGGTTGTTTCCACTTTTGGAACTTCATATTATGAGTTAATATTACAACTCAATTGGAATCGTTTAATTTGATTTGGTAATGATTTTTAAACAAATAAAACACTTTTGCTGTGTTGGAGATATTTTTATTGTTTTTGTGTTAACTGGAAATATATAATAAAAATATTTTTATAAACCTAAGACATTTATGCAACTCTGGTAAAAATTTCATAATTTAATTCTATGGTTTTCCTATTCAATAAAA
Source organism: Bidens hawaiensis (assembly GCF_021521415.1). Classification (NCBI taxonomy): domain Eukaryota; kingdom Viridiplantae; phylum Streptophyta; class Magnoliopsida; order Asterales; family Asteraceae; genus Bidens; species Bidens hawaiensis. The sequence continues at coordinate 136,708 of NW_027492278.1, read as the reverse complement.
TACATCTTTGCATGCTAAAATTTGCATGTTATACCAGTTGTTGATCGATACGTTCGTTTTAGGCTTAACCGGTGGCTGTCCAATTGTGTTCTTGTCAGGGCTGTTTAAAGTGAGGTTTTGCTCCATCATCTTCCTAAGTATGTCATATGTATTATACTTTAGTATCGTGAGCTATGAAGCTCGTTTGATTGATCAATTGTCGATAGATTGAAAACTAGGATTTCGGTTGTCTCGATTGTTAATTGTTGCGTTTAGCGCGTTGTTTGAGGGAATTAACAACCAATTCAGATTTTGTAGCATTGGTATGTTATACGGGCTGTGAAAAACTTAATTTTTATGTTAATGGGGCTGAATTGGTTGTCGGTTGCTCAAACGGGTCGGTACAACGCAAATTCGCGTTTAATGGGTAGTTTGTGCGTTGTTCATGCGAATTACCGACCCATTCAACTCGTGTAGTGTCGTCTGGACTTGTTGGCTGTAATTATACTAAATTTGGTCCACACAAGCTTGAGTTGGTTGCTAAGTACATAAACAGCTCTGTAACGCTCGTTAATTTTCTGTTCAAGGATTTGAAGCTTGTAAAGTATGTATATTTCTCGGGATTTAAACGACATATCTCGGAAACCTTTTCGTCATCCCGGTACGTTAAATCGTTTAACTTTTCTTTCAAGTTGCCATATCTTTCAACTTTGAGGGGCTAGAATGAAATATTTTATATTATAACACAAATAAAAAAAAACCTAACCCTAACCCCTTGCTGTCCGATCGGCACTCTTGCAGCCCCCCCTGCGATTTTCTTCTTTCCAGATAAGGTGTGAGCGTAAAACATCAATTGAAGGTTAGTTCTACGACTCCCCAAGTCTTTTGCATCTTAATTGATCGTTATATCACGCGTATTGATCGTGAAATTGCATGTTGTAGGCTTACCGGGTGGCTGTCAATTCTAACATTTTTGGGACTGTTTTGGTTGAGACTTTTGCACCAAAATCCTCCTAGGTATGTCTAGTATATCATACTTAAAAATCAGGTTCATTGGTGTTCGTTAGATTGGTCAACTAGTTGTAGTTTGATTGTTAGTGTTCGGTTGACTAGAATTGTAGTTTAATGTGTTTAACGCGAGGGTTGAAGTGATTAACGACTAATTCAGCTTGGGGGAACTTGGTTTGATGTACGGGCTGTTGAAAAATGATTTTTATAAGTTATGGGGCTGAATTGGTTGTCGGTTACTCAAACGGGTCTGTACAACGCACAATTGCGTTTATTGAATAGTTGGTGCGTTGTACTTGCGAGTTACCGACCCATTTGACTCGTGTAGTGTCGTGTGGACTTGTTGGCTGTGATTTTATCATATTGGGTCCACACGGGGCTGAGTTGGATGTTAACGGCCTAAACGACTCTTTAACGCGCGTGGTAGTGTCACATAGTGCTTCTAGGGGTAAATTGGGAATTCTTTATTCCCGGGAGTATCTAAGGGTCGTGTTGGTGAATGTAAGGCCCCGGGGGCTGTTATGATTGAGTCTGATGAGGTTGAGGCTTTAGGTAACTCGAACCATGTTAGAACGTCTCGTAGGATAAATGAGTCCTTTCGATGTCGATTGTAATGTTTGTATGTAAACCGACAGGTGTTTGAGTTTCGGGATTACTTATGGATTATCTAGCTCATGGTGAATACGTGTCTTGTGTCAGGTGAGTTCATGATGCCCCCTTTTTACTCTTTTAAGATTTTGGGCTAGCATGCACACCTAAGCGATTTTGCTTGATGAATTGTTTAAAATTATTTTGGATGGGCTTACTTGTATTGGGTAGGTCTTGAGATAGTATTATCGTATGTATGTATGTATTATTGTATGGCCAATATTTGGCGATGTTAGTAGTCGTTATCGACTACGGATGTTACGTATGCCTACTTTGTGTTTGCATAAGTTGGATGAGATGTTACGTGTTTGGGTTGTACGTGTGCTCGATCCTGATGTTATTAGTTGGATGTTATATATATATATATATAGGGATGTACTTATAAAGATGTTTATATATACATGTATGTACATATATATAAGGATGATTATTTATTGATGATGATGGCCTAACTGATGTATCCCTTTTATATTTTAAAATCCTTGGAATGACTATTATGATTATTATTAATGATGTTATTTATTAAAACTTGAACTCACTCAGCTCAAGCTGACTTTGTGTGCATGTTAGTGTGAGTTTCAGGTTAGGAGGAGGATGCCTTACCGCTAGGACGTGAACGAAGCTACTTGGACGGTGAAGGGCATACGTGGATGGAAGATTTCAATATTAAACATTTCTTTTTAAAAAGTTTTATCAAATACATTGAAATTGGATTTATGCCTGGGTTTTGGGAACCTATTTTATCAATTATGGTTTTCCGCTGAATTATACTCTGAATTAGTTGTTTTAATGGAATGAACTGTCTTCAAGTTTAAGTATTTTCATAAGTATTATGGATGAATACCAACTGTAGGATTCCCGGGATTCGGGGTCTTACAAGCTCGTTAACACGCATATTCGATACAATTAACAACTTTCTGGTGTAGTTTGGAAATCCATTGTCCTCGAAATTAACTAAGGGTGGCTATAGTAAATACAAGGCCTCGAGGGCTGATGTAATTGGAATTGGTATGGATGAGGCTTTAAGTCAATCAAATCATGTTAGAACGCCTCGTAGGATAAACGAGTCGGTACGGTTTAGTTAGTAATCTTTGTGTGTAATCCGACAAGATTGTGATTTATGGATTTGCTTGGAGGTCCTTTGACTCATTGGTATTTGCATGACTCGTGTTAGATGAGTTCATGATGCCCCTTTTTAATCTTTTTACGTTTTGGGCTAGCATACACACCGTATTACAATTTTACCCGATTTTACTCGTTACAACTATTTAGATGGTATTACATAGCCTTATTCGTATTTGTGCATTTATGAAACTATGTGTGGATTATATTCTATGCCTTAGGATATTTTAGACTCGTTTATGGTCATATATTCCTTAAGGTTATATATATTACTTATGGTCTAGGCTCGAGGATACTATTAGGCCTAGTATTAATTTCTAGATTATCCATTATTTATGGATTAAACGTGATGATATTGCTTGGTTGATTAATCAATTAAGATGTTCGTAAGTGTGTATTTGGATGTGTATGTTTTGATAAACTGTGACCGGGTCAAATATATTACTCGGGGAGGACCCTGGGTGAGGAGGCCCGTGTTGCATGTTTATGTCCTGGCGGGTCAAATATATTACTTGAGTTCTTGACTTCATGTCTCGTGACTTGGGGTGAGGAGGCCCGCCATCCTGCTAAACCGCGATCAGGTCAAATATATTACTTAGGGAAGACCCGGGGTAAGGAGGCCCGTATCACGTGTTTAGGTTTGTTAAACCGTGACTGAGTCAAATATATTACTTGGGGAAGACCCGGGTGAGGAGGCTCGTGTTGCTTGATTTTGTTTTGTTAAACCATGACCGAGTTAAATATATTACTTGGGGAGACCCGGGGTGAGGAGGCTCGTGTTACGTGATTTTTGTTTTGTTAAACCAGGATTGGGTCAAATATATTACTTGGGGAAGACCCCGGGTGAGGAGGCCGTGTTGCGTGTTTGACCAAGAAAAATTATTTATTATTTTATTTACTTATGATTCGACCAAGGAAAGTTATTTATTTGTTTACTTACGATTTTCTCCAACATTTTATATTTATTAATTTAAATTGATTTATGGATGTCAAATACAAAAACATGAACTCACTCAGCTTTAGCTGACTTTGTGTGTACGTTAGATTGATTTTCAGGTTGAGAAGCAGGGAGCTATCGGTTGGATGTGCTCGAGACTACTCGGACGGTTGAAGGCATTTCTAGTCGAGGACTTCCAATAAAACAAACGATTTATTTATATTTGATTTTAGGCACATGTCCTCGGTTTTGGGGTTTTTGATAATTATTAATTTCCGCTGTTTATTACTCTGACTGGTTTTAATAAAACGAATTGCTTTGGTTTTAAATTTTTTATGAATTTTGGATATGATTACCAACTGTAGGATTCCCGGGATTCGAGGTTTTAGATTCAATATTCACCATCTCAGGCACAAGTCTTGACATTCGATTAAACTCAGTGGTTTACTCACGGTGTGTCATCTTTCCTGCTTTCAAGTTCAGGAATCTCATTTCTGTCCTTTCAACTTCAGCATTAGCACAAAATTTCTTCATTACCATCTCTTTCAGATCATCCCACTTCATTGCCTTAATTTTGGCAGGCGTCTTTCTTTGCTCAATAGTTTCCCACCAGAACATAGCTTCATCACCAAATGACTGAGTAGCCAAGCCCACAGCTTGGTCGGGATGACACTCGTAAATGCAGATAACCTTATCCATTGTGGTTATCCACTGAAGGGTAGCGATTGCGTCACCCATACCAGTCAACTGAGGTGGGTCACAACCTTTGATGGTTTTATAGCTGCAACCACCTCTGCCTCGTTTTACTTCGTTCACCTTCACAGATCGAATCTCACTTGATGTCTCCATCTCAGTCTCAGTATCCTCCTTACTACTTTCCCAATCTTCTCAACAGTCTTGGTACGGATTTCAGTAGACTTGTCTGGTTGGAGATTCTTCATTGCAGCAGCCACTGCCTGTGTGATAGCAGCTTGAATAGTAGGATCGAGTTGATACTTTTCTTCAAGTACAGTCATGCTTTTGTCTTCACTAGGCTCAGTAATCGGTTCTTCAGAGGGCACAAGGTTGATACGGGGTCTACCACGGTGTCCCGTACACCCTCCTTGTCCAGCAGTAGCCTTAGCACCAGCCATCTGAACCCTAAAGGAAAAACACAAACATCATCACGTGAGGAACTATTTAGTACAAGGATAGTAAGGATGCAGGTAATAACAGTGGCCAGCTAGGATTAGCTGCTCACGTTACTCTCCATGTCCTATACACTTCCTTTCGTGAGTCTAGTTGTGCTCGGTTCTACTTGAAGCAGTAAGAAAATCAAACATTTCAAATATAAGCAAGCAATCCTATCTCTAACAATTCAAATGATTTTCTTACTTATCCCTACATTATGCGTAAGGTATTTCACGTAGTAAGCTTGCTTGAGTGGCATACGGCTATCCATAATGTCTTTCTTCTTCGGTCCCATTCTCTGTTTGAGTCTAAGCATGTAAGGATGCTTAAATCTCTCAAACTTTTCCTCTGATACCAACTTGTAAGGCCCCGAGCCCGGGTGCCCTACTTTAACGTTGGATTTACTCATAAACATAGTTTGTTATAGCGGAAGTCTAAACAAATTGCAGCGGAAATTTAAACTTTCATAACACTACTAGAAAAATGGGCTTTAATGACATGCGCACTATGCCACGTAACGATTTATGACGTGCGAAAGCGTATGTCATAAAAAGATGTCATCTTTTCTAAAATTTGAAAAAACAATTACTTGCATTTTTGTGTGTCATCATTTCAGTGTCATGAAAGATTAACATAAATAAGATTATGCACTTTTAAATTATTTGCATGTCATCTTTGAATTTTGAATGAGATATAAGTTTTTTTAAGCACCATAGTTCATAAAATTAGGGGTCGTCTCTCCATCTCCAACATCCATTAGTTTCCTTTTTGTGATCTCCTTCTTGATCTGTAACCTTTAATCGATTTCTTCCTCCTCTTGTTTCATTTGTATGCATCTTAATCGATCCCTCACGCTCTAATACCGCGACACTTAACACAACCCACCAAAGTCAATTTCAGAATCAGATGAACCCTAAATGGATCGCGAATCGATTTTGAAAGAACGTAATTTTATGAAGTCTGAGTTCTTCTTCCGATGGTGTACCAAACAACATTACAAATTCCTAGGATTTTGATGCAGGTTTAAAATTCTGATGGCGAGATTCGGATTTCAACTTAATTCACAATAATGTATTTGCCGATTGATGAGGATGGTTGTTTCACCAAGTATATGTATGATATTCTATCCAATTTCTCTATTTAAAATTTTTGATTTAGCTTTTGAGACTATGAGTTAACTTTTTTTATTTTTTTGAATAAAATTGTTTCAGTTTGCTATCAAGTAGGATTTAAACACACGTGCATTGGTGTTTCTTGATGTAAGTTTATATAATTTTCTTTGTAGGTTACTCTAATTGCAAGAGCCTAATTAAATTGGCACCTTACTTTATCAATCAAACAACAATATTTACAAAAGATGAATTGCAATATAAGGGTTGTGGCGAATTAAGCACAAGTAGTGTATTAATTGCAAAATACAGTCATGCACAACAGTTGTTTGCTTAAACGCTTGTTTAAGTTCTTTTTGATATTCACTCATTTGGATATAGTATGTTCACAGATTATCACTATATTAGGTAATTTTGAAGCTATCTATGTTGCCAAAAAGTTATAAAGGTGTCTAGGATACTGTTATTTATGTTTTGACTAAAGTTCTTTTAATATTGTTACTCTCTTAAACTACTATTTGTGAAGAAAAGCATTGGTCATAGTTTTAAAGACCCAATTTGGTTCTTAAATCTTGTTTATGTTGTTTAACAGACTAAAGCACAAGTTTCTTGCAATTTGCAGAGTCTAACAGTGTTTTTTACCAACCAGCCAATGAATATCATTTGTCAATAATTGATAAGGTTTGTGCATTCTTTTCATATTCTTTAAATCGTTATAATCAACTAATTTTTTTTATATAAAAGATTGATGTTATTGCTATTTTAATTTGCAAATGTGTAAAAATCTTGATGGGTTTGCAGCTTTAGTCACTGATGGATACAAAAAGACACGCCAGGGTTAAAAGTGGAAAACAATAAATTTTGTTTGTCTATGCATTTATGATATATTGAAGAAAAGAAATGGAGTAGCTTGGCTGTTCAATTGGGATTAGTGCTCAAAGACTACCCAAATCTCTGGTTATCTCAAAGAAGAAATGTTAGATTAGTCTTTTCACATGCTTATTTTTTAATTTTTATAAACATTTTTATTTATTTAAGTTCTATAAGATATAAATTTTACAATATTTTTCTAACATAACGGGTTGGCATAGAAGTTTAATCGTTCAACCAAAGAAAAATAGGAATTTGAGATGCAATAAATAACTGTAAGGGTAGGTTTGAGTTACTCTGCATTATTATTATTATCATTTCATTGAAATTTTAATCTGAAGTTTTATTATAGTCATATCATTTACAATTTGCTACACTTACTCTGCTTCCTAATTGTCATGTTGTAGTTTGCTATAATGTATTTGCCGATTGATGTGGATGGTTGTTTCACCAAGTAAATGTATGATCTTCTATCCAATTTCTCTATCTAATATCTGTGATTCAGCTTTTGAGACTATGAGTTAACTTTTTTTATTTGATTTGAATAAAATTGTTTCAGTTTGCTAACAAGTAGGATTTAAACACATGTGCATTGGTGTTTCTTGATATAAGTTTATATAATTTTCTCTGTAGGTTAATCTAATTGTAAGAGCCTAATTAAATTGGCACTTTACTTTTTCAATCAAACAACAATATTTACCTAAGATGAATTGCAATATAAGGGTTGTGCCGTATTTAGCACAAGTAGTTTATTAATTGCAATATACAGTCACACACAAATAGTAGTTTGATTAAATGCTTGTTTAAGTTCTTTGTGATATTCACTCATTTGGATATATTCTGTTCACAAGTTATCACTATATTAGGTAAATTTGAAGCTATCTATGTTGCCAAAAAGTTATAAAGGTGTCCAGGATACTGTTATTTGTGTTTTAACTAAAGTTCTTTTAATATTGTTACTCTCTTAAACTGCTATTTGGGAATAAAAGCATTGGTCATAGTTTTTAAAGACCCGATTTGGTTCTTAAATCTTGTTTATGCTGTTTAACAGACTAACGCACAAGTTTCTTGCAATTTGCAGAGTCTAAGAGTGTTCTTTACCAACCGCCAGTGAATATCATTTGTCAATGATTGATGAGGTTTGTGCATTCTTGTCATATTCTTTAAATTGTTATAATCAAATAATTTTTTAAATAAAAGATTGATGTTATTGTGATTTTAATTTGCAAATGTGTAAATATCTTGATAGGTTTGCAAGTTTAGTCATTGATGGATCGAAAAAAGACACGTCAGGGTTAAAAGTGGAAAACAATAAATTTTGGTTGTCTATACATTTATGATATATTGATTAAAAGAAATGGAGTGACTTGGTTGGTTAATTGGGATCAGTGCTCAAAGATTACCGAAATCCCTGGCTATCTCAAAGAAGAAATGTTAGATTCGTCTTTTCACATGCTTATTTTTTCATTTTTATGAACATTTTTATTTATTTAAGTTCTAGAAGATATAAATTATACAATATTTTTCTAATATAACGGGTTGGCATAGAAGTTTAATCGTACAATCAAAGAAAAATAGGAATTTAAGATGTAATAAATAACTGTAAGGGTAGGTTTGAGTTACTCTGCATTCTTATTATCATTTCATTGAAATTTTAATATGAAGTTTTATTATAGTCATATCATTTGCAATTTGCCACAGTTATTCTGCTTCCTAATTATCATGGTTTAGTTTGCTATAATGTATTTGCCGATTGATGAGGATGGTTGTTTCACCAAGTTCATGTATGATCTTCTATCCAATTTCTCAATTTAATATCTGTGATTTAGCTTTTGAGACTATGAGTTAACTTTTTTTATTTTATTTGAATAAAATTGTTTCAGTTTGCTATAAAGTAGGATTTAAACACATGTGCATTGGTGTTTCTTGATGCAAGTTTATATAATTTCTCTGTAGGTTACTCTAATTGTAAGAGCCTAATTAAATTGGCACTTTACTTAATCAATAAAACAACAATATTTACATAAGATGAATTGTAATATAAGGGTTGTGGCGAATTAAGCACAAGTAGTTTATTAATTGCAATATACAGTCATGCACAACAGTTGTTTGCTTAAATGCTTGTTTAAGTTCTTTTAGATATTCACTGATTTGGATATAGTATGTTCAAAGGTCATCACTATATTAGGTATTTTTAAAGCTATCTATGTTGCCAAAAAGTTATAAAGGTGTCTTGACAAAAGTTCTTTTAATATTGTTACTCTCTTAAACTGCTATTTGTGAAGAAAAGCATTGGTCATAGTTTTAAAGACCCTATTTGGTTCTTAAATCTTGTTTATGTTGTTTAACAGACTAACGCACAAGTTTCTTGCAATTTGCAGAGTCTAACAGTGTTTTTTACCAACCAACCGATGAATATCATTTGTCAATGATTGATGAGGTTTGTGCATTCTTGTAATATTCTTTAAATCGTTATAATAAACTAATTTTTTTTATATAAAAGATTGATGTTATTGTTATTTTAGTTTGCAAATGTCTAAAGTGGAGAACAATAAATTTTGTCTGTCTATGCACTTCTGATATATTGAAGTAAAGAAATGGAGTGACTTGGCTGTACAATTGGGATCAGTGCTCAAAGACTACCAAAATCTCTGGTTATCTCAAAGAAGAAAGGTTAGATTAGTCTTTTCACATGCTTATTTTGTCATTATTATAAACACTTTTATTTATTTAAGTTCTAGAATATATAAATTTTACTTTTTTTTTATATAACGGGTTGGTATAGAAGTTTAATCGTTCAATCAATGAAAAATAGGAATTTGTGATTTAATAACTAACTCTAAGGGTAGGTTTGAGTTACTCTGCATTCTTATTATCATTTCATTGAAATTATATTCTGAAGTTTTATTATAGCCATATAATTTGCAATTTGTTACACTCACCCTGCTTCCTAATTATCATTGTGAAGTTTGCTATAATGTATTTGCCGATTGATGAGGATGGCTATTTCACCAAGTACATTATTGATCTTCTATCCAATTTCTCTATTTAATATCTGTGATTTAGCTTTTGAGACTATGAGTTAACTTTTTTTATTTGATTTGAATAAAATTGTTTCAGTTTGATATCAAGTAGGATTTAAACACATGTGCATTTGTTTTTCTTGATGTAAGTTTATATAATATTATATGTAGGTCACTTTAATTGTAAGAGCCGAATTAAATTGGCACTTTACTTTATCAATCAAATAACAATATTTACATAAGATGAATTCCAATATAAGGGTTGTGGCGAATTAAGCACAAGTAGTGTATTAATTGCAATATACAGTCATGCACAACAGTTGTTTGCTTAAACGCTTGTTTAAGTTCTTTGTGATATTCACTCATTTGGATATAATATGTTCACAGGTCATCATTATTTTAGGTAATTTTGAAGCTATCTATGTTGCCAAAAATTATAAAGGTGTCTAGAACACTGTTATTTGTGTTTTAACTAAAGTATTTTTAATATTGTTACTCTCTTAAACTCCTATTTGTGACGAAAAGCATTGGTCATAGTTTTAAAGACCCAATTTGGTTCTTAAATCTTATTTATGTTGTTTAACTGACTAACACACAAGTTTCTTGCAATTTGCAGAGTGTAACAGTGCTCTTTACCAACCAGCCAACGAATATCATATGTCAATGATTGATGAGGTTTGTGCATTCTTGTCATATTCTTTAACTCGTTATAATCTACTAATTCTTTTTATATAAAAGATTGATGTTATTGTGATTTTAATTTGAAAATGTGTAAAAATCTTGATGGGTTTGCAGGTTTAGTCACTGATGGATAGGTAAAAGACACGCCAGGGTTAAAAGTTGAAAACAAAAAATTTTGTTTGTCTATGCATTTATGATATATTGAAGAAAAGAAATTGAGTGGCTTGGCTGTTCAATTAGGATCAGTGCTTGAAGACTACCCAAATCCCTGGTTATCTCAAAGAAGAGAGGTTAGATTAGTCTTTTCACATGCTTATTTTTTCATTTTCATAAACATTTTTATTTATTTAAGTTCTAGAAGATATAAAGTTTACTATATTTTTCTAATATAATAGTTGATATAGAAGTTTAATCGTTCAATCAAAGAAAAATAGGAATTTGAGATGTAATAACTAACTGTAAGGGTAGGTTTGAGTTACTTTGCATTCTTATTATCATTTCATTGAAATTTTAATATGAAGTTTTATTATAGTCGTATAATTTGCAATTTGTTACACTTACTGTGCTTCCTAATTATCATGGTGTAGTTTGCTATAATGTATTTGCCGATTGATGAGGATGGTTGTTTCACCAAGTACATGCATGATCTTCTATCCAATTTCTCTTTTTAATATCTATGATATTGCTTTTGAGACTATGAGTTAACTTTTTTGATTTTATTTGAATAAAATTGTTTCAGTTTGCTATCAAGTAGGATTTAAAAACATGTGCATTGGTGTTTCTTGATGTAAGTTTATATAATTTTTTCTGTAGGTTAATCTAATTGTAAGAGCCTAATTAAATCGGCACTTTACTTTATCAATCAAACAACAATATCTACATAAGATGAATTGCAATATAAGGGTTGTGGTGAATTAAGCACAAGTAGTTTATTAATTGCAATATACTGTCATGCACAACAGTTGTTTGCTTAAATGCATGTTTAAGTTCTTTATGATATTCACTCATTTGGTTATAGTATGTTCACAGGTCATCAATGTATTTATTAGGCAATTTTGAAGCTATCTATGCTGCCAAAAAGTTATAAAGGTGTCAAGAACACTGTTATTTGTGTTTTGACTAAATTTCTTTTAATATTGTTACACTCTTAAATTGCCGTTTGTGAAGAAAAGCATTGGGCATAGTTTTAAAGACCCAATTTGGTGCTTAAATCTTGTTTATGTTGTTTAATAGACTAACGCACAAGTTTCTTGCAATTTGTAGAGTCTAACAGTGCTCTTTACCAACCAGCCAATGAATATCATTTGTCAATGATTGATGATGTTTGTGCATTCTTGTCATATTCTTTAAATCATTATAATCACATAATTTTTTTATATAAAAGATTGATGTTATTGTGATTTTAATTTGCAAATGTGTAAAAATCTTAATGGGTTTACAGGTTTAGTCACTGATGGATACAAAAAAGACACGCCAAGGTTAAAAGTGGAAAACAATAAATTTGTTTATCTATGCATTTCCGATATATTGAAGAAAAGAAATGGAGTGACTTGGCTATACAATTGGGATCAGTATTCAAAGACTACCAAAATCTCTGGTTATGTCAAAGAAGAAATGTTAGATTAGTCTTTTCACATGCTTAATTTTTCATTTTTATGAACATTTTTATTTATTTAAGTTCTAGAATATATAAATTTTACTATATTTTTTTAATATAAAGGGTTGGTATTGATGTTTAATCGTTCAATCAAAGAAAAATAGGAATTTGTGATTTAATAAATAATTGTAAGGGTAGGTTTGAGTTACTCTGCATTCTTATTATCATTTCATTGAAATTTTAATATGAAGTTTTAATAGTCATATAATTTGCAATTTGTTACACTTACCGTGCTTCCAAATTATCATGGTGTAGTTTGCTATAATGTATTTGCCGATTGATGAGGATGGTTGTTTCACCAAGTACATGCATGATCTTCTATCCAATTTCTCTATTTAATATCTGTGATTTTGCTTTTGAGTCTATGAGTTAACTTTTTTGATTTTATTTGAATAAAATTGTTTCAGTTTGCTATCAAGTAGGATTTAAACACATGTGCATTGGTGTTTCTTGATGTAAGTTTATATAATTTTTTCTGTAGGTTACTCTAATTGTAAGAGCCTAATTAAATTGGCACTTTATTTATCAATCCAACAACAATATTTACATAAGATGAATTGCAATATAAGGGTTGTGGTGAATTAAGCACAAGTAGTTTATTAATTGCAATATACTGTCATGCACAACAGTTGTTTGCTTAAATGCATGTTTAAGTTCTTTATGATATTCACTCATTTGGTTATAGTATGTTCACAGGTCATCAATGTATTTATTAGGCAATTTTGAAGCTATCTATGCTGCCAAAAAGTTATAAAGGTGTCAAGAACACTGTTATTTGTGTTTTGACTAAATTTCTTTTAATATTGTTACACTCTTAAATTGCCGTTTGTGAAGAAAAGCATTGGTCATAGTTTTAAAGACCCAATTTGGTTCTTAAATCTTATTTATGTTGTTTAACTGACTAACACACAAGTTTCTTGCAATTTGCAGAGTGTAACAGTGATCTTTACCAACCAGCCAATGAATTTCATATGTCAATGATTGATGAGGTTTGTGCATTCTTGTCATATTCTTTAAATCGTTATAATCAACTAATTTTTTTTATATAAAAGATTGATGTTATTGTGATTTTAATTTGAAATTGTGTTAAAATATTCATGGGTTTGCAGGTTTAGTCACTGATGGATAGAAAAAAGACACGCCATGGTTAAAAGTTGAAAACAAAAAATTTTGTTTGTCTATGCATTACTGGTATATTGAAGAAAAGAAACGGAGTGGCTTGGCTGTTCAATTGGGATCAGTGCCTAAAGACTACCCAAATCTTTGGTTATCTCAAAGAAAAGAGGTTAGATTAGTCTTTTCACATGCTTATTTTTTCATTTTTATAAACATTTTTTTTTATTTAAGTTCTAGAAGATATAAATTTTACTAAATTTTTCTAATATAACGGGTTGGTATTGAAGTTTAATCGTTCAATCAAAAACAATGGATTACCAACGCATTACAGACCCTACAATAAACGTATATGAATCTGTCAGCAAACTGTTATCATCAAAACTCAACCTTAACGACCAATAAGCTCGTTAATATGATCAATTAAGGTGTAAAAGACATGGGGAATCATAAAACCGACCTTGAATTGAAGTTTTCACGGCCGAAACTTGGATGGGCAGAAGAAAACGAGCAGGTGGGTCTTAGCTGCAATTGGCTGCTGAAATAGGGTTTAAGGTTTTTTGTTTAGTGTTATATTATAAAAAATTTTCATTCTAGCCCCCGGAATTTAATAATGATGCAACTTGGAAGAAATGTTAAGCGATTAGACGTACCGGGATGACGTAAAGGCTTCCGAGAAGTGTCGGATAAATCCCGAGAATTATACATACTATACAAGTTTTAATTCCTGAAACCGGATTTGACGGGAGTTAAAAATTTAAGGGTTGTGGCGAATTAAGCACAAGTAGTTTATTAATTGCAATATGCAGCCATGCACAACAGTTGTTTGCTTACATGCTTGTCTAAGTTCTTTGTGATAGTCACTCATTTGGATATAGTATGCTCACAGGTCATCAATATATTAGGTAATTTTGAAGCTATCTGTGTTGCCAAAAAGTTATAAAGGTGTCTAGCATATTGTTATTTGTGTTTTGACTAAAGTTCTTTTAATATTGATGCTCTCTTAAACTACTATTTGTGAAGAAAAGCATTGGTCATAGTTTTAAAGATCCAATTTGGTTCTTAAATCTTGTTTATGTTGTTTAACAGACTAACGCACAAGTTTCTTGCAATTTGCAGAGTCTAACAGTGTTCTTTACCAACCAGCCAATGAATATAATTTGTCAATGATTTATGAGGTTTGTGTATTGTTGGTGCATAAATGTCAGTAGTTCATAGTCTAGTGTCTGTAATCGGGTCTGTAATGTTATTTATGTTTTTGTTTAAGCGAAGTTGTTAACAAGTTCGCCTAGGCGAACTTGTTGAACAAGCGAAGTTATGGACAACTTCGCCTGAACATATCAGGCGAAGTTGTCGTGTATTTATACTAGGTTACGGCTTAGTGTTTAGAAGTTAGTCGTTTTGGTTAATCGAGTTCATTGTAACATGAGGACGACAGTCTGTATCAGTGATTCATATCACGTGAGTTCAGTTATTAATATATAACGTGTTTCGGTTTATTCGTGTGTGTTTGTTTGGTTTGCTCTCTACGCTCGTAACGATCTACGCAGGGATTCCGCACCTGAGTAGACCGAGATATCTCGTGTGATCCGTCCAGGGAACCTACAATTGGTATCAGAGCTTTTGCTCGATTGTGTGGTTCGGGATATTCACGCGGGTGTAGAAATCGTCCCGTTTCGACTATTCGCGGGACGTGTTTTCTGTGTTTTTGATCATTCTTACCTCCTACCATCGTGTTCAAGCCTTTACACCGTCAAAAACCTCGTTAAAATCCGATTTACAGATCTGCAAATCTTCCGTGTTCATCAGGCGAAGTTGCCGTCACTGTGCGTAGGGTTTCGGCGAAGATATAAGGTTAAGCGAAGTTATGCACAACTTCGCCTACCTTCTCAAGTTCGCCTAACTCAAGCGAAGTTCTCTACAACTTCCCTACATCTTAAGTTCGCTTACCTCAAGTGAAGTTAAGAATCAGCGAACTTAATCAGCAGTGTTTTCAGCGAAGTTCTCTACAACTTCGCCTACTTCAAGCGAAGTTATCTATAACTTCGCCTACAGTACTTTAATATAAAAAAAAAAAAAATTTTCTTAATTTTTTTCAGGTTTCTTACTTTTCGGGAAAGATGTCGTCGATCAACATCTCTGAGTTAGTGAAGATGGAAGTTGAAGCAGGGTCAGCTACCAAGGCCCCAAGATTGCTGAAGGGAACCGATTTCGTTGCATGGAAGGATCGGTTCATACAATATGTAAAGTACCAGGATGCGAAGATGTGGGTATGCATCCAGGATGGTTATATTCCACCAGTTATGGAGTATGAAGGTCGTGATCAAATTAAAAAGTATAGTAAAATGGAAGAAGAAGAGAAAAAGATGTATGAGGCCGAGAGCAAGGCTCATACTGCTATTACTATGGCTCTTCCTCAAGAGATCCTTCATACGTTCAGAAAGTATACGTCAGCAAGAGAGCTTTGGGAAGCTCTTGAGAACAGATTTGAAGGGAATGTAGGAATCCGGGCTTCAAAAATAAAATTGCTCAAAACCCAGTTCTCAGTCTTCAAGTATTTGAAGAATGAATCTTTAGATGATATTATCACTCGATATTACCATCTGATGACTGAATTGAGCAACTATTCAATTTCCTACCGAGAAGAAGAAATAGTTGAGAAGCTTCTAGATGCTCTCCCACCAAAATGGGAGATGTACACTGTGCTGATGAGGGAAGACAAAGACTTTCCCACATATGATCTAGAAACGACAGTCAACAAGCTCAGAACCTTTGAGCTTAACATGGTCAGAAAAGAGACACCTATGGATCAGGTTCAAGATCCAGGTATGTATGGAGCTAAAGTCAACACTAGCTCAGGATCGAAGACTGAATCTGCTGCCTATTACACAAAGGGAGAGTCGGGCCCCAACTCATCACATGAGGGGCATGTGTCAGTTAACACAAATGGGGATGTTTGCTATGTAGCAGCTGGATCGAGTGGTTCTCAACCCCAGGTAAGCAAGAGTAGTTGCTCTCCAAGTTCTCCCAGCAACAACTACTCCAAGATGCCTATGAGTGTCAAGTCTGCTGAAGAGCAGTTTGATCTCTATGCTTCTTTCATTGCTTCCTATGAGAACTACATTCAAGGGAAGATTGTTGATCCAGCTATGTTGGATGAAGATTACGATCAGATTGATGCTGACGATATGGAAGAAATGGATTTACAATGGCAAATGGCCATGATCGTGAGAAGAGTAAAAAGGTTTATGAGAAAGACGGGAAGGAAGTTTGTCGGTGGAAAGCCGGGGTTTGACAAGGCAAAAGTGAGATGCTACAATTGTCAACAAAACGGTCACTTTGCAAAAGAATGTAGGAATGAGCGTGTGGAACGAAGTCAGGGCAGGTCTACACAGCAAAGTGGAGATTCTAAAGATTATAGTGCGATGATGTCCAGAGAAGATGGTGAATACAACTAGAACCTGCTGTCTAAAGAAACTTTTGAGCAGGCAAATTTGGCAAAGGTAGAAACTGAAGAAAGTGAGAAGGTTACCGGAGAAGAAAAAGCTTTCATGGCAGATGTTAAAGATCAGCTCTCCGAGGTATGATCTAAACCAACTTGTTCAAAATGTGAGAACTTGACTGAGCAACTAGCAACCATAACTGATCAGTATGTTAGTTTGGATGCTGAGTTTAAAACTTTAAAAGAAGATCATCACTTTATTAAATCAAGAGAAAATAATTATAAAATTAAAATAAAAGCTTGTGAAAAAGATGTTAAAAGTCTAAAAACAAAACTTGCTGAAAAAATTGAAGTGATTGATTTAAGCTATGAAGTTTTGGAAGAAAAGACCAAACTAATTGCTGAGAGAGAAAAACAGATTGCTGACCACCAGGTGAAAGTGGTGGAACTGAATCGAAAACTGGAGCAGTTCAGAAATTCCTCTGCTATTCTTGATCACCTTGTTAGTGATCAAGGTTCCTCTGTCAAGAGGGGAGGAATCGGTTATCATGAGGTTCCACCACCGTACAATCACAATTACACTTTTAACCCTAGTGTTCAGAAATCTGTTGACTTAGAGGTTGCTCAGACAGTGCCAATTAAAGTAACTGTTAAAGAACCAAATGTTAGTAGAGGCGAAACAAGTTCGCCTGTTTCAAGTGTTGAAACTTCTGATCAAAGTCCAGTCTCGTCAGATTCGGATAAGTCATCTGAGTCTGGTAAGGCAAAAGAGGAAGTGGTGTTACCCAAGAGTGGAGAAAAAGGTAAAACTAATAAAAGGAGTACTCCACTAAACCCGTACGTCCCACCATATGTGAGACGAACGGGCGGTAATATAGCCTCGACATCTAAAACACCGGTTGATAAAAAAGTTGAGCATAGGTGTTTTTTAGATGTAATCAATTAGGACATCTTGTTGCAGATTGCCCTCTGAAGCAGCGATTCAGAGGTGTAAGGCCTACTAAAGCTGAGAATAAACCTAATAGTAATTATCATGCTGCTAAAAATGAAAACCACTTAAAATTCAAAAATGTGACTAATTCAGGTTTTCATAGAAACAAATCTCAGTTTTACACTGCTAATAACCAAACCACAAACTATAATTCTTTCAATTCACAAAGGTTTGGAAGGCCTCACAATCAATCTTCAATGAGATTTCCTAATAGGACTTACAGAAATTTTCGAGATACTAACTTTGGAAAGCCAAAGTTTGGGATGTATAGATCCAAGACCAATTGGTCTTGGGTCCCTAAATTCTAATCTTTTGCTTTATTGTGCAGGAACAGTTGAACAGGGCTGCCAACAATCTTTGGTTTGTAGATAGCGACTGTTCCCGGCACATGACGGGTAACAAATACTTGTTACACGATTTGAAACCTGTTCAAGGAGGGAGAGTGAGCTTTGCCTGTGAAAGTGGTGGCAAGATTACTGGAATGGGAACGGTGTCAAACGGAAAGATGACTTTGGAGAAGGTTAACTTTGTAGAAGAATTGAAGCACAATCTGCTGAGTGTGTCGCAGATCTGTGATAAGGAGTATACCGTTCATTTTACAAAGAATGAGGCGATTGTGTTGAAACCTGGTTTTCAGATACCAGAGGAGTGGATTGTGATGAAGGCTCCACGTGAAAGAAATACATATATTATGGATATGAGATCAACTGAAATGGCCACGGCAGAATCATGCCTTATGACAAAAGCGAGTGAATCAGAGTCCGAATTGTGGCATAGGAGAATGGGGCACATTCGTCTTCGGAAGATGAACCACATTGTCAGGAATGGACTTGTGCTGGGCGTTCCCTTGAAGAATTTCAATTTTGAAGATAAATGTATAGCGTGCAAGAAGGGAAAGCAGCACAAGAAATCCCATCTCACCAAGAAAGTCAATTCAATTGCCAGTACTCTGGAGTTGCTTCACATGGATCTCTTCGGTCCCGTGAATGCAAAAAGTCTAGGAGGAACTTCTTATTGCTTGGTGATCACTGATGACTACTCACGATATTCGTGGGTGTATTTCCTGAAATCAAAAGACGAAACGGCTCAGATGGTGAAGAATTTGATTACCAAAGTTGAGAACGTTATGGATAAAAGGGTTAAGTTCATCAGGAGTGACAATGGAACGGAGTTCAAGAATTTTGAGATGGAGATCTTCTGCCTTCAGAGAGGGATTGAACACCAATACAGCGCTCCGTATACACCGCAACAGAATAGAGTGGCTGAAAGGAAGAATAGAACATTAATTGAAGGAGCCAGAACTATGCTGGCTGATTCGAAGTTTCCTGTGGTGTTTTGGGCTGAAGCTGTTGCTACAGCCTGTTATGTTCTGAATAGAGTCTTAACTGTTAAAAGACTTGGTAAAACGTGTTATGAGCTTATGCATGGGAGAAAGCCCAACTTGAGTGGTCTTGAACCATTCGGGTCCCCTTGTTCGATTTTGAAGACAAATTCTAAATTTGGTGAAGTAGCCGATGAAGGAATCTTAGTCGGTTATGTTGTTGGGACTCCCAACAGACGTGTCTTCAATACATCGACCAACAAGGTTGAGGTGGTGTGTAACACCGATATCACAAGTTACCAACCGCCAAAAACTAGCAACGGACCTGCTGAGTTTTTCGACTATGTTAAACTTTTAAGTCTTTTAACATACCGTATTTGGATATTGCTGAAGAAGAAGAGAGAGTTGCTACGAAGATGATCCTTGATGAGGAAGAAAACCTATTGCAAAGACAGCTGATCGATAAATGTCAACCTTCCTCATCAAATGCTGTCGATACCCCTGCTACCTCGACTGAAGAAGAATTTTTCAATCCATTTCACTCTCAGCATGAAACAACCATTGACGAGCTCTCTTCTAACTTGGAAGACAATTTGCATGTTGGTTCTGTTCCAACCACGAGAATTCATAAAGATCACCCTTTGGAGAATGTGATTGGTGATGTGTCCTCCGGTGTACAAACAAGACGTAGCTTGAATGAGCACACCTGTGTTTACACAAGCATCAAGGAGACAGGGATAATCAACGAGTGCTTGTACACCTGCTTTATCAGCCAGATTGAACCGAAGAATTATCAAATGGCTCTCAAGGACAGCTCGTGGGTCGAAGCTATGCAAGAAGAGTTGGCTCAATTTAAGAAAATGGAAGTTTGGACTTTGGTTGAAAAACCGAAGCATGTGCATGCGATAGGCACAAAATGGGTGTTTAAGTGCAAGAGAGATGAGAAAGGGATTATCATAAGAAACAAGGCGAGGCTAGTCGTTAAAGGTTTTAATCAACAAGAGGGGATTGATTATAATGAAGTGTTCGCTCCTGTCGCAAGGTTGGAAGCCATTAGATTGTTTTTGGTGTTCGCTGCTTATAAGAAAATGAAGGTATTTCAGTTGGACGTGAAGAGTGCGTTTCTGAATGGGAAAGTTGATGAGGTAGTGTATGTTGAGCAACCTCCGGGTTTTCCTGACCCAGACTTTCCTGATCACGTGTACAAGTTAAGCAAGACATTGTATGGACTACATCAGGCACCTCGTGCCTGGTATTCAACTTTATCTGATTACTTGCTTGAAAATGGGTTTGAAAGAGGGAAGATTGATAGCACGTTGTTCGTTAAGAGAGAAGGAAGCGACTTCCTGCTGGTTCAAGTCTACGTGGATGACATTATCTTTGCTGCATCTAAAGTCTCCATGTGTCAGGAGTTTGAGGCCGTCATGAAGAAAAGGTTTGAAATGAGTGCTATGGGTGAACTAACTTTCTTTTTAGGATTGCAGGTTGATCAGAAGAAGGATGGGATGTTCATTCATCAGACCAAGTATGTCCATGATGTGCTCAAACGCTTCAAGATGGAGGACAGCACTCCATTCGACACTCCAATCTGCGTCAATCACAAATTGGGTGCTGAGTCAGACGGTGATGCAGATGTGGACCCAACTCAGTATCGGGCTATTATAGGTTCTTTAATGTACTTAACTGCTTCTAGGCCTGATATAATGTTTGCTGTTTGTCTTTGTGCTCGTTTTCAGGCAAACCCAAAGGAATCTCACGTGAAGGGTGTGAAGAGGATCTTGCGGTATCTCAAGGGCAAACCGAAGCTGGGGTTGTGGTACCCGAGAGGAGGAGAGTTGGAGCTAGTCGCTTACACAGATTCTGATTATGGAGGGTGCAATTAGAGTCGGAAGTCAACAACTGGAGGATGTCAGTTTCTTGGTGGCAGATTGGTGTCGTGGCAATGCAAGAAACAGACTTCGGTCGCAATTTCAACCTGTGAAGCAGAATACATGGCAGCATCCAACTGCTGCTCCCAGGTTCTTTGGATTCAACAACAATTGCGCGACTATGGTCTGAATTTCTTACTTACACCTATTTGCATTGATAACACAGCTGCTATCTCAGTAACTAACAATCCCGTGAAGCATAGTAAAACTAAACATATTGACATACGTCATCACTTTATACGGGATTGTGCTGAGAAGAAACTGATTGTGCTTGAAAAGGTGGATACGCTTGATAATTTCGCTGATCTTTATACTAAAGCGTTTGACAAAACAAGATTTCAAAACCTTATCGAGCTGAATGGGATGATCAATCCCGAGTAACCATGCTTTTCTTGTTATATTTAAAAAAAAAAACGTCACTATCGCTTAAAATATGTCGGTTACCTCAGTTTGAAGGACTTGTCTTCGGATTTGTTTTGGTCCTCATTTTCTACTTGTAGATTTTGAGGATAGCCATTAACCAGATGACTGAAAGTGACCGGGGCGGTTTATGATGAGTTTTCATTTTTTCGCTTAAAATTAGTCGATCATACTTAGTTAGAAGGACACATACTAGTATGTGGTCGGTCCAGCTGATCCATTGGATCTTCGGGATAGCCGTTTACCTGAAGACTTTGTTTTGGTCGGGGCGATTAATGTTAAAATTTTTAAAAGGGAAATGAAATTATTTTTCAAGTCTACTACTTCGTAAGAAGTTCGTTAGCTATGTTTAACAGAAAATTGATCCAACCTTGGAAAATGATAGATATACTGATTCTGTGTGCTTAACTAGTGAAGTTATTAGGCTTAAAAGGCTTTAGGACAGTCATTGTATGTCATGGTAACTTTTTATGGTGCGTAAAAGTAGATGTGATACAAACTAAAACTACTTGATTTTACGTGGAAACTCCTTACGAGTTTTGCATGTCTTCATATATATCTTTCCTAATGATAGGCAGAAAAGCGATTACCTAGTCATACACGAGCCCGTAAGTGTTCTGATTCCCGTGAAGATAGCGTTTCAAGAAACTGCAGTGATCCAGATTCGGGACTTGCAGTTGTTTACTACTCTGAAGTTTATATGAATGTTTAAAAAAAAAAAAAAAACTTATAAGTTATTGAAACATTCTAGAGTTCAAAATATCAAGAGTTCTTAATCATGGAGTAAGAAAGAGAACGGGAAGGAGATGAAGAGTAATTACAAATTTAATCAGACACTAAGGGTCGAAGTCAATTCGGGGTGACTTGGGGAAAGCCAAATATGCTTTGAGAATAGATAGGAGGCATCAAAATCTCTGAGTTGTTGCCCACTTAAATTTTGAGGCATAATTGAACCTAACTCGTATCACAGAAACGATGAAAACCATCTAAAGTTATTTACCTGCTTACAACCTGTCTCTTTATGTCATAATACAGCTAAACACGGATCTATGTGACAGTCACGTAATTAGTATGATTCCTGTTCGGATCTTTTCTAAAACGTAGTAGTCCCTATCGAGACTGAAATTTGATCCCTTGTACTTTAATTTTTAAAATTTTTTTTCGTACTTAGGTAGTTTATGATTTTATAACTGGTTACTTGGACTTGATCGTGTTATTTAATTCTTAAAGGGAAGTTTTTAAAAGTTAATTGCAAAATGTTCAAATTATAAGGGTTGATTTTGTAAATATAGGCGATGTTGTTAAACATGCGAACTTGTGAATAACTTCGCCTAGGCGAAGTTAACCGTAATTTCGCCTGTATAACTTCGCCCCTATATAAGGATTTTCAAAGGTCATCAGTTCATTATTTGAAATATCAGCGAACTTATCCTCGATTATCACAGCGAACTTAATCCGTTTTTCATCCGATTATCTTTTTTCCGATTTCAATCAGTATTCAAGGTGTGTTTGGGTTCTATATATTATACTCGATGTTCATTGTTGTTAATCCTAGGTTGTTTCGACACCCGGTTAGCGACCTCGGACGTTCGAAACCTATACCCGATTTCAAAACTTGTTTTACGTGTTCATGAGCAAACTGATCGTCCGGATTACTTTCCTATCATGTGTTTTAGTCTCCTTAATCGTCTAAATTGGCCGAAACACCAGATCTTCGATGTTTGAATCGATCTTACTGTCGCCGATTCAGATTCAGGCGAACTTAAGGTTTAGGCGAAGTTATCCGTAACTTCGCCTGAGTCTAAACTTCGCCTGAGTCTAAACTTCGCCTGAGGCGATGTTGTGGTGAGGCGAAGTTGTCATTAACTTCGCCTGGACCTTTTAAAATTTAAATTATTAGACGAACTTAAAGATGAAGCGAAGTTGTTCCCAACTTCGCCTCAACTTTAACTTCGCCTATACAGAAGTTATCACAACTTCGCTCATGGTGATAAGCGAACTTGTGTTAAACCTTAACGTGTATCTAACTTGGTTCGTTTGTTGCAGATTTGGCTGCAGTAGCAGGTGCTGGAGGTGCTGGAGGAGATGACGGAGATAACCAGAGGCAATTTTTTCCGGGTCACAATATGTACATTACCTTAGACCCGGAAGCGAGCGGAGTTGAAGACTACCGTGAGATCATCACATTCCTCATTCGCTCGAGGATATTCCACGCAATCACGACGACTCTGCCGATATCCTTACCCAATATCGAGGATTTCTGGCAGACGGTGGAATACGATTGCCGTGTTGAGCCCCCGGTTATGCGAGCAACCGTCAACAACCAAGAAGTTCAGTTCTCGTCTGAACAAATACGGGTGGCGTTACGTTTTGGAGAGGAGACTCGGGACGATCCAACTGACTTTGTGGCTCCGTTTCGCGATGGAGCATTCCTACGAATGGGATATTCTGGTCCCTTGGGCGATACCCTGAGACGGAAGGGGTTCCTGCTCGATCAGTGGCGCTTCCTCATGCACGTCATGATTGTGTGTATGTCTGGGAGGAAGGCGGGTACTGACGGAATGGGTGCGACCATGCAGTCAGCAATGACTGCTCTGACTTATAACAAACGTTATAGCTTTAGTCAGATGGTCTTTTATGAGATCGACAGACAGAGGAGGGCGATGGCTCGTGAGCGGTTCATAATGTATCCAAGATTCATCCAGATGATCTTGAACCATGTGGCTCCAAATTTGCCTCAACGACGCCCAATACAATACGTGGAGAGTGTGAGCAAACGTATCTTTGCTCAATGCCGTACTTCGAGTGCGAGGAGCAAGCCTGAACTTCGTCCAAGGCATACTCCACTCTTTGGGTTCTTAATAAACCCGGGGTATGTGCCAGCTCGGGGGGATGAGTTCAGAGACCCTCAACCACAACAGGCAGGAGCAACTCGAGATGTACCTACTGTGCCTGTGGTGTCGGCTGAGGAGGATGTAGACCTTGATGCTGCATTTGGCGGCCAAGGATTCTTCGACATGGACCATTTTGATCCACAAGAAGAGGTGCAGGTCTCTGCTGCACAGGTTCGGGAAGTGATTGTTACTAGAGCAGCTACGACGGTGGCTGACTCAGATCTTGACGATGTTATGGATGAGGCGAGAAGGATGTTGGTGACACGAGAGAGAACGTTAGGGAAGAGAAAGAGGACGGTGGATGATAGTGAGTCAGAAGAAGAAGAAGAAGATATCCACAAGCTGATTAGACGATCAAGACGTGAAAGGACAGGTGCAGGTATGGGAGCTGGAGAGACTTCAAGAGTTGTACGGTTCGCTCCATCCGCACTGTCAGGTATGTCGATTGTTCCTACTTCTGTACAGGTTACAAGCGCCGCGGATGTTCCCGTGGTGGCTACATCAGCTGTCGGCATCCCATCCATCACACTACAGACGACGACTCCGGAGATTGTGTCGTTACCACCTCCAACGCTTACTCCTTCAGAGGTGGTGGCACAATTTGTAGAGTCTACCGTTGTTGCAACGGCAGGGTTGTCGGTCACGATACCACCTGCGGTTACGTCCACAACTGCTTCTGATGTCCCGGTTACATTCGAGATCCCAACTGAGTATACTCAAGACACATCTAACATGAGGTTTGATTTCGATGCAACCCTCTCAGACTCGGAGAGAATAGCTGCACTTGAACGGGTCGTGGCAGAGCAATCGAGGATAAACTTTATCCAGACCCAGGCTATTCAGCGCCTTGTAGCAGAGAATCAACTACAGTCGTCCCTCCTGATTGAACATGGGAGAATTATAGATGCTATGAAGGAGTTCTTGGCATCTCAGGGGGAGACAGGCTGTAAAGGCGACGAGTTAAGGACAAAGAAGAGGAATGACAAAGACGATGATCCCAATGCATCGAAAGATGCAGGTGGTGAGTTGCCAAGAACTACTCAAGCTCTTGGGACTTCCACAGCTCAGGGGGAGTCTGCAGGTGCAGTTGGTGGTGATGAGGTGGTGATGGTTGATGATGATGATGATGTGATCGATGCGTTGAAAGAATTGGATGATGATATGCTAGAGGATGATGTGATGTTTGATGATGATGTGCTGCCTATTGAGGAGATTGTTATTGAAGATGAGATTGAAGAAGGTGAAATTATTGAAGAAAATGTTGAACACGAGATCCCAGATGTTGAGAAAGCCGATATGGGTACTGAGATGGAAAATGATGAGACTGAGTGGGAGGAGCAGCCTAGGTGGAAGGAAGGCTGTGCTCATTGGTTTATTAAAACTAAGAAGCCTGCTGTTCCAACCATGTTCAAAAAGAGTTATAATATCAAAGGCTATGCTGAGTCGAAGAAAGAAATTATTTGTTGGCTATATGATGAACAGATAAAGTTGTTTGTGGTGAAACGTTTTGATGGGATTCAGTATTTTAAGAGAACGTTGAGATCTCTCAATACATTGCCTGAATGTGAGGTGAAGGATTTGGCTAGATTGGGGCTGATCAATAGAAGCGACGACAACATGGCAAGGGTTATTGGGAAGATCGTGTGGAAAGAAAGCATAAAAGAGAAGAAGTTTGAGTTATTAAAGCCACAGAAGGGAAAGCTAGTGGAAGATAAAGAAAGGGGAATGAGAGCAGATGGCAAGCCATGGATGGTAATGAAGTACAAACCGATTCGATGCATTAAGGAGGTTCCAATGAAGATTATGCCTCAAGATGTGTTGAAGAATCTTAAATGGTGGTATGTTGATTGCCAGACTGCTGAAGCCGTGATGGAAGACGAAGACGAACAAGAAGTGCTGAGGGTGTATGATCCGATGCATCTTGTTAACTTATCGAAAGCTGATCTGCAAGTGTTGAATGAAAAGAAGATATTCTATATTCCTGCTTGGAAAGACGAAGCGAGGAAGTATCAGCGAGTAGTCACGGTATGTGTTAGAGAAGGAGTGCATGCGTGAAGATTACAAGACAAGTGCTTAAAGATCAAGATATGAAGCTACTGCCAAGGGGGAGTCTGTTGGTGCATAAATGTCAGTAGTTCATAGTCTAGTGTCTGTAATCGAGTCTGTAATGTTATTTATGTTTTTGTTTAAGCGAAGTTGTTAACAAGTTCGCCTAGGCGAACTTGTTGAACAAGCGAAGTTATGGACAACTTCGCCTGAACATATCAGGCGAAGTTGTAGTGTATTTATACTAGGTTACGGCTTAGTGTTTAGAAGTTAGTCGTTTTGGTTAATCGAGTTCATTGTAACGTGAGGACGAGAGTCTGTATCAGTGATTCATATCACGTGAGTTCAGTTATTAATATATAACGTGTTTCGGTTTATTCGTGTGTGTTTGTTTGGTTTGCTCTCTACGCTCGTAACGATCTATGCAGGGATTCCGCACCTGAGTAGACCGAGATATCTCGTGTGATCCTTCCAGGGAACCTACATGTATTCTTGTCATATTCATTAAATCGTTATAATCTAATATTTTTTTATATAAAAGATTGATGTTATTGTGATTTTAATTTGCAAATGTGTAAAAATCTTGATGTTTGTAGGTTTAGTCACTGATGGATACAAAAAAGACACGCCAAGGTTAAAAGTGGAAAACAATAAATTTTGTTTCTCTATGCATTTCTGACATATTAAATAAAAGAAATGGAGTGACTTGGCTGTTCAATTGGGATCAGTGCTCAAATACTACACTAATCTCTGGTTATCTCAAAGAAGAAAGGTTAGATTAGTCTTTTCACATGCTTAGTTTTTCATTTTTATAAGTATTTTTATTTATTTAAGTGCTGGAAGATGTAAATTTTACTATATTTAACTAATATAACAGGTTGGTATAGAAGTTTAATCGTTCAATCAATGAAAAATAGGAATTTGAAATGTAATAAATAACTGTAAGGGTAGGTTTTAGTTACTCTGCATTCTTATTATCATTTCATTTAAATTTTAATCTAAAGTTTTATTATAGTCTTATAATTTGCAATTTGTTACACTCGCCCTGCTTCCTAATTATCATTGTGTAGTTTGCTATAATGTATTTGCCGATTCATGAGGATGGCTGTTTCACCAAGTACGTGTATGATCTTCTATCCAATTTTTCTATTTAATATCTGTGATTTAGCTTTTGAGACTATGAGTTTTTTTTTATTTGATTTGAATAAAATTGTTTCAGTTTGCTATCTAGTAGGATTTAAACTGTAACGCCCGCTAATTCCGGTTTCAAGAATTAAAGCTTGTAGCGTATGTATAATTCTCGGGATTTATTCGACATTTCTCGGGATCCTTCTCGTCACCCCGGTACGTTATAATCACTTAACTTTCTCCCCAAGTTGCTACAAACTTCATACTGGAGGGACTAGGGTGTAATATATTTTATATCATAATATATAAAAAAAAACCAACCCTAATGTAATTCAGCGCCGATCGCAGCCAAGACCCCCCCCCCCCTGCTCGACTTTCTTCTGTCCAGCCAAGTTTGATTTATAAAAACTTCAATTCAAGGTCGGTTTTATGATTACCCATGTCTGTTACACCTTAATTGACCATATTAACGCGCGGATTGGTCGTTAAGGTCGAGTTTTGATGATAACAGTTTGCTGACAGATTCGTATACGTTTATTGTAGGGTCTGTAACGCGATGATAATCCTCTTTTTTGATTGATTCTTGATTCCAACATGTTCTACTTTGAGTCTAGTTTCCAGAAAGGTATAATACGTAATTTTTGGACGAGATTTGAATGGTTTTTATGAATTTATAAAATCGAGTGTCAAAGCTGATGTGGGATGACGGATTCTGGTCTGTCTTCCCGACGTCATAACCTTTTTTTGACAGGTCCAAATTGGTTGGTTCCACTTCTGGAAGTTAGCATTTTGAGTTAGGAACCAAACCCAATTGGAATCGTTTAATTTGGTTCTGTAATGAATTTATAAAAATAAAACCATTTTGTTGTGCACTGAAATAGCTGCACGTACCTTGTTGTGTTGGAGGAATTTTTATAATTTTAGTGTCCAATAGAAAAATATAATAAAAATGTTTTTATAAACCTAAGACATTTATTAAAGTCTGGTAAAAATTTAATAATTTATTTCAAAGGTTATCCTATGTAACTAAATGCAACTTCGCATGCTAAAATCTACACGTTTTACTCGTTATTGATCGATAAGTTCGTTTTAGGATTAACAGGTGGATGTTCAATTGTGTTCTTGTCGGGGCTGTTTGAAGTGAGTTTTTGCACCACAATCTTCCTACGTATGTCCCGTATATCATACTTAAAGATCATGTTCATAGGTGTTCGTTAAGTTGATCAACTAGTTGTAGTTTGATTGTTATGTTCGGTTGTCTAGAATTGTAGTTTGGCGCGTTTAACGCGAGGGTTGAAGTGATTAATGACCAATTCAGCTCGGGGACACTTGGTGATGTACGGGCTGTTCAAAATTCATTTTTATAAGTTATGGGGCTGAATTGGTTGTCGGTTACTCCAACGGGTCGGTACAAAACGCGCAATTGTGTTTATTGAATAGTTGGTGAGTTGTACTTGCGGGTTACCGACCCATTTGACTCGTGTGGCGTCGTGTGGACTTGTTGGCTGTTATTTTATCATAATGGGTCCAAACGGGCTGAGTTGGTTGTTAACGGCCTAAACGACTCCTAAACGCGTGTGTTAGTGTCACCTAGTGCTCCCGGGGGTAAATTGGGAATTCTTTATTCCCGGAGTACCTAAGGGTCGTTTTGGTGAATGTGAGACCTCGGGGGCTGTTGTGATTAAGTTTGATGAGGTCGGGAGTTTAGGTAACTCGAACCATGTTAGAATGTCTCGTAGGATAAACGAGTCATCTTGATGTCATTAGTATTGATTGAATGTAAACCGACAGCTGTTTGAGTTTTGGGATTTCTTAGGGACTCTTTAGCTCGTGGTGAAATCGCGTCTTGTGTCAGGTGAGTTCTTGATGCCCCCGTTTAACTCTTTTTAAGTTTTGGGCTAGCATGCACACCTAAACGATTTTGCTTGATGAAATGTTTAAACTATTTTGCATAGTCTTGCTAGTATTAGTAGGCCTTGGAATGTTATAGAATGTGTGTATGTATATATATATATATATATATATATATTTTAGAATGGCCAATATTTGGCGAATGTTGTAGTCGTCTCGACTACTGAATGTTGCGTATGCCTACTTTGTGTTTGCATGCGCTGAATGTTACGTGTTTGGATTGTACGTTTTCTCGGCCCTGAATGTTATTATTGAATGTTATATACATATATATATTTATATATATAGGAATGTACGTATAGAGATGTTCATACGTAAGGATGATTATTTATTGAATGTGATGTAATTCCGTTTACAGTTTTAAAACCGTTGGAATGATTATTAAGACTTTTGTTACTTATTTAAAACTTGAACTCACTCAACTTAAGCTGACTTTGTGTGCATGTTAGTGTGAGTTTCACGTTAAGAAGAGGATGCCTTATCGCTTGGACATGCACGAAGCTACTTGGACGGTGAAGGGCATACGGGATTTGAAGATTTTATTATTAAACATTTATTTTTAAAATTTTTCTTTATTAAAGATAATTATGTTGGTTTTGGGCAAATTCCTGGGTTTTGGGAACTTATTTTGTTATTTACGTTTTCCGCCGAATTATACTCTGTGATGCTTATTTTAATGAAAAGAATTGTTTTTAAGTTAATTATTTTACGAGTGTTTTGAATGATTACCAACTGTGAGGTTCCCGGGGTTCGGGGCTTTACATAAACACATGTGCATTGGTGTTTTTTGATGTAAGTTTATATAATTTTTCTCTGTAGGTTACTTTAATTTTCTCTGTATTCGGGTAACTCCGATTGACCCTACCTCGATTCCATTCAGATCTACCCACTATCGGGGAGGACCTTCACGTCCTAGGGCAGATACTTCATCTTCCCGTTCGTTGAGTATACCTACTCCTCACCCTGATCTCCCAAACACAGGAAACAACTATTGGATGGCTGTCCTGACTGACCGTGTGATAGACCACTCGATAGCCATAGCTAACATTATCCAGGAAATGAGGGACGTGACCCAGTGCTTATCGACGTTACAGCATATAGTGCTGAACCTGCAGCAGTCAGATACCCACCACCGCTGGTGTTTGGATAGGGAGGCAGTTCGACTATGGAACTATTACTGGATGATTACAGTGTTGTTGTTTTTATGTTTGTGGTTAGTCTATCGTTTGTATGGATAGATGCAGAATGTTACAGATATGTGTACGTGATCTTTTGATACTCCATGTATGTATATAGTAGTATGTTATGTTAACATGGGGCACAATTTTGTACATTATTACAAGCACTGACCCTTATAGGGTTAAGTCTAACAGTCACTTAGTGATAGATTTTGATATATACATGCAAGCACTGGCCTTTATCAGGCTAAGTCTATGTACCTTTTATTATCAACGAATAGCACAATTTGTGAAATGTCAGTATGTTATCAGGTTTACCTGTACAACATTTATTGTGATTATTATTACACAGTGCTGTGGACTGGAATTAGTATTAATTGGCCTATATTTGTTTATCATTATAGAATGGCCCCAAAGAAAGCAACCCCCATGACTGAGGCAGAAATAGCCGAGATGATTGCTTGGCAAATGCAGGCAGCAATACCACTTATTGTAACACAGGTGACTGCAGGTGTAAACGCAAATATGCAAACAAACCAACAGCCCATCAATAATATTCCCCCAAACAATACGGAAACTGTCACAAATAACATTCTCCCACTTAATACAAACGCCCCTCCCAATGCAAATAATTCCCCACCGGATACAAATAATGTTAACAACAATAATCCTCCACCGAACCCAAACAATAACAATAACAACCCTAATCCCCCTCGAAGAGAATATTCGATTAAAAACTTTATGGCTTGTAAACCGATTGATTTCAAGGGCACTGAAGGGCTAAACGGGTTAATCAAATGGATAGAAAAGATGGAATCTGTTCTCAATATTAGTAATTGTCCACCCGAGAGTATTGTCAAGTATGTTGCCTCTACTTTTACGGATCATTCTTTGATGTGGTGGAACACTACAGTTCAGATAAAAGGGCAAGATACGGTTAACCGCATGACTTGGGCGGAACTCAAGACATTGATGCTAGAACATTTTTGCTCAAAGAACGAAATTCAGAGGTTAGAACATGAACTCTGGGGTCTAGAGATGAAAGGAGCGGATCATCTGGGGTATACCAACCACTTCAATGAAATGGCTCACCTAGTACCCTGGTTAGTAACTCCCGAGGATAAACAAGATGAACGTTATATTTGGGGTTTAGCCCCAGAAGTGAGGAGTTCGGTGAACTCTGTGGGTCACACGTCGTTTGAGAATGCCGTGACTCAGGCCGGTATTGTGACTTTTGACTTGGTAAGAAGCGAAGTGTTGAGAATCATCGGGTATGAAGCGGACCAATTATGGATCAGGATCACAAGAAAGGCCAGCAAATAAACGTGCACGCCCAACAATACAAAATTATGTCATGAGCAGTTCTGAGGTGAAACGAGACAGGTGCAAGGGACCATGGCCAAAATGTGATAAATGTAGTTTTCATCATATGGGCGAGTGTAGACCGATAATATGTCAAAGGTGTGGAAGGACTGGACACAATGGTGGTCCCAATTGCCGAATCGGTATGAAATTGTTAACCGACCAGCCTAGGCAACCCACCCCGCCGTCCCCAACTACCGAGACCGCAACCAATTCGTCAACAACCCGCTCAGCAAAACTTAACCGTAGTGAATCGCCGTGCTTGTTTTGAATGTGGGAGCATGGAGCACTTTAGGTTGGACTGCCCCAAGCTGAATCGAGGAGCAGTTGCCGGTCGAAACCAAGCATCGATTTCTGGTGCGCCTAGAGGATGCGCGTTGTTATCGGGTCAGGAGAAGCACGACAAGACCCGAATGTGGTGACAGGTACATTTATAGTCTATGATTTATATACTTTTGTATTATTTGACACGGGTGCCGATAGAAGCTTTGTTTCCACTAGTTTTGTATCCTTGGGTAATATGCCAGTTAGTGAACTAACAATCCCTATACTATAGAACTCGCTAACGGTAACTCTATAACTGTCAACCAAATAGTCCAAAACTGTTCCATTATTCTTAATGACCACCCATTCCTTATTGACCTACTCCCGGTAGAGTTAGGAAGTTTTGATGTTATTGTCGGCATGGACTGGTTAACCAAGAATAAGGCAGAGATTGTGTGTAACGACAAGACAGTTAAAATTCCCTTTTTGAATGGTGAGATGATTGTGGTACAGGGAGAGAAGTCTGGTTCGATTTTACCTCTTATGTCTCATCTTAAAGTGTTGAAATGTTTACGCCAAGGTTGTATGGCATTTTTGGCAAACGTGACTATAAAGAACCCTGATGAGAAACGCGTAGAAGATATCTCCGTTGTACGTGAATACCCTGATGTCTTTCCCGACGATTTACCTGGATTACCACCGAACTGGCAGGTTGAATTCCGTATTGACTTAATCCCAGGATCAGCCCCTATTGCTAAGGCACCTTATCGACTGGCACCCTCTGAAATGCAAGAATTATCTAACCAATTACAGGAGTTGTTGGATAAGGGTTTCATACGTCCTAGTTATTCTCCTTGGGGAGCGCCTGTATTGTTCATACAGAAGAAAGATGGAAGTTTTAGAATGTGCATTGATTACCGGGAATTAAACAAAGTTACCATCAAAAACCGATACCCTCTTCCACGAATAGACGACTTATTGACCAACTTCAAGGGGAAAACTATTCTCGAAAATTGACCTTCGATCCGTTTACCATCAAGTTAAAATTCAAAAGGAAGACGTGTCTAAAACGGCATTCCGAACTCGTTATGGCCACTACGAATTCCTAGTTATGTCGTTCGGACTAACTAATGCTCCCGCAGTTTTCATGGATCTTATGAATCGAGTTTGTAAACCGTACCTCGATAAATTTTTTTATCGTGTTTATTGGTGACATTTTGATATATTCGAAAACCAAAGAGGACCACGATCAGCACTTACGAACCATTATGGAGCTGCTGAGGCAGGAAAAGTTCTATGCCAAATTATCAAAGTGTGAATTTTGGTTACAAGAGGTACAATTTCTAGGGCATGTTGTTAATCGACACGGTATTCATGTAGACCCGAGTAAGATTGAAGCCATCAAAAATTGGCAAACCCCAAAGTCACCGAAAGAAATCCGCCAATTTTTGGGTTTAGCTGGGTATTATCGGCGCTTTATTGCTAACTTTTCGAGCATAGCCCAACCTTTAACCCTTCTGACTCAAAAAGATCGCGCTTATGTGTGGGGAGAAGATCAAGAAGCGGCTTTTCAATTGCTGAAACAGAAACTATGCCAAGTCTCGATACTGAGTCTTCTAGAGGTAACTGATGATCTGGTAGTTTATTGCGACGCGTCCCGGAAATGGTTGGGATGCGTACTAATGCAAATAAATAAAGTCATAGCATATGCTTCCTGGCAGTTAAAGGTGCATAAGAAGAATTATACTACCCATGATTTGGAACTGGGCGCAGTTATTTTCACACTTAAGATCTGGAGGCACTATTTGTATGGCACCAAATGTACAGTATACACCGACCACAAGAGCCTACAGCATATTTTCGACCAGAAAGAACTAAACATGAGGCAGAGGAGATGGGTAGAGCTGTTGAACGATTATGACTGTGAGATTCGATACCATCCGGGCAAGGCTAATATAGTAGCAGATGCTTTGAGCAGAAAAGACAGGATCAAACCACTACGGGTCCGAGCACTTGGAATGATTGTCCAAACTAGTCTCACCGAGCAAATCCATATTGCTCAAAACGAAGCCCTAAAAGGAGATCACTTGGAAAATGAAAATTCACATGGGACCGAACAAAACATTGAAGAAAGAATCGACGAAATTTTATACTACAAAAACTGAGTTTGGATGCCCATTCTCAGCAATCTGCGTGACTTGATCATGGACGAAGCCCATAAGTCCAAATACTCCATTCACCCTGGAACAGATA
Organism: Bidens hawaiensis; assembly: GCF_021521415.1. NCBI lineage: Eukaryota > Viridiplantae > Streptophyta > Magnoliopsida > Asterales > Asteraceae > Bidens > Bidens hawaiensis. Next base: position 102,253 of record NW_027492278.1, on the reverse strand, counting down.
AGATATATAAGGACTTGAAGGAGTATTATTGGTGGCCCGGTATGAAGAAGGATATAACAACGTATGTCGGTGAATGTTTAACTTGTGCGAGGGTAAAGCCGAATATCAAAAGCCTTCGGGAATGTTGCACCAACCGGAAATATCACAGTGGAAATGGGAACAATTTACCATGGATTTTGTAACACACCTCCCTAAAACTTCCCAAGGAAACGATGCAATATGAGTGATAGTTGACCGACTAACCAAATCCGCACACTTCCTTCCAATTAGTACGACTTTCACAACCGAAAGACTTGCTAACATTTACATAAATGAAATCGTATCCCGACACGGCGTACCCGTTTCAATTATTTCTGATCGTGATAGCCACTTCACTTCTCGTTTCTGGCAAGCCGTACAAGAAGCTTTGGGAACCTGAATTGACCTAAGTATCGCCTACCATCCCCAAACCGACGGTCAATCTGAGCGAACCATTCAAACCTTAGAAAATTTGCTTCGCGCTTGTGTATTAGACTTCGGTGGAAACTGGGATCAACATCTTCCACTGGTTGAATTTTCGTATAATAATAGCTATCATAGTAGCATTCAAGAGGCACCATATGAAGCACTGTACGGGCGGAAATGTAGATCACCCTTGTGCTGGACTGAGGTTGGAGATGCCCAAATTACTCGATCTGACTTGATTCAAGAAACCACTGACAAAATCCGTAAAATCAAAAACAAATTAAAAATCGCCCGAGATCGACAGAAAAGCTACGTTGATGTTCGTAGGAAACTGTTATCCTTTGAAATAGGTGATAAAGTATTCCTCAAGGTATCCCCGTGGAAAGGCGTCATTCGATTCGGTAAAACCGGTAAACTAGCTCCGCGATACATTGGACCGTATGAAGTAATATCTAAGATAGGTCCTGTAGCCTATTGACTAAAATTACTTTTGGAGTTGAGTTCTATTCACGATGTCTTTCACGTATCAAACCTGAAAAAGTGCCATACTGACAAAACCGAAATCGTGCCATTAAAAGATTTAAACATAAACGAAAAACTGAATTTCGTTGAAGAACCGGTGGAAATATTAGATGGAAAAATAAAACAATTAAGACACAACAAAATCTCTCTAGTCAAAGTTCGGTGGAATTCAGAACGGGGACCCGAATTCACGTGGGAGCGGAAATCTGAATTTAAAAAGAAATACCCACACCTGTTTCCAAATAAAGACAAAGTTGAATAATCAAATTTCGGGAACGAAATTTTCTAACGGGGGGAGAATGTGACCTTTGAACCAAAAGAAGGTACACCTCAGTACGTATTTATCAATTAAGCAAATAAACGCCTTTTGCGTAACAAAACGAACAATTAACCGAACGGGTCGGGTTATGACCCAGATATCCCGGGGGGCCATCAATAACTGTTATACGTTTAATATAAGCTAAAATATTAGTAATATGGCCTTAGTTCGATAGCAAACAAGTTAAACGAAAACATGCTTGTTTAACTACCCGCTATAGATTTAAACGCGAAAGATAGTTACAAACCAAGCATTGTATCATCCGTTAAGCCGAAAAAGACTTACCAAACACTTAACTGAAATGTTTTATGTGATCCGTGAAAATATTTTTGATTTTTACAAACATATAGTATGTTTTGATAATTTTACACAAAACTAGCCGAAAAACACTCGTTTTCGCGCTGTTTGTCGCACCCGATAAGTTGTTAGGGCTAAAAACCGAACCCGAAATAAATTTGGGGTCGGGATTTCACGTAAGGGCATGAAAAACAAGACAAATGATCAAGAGGGGGGGCCCATGGTCCCCACCTTTAGAGCGGGCCGCAATAGGGGAAACCTCCCCCCCTAAGTTTCCTTTAATTATAAATTAAGTTCTAGATATTTTTGAAGATATTTTCTTGTGAAAAAATCTGTAGAACAGCCTAGTTCTCTCAAAACCCAGCAAGAACAAGGTAAAAAGCTTCATTTTTGGCTAAGTTTTAACTCGTTTAAACTCGATTAATACCATATAAACATAGCTTGATTGCCAAAAATTATTCCTAACTGTTTAAAAATCCTAAAAATGGTCCATAAACATTTTTTAATCATACACATGGTAAGGAACCTGTTTTGATAGTTTTTTTGGCATAAACACGGATTAAAGGGTTGAAACGGCATTTTTACGGTTCAAAAGTTCGTTTTTGTGCACTAGCCGAAACCCTAAGTTAGAGGGCTGTTCTATTGATGAAACTTGCTTGGTTTGTGATATAGGACTTTTATCTAGCCTACATAGGAGCACAAGAGCTTGAAAAGTTGATTAGAAAGGCGGAAACGAACCAAAACCGCTAAGGTATTGCCGAAACACTCGCTTACGGGCTGTTTAGGTTAAGGTTGTGATGTGCATATTATTAGACCTTGAAATTTTTTAGGATCATCAGGAACCATGTCATTGAGTCCCTGTTCAAATTTGATTATTTTTCGACCATCCGAGAATATTTGGAGAATTTATTACCGAATTGGGACGTTTATTTGGGAAAAATAGCTAAAATACTTCAAAAATTATGAAATTTTTCTGGGAACTCATATTTGATGTATTTTAATCACATATGAATTTTAGGATCATTTGGAGAAGTCTAAAGGTATTTTGTGCATATGCGTTCGTGTGAATTTTATTGCCGAATTTGGGCCAAAAATAATATTGCACGAGCTTTTTACATTTTGTAATTGATACAGGTTGTTTTGGTACATAATTTGAGTATTCAGGAATTTTGGTGGAATTTTTGGAATTTTTTTGGGATAAACAGACGATTTTCAGGCGAAATATAGCTGATAAAATGAATTTTTATAAATCAATAAATTAGTAAATAATTCCAAAAATATTTTTATTAAAATCTACATATTTTAATTGATATGTGGCTAAATTTTCATAATTTAATAATTAACGGTTAATTAATTATGCTAATTTGAAGATTAAACAAATTTAGTTTTTATAAAAAACGGCAAGTTCGCGACTAACGAACCTGCGGGAATATCAGAACACCAAGAGAAAATCATATTTTTGGATTAATTAAGTAAAAACGAACTTTTCTATGAGAAACCTGGACAATTCGGATACATTGTGCGCGTTTCTTCTTAAATCAAACTGAATAATCGGAAACGGGCCCCGTAGCTAATCTGGGACCCTAGTATGTGATCCTTCTTTATAACTTAATCATTTTATTAACCAATACATTTACCCAAGCTTATTTACCCATAACTGTTTTCTGAACGCGTAAACGAACAACTTGGCCCAGCTGGGAAAACGAGAATCTGAGCCAAGTTCGGTTTTAAGTATTAGACATTGAACAACATCACAACCTAAGCCTATTCCCACTTTCTGGGCGTTCCAGCTATACCCAAATTAGTTATACAACCCAGTTTAGTATTGAGATTATCATAATATTAAAATATTAATATTATTATAATATTGATTATAGGAAACCGTGATTGCAAGTTATACAAACCTCGAACCGACATGCTACTGATTATCTAATAAACAGTGAGTTTCATGAACCCACTTCTAAACTGTTTTACGAACTTTTGGGGTGAAAAGCATGTTTGATTACATATACATACCTGAAACATGTATTGATGTGAATTATCTAAGTGCTAACACACGAAAGTCCCCACTAACACAGTGATTAACTTCGAGCCGGTGGCTTGTGAATAGTACCATTGGTTTGACAAACCTAGGCGGGGGCCAGTACGGTTTGCTGAGACATTATCCCATTTGCACATGTCCATATTTTTACGAACCAGCTATGTAGTGTTAGACATAGCTATTTGGGGTATAATGTGGACAGTAGGGGAGCCACAGTAGTTGATTGAGCGTGGGAAATGGAGGCTCGCAGCACGAACAGTCCAGGCTTCATTGTAGCTTAGCATAATTACATCATTTACATACATATATACTTATTTCATGATTACAAGTGTTAACTTGTGAATACTCATAACTGTTTTCTTGAAACTCGTGAAACTCACCAACTCTAGTAGTTGACCCATTTTAAACGTGCTTTTCAGGTGTGATACCGAAGTTGGAAAATCCGTGAATTTGTGCTATCTGTTACCAAACGTGATCGATGGTGTGAATAGACGCAGACTTACTAGTACGAATAGAATAACTTATAAGTATATTTTGTTGTAACACCTAGTTTGTAATCAAAGATAGATCACTGTAATATAATGTAAATTAGTTGTAATGTTTCTTTATAAATAATGTTGTTGATACCAGAGGTGTCTGTTACATTCCCGTTTTACACTTCCACATTGTGCTAGTTGGGGTGTGACAACTTGGCAATATATAGTTAGGCACAACAGTTGTTTGCTTAAATGCTTGTTTAAGTTCTATGTGATATTCACTCATTTGGAATTACTATGTGTTGGAATACCGTATGCCCGAGACACATAATTAGGTTAATGTGGCTAGCTGTGTTTGATCCAAGTCGGGTCATACCCAATAACGAGTTAGACACACACCAATTATGTATTTGTTAAGATAAGATCTATAAGACAAATACAGAACACGACGCATTCAGAAAATCGGGTTTCTGAATACTTACTTGAAAGTGTTAAATAAATTAATTGGTTAATTTATTTATTCAAATAATTATTATTGGAATGATTATTTAAATATGTGTTCTTTTATAAAATGGTTTATAAAAGATGGGGTGTTTATATATATATTTTATAAAGTATAAAATAAATAAAATAAAAAAAAAAAATAAATAATAATTATTGGGGCCGGTTTTAGGGTGGGCCCCACACCCCAATGTCTTGGTCAAATTTTGTCATGTATTTGGTGGAAGTTGAGTAAACATTACTTGACTAAAAACTAACATCATGGATGAAAAGATTTGAAAAAGGTTGAGTGTGAATATATAGATATTCTTTCAAGTAATAACATATACTTTCAAGTAACAAAAGAACAATAACTCTTTCCCTTTCTTGGTTCTTGTTTTTCGGCCAAGATCAAAAGAAGAGGCTCGGGTCTCGGTTATTCGTGTTCAAGCTCCCTAACATAGCTCGGTGTGTGTTGGAGGCTCGGGGTTCTGTTTGAGGATTTTCCCTTTGAAAGTCTAGGATTAACATCATCATCTTCTTCAACATCAACTACACTCTTAAAAGGTTAAGAATGTAAGTGTTTATGGCTTTGATAGTTTAGTTTTCCCGTATCATTTGATCCTTGCTCCGGGTTTCTAATATATAGATTATTGGTAATCTTATAACATGAAAAAATAGGTTGTTCATGTACACATTTCCTATAAACTTGTAATATATATACATATATATACACATGGATACATATGTTTAGTTTGTTTATATCGCGTTTCCGCCTTAATTGTGACTAGTTAAATGGTTAACTATGTTTAAAATATCCATAGAAACCCAACAAATGGCATCAAGAGCCGGGATACGGGAAACTAAGCTTCAGGTTTTCGGTTTTATATTTTCCTCTTGAAAGATTTTATACGAAAATTAACATGCATGAATTTTGTATTTAATCTTGTTATTATTTTTTTTTTGGCTTTGTTCAAAAAAAAAAAAAAAAAATAATAATAATAATAAAACCGAATATTTGGGCCGAAGCCCAATTCGGATGATATTGGGCTGAAGCCCACTTCATTAGGTTAATGGGTTAACCGAGAAGAAAAAAAGGAGGGGAGAAAGTAAAATGGGCCGAAGCCCATTTTGGTTAAATGGGCCGAAGCCCATGAGACCTTTCATTGGGCCGAAGCCCATGTATTTTGGACATGTGGGCCGAAGCTCATAATCAAGTTATTGGGTCAAGCCCAAAATGAGTTGGGCTAGGCTCGATAAAGTCAAGGGGTTTTGAAACGGGATCCTAAAACATAACGGGTTATGTTTATTAATTATTAAAACTAGACCGAGCCGTAGACCAAAATGGATGTTTATTTGTGGTTGATAATTGTAATTAATTATTCAAGTTTCGGTTTGTAATAATTAATTAGGGGCAGTTTTGTAATTATTTATTCATATGGGTATGTAATAAATAGATTATTTGTAATATCTTTATTTTATAGAAAAAATGTATTAGGACATTTGTTTTGTAAATTTAAAGAAGATTGCAAAATTGGAAGTTTGGGCCTTATTGGGCCGGGTATGGTGATAATGGGTCTCACAAGCCCATTAAGGGGATTCAAGCCCAAAAGGACCTAAGCCCACCTATTGAGCCCAAATGGAAGCTTATGGAAGCTAAGGCCCAAGTTCAAGCCCAATGGATCACAACGGGGTTGAAGAAGATGCTCGAAGCATTTGGATGCGGGATCGAGTGGGAGCTACAACATCCATGTGTCATGTGTCCCTTAGAATCGGACCTAAGACACACACTTGTTTCGGCTAACAAGTGTGGTCTAACTTAGTGGCTCGTGTCTAGTATAATTGTGTATGCTTGTTAATTGATTGTTTGATTATGTGGTTGCTAGATATTAGGATATCAACTTCGTCACATAGAATTAATTAACAAAGCATAAAACGGGTTCTAATAATTATCGGTAATTACGTGACACATAGTTTAATAAAATGGATTTATTAACTAGCCGTCTCACGCCCATAATAAAATGGTTTTATTATAAATTAGAATTTTGAAAATGGTTTCAAAATATCATGTTACTAAATGCATGTTAGAACATGATTTAAAGTTTTACAACTAGAATTATTAAAACTAAAAATCCCTTTTAAAATTAAGGATAATAAGTCAAACACCATCCTTTTGTATAACGCTTAACATATTAGTAAGCTCTTAGTGGGAAAAAGGTCACCTAACCGCGTAGAGTAAATTAATATGTTGAGGTAATATTGGCATATAAATGGGAAAAAGGTCACCTAACCGTTTGTATGTTGATATTACAAGTTGATACAAGTAGGACGACTTAAATTAGAACCATGTGAAGAGGGTCACCCAAGCATGGGGTCTAATAGGTGTTGATGGGATAAACATGCCGACACGAAATATGATTTCGAACCGGTCCTATAAACTCTAGAAGTTGCAAAAGGGTTTGCAATTGTTATGAATAACTACCTTGATAAACTGACAATGGGAAAAAGGTCACCTAACCGGAGTCGGGTTTATCGTTGGATTCTAGATTTTAATTATTAATTATATTTGATATATATAAAAGGGTATTAATAATTAAAAAGGTAAAACACTAAAATGAATTTAATTAAAATTCTGCAGATGGCCGCACACGTCGACGACAACATAATCCCTAACGTCCAAAATGTATCTCTCCGATCTATTCTCGCTAAAGAACGTCTTAACCACAATAACTTTTCGGATTGGTTCCGAAATTTAAGGATTGTTCTAAAACAAGAAAAATTATATCATGTTTTGGAAATACCTATCCCCAACGAACCGGAAGAGGGAAGTGAGGTCGAATATATGAATTGGGTCCAATACACGGAAGATTCCATTCAAGTGTCATGCCTCATGTTGGCGACTATGGTTCCCAAAATCCAAAAGGATTTCGAAAACCATAATGCGTACGACATGATTACTCAACTTAAGGAAATGTTCCTTAAGCAATCAAGAGTTGAAAGGTTCGAAACGGTTCGAGCCTTGCATGCATGTAGAATGGATGATAATCAACCAGTTTCAACTTATGTACTTAAGATGAAAAGTTACATTGATCGCCTCGCCAAGCTCAATTGTCCCATCTCAAAAGAGTTAGCAACGAATTTGATCCTTAACTCCCTGTCGAAAAGGTTCGACACTTTCGTGTTAAATTATAACATGAATGGGTGGGACAAAAACATTTGAGAACTTCACTCAATGCTTAAAACAGCCGAGGCGAGCATGGGTAAAAGGGTTTTACCCGTGTTTGCGATCAATGAAGGTAAATCCAAGAATCGATCTCAACCCAATTCTAAGGCTAAGGTAGCAAAAAGAAAGGGTCCTCCTGTGCATCTTAAGGGTAAGGGCAAATCACCGGTTATGGCAAAGAAACAAAAGGTTGTGGAACCGAGGGGTTATAAGGATGATCCTTGTTTTGGTTGTGGGGAGACCGGACATTGGAAACGCAATTGCCCGGTCTACCTAAAAGAGCTAAGAGACAAGAGGAATGCGGGGCATGCCTCGGGTAATGTCTTTATGATTAATATTGAGCTAAATCTTATTTCTTCTAACACATGGGTATTGGATACCGGATGTGGAACTCATATTTGCAATTGGTTGCAGGGGTTCAAAAGGAATGAAGACTTAAAGAAGGGCGAAGTGAGTCTTTTCATGGGCAACGGTGCAAGGGTGCACGTGGTCGCTAGAGGAGACTTCACTTTATCGCTTCCAAGTGGTTTGGAAGTTGTTTTGAGAAATGTTTTGTATGCTCCTAGTTTGACTAGGAACATTATTTCCGTGCACCTTCTTAGACAATGTAACTTTGACTTTAAATTTGTAAAATCAGAAATGCATGTATCATCTAATGGTATCTTTTATTTTAAAGCTGTACCAAACAACGGTATTTATGAATTGGTTCATGACAATACCTCAAATAGCTCATTATATCAAACTTCCACTAAAAGACTCAAAAAGGATTTGAGTGATTCCTACATTTGGCATTGTCGTCTTGGACACATAAACAAGAATCGTGTAAATACTCTCCAAAAGAATGGTCTTTTGAAAACAAATGAGTTAGGTTCGTTTGATGAGTGTGAATCTTGTATTCAAGGCAAGATGACCAAAGAACCTTTTAAAGGTACAAATGAGAGGGCTAAGGACTTGTTAGGTATCATACATACGGATGTATGCGGACCTCTCAAGCCCACTAGTAGGAATAGTGAAAGGTACTTCATTACCTTTACCGACGATTTTAGTCGATATGGGTATGTGTATCTAATGAAACACAAATATGAAGCCTTTGAAATGTTCAAGGAATTTCAAAATGAAGTACAAAATCAGCTCGACCGAACAATCAAGGTACTCCGCTCCGATAGAGGAGGCGAATACCTAAGTGATGCTTTTCAATGTCATCTTAGAGATTGTGGAATTATTTCACAGTTCACTCCTCCTGGAACTCCTCAACATAACGGAGTATCCGAGAGGAGGAATAGAACACTGTTGGACATGGTTCGATCAATGATGGCACGAAGCTCACTACCGCCATCATTTTGGGGATATGCGCTACTTACAGCGGCTCGTATTTTGAATATGGCCCCGACCAAAAAGGTGGATCGAATACCCTATGAAGTGTGGCATGGAAAGGTTCCACCCTTTTCATATTTAAGGGTATGGGGATGCATAGTTTATGTTAAACGTGACACCCCAAATAAGCTTGAGGCTCGATCCATCAGGTGTATCTTCATAGGATACCCAAAGGATGATATAGGATATATATTCTATGATCCTAGTGAACAAAAAGTGTTTATTTCACGCAAAGGATACTTCTTAGAAACTAAGTTCCTTATGGAAGGACCTAGTGAAAAGAGAGTGGAACTTGAAGAGGTTCAAGAATCACTGGATGATACACAGTTGGTCGATACTAGTTTTCAACACGAGGATGTTGAAGGTGATCAAATGGTTGATCATACACACGTTGCTCGCAGATCTAGTAGGATTAGTCGACCTCCCAAGAAATATGGATTTCTCGTGGATGATTGCTACTTGGTCGATTCGGATGAACCGATCTCCTACAAAGATGCTATGTCACAACCTGATTGTGACAAGTGGCTTGAAGCCATGAGCGCCGAGATGCAATCCATGCACGATAACCAAGTTTGGGAATTGGTTAATCGTCCACTTAACTCCAAAATGGTTGGATGTAAGTGGGTCTTCAAGAAGAAGACCGATATGCATGGAAATTTAGATACTTACAAAGCACGACTTGTAGCAAAAGGTTTCACGCAAACTCAAGGGATTGATTATGATGAAACCTTCTCGCCGGTCGCGATGCTTAAGTCGATCAGGATATTATTTGCCATTGCAGCTCATTTTGATTATGAGATATGGCAAATGGATGTCAAGACCGCTTTTCTTAATGGATATCTTGAGGAAGATGTCCATATGGTTCAGCCTGAAGGTTTTGTCGATCCATCTAATCCTGATAAAGTATGTAAGTTAAGGAAATCAATCTACGGGTTGAAACAAGCATCACGGATGTGGAATCATCGTTTTAATGAAGAAATCAAAGCGTTTGGTTTCGTCCAAAACGGTGATGAGGCGTGTGTGTATAAATGGGCTAGTGGGAGTATAATCATGTTCCTTATTTTCTATGTCGATGATATACTTTTATTTGGAAATGATATACCAAGTATGGAGAGCGTTAAAGCGTGGTTAAGTAGTCGTTTCTCAATTAAGGATCTTGGAGAAGCGGCATATATCTTGGGAATAAAGGTCTATAGGGATAGACAAAGGAAATTGATCGGACTCAATCAAAGTGCGTACATTGATAAAATCCTGAAAAGGTTCAGGATGGAAAACTCTAAGAAAGGTTTGGTATCTATTCCTAGAGGAACCGTGTTAAGCTCATCCCAAAGTCCTAGCTCTAAGGAAGAGCAGGATAGGATGAAGCATGTTCCTTACGCTTCAGCAATAGGATCTATTATGTATGCAATGATGTGCACCAGACCGGACGTCTCGTATGCTTTAAGCATAACGAGTAGATACCAACACAACCCAGGTGACAGTCATTGGATGGCTGTCAAGAATATATTAAAATACCTTAGAAGGACTAAGGATATGTTTTTAATATATGGGTCTGGTGAGGAGGAACTCGTCGTAAAGGGTTACGTGGATGCGAGTTTCCAAACTGACCGAGATGATTCTCGGTCACAGTCGGGATATGTCTTCATTTTGAATGGAGGCGCTGTCTCTTGGAAGAGTTCGAAGCAGGATGTTGTCGCGTTATCCACTACAGAATCTGAGTACATCGCCGCTTCAATGGCAGCCCAAGAGGCTGCGTGGATGAAAAAGTTCATCATGGATCTAGGGATTATCTCTACCATTCAGGAGCCCCTAGAGATATTCTGTGACAATGAGGGTGCTATTGCACAGATCAAGGAGCCTCGTGCTCATCAGAAAACGAGGCACATTGAGCGCAGATTCAACTACATAAGGGATGAAGTTGAAAAGGGAAAGATATGTATTCATAAAGTTCATACCGATCAAAATATTGCGGACCCACTCACGAAGCTCCTCGATAGGCCAAAGCATGAGGGTCATGTTTGTGCATTAGGACTTCGGTATTCTAGTGAGTGGATTTAATCTGTGTTTAGTGTTTGTATAAGAACAAATGTAATGGGTATCTCATGAAAATTAATTATGTTTTAATTTTTCAATGAGTTATGTTCTATATTTGCATGTTTAATCCATGAATGACTTATGTTGTTCTAAACGTCCGTAGTCGATCATGCTTATGGGAACAAGTATGAATGTAAGACTATTATGAACCCGGATTGGTTGATATTCATGTGATGAATATAGGGCATAGGTTTGCCACCAAGGTTCATAGATATTTGTGGGATACAAATATTGGACATGATCCGCTCTCAAGGATCATTGCATAGAGTTAGTGCAACTGATCATAAGTAATCCTTGAGTAAAGGCGAGTATCATTGTGTCTTTTGACCAGAGATGCATATTGGATCTGGTTTTTCATCAAGTCTGATAACTTGACTCTCTTCTTTGTTATTTCGGTAACACGATGACGTGTAATAAAGAGCTCAGATATCATATGAGATGTCAACGAGGATGTATGCAGTCAAGATGGGATTTGTTCCTCTTATGTGTTGAGAGTTTAGATGTCTAAGGCCTGTTAAGTTAAATCATTGAGAGAATGATCACTCTGTGTCTCTTCGATTTGACAGGACATCTAGTAACAAAGGGATGTAATGATAAGACTTACCTATATCATATCAAGTATGGACTTGAAGGGGATGATGTTATTGAATGGCACTTAGTCAAACACACTAGGGGTGGTGACCTGTTGTTAGGCGGTATTCACCATTAGCATTAACTTCTTATGAGTCACGTGCAAGTGGGAGATTGTTGGAATACCGTATGCCCGAGACACATAATTAGGTTAATGTGGCTAGCTGTGTTTGATCCAAGTCGGGTCATACCCAATAACGAGTTAGACACACACCAATTATGTATTTGTTAAGATAAGATCTATAAGACAAATACAGAACACGACGCATTCAGAAAATCGGGTTTCTGAATACTTACTTGAAAGTGTTAAATAAATTAATTGGTTAATTTATTTATTCAAATAATTATTATTGGAATGATTATTTAAATATGTGTTCTTTTATAAAATGGTTTATAAAAGATGGGGTGTTTATATATATATTTTAAGAAGTATAAAATAAATAAAATAATAAAAAAAAAAAATAAATAATAATTATTGGGGCCGGTTTTAGGGTGGGCCCCACACCCCAATGTCTTGGTCAAATTTTGTCATGTATTTGGTGGAAGTTGAGTAAACATTACTTGACTAAAAACTAACATCATGGATGAAAAGATTTGAAAAAGGTTGAGTGTGAATATATAGATATTCTTTCAAGTAACAACATATACTTTCAAGTAACAAAAGAACAATAACTCTTTCCCTTTCTTGGTTCTTGTTTTTCGGCCAAGATCAAAAGAAGAGGCTCGGGTCTCGGTTATTCGTGTTCAAGCTCCCTAACATAGCTCGGTGTGTGTTGGAGGCTCGGGGTATATTCTGTTTGAGGATTTTCCCTTTGAAAGTCTAGCATTAACATCATCATCTTCTTCAACATCAACTAAACTCTTAAAAGGTTAAGAATGTAAGTGTTTATGGCTTTGATAGTTTAGTTTTCCCGTATCATTTGATCCTTGCTTCGGGTTTCTAATATATAGATTATTGGTAATCTTATAACATGAAAAAATAGGTTGTTCATGTACACATTTCCTATAAACTTGTAATATATATACATATATATACACATGGATACATATGTTTAGTTTGTTTATATCACGTTTCCGCCTTAATTGTGACTAGTTAAATGGTTAACTATGTTTAAAATATCCATAGAAACCCAACACTATGTTCACAGGTCATCACTATACTAGGTAATTTTGAAGCTATCTATGTTGCCAAAAAGTTTTAAAGGTGTCTAGGGTACTGTTGTTTGTGTTTTGACGAATGTTCTTTTAATATTGTTGCTCTATTAAACTGTAACACTCGTCAAACTTCCGGTTTAATGATTTAGCGCGTGATAAGTATGTATAACTCTCGGGACTTAACCGACGTTTCTCGTAAGCCTTCACGCCATCTCGGTATGTTAAAGAACCTAACTCTTCCTTCCATTTTGCCTTACACTCCAATCTAGAGGGACTAGAGTGTAACATCTTATGTTATAACAAAAAACCTAACCCTAGCCCTTGAGCTGTTTGCGATCGGCAGAAAGAACAAGCCTCAAGACCCATAATTTTCTTTTTTACAGCCAATTCTAAGCCTTAGAACTCCAATTCAAGGTATGTACTACGATTCCCCAAGTCTTTTACACGTTAATTGATCCTTATATTGCGCGTATTGATCGAAAAACGTCGTGTTGTAGGCTAACCGGGTGGCTGCCCAATTGAGCTTTTTCGGGGCTGTTTCGAGTGAGGTTTTTGCATCAACATCCCACTAGGTATGACATGTACATCATATTATAATTTCATGGCCAATGGAGGTGTTTAGGTCGGTCAATCGATTTTAGTTCGGAAACTAGGGTTTATCGGGTATAGAATTGCAAATTATTGAATTTGATGCGTTAATTGATCGGGTGACCGACCGAATCAGTTTGTACAGCCCTAGGGGGGGTTTAAGGGCTGTGGAAAAATTAATTTTTTGATGCTCGGGGCTGTTGTGGTTGGTGCTTCGTCAATCGAGTCGGCGGTGCGCGAATTTTCGTTTAAACGTTAAAGTAAGAGTTGTAAAAAGGAACCGTCAACCCTATCAACTCGGGTGACATAATCTAGATGAATGAAAAGATTTAAAATGGAATTTGGTCCATTCAGGGCTGATTCATTTAACAAATGGTTTTAAGGTTTATTACACGCCAAGTTGTTGGGCCGATTTGATTATCCTTGGGCCTTGGGCCAAGTTGACAAGTGTTGGGCCTTGGGCCAAGTTGTTGGGCCTCGGGCCAAGTTGTTAGGCCTTGGGCCAAGTTGTTGGGCTTGAACGGCCCATTAGGCAAGAGTGCTCTTGCGGTTTAGTAACGTGTTGTGTATAATTTACAGGCCCTCGCTTGTGATTGTGCACTTAGGGATTTCCTAGCTCGTTGCAGGTGTTCGATTGATTTCAGGTGAGTTCATGATGCACTTTTTAACTCTTTTACTTTTGGGCTAGCATGCACACCTAAGTGTTTTCTTACATGATGAAATGTTTTAAACGAATTTATATAGGCTTGCTAGCATATGGTAGGCCTTGGGATGTTAATTATATATATATGTATATACATTATTCCTTGGCCTATATCTGGCGATGTTGTAGTCGTTTCGACTATTGATGTTGTGTATGCCTACTTTGTGTTTGCATGCACTGATGTTACGTGTTTGGGTTGTATGTTTGCTCGACCCTGATGCTATACGTGGATGTTATATATATATACTGTGATATATATAGAGATGTAAATTAAAAGGATGTTTACATATACATTTTGTATATATATGTATGAGGATGTTTAGTTTTCGGAAATGATGATTTAATGGACGCACTCTTTTATTTTTAAACTTATAGTTGACTATCATAACTATTACTATTGATATTATTTACTTAAAACTTGAACTCACTCAGCTTAAGCTGACTTTGTGTGCATGTTAGTGTGAGTTTCAGGTTAGGAGGAGGATGCCTTATCGCTTGGACGTGCACGAAGATACTTGGACGGTGAAGGGCATACGAGAATTGAAGTTTTACTATTAAACATTTATTTTTAAAAGTTTTTATTTAAAGATAACTATGTTGATTTTGGGCAAAATTCCCGGGTTTTGGGAACTTATTTTATTACTTATGTTTTCCGCTGAATTATACCCTAAGATGTTGGTTTTAATGAAAAGAATTGTTTTTAAGTTTAATTATTTTACAAGTGTTCTGAACGATTACCAACTGTGGGGTTCCCGGGGTTCGGGGCCTTACATAAACTGCTATTTGTGAAGAAAAGCATTGATCATAGTTTTAAAGACCCAATTTAGTTCTTAAATCTTGTTTATGCTGTTTAACAGACTAACGCACAAGTTTCTTGCAATTTGCAGAGTCTAACAGTGTTCTTTACCAACCAGCCAATTAATATCATTTAACAATGATTGATGAGGTATGTGCATTCTTGTCATATTCTTTAAATCGTTATAATCAAATATTTTTTTATATAAAAGATTGATGTTATTGTGTTTTTAATTTGCAAATATGTAAAAATCTTGATGGGTTTGCTGGTTTAGTCACTGTTGAATACAAAAACGACACGCCAGGGTAAAAAGTGGAAAACAATAAATTTTGTTTGTCTATGCATTTATGATATATTGAAGAAAAGAAATGGAGTGACTTGACTGTTCAATTGGGATCAGTGCTCAAATACTAACCAAATCTCTGGTTATCTCAAAGAAGAATGGTTAGATTAGTCTTTTCACATGCTTATTTTTTATTTTTATAAATATTTTTATTTATTTAAGTTCTAGAAGTTATAAATTTTACTATATTTTTCTAATATAACGGTTTGGCATAGAAGTTTAATCGTTCAATCAAAGAAAAATAGGAATTTGAGATGTAACAAATTATTGTAAGGGTAGGTTTGAGTTACTCTGCATTCTTATTATCATTTCATTTAAATTTTAATCTGAAGTTTTATTATAGTCATATAATTTGCAATTTGTTATACTTACTCTGCTTCCTAATTATCATTGTGTAGGTTGCTATAATGTATTTGCTGATTGATGAGGATGGCTGTTTCACCAAGTACATGTATGATCTTCTATCCAATTTCTCTATTTTATATCTGTGGTTTAGCTTTTGAGACTATGAGTTAACTTTTTTTATTTTATTTGAATAAAATTGTTTTAGTTTGCTATCAAGCAGGATTTAAACACATGTGCATTGATGTTTCGTGATGCAAGTTTATATATTTTTTTCTGCAGGTTACTCTAATTGCAAGAGCCTAATTAAATTGGCACTTTACTATATCAATCAAACAACAATATTTACATAAGATGAATTGCAATATAAGGGTTGTGATGAATTAAGCACAAGTAGTTTATTAATTGCAATAAACAGTCATGGACAACAGTTGTTTGCTTAAATGCTTGTTTAAGTTCTTTGGATATTCACTCATTTGGATATAGTATGTTCACAGGTCATCAATATATTAGGTAATTTTGAAGCTATCTACGCTGCCAAAAAGTTATAAAGGTGTCTAGGATACTGTTATCTGTGTTTTGACTAAAGCTCTTTTAATATTGTTACTCTCTTAAACTGCTATTTGTGAAGAAAAGCATTGGTCATAGTTTTAAAGACCCAATTTGTTTCTTAAATCTTGTTTATGCTGTTTAACAGACTAACGCACAAGTTTCTTGTAATTTGCAGAGTCTAACAGTGTTCTTTACCAACCAGCAAATGAATGTCATTTGTCAATGATTGATGACGTTTGTGCATTTTTGTCATATTCTTTAAATTGTTAAAATCACCTAATTTTTTTATATAAAAGATTGATGTTATTGTGTTTTTAATTTGCAAATATGTAAAAATCTTGATGGGTTTGAAGGTTTAGTCACTGATGGATAAAAAAAAGACACGCCAGGTAAAAAGTGGAAAACAATAAATTTTGTTTGTCTATGCATTTCTGATATATTGAAGAAAAGAAATGGAGTGACTTGGATGTTCAATTGGGATCAGTGCTCAAATACTACTCAAATCTCTGGTATCTGAAAGAAGAAAGGTTAGATTAGTCTTTTCACATGCTTATTTTTTCATTTTTATAAATATTTTTATTTATTTAAGTTCTAGAAGATATAAATTTTACTATAATTTTCTAATATAACGGGTTGGCATAGAAGTTTAATCGTTCAATCAAAGAAAAATAGGAATTTGAGATGTAATAAATAACTGTAAGGGTAGGTTTGAGTTAATCTGCATTCTTATTATCATTTCATTAAAATTTTAATCGAAATTTTTATTATAGTCATATAATTTGCAATTTGTTACACTTACTCTGCTTCCTAATTATCATCGTGTAGCTTGCTATAATGTATTTGGCGATTGATGAGGATGGCTGTTTCACCAAGTACATGTCTGATCTTCTATCCAATTTCTCTATTTAATGTTTGTGGTTTAGCTTTTGAGACTATGCGTTAACTTTTTTTATTTTATTTGAATAAAATTGTTTTAGTTTCCTATCAGGCAGGATTTAAACACAT
Source organism: Bidens hawaiensis (assembly GCF_021521415.1). Lineage (NCBI taxonomy): Eukaryota > Viridiplantae > Streptophyta > Magnoliopsida > Asterales > Asteraceae > Bidens > Bidens hawaiensis. Next base: position 84,869 of record NW_027492278.1, on the reverse strand, counting down.
GTGCATTGGTGTTTCGTGATGTAAGTTAATATAATTTTCTCTACAGGTTACTCTAATTGCAAGAGCCTAATTAAATTGCCACTTTACTTTATCAAATAAACAACAATATTTACATAAGATGAATTGCAATATAAGGGTTGTGGTGAATTAAGCATAAGTAGTTTATTAATTGCAATATACAGTCATGCACAACAGTTGTTTGCTTAAATGCTTGTTTAAGTTCTTTGTTTAAGTTCTTCTATCCAGTTTCTCTATTTAATTTATGTGATTTAGCTTTTGAGTGTAACGCTCGTTGATTTTCGGTCCAAAGATGTAAAGCTTGTAAAGTATGTATTTTTCTCGGGAGTTGTTCGGCGTTCGTCGATGACCTTATCACCTTTCCAGTACGTTAAATTATTTAACTTTTCAACCAATATGTTACTTCTTTAAAATTTGAGGGGCTAGAGTGTAAAATTTTTATATCATAAACAAAACCTAAACCCTCCCCTCTCCTATGTCCGATCGGCAGCAGGCAAGCCCCCAAACCATTTGTTTTTCTTTTGTGCAGCCAAGATTAGGGTCTAAAACTTCAATTGAAGGTGGTTAGTTCTATGTTTCCCCAAGTCTTTTACACCTTAATTGGTCATTCTATCTCGCGTATTGATCATTAAACCGCTTGTTTTAGGCTTACCGGGTGGCTGTCCAATTGGGCAGTTTCGGGGCTGTTTCGGCTAAGGTTTTTGCACCATAATCTTCCTAGGTATGTCCCATATAACATACATTAAAATCATGTGCATTGATGTTCGTTTTATTGGTCAACCACTTGTAGCTTGAAAACTAGTATTCGGTTGACTAGTTTGTGAATTGTGATGTCTAGCGCGTTGTTTGAGGGAACTAACGACCAATTCGAATGTTGTAGCCTCGGTATGAGTTGTGGGTTGTAAGAAACTGATTTTTAAAGGTAATGGGGCATAATTGGTTGTCGCTTACTCAAACGGGTCGGTACAACGCGAATCCGCGTTATTGAATAGTTGGTGCGTTGTGCTTGCGGGTTACTGACCCATTCAACTCGTGTAGCGTCGTGTGGACTTGTTGGCTGTGAATTTATCATATTGGGTCCACAAGGGGCTGATTTGGGTGTTAATTGCCTAAACAACACTTAAACGCGCATGTTATCCTCACCTAGTGCTTCCGGGGGTAATTTGGGAATTCTTTGTTCTCGGTAGTAACTATGGGTCGTTTTGGTAAATATAAGGCCCCGGGGGCTGTTTTAATTAAACGTGGTGAGGTCGAGGCTTTTGATAACTTGAACCATATTAGAACGCCTCGTAGGATAAACGAGTCCATTCGGTGTCGTCAGTAATGATTGTATGTAAACCGATGGGCGTTTGAGTTGTGGGGATACTTAGGGGTTCTCTAGCTGGTGGTGATTTCGTGCCTTGTGTCAGGTGAGTTCATGATGCCCCTTTTTACTCTTTTCAAGTTTTGGGCTAGCATACACACCCAACTGATTTTACATGATGAACTGTTTAAACGATTTCCCATAGGCTTGCTTGTATTATGGTATGTTTGGGAGGTTAATTATGTACATATACACATGTGTTACCTTATGGCCCATAGGCTTACTTTTATTATGGTACATCTTGGTATGCTATCTATGTATGTTTACAAATGTGTTACCATATGGCCTATGATTAGTGATGTTAGTTAGTCATTAGTGACTAAGGATAGCTTACCTGTAGTATGGTATATTTTGGAATAATATATATACGTATGTTTATACATGTGTTATTGTATGGCCAATAACTGGCAATGTTAATTAGTCTATATCGACTAAGGATGTTTACGTATGCCTACTTTGTGTTTGCATACGTTGGATGAAATGTTACATGTTTGGGTTGTACGTGTGCTCGACCCTGATGTTATTACTCGGATGAGATGTCCCGTGTTTGGGTTATATGTGTGCTCGACCCTGATGTTATTACTTGGATGATATTTATAGGGATATAATTATATAGATGTACATATAAGTATGACTACTTATTGTTGATGATGGCCTAACTGTTCGAATCCTGTTTTATTTTAAAACTCTTGGAATGATTATCATAAATGTCAATTATTAAAACTTGAACACACTCAGCTCAAGCTGACTTTGTGTGTATGTTAGTGTGAGTTTCAGGTTAGGAGGAGGATGCTTACCGCTTGGACGTCTCGAGACTACTTGGACGGTTGAAGGCATATCTAGTTGGAAAGTTTTTTTAATGAACATTGTCCTTTTCAATTAATACTTAATACATTTAAATTTGGTTTTGGGCATAATTCTCGGGTTTTGGGAACTTGGTTTAATAAGTATGATTCTTCTGCTGATTTATACTCTGAACTGGTTTTTGAAATGAAATGAATTGTTTTAAGTTTAAGAATTTCTTTAAGTTTCGTGCATGATCACCAACTGTAGGATTTCCAGGATTCGGGGTCTTACAAATAGGTATCAGAGCCATGGTTAGAGGGATCTGAGCATTCTCGAATGCTTGGACTCGGACTGTAGAAGAAGGGACTAGAAATGCTAACCGCGAGTAGCTGCACACCAAGAGGTAAATTTTAATTATGTAGTCATTCTTGCAAGTTTAATATTTCATTTTGTGAATAATTGCTTAAGTGTAAGATGGGATGCTGATTTGGTTAGGGGCAGAGGGTGCTTAGGATGGGCGGGTAAAGTAAACAACCAATAACACTTGATCAACGTTATTACCAGTTTACCGTTACCTTCCATGTTCTAAATACTCCTTGTGTCTGACTATCTTAGGGTTCCGTCTTTGTAGGGATAGGATATGGCTAACTCTCGTGTTATTAGCATTAAAGTTCATCTCACTCCCTTAAAATTCTCCTGTTTATTTCCCATCCTCCCGAACACTTTGCGAGTAATTATTTAGCTGAGGCATAGCATGCTGCCAGTCTGGGTTCCTTTGTACTTGACCGCTTAAATTCCTCGCTACTTCTAGAATGTATGTGTAATGGTTTAGCTAAGTGGGAGTGTAATGTTATCCCAGATACCTTTTACTTGATGAATTACAGGCTTCGGTCTTATTTGATTCGGGTGCCAGTAGAAATTTTGTGTCTGCCGCTTTCTGTTCCTCGTTGAATAAATTACTTGAGCGTGTAGTCAATGTGTTTGAGGTTGAGGTCGCCGTGGGGAAGTCCGTTTCCATGTCTAGGGCTATTCAGGGTTGTTCCATCGAGTTGTCGGGATATAGATTTCGGTGCAGTCGTATTTGATGTCGCTGGGTTGTTTCGATGTGGTGCTTGGGATGGATTCGTTTGCTAGTGTTGATGTTCAGATCATTTGTGGTTAGAAACTTGTACGCCTAAGGGCTCCGGATGGGACCCAAGTTACGGTCTTCGGTGATCGGAATGGTGCGACGCCAAATATCATATCTATGCTTAAGGGGGAAAATGATGCAGCGAGGTTGAGGGGCGTATCTGGCGTATGCTATAAACGTGAAAACCGAGGTGGCTACCGTCGGTGATGTTCCTATTGTTCGGGAGTTCCCGGATGTGTTTCCAGATGATTTGTCAGATGTGCCGCCGGATCGCAAGGTCGAGTTCCAGATAGACCTTGTGCCGGGCGCAAAACCCGTGGCTCGAGCCCCTTACCGTATAGCATCGAATGAAATGAAAGAACTTATGGTTCTCCTTGGGGTGCCCCGGTCCTGTTCGTCAAGAAGAAGGACGGTAGCATGCGGATGTGCATCGACTACCTTGAATTGAATAAACTCACTGTGAAAAATCGGTACCCTCTACCAAGGATCGACGAATTATTTGATCAGCTCCAAGGAGCTAGTTGGTTCTCGAAGATCGACCTTAGGTCTAGGTATCATCAGATGAAAATTCAGGAGGAGGATATCCCTAAGACTGCCTTCCGCACTCGTTATGGACATTATGAATTTCTCATGATGTCTTTCGGTTTGACCAACGCACCGGCTACGTTCATGGATCTTATGAACCGGGTGTGTAGGCCGATGCTCAATCGTTTGGTTATTGTGTTCATCGACGACATTCTTGTGTATTCCAAAAGTGAATCCGATCACGTCGGTCATCTCACGGAAGTTTTGGAAGCTCCGCGAGAGAATAAATTATTCGCGAAATTTTCTAAGTGTTTTTTTGGTTACGCGAGGTTCAGTTCTTGGGTCATGTTATTAACTCGAGTGGTAATTTGGTTGACCCTGCAAAGGGGGAAGCCATAAACGAATGAGAATCTCCTAAGTCTCCATTCAAAATCCGTAGCTTTCTGGGCTTGGCGGGGTTTTACCGCCGCTTCATTCCCGACTTTTCGAAAATCGCATCTTCATTGACCAGGTTGACCAAGAAGAGCGTTAAGTTTTCTTAGGGTACCGAGCAGGAGGAGACTTTCCTCGAATTGAAGAACAGATTGACGCATGCTCCGATTTTAGCTTTACCCGATGGCACTAACGACCTGGTTGTTTATTCTGATGCCTCTTACCAGGGGCTTGGGTGCGTTCTGATCCAGCGGGGCCGAGTCATAGGTTATGCCTCACGGTAGTTAAAGCCTCATGAGGCGAAGTATCCTACTCACGATTTGGAGCTGGCGGCGATTGTGTTTGCGCTTAAGTTGTGGAGACATTATTTGTGCGGTGTTCCTTGTGTTATCTATACCGATCATAAGAGCTTAAAGAATTTCTTCGAACAAAAGGAACTGAATATGCGGGCGCGTCGATGGTTGGAATTGATTAAGGATTATGATCTGGAGATTATGTACCATCCCGGTAAGGCTAACGTGGTAGCCGACGCGTTGAACCGGAAGGAGTGATCGAAATCTATTTGTGTGAAATCTTACCAGCTTATTCTCAAACCCGATATTTTGAAGCACATAGCCAACGTTTAGAATGAGGCTTTATAGGTGGAATGGATTATGTCAGAACGTATTTGGGGTCAGGAAAAATTGTTGGAAAACGTCAGTGATGGGGTGAAGTATAAGGATGGTCATTTATGTGTACCCAGGTATGGGGGATTTAGGGGTAAAATATTGGATGAAGCACACAAGTCGCACTATTCCATTCATCCGGTTGCGACCAAGATGTACCAAGACCTGAAGAAAAATTATTGGTGGCCTACGATGAAATATGAGGTGGCTCAATACGTGGGTAAGTGTTTGACGTGTGTACAAGTTAAGGCCGAGCACCAGAAGCCTTTCGGGAAACTTCAACCCCTGGAAATACCCGAGTGGAAGTTGGAGCATCTTACGATGGATTTTTTGTGACTAAACTGCCTCGTACTCTAGGGGTAACTATGACACCATTTGTGTAATCGTTGATAGATTGACCAAGAGCGCTCATGTCTTGCCGATTCGAGAAACTTTTAATTTTGAGCAGTTGGCCGATGTGTTTATTCGTGAGATCATTTCTAGGCACGGGGTTCCGGTATCTATTGTTTCGGATAGGGATACGCGTTTTACCTCCAGGTTTTGGAAGTAGTTTCATGAGGAGATGAGTACCAAACTTCTCATCAGTACCGCTTATCACCCGCTGATGGATGGTCAATCTGAGAGGACCATTCAGACACTCGAGGATATGTTGCGAGCTCGTGTTATCGATTTTGGTGGTAGTTGGGATCGTCATTTACCGTTGGTCGAATTTTCCTATAATAACAGTTACCACACCAATATTGGAATGCCACCGTTTGAGATGTTATATGGGCGTAGGTGTAGGACTCCAGTCTGTTGGGGCTCCACTGGTCAGAAGCAATTGGGTAGTTGGAGGTAGTTGAGATTATAGTGTAGAAGCTTGATAAGATTAAGGCTTTTATGAAGGCCGCTCAGGATCGTCAAAAGTCCTATGCGGATAAAAGGTGAAAGCCTATAGTGTTTGAGGCTGGTGACCGAGTTATGCTAAAAGTTTCTCCTTGGAAGGGCATCATTCGTTTTCGTAAGAGGGGGAAGCTTAGCCTAAGGTTCATTGGTTTGTTTCATATATTGTCCCATGTTGGTGAGGTAGCGTATAGACTGGAATTGCCCGATGAGCTCGCGAGGATTCATCCTACTTTCCAAGTGACTCATTTGAGGAAATGTGTAGCAGATGAGGAGGCTCGTGTGCCTCTTGATGACATTGAGCTTGATAGTAAACTGAACTACGTTGAAGAACCTATCGCTATTCTTGACCGTCAGGAAAGGCGTTTGAGGAATAAAGTGGTTAGGCAGGCGAAGGTGCAGTGAACGCACCGTAGCGGTTCCGAGGCTACTTGGGAGTCTGAAGACGAGATGATGAAACTCTATTCGTAGTTGTTCCTGTCGCATCGGGATTCGGGGACGAATCCCATTGTAATGGGGATGGACTTGTAACGCCCGTTAATTTTCGGTCCAAAGATGTAAAGCTTGTAAAGTATGTATATTTCTTGGGAGTTATCCGGCGTTCCTCGATGACCTTATCACCTTTCCGGTACGTTAAATTATTTAACTTTTCAACCAATATGTTACTTCTTTAAAATTTGAGGGGCTAGAGTGTAAAATTTTTATATCATAAACAAACCCTAACCCCTCCCGTCTCCTATGTCCGATCGGCAGCAGGCAAGCCCCCAAACCATTTGTTTTTCTTTTGTGTAGCCAAGATTAGGGTCTAAAACTTCAATTGAAGGTTAGTTCTATGTTTCCCCAAGTCTTTTACACCTTAATTGGTCATTCTATCTCGCGTATTGATCATTAAACCGTTTGTTTTAGGCTTACCGGGTGGCTGTCCAATTGGGCAGTTTCGGGGCTGTTTCGGCTAATGTTTTTGCACCACAATCTTCCTAGGTATGTCCCATATAACATAATTTAAAATCATGTGCATTGATGTTCGTTTTATTGGTCAACCAGTTGTAGCTTGAAAACTAGTATTCGGTTGACTAGTTTGTGAATTGTGATGTCTAGCGCGTTGTTTGAGGAAACTAACAACCAATTCGAATGTTGTAGCCTCGGTATGAGTTGTGGGCTGTAAGAAACTGATTTTTAAAGGTAATAGGGCAGAATTGGTTGTCGGTTACTCAAACGGGTCGGTACAACGCGAATCCGCGTTATTGAATAGTTGGTGGGTTGTGCTTGCGGGTTACCAACCCATTCAACTCGTGTAGCGTTGTGTGGACTTTTTGGCTGTGAATTTATCATATTGGGTCCACACGGGGCTGAGTTGGATGTTAATTGCCTAAACAACTCTTAAACGTGCATGCTAGCCTCACCTAGTGCTTCCGAGGGTAATTTGGGAATTCTTTGTTCTCGGAAGTAACTATGGGTCGTTTTGGTAAATATAAGGCCCCAGGGGCTGTTTTAATCGAACATGGTGAGGTAGAGGCTTTAGATAACTTGAACCATATTAGAACGCCTCTTAGGATAAACGAGTCCATTCGGTGTCATTAGTAATGATTGTATGTAAACTAACAGGCGTTTGAGATGTGAGGATACTTAGGGGTTCTCTAGCTCGTGGTGATTTCGTGCCTTGTGTCAGGTGAGTTCATGATGCCCCTTTTTACACTTTTCAAGTTTTGGGCTAGCATACACACCCAACTGATTTTACATGATGAACCGTTTAAACGATTTCCCATAGGCTTGCTTGTATTATGGTATGTTTGGGAGGTTAATTATGTAGGTATACACATGTGTTACCTTATGGCCCATAGGCTTACTTGTATTATGGTATATCTTGGGATGCTATGTATGTATGTTTACACATGTGTTACCATATGGCCTATGATTAGGGATATTAGATAGTCATTAGTGACTAAGGATGGCTTACCTGTAGTATGGTATATTTTGGAATAATATATATTGCAGACCCTCAGAATAATTTTTTGGTTGTGCGAACCAAAGGGAATGATGACCTTGGGTACGTATGTTTATACATGTGTTATTGTGTGGCCAATAATTGGCGATGTTAATTAGTCGTTATCGACTAAGGATGTTTACGTATGCCTACTTTATGTTTGCATACGTTGGATGAAATGTTACGTGTTTGGGTTGTACGTGTGCTCGACCCTGATGTTATTACTCGGATGAGATGTGACGTGTTTGGGTTGTACGTGTGCTCGACGCTAATGTTATTACTTGGATGATATTTATAGAGATATAATTATATAGATGTACATACAAGTATGACTACTTATTGTTGATGATGGCCTAACTGTTCGTAAAACTCTTCGAATGATTAATATAAATGTTAATTATTAAAACTTGAACACACTCAGCTCAAGCTGACTTTGTGTGTATGTTAGTGTGAGTTTCAGGTTAGGAGGAGGACGCTTACCACTTGGACGTGCTCGAGATTACTTGGACGGTTGAAGTCATATCTAGTCGGAAAGTTTTGTTAATGAACAATGTCCTTTTCAATTAATACTTAATACATTTAAATTTGGTTTTGGGCATAATTCTCGGGTTTTGGGAACTTGTTTTAATAAATATGATTCTTTCAATGATTTATACTCTGAACTGGTTTTTGAAATGAAATGAATTGTTTTGAGTTTAAGAATTTCTGTAATTTTCGTGCATGATCACCAACTATAGGATTCTCAGGATTCGGGGTCTTTCATAGAGACTATGAGTTAACTTTTTTTATTTTATTTGAATAAATTTTTTTCAATTTGCTATCTAGTAGGATTTAAACACATGTGATTTGGTGTTTGTTGATGCAAGTTTATATAATTTTCTCTGTAGGTTATTATAATTGTAAGAGCCTAATTAAATTGGCACTTTACTTTATCAATCAAACAACAATATTTACATAAGATGAATTGGAATACAAGGGGTTGTGGTGAATTAAGCACAAGTAGTTTATTAATTAATATATACAGTCATGTACAACAGTTTTTTGCTTAAATGCTTGTTTTTGTTTTTTGTGATATTCACTCATTTGGATATAGTATTTTCACAGGTCATCACTATATTCGGTAATTTTGAAGCTATCTATGTTGCCAAAAAGTTATAAAGGTGTCTAGGATAATGTTATTTGCGTTTTGACTAATGTTCTTTTAATATTGTTGCTCTCTTAAACTGCTATTTGTGAAGAAAAGCGTTGGTCATAGTTTTAAAGACCCAATTTAGTTCTTAAATATTTTTTATGCTTTTAACAGACAAACGCACAAGTTTCTTGCATTTTGCAAAGTCTAAAAGTTTTCTTTACCAACCAGACAATTAATATAATTTGTCAATGATTGATGAGGTTTGTGCATTCTTGTCATATTCTTTAAATCGTTATAATCAAATATTTTTTTATATAAAAGATTGATGTTATTGTGATTTTAATTTGGAAATGTGTAAAAATCTTGATGGGTTTGCAGGTTTAGTCAATGATGGATACAAAAAAGACACACCAGGGTTAAAATTGGTAAACAACAAATTTTGTTTGTCTATGCATTTCTGATATATTGAAGAAAAGAAATGGAATGACTTGGCTTTTCAATTGGGATCAGTGCTCAAAGACTACCCAAATCTCTGGTTATCTCAAAGAAGAAATGTTAGATTAGTCTTTTCACATGCTTATTTTTCATTTTTATAAACATTTTTAATTATTTAAATTTTAGAAGATATAAATTTTACTATATTTTTCTAATATAACGGGTTGGCATAGAAGTTTAATCATTTAATAAAAAAAATAGGAATTTGAGATGTAATAAATAACTGTAATGGTATGTTTGAGTTACTCTGCATTTTTATTATCATTTCATTGAAATTTTAATCTAAAGTTTTAATATAGTCATATAATTTGCAATTTGTTACACTTGCTCTGCTTCCTAATTATCATGGTGTAGTTTGCTATAATGTATTTACCGATTGATGAGGATGGTTGTTTCACCAAATTCATGTATGATCTTCTATCCAATTTCTCTATTTAATATCTGTGATTTAGCTTTTGAGACTATGAGTTAACTTTTTTATTTTATTTGAATAAAATTGTTTCAGTTTGCTATCAGGTAGTATTTAAACTCATGTGCATTGGTGTTTCTTGATGTAAGTTTATATAATTTTCTCTGTAGGTTACTCTAATTGTAAGAGCCTAATTAAATTGACACTTTACTTTATCAATCAAACAACAATATTTACATATGATGAATTGCAATACAAGGGTTGTGGCGAATTAAGCACAAGTAGTTTATTAATTTCAATATACAGTCATGCACAACAGATGATTGCTTAAATGCTTGTCAGCATTTAAGCATTTAACTTAAATGCTTAAATGCAAGTCTTTTTCACCAATAAACCCGTTATCGAACGTTGTGATTTTCCTTTTTCTGGCCAAGTCGTGAGCGTAAAACATCAATTAAAGGTTAGTCTAACGTCCATGCAAGTCTTTTTCACCATTATACCCGTTATCGAACACGTTAGGGTTGAGTTTTGATGATAACAGTTTGCTGACATATTCGTATACGTTTATTGTAGGGTCTGTAACGCGATGATAATCCATTGTTTTTGATCGATTCTTGATTCCATGATGTTCTACTTTGAGTCTAGTTTCCAGAAAGGTATAATATGTAATTTTTGGACGAGATTTGAATGGTTTTTATGAATTCTGATGCGGGATGGCGGACTCTGGTCTGTCTTCCCGACATCATAACTCTTTTTCAACAAGTTGAAATTAGTTGGTTCTACGTCTGGAACTTATTATTTTGAATTAAGAATCAAACCCAATTGGAATCGTTTAATTTGGTTCGGTAATGAATTTTATAAAAATAAAACTATTTTGTTGCGCACTAAAATAGCTGCACATATCTTGCTGTGTTGGAGGAATTTTTATAATTTTTGTGTCCACTAGAAAATATAATAAAAATATTTTTATAAACCTAAGACATTTATTAAAGTCTGGTAAAAATTTAATAATTTATTTCAAAGGTTATCCTATGTAATTAAATGCATCTTCGCATGCTAAAATCTGCACGTTTTACTTGTTATTGATCGATAGGTTCGTTTTAGGCTTAACCGGTGGATGTTCAATTGTGTTCTTGTCGAGGCTGTTTGAAGTGAGTTTTTGCACCACAATCTTCCTAGGTATGTCCCGTATATCATACCTAAAAATCAAGTTCATTGGTGTTCGTTAGATTGGTCAACTAGTTGTAGCTTGATTGTTAGTGTTCGGTTGACTAGAATTGTAGTTTGTTGCGTTTAACGCGAGGGTGGAAGTGATTAACGATCAATTCAGCTAGGGGGGACTTGGTTTGATGTACGGACTATTGAAAAATCATTTTTATAAGTTATGGGGCTGAATTGGTAATCGGTTACTCCAACGGGTCGGTACAACGCGCAATTGGGTTTATTGAGTAGTTGGTGTGTTGTAGTTGCGAGTTACCGACCCATTTGGCTCGTGTAGCGTCGTGTGGACTTGTTGGCTGTGATTTTATCATAATGGGTCCACACGGGGCTGAGTTGGATGTTAATAGCCTAAACGACTCTTAAACGCGCGTATTGGTATCACCTAGTGCTTTCGGGGGTAATTTGGAAATTCTTTATTCCCGGGAGTATCTAAGGGTTGTATCGGTGAATGTGAGGCCTCGGGGGCTGTTTCTATTTAGTTTGATGAGGTCGAGGCTTTAGGTGACCCGAACCCCGTTAGAACGTCTCATAGGATAAACGAGTCATCTTGATGTCATTAGTATTGATTGAATGTAAACCGGCAGGTGTTTGAGTCTTGGGATTACTTAGGGATTCTCTAGCTCGTGGTGAATCCGTGTCTCGTGTCGGGTGAGTTCATGATGCCCCTTTTAACCCCTTTTATGTTTTGGGCTAGCATGCACACCTAAGCGATTTTGCTTGATGAAACGTTTAAACTATTTTATATAGGCTTGCATGTATATGGTCGGCCTTGGGATGTTATAGTATGTATGTATATGTATTATTGTATGGCCAATATTTGGCGATGTTGTAGTCGTTATCGACTACAGATGTTACGTATGCCTACTTTGTGTTTGCGTACGTTGATGAGATGTTACTTGTTTGGTTGTACGTTTGCTCGACCCTAATGTTATTACTTGGATGTTATATATATATTTGTATATATAGGGATGCACTTATAAAGATGTGTATATATACATAAGGATGATTATTTATGGAAAATGATGGCCTAACTGATGTATCCCTTTTGTACTTTAAAACCTTTGGAATGACTATTATGATTATTAATATTGATGTTATTTATTAAAACATGAACTCACTCAGCTCAAGTTAACTTTGTGTGCATGTTAGTATGAGTTTCAGGTTAGGAGGTGGATGCATTGCCGCTTGGACGTGCACGAAGCTACTTGGACGGTGGAGAGCATACTTAGTCGGATGTTTCAATAATAATAAACGTTTTCTTTTTAACATTTATTTAAATACATTTAAATTGGTTTTGAGAACTTATTTTATTATTTATGTTTTCCGCTAAATTATACTCTGAAATGGTTTTCGAAATGAAATGAATTGTTTTGGGTTTAAGAATTTTGTAAGTTTCGTGTATGATCACCAACTGTAGGGTTCCTGGGATTTGGGGTCTTACAATTTCTCTATTTAATATCTGTGATTTAGCTTTTGAGACTATGAGTTACCTTTTTTTATTTTATTTGAATAAAATTGTTTCAGTTTGCTATCAGGTAGTATTTAAACAAATGTGCATTGGTGTTTCTTGATGTAAGTTTATATAATTTTCTCTGTAGGTTACTCTAATTGTAAGAGCCTAATTAAATTGACACTTTACTTTATCAATCAAACAACAATATTTACATAAGATAAATTGCAATACAAGGGTTGTGGCGAATTAAGCACAAGCAGTTTATTAATTGCAATATACAGTCATGCACAACAGATGATTGCTTAAATGCTTGTTTAAGTTCTTTCTGATATTCATTCATTTGGATAGAGTATTTTCATAGGTCATCACTATATTAGGTAATTTTGAAGCTATCTATGTTGCCAAAAAGTTATAAAGGTGTCTAGGATATTGTTATTTGTGTTTGGACAAAAGTACTTTTAATACTGTTACTCTCTTAAACTGCTATTTGTGAAGAAAAGCATTGGTCATAGTTTTAAAGACCCAATTTGGTTCTTAAATCTTGTTTATGTTATTCAAGAAACTAACGCACAAGTTTCTTGCAATTTTCAGAGTCGAACAGTGTTCTTTACTAACCAGCCAATGAATATCATTTGTCAATGATTGATGAGGTTTGTGCATTCTTGTCATATTCTTTAAATCGTTATAATCAACCAATTTTTTTTATATAAAAGACTGATGTTATTGTTATTTTAATTCGCAAATGTGTAAAAATCATGATGGGTTTGCAGGTTTAGTCACTGATGGATACAAAAAAGACACGCCACGGTTAAAAGTGGAAAATAATAAATTTGTTTGTCTATGGATTTATGATATACCGAAGAAAAGAAATGGAGTGACTTGGCTATTTAATTGGGATCAGTGCTCAAAGACTACCCAAATCTCTGGTTATCTTAAAGATGAATGGTTATCTCAATTTGTTACACTTACTCTGCTTCCTAATTATCATGGTGTAGTTTGCTATAATGTAATTGCTGATTGATGAGGATGGTTGTTTCACCAAGTACATGTATGATCTTCTATCCAATTACTCTATTTAATATCTGTGATTTAGCTTTTGAGACTATGAGTTAACTTTTTTTTATTTTATTTGAATAAAATTGTTTCAGTTTGCTATCAGGTAGTATTTAAACAAATGTGCATTGGTGTTTCTTGATGTAAGTTTATATAATTTTCTCTGTAGGTTACTCTAATTGTAAGAGCCTAATTAAATTGACACTTTACTTTATCAATCAAACAACAATATTTACATAAGATGAATTGTAAAACAAGGGTTGTGACGAATTAAGCACTAAGTAGTTTATTAATTGCAATATACCGTCATGCACAACAGATGATTGCTTAAATTCTTGTTTAAGTTCTATGTGATATTCACTCATTTGGATATAGTATTTTCACAGGTCATCACTATATTAGGTAATTTTGGAGCTATCTATGTTGCCGAAAAGTTATAAAGGTGTCTAGGATACTGTTATTTGTATTTTGACTAAAGTTTTTTTAATATTCTTACTCTCTTAAACTGCTATTTGTGAAGAAAAGCATTGGTCATAGTTTTAATGACCCAATTTGGTTCTTAAATCTAGTTTATGTTATTTAACAGGCTAACACACAGGTTTCTTGCAATTTTCTGAGTCTAACAGTGTTCTTTACCAACCAACCAATGAATATCATTTGTCAATGATTGATGAGGTTTGTGCATTCTTGTCATATTCTTTAAATTGTTATAATCAACTAATTTTTTTATATAAAAGATTGATGTTATTGTGATTTTAATTTGGAAATGTATAAAAATCTTGATGGGTTTGCAGGTTTAGTCACTGATGGATACAAAAACGACACGCCAGGGTTAAAATTGGTAAACAACAAATTTTGTTTGTCTATGCATTTCTGATATATTGAAGAAAAGAAATGGAATGACTAGGCTTTTCAATTGGGATCAGTGCTTAAGGACTACCCAATTCTCTGGTTATCTCAAACAAGAAAGGTTAGGTTAGTCTTTTCACATACTTATTTTTTCATTTTTATAAACATTTTTATTTATTTAATTTCTAGAAGATATAAATTTTACTATATTTTTCTAATATAACGGGTTGGTATAGAAGTTTAATCGTTCAATCAAAGAAAAATAGGAATTTGAGATGTAATAACTAACTGTAAGGGTAGGTTTGAGTTACTCTGCATTCTTATTATCATTTCATTGAAATTTTAATCTGAAGTTTTCTTATAGTCATATAATTTGCAATTTGTTACACTTACTCTGCTTCCTAATTATCATGGTGTAGTTTGTTATAATGTATTTGCTGATTGATGAGGATGGTTGTTTCACCAAGTACATGTATGATCTTCTATCCAATTTCTCTATTTAATATGTGTGATTTAGCATTTGAGACTTTGAGTTAACTTTTTTTTATTTTATTTGAATAAAATTGTTTCAGTTTGCTAATAGGTAGTATTTAAACACATGTGCATTGGTGTTTCTTGAGGTAAGTTTATATAATTTTCTCTGTAGGTTACTCTAATCGTAAGATCCTAATTAAATTGACACTTTACCTTATCAATCAAACAACAATATTTACATAAGATGAATTTCAATATAAGGGTTGTGGCGAATTAAGCACAAGTAATTTATTAATTGCAACATACAGTCATGCACAATAGTTGTTTGTTTAAATGCTTGTTTAAGTTCTTTGTGATATTCATCCATTTGGATATAGTATGTTCCCAGGTCATCACTATATTAGGTAATTTTGAAATTATCTACGTTGCCAAACGGTTATAAAGGTGTTTAGGATACTGTTATTTGTGTTTTGACTAAAGTTCTTTTAATATTGTTACTCTCTTAAACTGCTATTTGTGAAGAAAAGCATTGGTCATAGTTTTAAAGACCCAATTTGGTTCTTAAATCTTGTTTATGTTGTTTAAGAGACTAACGCACAAGTTTCTTTACCAACCAGCCAATAAATATCATTTGTCAATGATTGATAAGGTTTGTGCATTCTTGTCATATTCTTTAAATATTTATAATCAACTAATTTTTTTTGTATAAAAGGTTGATGTTATTGTGATTTTAATTTGCAAAAGTGTAAAAATCTTGATGGGTTTGCAGGTTTATTCACTGATCGATACAAAAACGACACGCAAGGGTTAAAAGTGGAAAACAATAAATTTGTTTGTCTATGCATTTTTAATATATTGAAGAAAAGAAATGGAGTGACTTGGCTGTTCAATTGGAACCCGTGCTCAAATACTACCCAAATCTCTGGTTATCTCAAAGAAGAAAGGTTAGATTAGTCTTTTCACATGCTTATTTTTTCATTTTTATAGACATTTTTATTTATTTAAGTTCTAGAAGATATAAATTTTACTATATTTTTCTAATATAACGGGTTGGTATAGAAGTTTAATCGTTCAATCAAAGAAAAATAGGAATTTGATATGTAATAACTAACTGTAACGGTAGGTTTGAGTTACTCTGCATTCTTATTATCATTTCATTGAAATTTTAATCTTAAGTTTTATTATAGTCATATAATTTGCAATTTGTTACATTTACTCTGCTTCCTAATTATCATGGTGTAGTTTGCTATAATGTATTTGCCGATTGACGAGGATGGTTGTTTCACCATGTACATGTATGATGTTCTATCCAATTTCTCTATTTAACATTTGTGATTAATCTTTTGAGACTATGAGTTAAATTTTTTTATTTTATTCGAATGAAATTGTTTCAGTTTGCTAGCAAGTAGGATTTAAACTCATGTTCATTGGTGTTTTCTTGATGTAAGTTATATAATTTTCTCTTTAGGTTACTTTAATTGTAAGAGCTTAATTAAATTGAGACTTTACTTTATCAATCAAACAATAATATTAACATAAGATGAATTGCAATATAAGGGTTGTGGCGAATTAAGCACAAGTAGTTTAGTAATTGCAATATACAGTCATGCACAATAGTTGTTTGCTTAAATGCTTGTTTATGTTCTTTGTGATGTTCACTCATTTAGATGTAGAATGTTCACAGGTCATCACTATATTAGGTAATTTTGAAGCTATCTATGTTGCCAAAAAGTTATAAAGGTGTCTAGGATACTGTTATTTCCTCATCATAACGCGTTTTGGGCGCTTATTGGTAGTGGATGATAGGAGAACTTCACAGTTAAGCGTGCTTAGGTGGGAGTAGTATCAGGATGGGCGACCTCCTGGGAAGTCTTCACCTAGGCAACCAAAAGCAAATCTATAAGGCCCCGAACCCTGGGAACCTTACAGTTGGTATTCATCCATCATATACTTATGAAAATACTTAAACTTGAAAACAGTTCATTCCATTAAAATAAACATCTCAGAGTATAGTTCAGCGGAAAACCATAATTAATAATACAAGTTCTCGAAACCCGGGAGTTATGCCTAAAACCAATTTAAATGTATTTAAATAAATATTGAAATGCAAATGTTTATTATTATTGAAACATCCGCCTAAGCATGCCCTCCACCGTCCAAGTAGCTTCGTGCATGTCCAAGCGGTAATGCATCCATCTCCTAACTTGAAACTCACACTAACATGCACACAAAGTCAACTTGAGCTGAGTGAGTTCAAGTTTTAAATAAATAACGTCAATAAATAATAATCATGATAGTCATTCCAAGGATTTTAAAATATAAAAGGGATACATCAGTTAGGCCATCATCATCAATAAATAATCATCCTCATATATATATATATATATATATACACACACACACACATATATATAAACATTTTTATAAGTACATCCCTATATATATATACACACACACATATAACATCCAAGTAATAACATCAGGGTAGAGCAAACGTACAACCCAAACACTTAACATCTCATCAACGTATGAAAACACAAAGTAGGCATACGTAACATTCGTAGTCGATAACGACTACTAACATCGCCAAATATTGACCATACAGTAATACATACATACATACTATAACATCCCAAGGCCTACCATATACAAGCAAGCCTATATAAAATAGTTTAAACGTTTCATCAAGCAAAATGGCTTAGGTGTGCATGCTAGCCCAAAAACTTAAAAAGATTTAAAAGGGGGCATCATGAACTCACCTGACACACGAAACGTATTCACCACGAGCTAGGTAATCCCTAAGTGATCCCAAAACTCAAACACCTGTCGGTTTACATACAAACATTACAATCGACCTCGAAAGGACTCGTTTAACCGATGAGACATTCTAACATGGTTCGAGTTACCTAAAGCCTCGACCTCATCAAACTAAATCACAACAGCCCCCGAGGCCTCACATTCACCAAAACAACCCTTAGGTACTCCCGGGAATAAGGAATTCCCAAATTACCCCTGGAAGCATTAGGTGATACCAATACGCGCGTTTAAGAGTCGTTTAGGCCTTTAACATCCAACTCAGCCCCTTGTGGACCCAATATGATAAAATCACAGCCAACAAGTCCACACAACGCTACACGAGTCAAATGGGTCGGTAACTCGCAAGTACAACACACCAACTATTCAATAAATGAAATTGCGCGTTGTACCGACTCGTTTGATTAACCGACAACCAATTCAGCCCCATAACTTATAAAAATTATTTTTCAACAGCCCGTACATCAAACCAAGTGCCCCCGAGCTGAATTGGTCGTTAATCACCTCAACCCTCGCGTTAAACACAACAATCAACAATTCTAGTCAACCGAACACTAACAATCAAACTACAATTAGTTGACCAATCTAACGAACACCAATGAACATAATTTTTAAGTATGTTATACTAGACATACCTAGGAAGATTTTGATTCAAAAACCTCAACCAAAATAGTCCCAAAACCGCTCAATTGGATAGCCACCCGGTTAACCTAAAACAAGTCGTTTATCGATCAATACGCGTAATATAAAGATCAATTAAGGTGTAAAAGACCCGGGGAAACATAAAACTAACCTTGAATTGAAGTTTTATGGCTTAACCTTGGCTGGACAGAAGAAAATCGCAAGGGGGGGGGGGTCTCTTCTTGGTCCGATCGGCTGTAATATGGTGGCTAGGGATTAGGTTTTATTTTTTTTTTATGATATAAATAAACTTGTTACACTCTAGTCCTTCTAATTTAAGGGATATGGCAACTTGTGAGGAAATATTAGATGACTTAACGTTCCGGGAAGATGATAGGGTCAACGAAAAATGCCGGATAACTCCCGAGAAGTATACATACTTTACATGATTTAAAATCCTTAAACCGGAAATTAACGGGCGTTACAAAATTCGTGAAGCGATGGTGGTACGTCCCGGCCAAAGCGGACAATATTATGGTGTGGCGGTAGCTGGGATGTTACAGATGGTATCAGAGCCAGGGCCGGGCCGGTGGTCCCATGTCCCGCGAGGACGCTGGACCCCTAAGGGGGGTGGATTGTGACATCCCACATCAGTTGGGGAGGAGAACTAAGCCTTCTTTATAAGGAGGTGGATACCTTCACCATCATAACGCGTTTTGGGCGCTTAATGGTAGTGGATGAGAGGAAAACTTCACAGTTAAGCGTGTACAGGTGGGAGTAGTATCAAGATGGGTGACCTCCTGGGAAGTCTCCACTTGGGTAACCAAAAGCAAATCTGTGAGGCGATGGTGGTACGTCCCGGCCAAAGCGGACAATATTATGGTGCGGCGGTAGCTGGGATGTTACAAATGGTATCAGAGCCACTCCTGTGTCGTTCGGGGTGGAAGGGCAAGAGAGATCCAATCCAAGATGTCGGATTCGCCTAAGGTGTAACTCGTGACAACCCCAGGGACTCACCGTCTCTGATGAGGTTTGCTCCACCATCCCGAATATCACAGAAGTGGCTTTGATACCACTTGTAACATCTGGCCCCTCGCACCACCAATATTGTCCGTTTTGCCCACAAAGAGCTCACGAATTTGTTTTTGGTTGCCCAGGTGGAGACTTCCTAGGAGGTCACCCATCCTACTACTACTCCCACCTGAGCACGCTTAACTATGGAGCTCTCCTATCGTCCACTACCATTAAGCCCAAAACGCGTTGGTGATTTTAAGAGGCGGGGCATT
Organism: Bidens hawaiensis; assembly: GCF_021521415.1. Classification (NCBI taxonomy): domain Eukaryota; kingdom Viridiplantae; phylum Streptophyta; class Magnoliopsida; order Asterales; family Asteraceae; genus Bidens; species Bidens hawaiensis. The sequence continues at coordinate 65,278 of NW_027492278.1, read as the reverse complement.
TACTTATGAATCAAGGATCTCTCTTGTCCACGGCCGATGTGGGATTTGCCTAGGGTATTACAAACACCCCCTTTTGGACTCATTGTAAGGCCCCGAACCCCGGGAACCCCACAGTTGGTATCCATACAAAACACTTAAGAAAGTAATTAAACTTGAAAACTGTTTCTTCCGTTAAAACAAACATCTCAGAGTATAATTCAGCGGAAAACATAAATAATAAAATAAGTTCCCAAAACCCGGGAATTTTGCCCAAAATCAACATAGTTATCTTTAAATAAAAACTTTTAATAATAAATGTTTAATAGTAAAACTTCAGTTCCCTTATGCCCTTCACCGTCCAAGTAGCTTCGTGCACATCCAAGCGATAAGGCATCCTCATCTTAACCTGAAACTCACACTAACATGCATACAAAGTCAGCTTGAGCTGACTGAGTTCAAGTTTTAAGTAAATAATATCAGTAGTAATAGTTAAGATAGTCAAACCAAAAGTTTTAAAAAGTAAAAGGGTACATCCATCAAATCCACATTATCGAGAACTAAACATCCTCATACATACATATACAAAATGTATATGTAAACATCCTTTCAATTACATCTCTATATATATCACAGTATATATATATATAACATCCACGTATAACATCAGGGTCGAGCAAACGTACAACCCAAACACGTAACATCAGTGCATGCAAACACAAAGTAGGCATACACAACATCAGTAGTCAAAACGACTACAACATCGCCAGATATAGGCCAAGCAATAATGTATATACATATATATATATATATATATATATATATATATATATATATATATATATATTTAACATCCCAAGGCCTATCATATGCAAGCAAGCCTATATAAATCGTTTAAAACATTTAATCCAGTAGGAAAACACTTAGGTGTGCATGTTATCCCAAAAGTTAAAAGAGTTAAAAAGGGGCATCATGAACTCACCTGAAATCAATCGAACACCTGCAACGAGCTAGGAAATTCTTAAATGCACGATCACAAGCAAGGGCCGGTAAGTTATACACAACACGTCACTAACCTAGACAGTAAGAACACTCTTGCCTAATGGGCCGTTCAAGCCCAACACTTGGCCCAAGGCCCAAAAACTTGGCCCAAGGCCCAATACATGGCCCAAGGCCCAACACTTGGCCCAAGGCCCAATACTTGGCCCAAGGCCCGAAAACTTGGCCCAAGGCCCAACAGCTTGACCCAAGGCCCAAGGATAGTTAAATCGGGTCGAATGCGCGTGTAATAAACCTTAAAACCATTTGTTAAATGAATCAGCCCCGAATGGACCAAATTCCATTTTAAATCTTTTCATTCATCAAGATTATGTCACCCGAGTTGATAGGGTTGACGGTTCCTTTTTACAACTCTTACTTTAACGTTTAAACGAAAATTCGCGCACCGCCGACTCGATTGACGAAGCACTAACCACAACAGCCCCGAGCATCAAAAAAATAATTTTTCCACAGCCCTTAAACCTCCCTAGGGCTGTACAAACTGACTCGGTCGGTTACCCATCAATTAACGCATCAAACTCAACAATTTGCAATTCTACACCCGATAAACCCAAGTTTTCGAACTAAAATCGATTGACCGACCTAAACACCTCCAATGACCACGAAATTTTAATATGATGTAAATGCCATACCTGGGGATCTTTCTACACTGGAAACTCTAATTTTTATCCACGGGAAGTGGGTCAATTACACCTTGGCCGAAATCTGTCCAACGAAAAGTTTCGACAAAATTGAGCATCAAAACGATTAGGGGTGAGCAAAAAGAGTGTAGGGGATTGTAGTACATACCTTGAACTACTTCTAGGAGCTTGGAATCGATCAAAAAGTCGAAGCAATGGAAGGGGGGGGGGCTGGGACCTGCCGATCGCAGCTGATGCAAAACTAGGGTTTTAGGTTTTTTTTTGTGTTATAATAATAAAACATTTTCATTCTAGCCCCCGGAATTTAATAATAATGCAACTTGGAAGAAATGTTAAGAGATTAGGCGTACCGGGATGACGTAAAGGCTTCCGAGAAACGTCGGATAAATCCCGAGAATTGTACATACTCAACAATCTTTAATTCTTGAAATCGGAATCAACGGGCGTTACAAGTTCACCCCCCTTACAATGGGATTCGTCCCCGAATCCCGGTGCAACAGGAACAACTGTGGATAATGCTTCCTCATCTCGTCTTCGGACTCCCAAGTAGCCTCGGAACCCCTACGGTGTCTCCACTGCACCTTAACCTGCCTAACCACCTTATTCCTCAGTCGTTTCTCCTGACGGTCAAGGATAGCAATCGGTTGCTCGACATAGTTCAGCTTACCATCGAACTCAATATCGTCAAGAGGCACATAGGCCTCCTCATCCACTAAGAATATCCTCAGATGGGACACGTGAAAAGTAGGATGAATCCCCGTGAGCTCCTCGGGTAAATCTAGTCTATAAGCTACCTCACCAACTCGGGCCAAAATACGGAACGGGCCAATAAACCTCGGACTGAGCTTCCCCCTCTTACGAAAACGAATAATGCCCTTCCAGGGAGAAACCTTTAACATAACCCGATCCCCAACCTCAAACACAATATGCCTTCGCCTTTTATCTGCATAAGACTTCTGACGATCCTGTGCGGCTTTCATAAATGCTTTAATCTTGTCGAGTTTCTCAGTCGTAGCCTCAACCACCTCCGAACTACCCAACTGCTTCTGACCAATTGAACCCCAACAGACTGGTGTCCTACACCTCCTACCATACAACATCTCAGACGGTGGCATCCCAATCGTGGCGTAATAACTGTTATTATACGAGAACTCTACCAACGGTAAGTGACGGTCCCAACTACCACCAAAGTCGATAACACAAGCCCGCAGCATATCCTCGAGGATCTGAATGGTCCTCTCGGACTGACCATCCGTCTGCGGGTGAGAAGCAGTACTGATGAGGAGTTTGGTGCCCATCTCCTCGTGAAACTTTTTCCAAAACCTGAGGTGAAACGCGTATCCCTATCCGACACAATAGATACCGGCACCCCTTGCCTAGAGACGATCTCAGGAATAAACACATCAGCTAGCTGCTCAAAATTAAAAGTCTCTCGAATCGGCAAGAAATGGGCGCTCTTGGTCAATCTATCCACGATTACCTAAATGGTGTCATAATTACCCCTAGGAGTACGAGGCAATTTAGTCACGAAATCCATAGTAAGATGCTCCCATTTCCACTCAGGTATTTCCAATGGCTGGAGTTTCCCAAATGGCTTCTGATGCTCGGCCTTAACTTGCAGACACGTCAAACACTTACTCACATACTGAGCCACCTCAAACTTCATCGCAGGCCACCAATAATTCTTTTTCAAGTCTTGTTACATCTTGGTCGCACCCGGATGAATGGAATAGCGCGACTTGTGCGCCTCATCCAAAATTTTATCTCTAAATCCCCCATACCTCGATACCCTTAAGCAACCATCCTTATACTTCACCCCGTTACCGACGTCTTCCAACAATTTCTCCTGACCCCAAACACGTTCGACATAATCCATTTCACCTATAACACTTCATTCTGGACGTTGGCTATTTGTTTCAAAATGTCGGGTTTGAGAATAAGCTGGTAGGATTTCACACGAATCGGCTTCAGTCTCTCCTTCCGGCTCAACGTGTCGGCCACCACGTTAGCCTTACCGGGGTGGTACATAATATCCAAATCATAGTCCTTAATCAACTTCAACCATCGACGTTGGCGCATATTCAGTTCCTTTTGTTCAAAGAAGTATTTTAAACTCTTATGGTCGGTATAAATAACGCAAGGAACACCGTACAACTAATGTCTCCACAACTTAAGTGCAAACACAATGGCCGCAAGCTACAAATCGTGAGTAGGATAATTCGCCTCGTGAGGCTTCAACTGTCGTGAGGCATAAGCGATGACTCGACCTCGCTGCATCAAAACACACCCAAGCCCCTGATAAGAGGCATCAGAATACACCACCAAATCATCAGTGCCATCAGGTAAAGCTAAGATCGGGGCATGCGTCAATCTGTTCTTCAACTCGAGAAAAGCCTCCTCCTGTTCCGTACCCCACATGAACTTAACACTCTTCTTAGTCAGCTTGGTCAGAGAAGAAGCAATTTTTGAAAAATCGGGAATAAAGCGGCGGTAATACCCCGCCAAACCAAGGAAACTACGGATTTTGGTTGGAGACTTAGGAGACTCCTAATCATTCACGGCTTCCACCTTCGCAGGGTCAACCAGAATACCACTCGGGTTAATAACATGTCCCAAGAATTGAACCTCACGTAACCAGAAGGAACACTTAGAAAATTTCGCATACAATTTGTTCTTTCGCAGAGCCTCCAACAATTCCTTGAGATGACCGGCATGATCGGATTCACTTTTAGAGTACACAAGAATGTCGTCGATGAACACAATAACCGAGCGATCAAGCATCGGTCTACACACTCGGTTTATAAGATCTATGAACGCAGCCGGTGCGTTGGTCAAACCGAAAGACATCACCAGAAATTCGTAATGTCCTTAACGAGTGCGGAAGGCAGTCTTAGGAATATCTTCCTCCCGAATCTTTAGCTGATGATACCCGGACCTAAGGTCGATCTTCGAGAACCAATTAGCCCCTTGGAGTTGATCGAATAAGTCATCGATCCTCGGGAGCGGGTACCGATTTTTAACAGTGAGCTTATTCAACTCACGGTACTCAATGCACATTCGCATGCTTCCGTCCTTCTTCTTAACGAACAAGACAGGGGCACCCCAAGGTGAGATGCTCGGTCGAATAAAGCCCTTATCGAGCAAGTCTTCCAACTGAGCCATAAGTTCCTTCATTTCATTCGGCGCTAGGCGGTAGGGAGCTCGAGCAACGGGCTTGGCGCCCGGCACAAGGTCTCTCTGGAACTCGACCTCGCGGTCCAGCGGCACATCTGACAAATCATCTTGAAATACGTCCGGGAAATCCCAAACAATAGGAACATCACCGACGGTAGCTACCTCGGTATTAACATTCATAGCATACGCCAGATACGCCCCGCACCCCTGCTGCATCAACTTTCCCGCCTTAAGCATGGATATAATATGTGGCGTCGCAACATTCCGATCACCGAAGACCGTAATTCGAGTCCCATCCGGGGCCCTTAGACGAACGAGTTTCTGACCATAAATGATCTGAGCGTCAACATTCGCGAGCCAATCCATCTCGAGCACCACATCGAAACAACCATGCGGCATCAAATACAATCGCACCGGAAATCTATAACCAGACAACTCGATGGAACAACCCTGAATATCCCTAGACACGGACACGGATTTTCCTACTGCGACCTCAACCTCAAACCCATCGACTACGCGCTCGGGTGGTTTATTCAATAAGGAACAGAAAGCGGTAGACACAAAATACTGGCGCCCGAATCGAATAAGACTGACGCCTGTAATTCATCAAGTAGAAATGTACCAAGGACAATATTATACTATTGCTTAGCTACACCATCAACACATACGATTTCAAAGGGACAAGAAATTATAACGGTGGAATGAAAGCTAAATAAGGAAAAAGTACCTGAAACGACATCCGCATCCTCTTTTGCTTCCTTCTTGGAGATGTTGAAGGCCCTCGCCCTGGCCTTCGGCTTCTCATCCATCTTCCCCCTCGAGGAAGTCCCCTACCCGGACCCCCCCGCCTTACTAGAAGGACAGTTTGATGCCAAGTGACCCGAACCCTTAGAGCGGAAACAGGTCAATGTCGGACACTCGAAATGAGGGTGTCCTACCTTATCACAACGAAAACAAGTGCCAAAACCAATCCTACATTCCCCCTTGTGTGGCTTCCCGCACTTCTTGCAATTACCGAACTCCACACCCATTTTAAACTCAGAAGTCCCAGTTTTTACCCTTTTCTCAAACGGATTAAAATTGCTTCCCCCGGGCCACTTACCGTACGTATTTGAGTTCCATGCCTTCCTATTCTCGGGCGGTGGTAACTTCTCCCTCTGATCATACAGCGTACCTGCTAGAGTGACCACCGAGTGAAAAGAGTTCATGTCGGTAGTCAACACACCCCTACGAATATCCACCGGAAGCCCCTTCACGTACTTCTTAATCCTCTTGGTTTCGGGAGTAACCAAATCGGGACATAAACAAGCCATCTTGTTAAACTTGGTGGTATATTCCCGATGTGACATAGTACCAGCCTCCAAGGTCAAGAATTCCTACTCTATCTTATCCAATTCATGCGGAGGACAAAACTGATCGAGAACCAATTTCTTTAACTCATCCCCCGTCATCCTCCTAATCGAACGATCACCCATAGCTTGCGCCAAGTTATCCCACCAACATAGTGCCTCGGAACGAAACGAGGCAGTAGCATAAGACACCATATCATCCCCCTTGCACTTACTAACCCTCGGAACAGCCACTGATGTGCTGCCAATGCATCTTTAGTACCATCGAAAGAAGGGGGGTCGCACTTATTAAAGTCACCATACGAGCAACCCCGGGTCAATACACTAACTGTCCGCACCTCATCTTCATCCCCACTCGGCACATACACTTCCTCTTCTTCTTCGACCTGTACCTCCGTACCCTTCCTTCTCCTATCCGAAACTTTACCAACCAGTGACTCCTCCATGGCTGTGACGGCCTCAGCAACGATCTCAGGAATGGCGCTATGGAGCACCTGATAAACCTCATCCGCGATAGTCGCGCACATAGCAGGATCTAAGGCGGGGTTATCCCCCTCCTTGTTAATCGGGGTGCCCTGTTGAAAAGTAGGAATCTCACTCTCGGCTTCGGCAGGTGGCTTACGACCACGACCACGCCCACGAAAACTAGAACCACCTCTCTTAGCTGCTCGAGTATTAACCATGACTTATCCCTACAAAGACAGAATTTGAATATGGTCAGGTACACGTGGCATTTAGAACATGTAAGGTAAGGGTAAACTGCTAATGACGTTGATCAAGTGTAATTAGTCGTTTACTTTACCCGCCCGTCCTATTCACCCCTGCCCCTATCCACATTAGCCTTCTATCTAACACTTAAACAATTAATCACATACTGGAAACTTTTAAACTTAAAGGAATGACTAATAATCTAAAGTTACCTCTTGGCGTGCAGCTACTTATGGTGGGCATACCGGTCTCTTTTCTTATAGTTCGAGTCCAAGCATTTGGGGATGCTCGGATCCCTCGAACGAAGGCTTTGATACCAACTTGTAAGGCCCCGAACCCCGGGAACCCCACAGTTGGTATCCTTACAAAACACTTAAGAAAATAATTAAACTTGAAAACTGTGTCTTCCATTAAAACAAACATCTCAGAGTATAATTCAGCGGAAAACATAAATAATAAAATAAGTTCCCAAAACATGGGAATTTTGCCCAAAATCAACATAGTTATCTTTAAATAAAAAATTTTAATAATACATGTTTAATAGTAAAACTTCAGTTCCCGTATGCCCTTCACCGTCCAAGTAGCTTCGTGCACGTCCAAGCGATAAGGCATCCTCATCCTAACCTGAAACTCACACTAACATGCACACAAAGTCAGCTTGAGCTGAGTGAGTTCAAGTTTTAAGTAAATAATATCAGTAGTAATAGTTAAGATAGTCAAACCAAAAGTTTTAAAAAGTAAAAGGTTACATCCATCAAATCCTCATTACCGAGAAGTAAACATCCTCATACATACATATACAAAATGTATATGTAAACATCCTTTCTATAACATCTCTATATATATCACAGTATATATATATAACATCCACGTATAACATCAAGGTCGAGCAAACGTACAACCCAAACACGTAACATCAGTGCATGCAAACACAAAGTAGGCATACACAACATCAGTAGTCGAAATGACTACAACATTGCCAGATATAGGCCAAGCAATAATGTATATACATATACATACATACATACATACATATATATATATATATATATATATATATATATATATATTTAACATCCCAAGGCCTATCATATGCAAGCAAGCCTATATAAATCGTTTAAAACATTTAATCCAGTAGGAAAACACTTAGGTGTGCATGTTATCCCAAAAGTTAAAAGAGTTAAAAAGGGCATCATGAACTCACCTGAAATCAATCGAACACCTGCAACGAGCTATAGGAAATTCCTAAATGCACGATCACAAGCAAGGGCCGGTAAGTTATACACAACACGTCACTAACCTAGACAGTAAGAACACTCTTGCCTAATGGGCCGTTCAAGCCCAACACTTGGCCCAAGGCCCAAAAACTTGGCCCAAGGTCCAATACATGGCCCAAGGCCCAACACTTGGCCCAAGGCTGGGCCAGCTTAGCCCAAGGCCCGAAAACTTGGCCCAAGGCCCAACAGCTTGACCCAAGGCCCAAGGATAGTTAAATCGGGTCGAATGCGCGTGTAATAAACCTTAAAACCATTTGTTAAATGAATCAGCCCCGAATGGACCAAATTCCATTTTAAATCTTTTCATTCATCAAGATTATGTCACCCGAGTTGATAATTTTTCCACAGCCCTTAATCCTCGAGCATCAAAGTCGATTGACCGAGCATCAAAAAAATAATTTTTCCACAGCCCTTAAACCTCTCTAGGGCTGTACAAACTGATTCGGTCGGTCACCCGATCAATTAACGCATCAAACTCAACAATTTGCAATTCTACACCCGATAAACCCTAGTTTTCGAACTAAAATCGATTGACCGACCTAAACACCTCCAATGACCACGAAATTTTAATATGATGTAAATGCCATACCTGGGGATCTTTCTACACCAGAAACCCTAATTTTTATCCACGGGAAGTGGGTCAATTACACCTTGGACGAAATATGTCCAACGAAAAGTTTTGGCAAAATTGAGCATCAAAACGAATAGGGGTGAGCAAAAAGAGTGTAGAGGATTGTAGTACATACCTTTAACTACTTCTAGGAGCTTGGAATCGATCAAAAAGTCGAAGCAATGGAAGGGGGGGGGGGGGCTGGGACCTGCCGATCGCAGCTGATGCAGAACTAGGGTTTTAGGTTTTTTTTTGTGTTATAATAATAAAACATTTTCATTCTAGCCCCCGGAATTTAATAATAATGCAACTTGGAAGAAATGTTAAGTGACTAGGCGTACCGGGATGACGTAAAGGCTTCCGAGAAACGTCGGATAAATCCCGAGAATTGTACATACTCAACAATCTTTAATTCTTGAAATCGGAATCAACGGGGCCTAAGGTGTACCTCACGACACCCCCGGGGACGCACCCACTCTGATGAGGTTTGCCCCTCCATCACGAATGGCACAGGAGGGGCTCTAATATCATATGTAAACAGCCCAGCTACCGCCGCATCATAATATTATCCGCTTTGGCCGGGACGTACCACCATCGCCTCACGGATTTGCTTTTGGTTTCCCAGGGTGAAGACTTCCTAAAAGGTCACCCATCCTGATACTACTCCCGCCTGAGCACGCTTAACTGTGAATTTCTCCTTTCATCCACTACCATTAAGCGCCCAAAACGCGTTATGAGGGAGAATGCATCCACCTCCTTATAAAGAAGGCTTAGTTCTCCTCCCCAACCGATGTGGGATGTCACATATCTAGGATACTGTTATTTGTGTTTTGACTAATTTTCTTTTAATATTGATACTCTCTTAAACTGCTATTTGTGAAGAAAAACATAGGTCAAAGTTTTAAAGACCCAATTAGCTTTTTAAATCTTCTTGATGTTGTTTAACAGACTAACGCACAAGTTTCTTGCAATTTGTAAAGTCTAACAGTGCTCTTTATCAACCAGCCAATGAATTTCATTTGTCAATGATTGATGAGGTTTGTGCATTCTTGTCATATTCTTTAAATTGTTATAATCATCTAATTTTTTTTATATAAAAGATTGATGTTATTGTGATTTTAATTTGTAAATGTGTAAAAATATTGATGGGTTCGCCGGTTTAGTCACTGATGGATGCAAAAACGATACGCCAGGGTTAAAAGTGGAAAACAATAAATTTGTTTGTCTATGCATTTTTGATATATTGAAGAAAAGAAATGGAGTGACTTGGCTGTGCAATTGGGATCAGTGCTCAAAGACTACCCAAATCTCTAGTTATCTCAAAGAAAAAAGGTTTGATTAGTCTTTTCACATGCTTATTTTTTTTCATTTTTATAAACATTTTTATTTATTTAAGTTCTAAAAGATATATATTTAACTATATTTTTCTAATATAACGGGTTGGTATAGAAGTTTAATCATTCAATCAAAGAAAAATAGGAATTTGATATGTAATAACTAACTGTAAGGGTAGTTTTGAGTTACTCTGCATTCTTATTATCATTTCATTGAAATTCTAATATGAAGTTTTATTATAATCATATAATTTGCAATTTGTTACACTTACTCTGCTTCCTAATTATTATGGTGTAGTTTGCAATATTGTATTTGCCGATTGATGAGGATGGTTGTTTCACAAAGTACATGTATGATATTCTATCCAATTTCTCTACTTAATATATGTGATTTAGCTTTTGAGACTATGAGTTAAATTTTTTTATTTTATTTGAATAAAATTGTTATAGTTTGCTATCAAGTAGGATTTAAACACATGTGCATTGGTGTTTCTTGAGGTAAGTTTATATAATTTTCTCTGTAGGTTACTCTAATTGTAAGAGCCTAATTAAATTGAGACTTTACTTTATCAATCAAACATCAATATTTACATAAGATGAATTGCAATATAAGGGTTGTGGCGAATTAAGCACAAGTAGTTTATTAATTGCAATATACAGTCATGCACAACAGTTGTTTGCTTAAATGCTTGTTTAAGTTCTTTGTGATGTTCACTCATTTAGATGTAGCATGTTCACACGTCATCACTATATTAGGTAATTTTGAAGCTATCTATGTTGCCAAAAAGTTAAAAAGGTGTCTTGGATACTGTTATTTGTGTTTTGACTAAAGTTCTTTTAATATTGTTAATTTCTTAAACTGCAATTTGTGAAGAAAAGCATTGGTCATAGTTTTAAAGTCCCAATTTGATTCTTAAATCTTGTTTATGTTGTTTAATAGACTAACGCACAAGTTTCTTGCAATTTGTAGAGTCTAACAGTGTGCTTTACCAAAAAGCCAATGAATATCATTTGTCAATGATTGATGTGGTTTGTGCATTCTTGTCATATTCTTTAAATCTTTATAATCCACTAATTTTTTTATATAAAAGGTTGATGTTATTGTGAATTTAATTCGCAAATGTGTAAAAATCTTGATGGGTTTGCAGGTTTAGTCACTGATGGATACAAAAAAGACACGCCAGGGTTAAAAGTGGAAAGCAATAAATTTGTTTGTCTATGCATTTTTGGTATATCGAAGAAAAGAAATGGAGTGACTTGGTTGTTCAATTGGGATCCGTGCTTAAAGACTACCCAAATCTCTAGTTATCTCAAAGAAGAAAGGTTAGATTAGTCTTTTCACATGCTTATTTTTTCATTTTTATAAACATTTTTAACGGGTTGGTATAGAAGTTTAATCGTTCAACCAAAGAAAAATAGGAATTTGATATGTAGTAACTAACTGTAAGGGTAGGTTTGAGTTACTCTGCATTCTTATTATCATTTCATTGAAATTTTACTCTGAAGTTTTATTATAGTCATATAATTTGCAATTTGTTACACTTATTCTGCTTCCTAATTTTCATAGTGTAGTTTGCTATAATGTATTTGCCGATTGATGAGGATGGTTGTTTCACCAAGTACATGTATGATCTTCTATCCAATTTCTGTATTTAATATCTGTGATTTAGCTTTTCAGACTATGAGTTAAATTTTTTTATTTTATTTGAATAAAATTTTTATAGTTTGCTATCAAGTAGGATTTTTAAACACATGTGCATTGGTGTTTCTTGAGGTAAGTTTATATAATTTTCTCTGTAGGTTGCTCTAATTGTAAGAGCCTAATTAAATTGAGACTATACTTTATCAATCAAACATCAATATTTACATAAGATGAATTGCAATATAAGGGTTGTGGTGAATTAAGCAAAAGTAGTTTATTAATTGCAATACACAGTCATGCACAACAGTTGTTTGCTTAAATGCTTGTTTAAGTTCTTTGTGATATTCACTCATTTGGATATACTATGTTCACAGGTCATCACTATATTAGGTAATATTGAAGCTATCTATGTTGCCAAAAAGTTATAAAGGTGTCTAGGATACTGTTGTTTGTGTTTTGACTAAATTTCTTTTAATATTGTTACTCTCTTAAACTGCTATTTGTGAAGAAAAGCATTGGTCATTGTTTTAAAAACCCAATTTGGTTATTAAATCTTGTTTATATTGTTTAACAGACTAATGCACAAGTTTCTTGCAATTTTAAGAGTCTAACAGTGTTGTTTACCTACCAGCCAATGAATATCATTTGTCGATGATTGATGAGGTTTGTGCATTCTTGTCATATTCTTTAAATCGTTATAAACAACAAATTTTAATTTTTATGAAAGATTGATGTTATTGGATTTTAATTTGCAAATGTGTAAAAATCGTGATGGGTTTGCAGGTTTAGTCACTAATGGACACAAAGGAGGCACGCCAGGGATAAAAGTGGAAAACAATAAATTTTTTTCTCTATGCATTTCTAATATATTGAAGAAAAGAAATTGAGGGACTTGGTTGTTCAATTGGGATCAGTGCTCAAAGACTACCCAAATCTCTGGTTATCTCAAAGAAGAAACGCTAGATTAGTCTTTTCACATGCTTATTTTTTCATTTTCATAAGCATTTTTGTGAATTTAAGTTCTAGGAGATATAAATTTTACTATATTTTTCTAATATAACGGGTTGGTATAGAAGTTTAATTGTTCAATCAAAGAAAAATAGGAATTTGAGATGTAATAACTAACCGTAAGGGTTGGTTTGAGTTACTCTGCATTCTTATTATCATTTCATTGAAATTTTAATATGAAGATTTTTTATTGTCATATAATTTGCAATTTGTTACACTTACTCTGCTTCCTAATTATCATGGTGTAGTTTGCTATAATGTATTCGCCTATTAATGAGGATGGTTGTTTCACCAAGCACATGTTTGATCTTCTGTCCAATTTATTTATTTTATATCCGTGATTTAGCTTTTGAGACTATTAGTTAACTTTTTTTATTTTATTTGAATAAAATTGTTTCAGTTTGCTATCAGGTAGTATTTAAACAAATGTGAATTGGAGTTTCTTGATGTAAGTTTATATAGTTTTCTCTATAGGTTACTCTAATTGTAAGAGCCTAATTAAGTTGAGACTTTACTTTATCAATCAAACAACAATATTTACATATGATGAATAGCAATATAAGGGTTCTGGCAAATGAAGCATAAGTAGTTTATTAATTGCAATTTACAGTCATGCACAACAGTTGTTTGCTTAAATGCTTGTTTAAGTTCTTTGTGATATCACTCATTTGGATATTGTATGTTCACAAGTCATCACTATATTAGGTAATTTTGAAGCTATCTATGTTGCCAAAAAGTTAAAAAGATGTCTAGGATACTTTTATTTGTGTTTTTGACTAAAGTTCTTTTAATATTGTTAATTTCTTAAACTGCTATTTGTGAAGAAAAGCAATGGTCATAGTTTTAAAGACCCAATTTGGTTCTTAAATCTTGTTTATGTTGTTTAACAGACTAACGCACAAGTTTCTTGCAATTTTATAAGACCAAGAATCCTGGGAATCCTACAGTTGGCGATCATGCACGAAACTTACAGAAATTCTTAAACTCAAAACAATTCATTTCATTTCAAAAACCAGTTCAGAGTATAAATCAGCGGAAGAATCATACTTATTAAACCAAGTTCCCAAAACCCGAGAATTATGCCCAAAACCAAATTTAAATGTATTAAGTATTAATTGAAAAGGACAATGTTCATTAAAAAAACTTTCCAACTAGATATGCCTTCAACCGTCCAAGTAGTCTCGAGACGTCCAAGCGGTAAGCATCCTCCTCCTAACCTGAAACTCACACTAACATACACACAAAGTCAGCTTGAGCTGAGTGTGTTCAAGTTTTAATAATTGACATTTATGATAATCATTCCAAGAGTTTTAAAATAAAACAGGATTCGAACAGTTAGGCCATCATCAACAATAAGTAGTCATACTTATATGTACATCTATATAATTATATCCCTATAAATATCATCCAAGTAATAGCATCAGGGTCGAACACACGTACAACCCAAACACGTAACATCTCATCCGAGTAATAACATCAAGGTCGAGCACACGTATAACCCAAACACGTAACATCTCATCCAACGTATGCAAACACAAAGTAGGCATACGTAAACATTCTTAGTCGATAACGACTAATTAACATCGCCAATTATTTGCCATACAATAACACATGTATAAACATACCTATATATATTATTCCAAAATATACCATACTACAAGTAAGCCATCCTCAGTCACTAATGACTAACTAACATCCCTAATCATAGGCCATATGGTAACACATGTGTAAACATACATACATAGCATCCCAAGATGTACCATAATACAAGTAAGCCTATGGGAATTAGGGTAACACATGTGTATACATACATAATTAACCTCCCAAACATACCATAATATAAGCAAGCTTATGGGAAATCGTTTAAATGGTTCATCATGTAAACTCAGTTGGGTGTGTATGCTAGCCAAAACATGAAAAGAGTAAAAGGGGGCATTGTGAACTCACCTGACACAAAGCACGAAATCACCGCGAGCTAGAGAACCCCTTAGTATCCCCACAACTCAAACGCACAGGAAGATTGTGGTGCAAAAACCTTAGCCGAAACAGCCCAATTGGACAGCCACCTGGTAAGCCTTCAATTGAAGTTTTAGACCCTAATCTTCGCTGCACAAAAGAAAAAAAAATGGTTTGGGGGCTTACCTGCTGCCGATCGGACATAGGAGAGGGGAGGGGTTAGGGTTTGTTTATGATATAAAAGTTTTACACTCTAGCCCCTTAAATTTTAAAGAAGTAACATATTGGTTGAAAAGTTAATTAATTTAACGTACCGGAAAGGTGATAAGGTCATCGAGGAACGCCGGATAACTCCCGAGAAATATACATACTATACAAGCTTTATATCTTATGACCAAAAATTAATGGGCGTTACAAGTCCACCCCCCCTTACAATGGGATTCGTCCCCGAATCCCGATGCAAAAGAAACAACTGCGGATAGAGTTTCATCATCTCGTCTTCGGACTCCCAAGTAGCATCGGAACCCCTACGGTGCCTCCGCAGCATCTTCGCCTGCCTAACCACTTTAATCCTCAAACGCCTTTCCTGGCGGTCAAGAATAGCGATAGGTTCTTCAACGTAGTTCAGTTTACTATCAAGCTCAATGTCATCAAGAGGCACATGGGCCTCCTCATCTGCTACATATTTCCTCAAATGAGACACTTGGAAAGTAGGATGAATCCCTGAGAGCTCATTGGGCAATTCCAGTCTATACGCTACCTCACCAACACGGGACAATATACGGAACGAACCAATGAACCTTGGGCTATGCTTCCCCCTCTTACGAAAATGAATGATGCCTTTCCAAAGAGAAACTTTTAGCATAACTCTGTCACCAGCCTCAAACATAACAGGCCTTCGCCTTTTATCCGCATAGGACTTTTGACGATCCTGAGCAGCCTTCATAAAAGCCTTAATCTTATCAAGCTTCTCCGTCGTAACCTCAACTACCTCCAAACAACCCAATTGCTTCTAACCAACTAAGCCCCAATAGACTGGATTCCTGCACCTACGCCCATATAACATCTCAAACGGTGGCATTCCAATAGTGTTGTGGTAACTGTTATTATAGGAAAATTAGACCAACGGTAAATGAAGATCCAAACTACCACCAAAATCGATAACATAAGCTCGCAACATATCCTTGAGAGTCTGAATGGTCCTCTCGGATTGACCATCCATCTGCGGGTGATAAGCGGTACTGATGAGAAGTTTGGTACCCATCTCCTCATGAAACTTCTTCCAAAACCTGGAGGTAAAACGCGTATCCCTATCCGTAACAATAGATACCGGCACCCCGTGCCTAGAAACGATCTCATGAATAAACACATCGGCCAGCTGCTCAGAATTTAAAGTTTCTCGAATCGGCAGGAAATGAGCGCTCTTGGTCAACCTATCAACGATTACCCAAATTGTGTCATAATTACCCCTAGGAGTACGAGGCAGTTTAGTCACAAAATCCATCGTAAGATGCTACCACTTCCATTCGGGTATTTCCAGGGGTTGAAGTTTCCCGAAAGGCTTTTGGTGCTCGACCTTAACTTGTAGACACGTCAAACACTTACCCATGTACTGAGCCACCACATACTTCATCGCAGGCCACCAATAATTTTTCTTCAGGTCTCGGTACATCTTGGTCGCGCCCGAATGAATGGAATAGCACGACTTGTGCGCTTAATCCAATATTTTACCCCTAAATCCCCCTTACCTGGGTACCTATAAACGACCATCCTTATACTTCATCCTGTCACCGACGTCTTCCTACAATTTTTCCTGACCCCAAATACGTTCCGACATAATCCATTCCACCTGTATAGCCTCATTCTAAACGTCGGCTATCTGCTTCAAAATATCAGGTTTGAGAATAAGCTGGTAAGATTTCACATGAATAGATTTTGGTCTCTCCTTCCGGCTCAACGCGTCGGCTACCACGCTAGCAAAACCGGGATGATACATAATCTCCAGATCATAATCCTTAATTAATTCCAACCATCAACGCTGCCACATATTCAGTTCCTTTTGTTCGAAGAAATACTTTAAGCTCTTATGATTGGTATAGGTAACACAAGGAACACCGTACAAATAATGTCTCCACAACTTAAGCGCAAACACAACCGCCGCCAGATCCAAATCGTGAGTAGGATACTTCGCCTCATGAGGCTTTAACTGCCGTGAGGCATAAGCTATAACATGGCCCCGCTGCATCAGAACACACCCAAGCCCCTGGTAAGAGGCATCAGAGTAAACAACCAGGTCATCAGTGCTATCGGGTAAAGCTAAAATCGGAGCATGCGTCAATCTATTCTTCAATTCGAGGAAAGTCTCCTCCTGCTCGGTACCCCAAGCAAACTTAATGCTCTTCTGGTCAACTTGGTCAATGAAGATGCGATTTTTGAAAAGTCGGGAATGAAGAGGCGGTAATACCCCGCCAAGCCCAGAAAGCTACGGATATCGGACGGAGACTTAGAAGATTCTCATTTGTTTACGGCTCCCCCCTTTGTAGGGTCAACCAAAATACCACTCGGGTTAATAACATGACCCAAGAACTGAACCTCGCGTAACCAAAAAGAACACTTAGAAAATTTCGTGCATAACTTGTTCTTTCACAAAGCTTCCAAAACTTCCGTGAGATGACCGGCGTGATCGGATTCACTTTTGGAATACAGAAGAATGTCATCGAGGAACACAATAACCGAACGATCGAGCATCGGCCTAAACACCTGGTTCATAAGATCCATGAACACAGTCGCTGCGTTGATCAAACAAAAAAGACATCACGAGAAATACATAATGTCCATAGCGAGTGTGGAAGGCAGTCTAAGGGATATCCTTTTCCTGAATTTTCAACTGATGATACCCGGACCTAAGGTCGATCTTTGAGAACCAACTAGCTCCTTGGAGCTGATCAAATAAGTCGTCGATCCTTGGTAGAGGGTACCGATTTTTCACAGTGAGTTTATTCAATTCAAGGTAGTCGATGCACATTCACATGCTACCATCCTTCTTTTTGACGAACAGGACCGGTGCACCCCCCAATGAGAGATGCTCGGTCGAATGAAGTCCTTGTCGAGCAAGTCTGCCAATTGATCCATAAGTTCTTTCATTTCATTCGGTGCTAAACGGTAAGGGGCTCGAGCAACGGGTTTTGCGCCCGGCACAAGGTCTATCTGGAACTCGACCTCGTGATCCGGCGGCACATCTGACAAATCATCTGGAAACACATCCGGGAACTCCCAAACAATAGGAACATCACCGTTGGTAGCCACCTCGGTTTTCACGTTTACAGCATATGCCAGATACGTCCCTCAACCTCGCTGCAACAGTTTTCCCCCTTAAGCATGGATATGATATTTGGTGTCGCACCATTCCGATCACCAAAGACCGTAACTTAGGTCCTATCCGGAGCCCTTAGGCGTACAAGTTTCTGACCACAAATGATCTGAGCATCAACACTAGCAAACGAATCCATCCCAAGCACCACATCGAAACAACCCAGCGGCATCAAATACGGCTGCACCTGAAATCTATATCCCGACAACTCGATGGAACAACCCAGAATAGCCCTAGACACGGAAACGGACTTCCCCACGGCAACCCCAACCTCAAACACATCGACTACACGCTCAGGTAATTTATTCAACGAGGAACAGAAAGCGGCAGACACCAAACTTCTACTGGCACCCGAATCAAATAAGACCGAAGCCTGTAATTCATCAAGTAAAAGGTATCTAGGATAACATTACACTCCCACTTAGCTAAACCATTACACATACATTCTTGAAGTAGCGAGGAATTTAAGCGGTCAAGTACAAAGGAACCCAGACTGGCAACATGCTATGCCTTAGCTAAATAATTACGCGCAAAGCGTTCGGGAGGATGGGAAATAAACAGGAGAATTTTAAAGGAGTGAGATGAACTTTAACACTAACGAAACGAGAGTTAGCCATATCCTATCCTTACAAGACGGAACCCTAACATAGTCAGACACAAGGAGTATTTAGAACATGGAAGGTAATGGTAAACTGCTAATAACGTTGATCAAGTGTTATTAGTTGTTTACTTTACCCGCCCATCCTAAGCACCCTCTGCCCCTAACCAAATCAGCATCCCATCTTACACTTAAGCAATTATTCACGAAATGAAATATTAAACTTGCAAGAATGACTACATAATTAAAATTTACCTCTTGGCATGCAGCTACTCGCGGTTGGCATTTCTTGTCCCTTCTTCTACAGTTCGAGTCCAAGCATTCGGGAATGCTCGGATCCCTCGAACCATGTCTCTGATACCAACTTGTAAGACCCCAAATCCTGAAATCCTATAGTTGGTGATCATGCACGAAACTTACAGAAATTCTTAAACTCAAAACAATTCATTTCTTTTCAAAACCCAGTTCAGAGTAAAATCAATGGAAGAGTCATATTTATTAAAACAAGTTCCCAAAACCCGAGAATTATGCCCAAAACCAAATTTAAATATGTTAAGTATTAATTGAAGAGGACAATGTTCATTAACAAAACTTTCCGACTAGATATGCCTTCAACCGTCCAAGTAGTCTCGAGCACGTCCAAGCGGTAAGCATCCTCCTCCTAACCTGAAACTCACAGTGTTGTTTACCAACCAGCCAATGAATATCATTTGTCAATGATTAATGAGGTTTGTGCATTCTTGTCAAATTCTTTAAATCGTTATAATCAACTAACTTTTTTATATAAAAGATTGATGTTATTGTCATTTTATACAAAAGAGGCACGCCAGGGTTGAAAGTGGAAAACAATAAATCTGTTTCTCTATGCATTTCTGATATATTGAAGAAAAGAAATGGAGTGACTTGGCTGTTCAATTGGGATCAGTGCTCAAAGACTACCCAAATCTTTGGTTATCTCAATGAAAAAAGGTTAGATTAGTCTTTTCACATGCTTATTTTTTCATTTTTATAAACATTTTTATTTATTTAAGTTCTAAAAGATATAAATTTTACTATATTTTTCTAATATAACGGGTTGGTATAGAAGTTTAATCGTTCAATCAAAGAAAAATAGGAATTTGCATTCTGCATTCAGCATTCTTATTATCATTTCATTAAAATTTTAATCTAAAGTTTTATTACAGTCATATAATTTGCAATTTGTTACACTTACTCTGCTTCCTAATTATCATGGTGTAGTTTGCTATAATTTATTCGCCGATTTATGAGGATGGTTGTTTCACCAAGTACATGTATGATCTTCTATCCAGTTTCTCTATTTAATATCTATGATTTAGCTTTTGAGACTTTGAGTTAACTTTTTTTATTTTATTTGAATAAAATTTTTTCAGTTTGCTATCAGGTAGTGTTTAAACACATGTGAATTGGTTTTTCTTGATGTAAGTTTATATAATTTTCTCCATAGGTTACTATAATTGTAAGAGCCTAATTCAGTTGACACTTTACTTTATCAATCAAACAACAATATTTACATAAGATGAATTGCAATATAAGGGTTGTAGCGAATGAAGCACAAGTAGTTTATTAATTGCAATATACGGTCATGCACAATAATTGTTTGCTTAAATGCTTGTTTAAGTTCTTTGTGATATTCACTCATTTGGAAATAGTATGTTCACAGGTCATCATTATATTAAGTAATTTTGAAGTTATATGTGTTGCCAAAAATTTATAAAGGTGTCTAGTATACTGTTATTTGTGTTTTGACTAAAGTTCTTTTAATATTGTTACTCTCTTAAACTGCTATTTGTGAAGAAAAGCATTGGTCATAGTTTTAAAGACCCAATTTGGTTCTTAAATCTTGTTTATGTTGTTTAACAGACTAACGCACAAGTTTCTTGCAATTTGAAGAGTCTAACAGTGTTGTTTAACAACCAGCCAATGAATATCATTTATCAATGATTGATGAGGTTTGTGAATTCTTGTCATATTTTTTAAATCGTTAAAATCAAATAATTTTTTTATATAAAAGATTGATGTTATTGTGATTTTAAACTGCAAATGTATAAAAATCTTGATGGGTTTAAAGGTTTAGTCATTGATTTGATACAAAAGAGGCACGCCAGGGTTAAAAGTGGAAAACAATAAATTTTTTTCTCTATGCATTTCTGATATATTGAAGAAAAGAAATGGAGTGACTTGTGTAACGCCCGCTAATTTTTCGGTTTAAGGATTTTCAGCATGTGGAGTTTGTATGTTTCTCGAGAGTTATCCAGTATCTTTCGTTGACCCGACCATCTTCTCGTTAGGTTAAGTTATCTAATCATTCCTTCCAAGTTTCCATATCCCTTAAACTTGAAGGGCTTGTGTGTAACATATTTTTTATATCATAAAAAAATAGAAAATCCTAACCCTAGCCCCCATTCAGCTCTGATCAGCCAAGAGAACCCCCCCCCCCCCTTCGCGAATTCCTTCTGTGCAGCCAAGATTAAACCGTAAAACTTCAATTCAAGGTTGGTTTTATGATTCCCCATGTCTTTTACACCTTAATTGATCTTTATATTACGCGTATTGATCGATAAACAACTTGTTTTAGGTTAACCGGGTGACTGTCCAATTGAGCATTTCCGGGACTGTTTTGGCTGAGGTTTTTGCACCAAAATCTTCCTAGGTATTTCTAGTATAACATACTTCCGATGATTGAGTGCTATGTGCCTTATGTCCAAGGCTTGATGCAAAACTACTATCGAGCCGGGGGTCTCACTGGAAGCAGCCTCTCTATCCTTATGGGGTAGAGGTAAGGCTGTCTACATCTTACCCTCCTCAGACCCTACTATAGCTTTGCTATTGGTGGGATATACTGAGTACGATGATGATGATGATGATGATATACTTAAAGATCATGTTCATAGGTGTTTGTTAATTTGATCAACTAGTTGTAGTTTGATTGTTATGTTCGGTTGACTAGAATTGTAGTCTGGTGCGTTTAACGCGAGGGATGAAGTGATTAATGACCAATTCAGCTCGGGGACACTTGGTTTGATGTACGGGCTGTTGAAAAATCATTTTTATAAGTTATGGGGCTGAATTGGTTGTCGGTTACTCCAACGGGTCGGTACAACGCGCAATTTCGTTTATTGAGTAGTTGGTGCGTTGTACTTGCGAATTACCGACCCATTTGACTCGTGTAGCGTCGTGTGGACTTGTTGGCTGTGATTTTATCATGTTGGGTATACACGGGGCTGAGTTGGATGTTAATGGCCTAATTGACTCTTAAACACGCGTATTGGCATCACCTAGTGCTTCCGGGGGTAATTTGGGAATTCTTTATTCCCGGGAGTGTCTAAGGGTCATTTTGGTGAATGTGAGGCCTCGGGGGCTGTTGTGATTTAGTTTGATAAGGTCGAGGCTTTAGGTGACCCGAACCCCGTTAGAACGTCTCGTAGGGTAAACGAGTCATCTTGATCTCATTAGTATTGATTGAATTTAAACCGACAGGTGTTTGAGTCTTGGGATTACTTAGGGATCATCTGGATTGTGGTGAATACGTGTCTTGTGTCAGGTGAGTTCATGATGGCCCTTTTTAACTCTTTTTAAGTTTTGGGCTAGCATGCACACCTAAGTGATTTTACTTGATGATACGTTTAAACTATTTTATATAGGCTTGCTAGTATATGGTATGCCTTGGGATGTTATAGTATGTATATATATATTATTGTATGGCCTACATTTGGCGATGTTGTAGTCGTATCGACTACGGATGTCACATATGCCTACTTTGTGTTTGCATACGTTGATGAGATGTTACGTGTTTGGGTTGTACGTTTGCTCGACCCTGATGTTCTTATTTGGATGTTATATATATTTATATATATATAGGGATGTACTTATAAGTATGTTTATATATATATGTATGTATATATATATATATAAGAATGATTATTTTTCAATGATGATGGCTTAACTGATGTACTCCTTTTACTTTTAAACTTTTGGAATGGCTACCACGATTATTACTTATTAATGTTACTTATTTAAAACTTGAACTCACTCAGCTCAAGCTGACTTTTTGTGCATGTTAGTGTGAGTTTTAGGTTAGGAAGAGGATGCCTTATCGCTTGGACGTGCACGAAGTTACTTGGACGGTGAAGGGCATACGTGGATGGAAGATTTTATTTTTGAACATTTTATTTTAAAAAGTTTTATAAATATAATTAAAATGGTTTTGGGCAATATTCCCGGGATTTTGGGAACATATTTTATTATTTTTGTTTTCCGCTGAATTATAATCTGAGATGCTTATTTTAATGAAACGAACTGTTTTCAAGTTTAAGTATTTTTACAAGTGTTTTGTATGAATACCAACTGTAGGATTCCCGGGATTCGGAGTCTTATAACTTGGCTGTTCAATTGGGATCAGTGCTCAAAGACTATCCAAATCTCTGGTTATCTCAAAGAAGAAATGTTAGATTAGTCTTTTCACATGCTTATTTCCGTTAAAATGGTTTAACCTTGTAACGCCTGCTAATTTCCGTTAAAAAGGTTTAACCTTGTAGTGTTGTGTATACCTTTCGGGCTTGACCCGACATTCTTCGAGGAGCTCCTTTCCACCCTCGTAAGCTTATCGTACTTAACTTTTCGTGCAAGTTCAACCATTAGTAAAGTAGAGGGGCTAGAATGTTATATTGTTATTATATTTTATATATAAAAAAAATTAAACCCTAACCCTACCTCCGATCGGCGCCCACAGCCCCCTCTCTCGTTTTGCGTGCAAACCAGCTTTCTCCAGCCTCCCGAGACTCATTCCAGGTCGGTACTATATTGTTTCAACTCTTTTTCACCTTAATTAATCCATACGGCTTGTTTATTCGTTGAAAAACGGTTGTTTTTAGGCTTACCAGGTGGCTGTCCAATTGAGCAATTTCGGGACTGTTTTGGTTGAGGTTTTTGCACCAAAATCTTCTTAGGTATGCCTAGTATAACATACTTTATAATCGTGTCCATTGGTGTTCGTTAGATTGGTCAACTAATTGTAGTTTGAATGTTAGTGTTCGGTTGACTAGAATTGTAGTTTGATGCGTTTAACGCGAGGGTTGAAGTGATTAACGACCAATTCAGCTCGGGGGAACTTGGTTTGATGTACGGGCTGTTGAAAAATCATTTTTATAAGTTATGGGGCTGAATTGGTTGTCGGTTACTCAAACGGGTCGGTGCAACGCGTAATTGCGTTTATTGAATAGTTGGTGCGTTATACTTGTGAGTTACCGACCCATTTGACTCGTGTAGCGTCGTGTGGACTTGTTGGCTGTGATTTTATCATATTAGGTCCACGTGGGGCTGAGTTGGATGTTAATTGCCTAAACAACTCTTAAACGCGCGTGTTGGTGTCACCTAGTACTTCCGGGGGTAATTTTGGAATTCTTTATCCCCGGGAGTATCTATGGGTCGTCTCAGTAAATGTAAGGCCCCGGGGGCTGTTGTGATTTGGTTTGATGAGGTCGAGGCTTTAGGTAACTCGAGCCATGTTAGAACGCCTCGTAGGATAAACGAGTCCTTTCGGTGTCGTTAGTATGGATTGTATGTTATCCGACAGGCGTTTAAGTTGTGGGGTTACTTAGGGGCCCTCTAGCTTGTGGTGAATTCGTTCCTTGTGTCAGGTGAGTTCATGATGCCCCCTTTTAACTCTTTTTATGTTTTGGGCTAGCATACGCACTGTAATACAGTTTTACACGATTTTACTCGTTACAACTATTTGATTGGTATTACATAGTTTTATTTGTATTCGTGCATTTATAAAAATAAGTGTAATTTATATTTTATGCCTTAGGATATTTTAGACTCGTTTATGGTCTTATATTCCTTAAGGTTATATATATTATTTATGGTCTAGGCTCGAGGATACTATTAGACCTAATATTGATTCCTAGATTATCCATTATTCATGGATTGAATGTGATGATATGGTTTGGTTGAATGTTTGAATTAGATATTTATAAGTGTGTATGTGAATATGTATGTGTGGTAAACTGTGACCGGGTCAAATATATTACTCGGGGAAGACCCGGGGTGAGGAGGCCTGTGTTGCATATTTATGTACCGGCGGGTCAAATATATTACTTGGGGATGACCCGGGGTGAGGAGGCCCGCTGTTCTATTAAACCGTGGTCGGGTCAAATATATTACTTGGGGAAGACCCGGGGTGAGGAGGCCCATGTTGCGTGTTTGATCAAGAAAAGATACTTATTATTTTATTTATTTATGATTTGATTAAGAAGAGTTATTTATGATTTTATTGACTTATGATTTGACCAAGAAAATTTGTATATCTATTTACTTATGATATTCTCCTACATTTTATACCTATGGAATTAAATTGTTTAATGAATGTTACTTATTGAAAACTTGAACTCACTCAGCTCAAGCTGACTTTGTGTTTATGTTAGATTGACTTTCAGGTTGAGGATTGGATGTTACCCGCTTGGACGTGTTAGAGACTACTCGGAGGGTTGAAGGCATATCTAGTCGAGGACATGGACCTCTTCATTCGCTAAGCATTTCCTCATATGGGACACGTGAAAAGCAGGATGAACCCCGGCGAGCTCCTCGGGCAATTCCAGCCTATATGCTACCTCACCTGCTCGGGCCAAAACACGGAACGGGCCAATAAACCTCGGACTGAGCTTCCCCCTCTTACGAAAATGAATAATGCCCTTTCAGGGAGAAACTTTTACCATAACCAGATCCCCAGCCTCAAACACAATAGGCCTTCGCCTTTTATCTGCATAAGACTTCTGACGATCCTGCGCGGCCTTCATCAACGCCTTAATTTTATCGAGCTTCTTGGTCATAGCCTCAACTACCTCACCGGCCCAACTGATTCTGACCAATGGAACCCCAACAAACTGGATTCCTACACCTCCTATCATACAACATCTCAAACGGTGGCATCCCAATCATGGCGCAATAACTATTATTATACGAGAACTCTACCA
The DNA here is from genome assembly GCF_021521415.1 of Bidens hawaiensis. Taxonomy (NCBI): domain Eukaryota; kingdom Viridiplantae; phylum Streptophyta; class Magnoliopsida; order Asterales; family Asteraceae; genus Bidens; species Bidens hawaiensis. The sequence goes on along the minus strand of NW_027492278.1, from coordinate 39,584 downwards.
ACAAAGAGTGACGATCCCAATTGCTCCCAAAATCGATTACAAAGGCCCGCAACATATCCTCAAGAGTCTGAATGGTCCTCTCGGATTGACCATCCGTCTGCGGGTGATAGGCAGTACTGATAAGGAGTTTGGTACCCATCTCCTCGTGAAACCTTTTCTAAAACCAGGAGGTGAAACGCGTATCCCTATCCAAAACAATAGATACCGGCACCCGGTGCCTAGAAACGATCTCACGAATAAACACATCGGCCAACTGCTCAGAATTAAAAGTCTCTCGGATCGGCAAGAAATGTGCGCTCTTGGTCAACCTATCGACAATTACCCAAATGGTGTCGTAACTATCCTTAGGTGTACGAGGCAATTTAGTCACAAAATCCATAGTAAGATGCTCCCACTTCCACTCAGGTATTTCTAAAGGTTGAAGCTTCCCGAACGGCTTTTGATGCTCGGCCTTAACTTGTAGATACGTCAAACACTTACTCATATAGTGAGCCACCTCAAACTTCATCGCATGCCACCAATAATTTTTCTTCAGGTCTTGGTATATCTTGGTCGCGCCAGGGTGAATAGAATAGCGCGACTTGTGCGCCTCATCTAAAATTTTACCTCTGAAACCTCCATACCTCGGTACCCATAAACGCCCATCCTTATACTTCACCACATCACCGACGTCTTCCAACAACTTTTCCTGACCCCAAACACGTTCTGACATAATCCATTCCACCTGCAAGGCCTCATTTTGAACGTTGGCTATTTGCTTCAAAATATCGGGTTTAAGGATGAGTTGGTAAGATTTTACACAAATCGGCCTCGGTCTCTCCTTCTGGCTCAACGCGTCAGCCACCACGTTAGCCTTACTTGGTGGTACATAATCTATAAATCATAATCCTTAATCAACTCCAACCATCGACGCTGGCGCATATTCAGTTCCTTTTGTTCGAAGAGATACTTTAAACTCTTATGATTGGTATAGATAACGCAGGGAACACCGTATAAATAATGCCACCACAACTTAAGCGCAAACACAACGGCCGCAAGCTCTAAATCGTGGGTAGGATAATTCGCCTCGTGAGGCTTCAACTGCCATGAGGCATAAGCGATGACTCGACCTCGCTGCATCAAACACACCCAAGCCCCTGATAAGAGGCATCAGAATACACTACAAAATCATCGGTGCCATTAGGTAATGCTAAAATAGGGGCATGCGTCAATCTGTTCTCCAACTCGTGAAAAGCCTCCTCCTGCTCAGTACCCCAAACGAACTTAACACTCTTCTTAGTCAACCTGGTCAGCGAAGAAGCAATTTTCAAAAAGTCGGGAATAAAGCGGCGGTAATATCCCGCCAAACCCAGAAAGCTACGAATTTCAGATGGAGACTTTGGAGACTCCCATTCATTCACGGCTTCCACCTTTGCAGGGTCAACCAGAATACCACTCGGGTTAATAACATGACCCAAGAATTGAACTTCACGCAACCAGAAGGAACACTTAGAAAATTTCGCATACAACTTGTTATATCGCAGAGCTTCCAAAACTTCCATGAGATGACTGGCATGATTGGATTCATTTTTGGAATATACCAGAATGTCATCAATGAATACAACTGAACGTTCGAGCATCGGCCTGCACACCCGGTTCATAAGATCCATGAACGCGGCCGGTGCGTTGGTAAAACCGAAAGACATCACGAGGAATTCATAATGCCCATAGCGAGTGCGGAAGGCAGTCTTAGGGATATCTTCCTCACGAAATTTCAACTGATGATACCCGGACCTAAGGTCTATCTTCGAGAGCCAACTAGCTCCTTGGAGTTGATCAAATAAGTCGTCGATCCTTGGGAGAGGGTACCGATTTTTTTAACAGCGAGTTTATTCAATTCACTGTAGTCAATGCACATCCGCATGCTATCGTCCTTCTTCTTAACGAATAGGACCGGGGCACCCCTAGGTGAGATGCTCGGTCGAATGAAGCCCTTGTCAAGCAAGTCTTCAATTTGACCCATAAGTTCTTTCATTTCATTCGACGCTAGACGGTAAGGGGCTCGAGCAATGGATTTTGCGCCCGGTATAAGGTCTGTTTGGAATTCGACCTCGCGATCCGGCGGCACATCTGACAAATCATCTAGAAATACATCCGGGAAATCCCGAACAATAGGAACATCATCGACAGTAGCCACCACGGTTTTTACGTTTATAGTATACGCTAGATACGCCCCGCACCCCCGCTGCATCAGTTTCCCCGCCTTAAGCATAGATATGATATGTGGTGTCGCACCATTTCGATCACCGAACACCGCAATTTGGGTCCCATCCGGGGCCCTTAGACGTACAAGTTTTTAACCACAAACGATCTGAGCATCAACACTTGCGAACCAATCCATCCAAAGCACCACATCGAAGCAGCCAAGCAGCATCTAGTACAACCGCACCGGAAATCTATGCCCAGACAACTCGATGGAACAACCCTGAATAGCCCTAGACACGGAAACGGACTTTCCTACGGCGACCTCAACCTCAAACACATCGACTACGTGCTCGGGTGATTTATTCAACGAGAAACAGAAAGCGGTAGACACAAAACTTCTACTGGCACCCGAATCAAATAAGACCGAAGCTTGTAATCCATCAAGTAAAAAGGTATCTAGGATAACACTACGCTCCTACTTAGCTAAACAGTTGCACATACATTCTTGAAGGAGCGAGGAATTTAAGGGGTTAAGTACCAAGGAACCCAGAGTGACAACATGCTATGCCTTAGCTAAACAATTACGCGCAAGTGTTCGAGAGGATGGTAAATGAACAGGAGAATCCAGGGAATAAGATGAACTTTAATGCTAACGACTCGAGAGTTAGCCAAATCCTATCCCTACAAAGACGGAACCCTAACATAGTCAGACACAAGTGGTATTTAGAACATGGAAGGTAAGGGTAAACTGCTAATAACGTTGATCAAGTGTTATTAGTCGTTTACTTCACCAGCCCGTTCTAAGCACCCCCTGCCCGTAACCACATTAGCATTCTATCTAACACTTAACAATTAATCACATACTGGAAATCTTAAATTTTACGTAATGTCTAATCAATTTAAAGTTACCTCTTGGCGTGCAGCTACTCGCGGTGGGCATACTGGTCTCTTTTCTTAAAGTTCGAGTCCAAGCATTCGGGGATGCTCGGATCCCTCGAACCATGGCTTTGATACCAACTTGTTAGGCCCCGAACCCCGGGAACCTGTCACACCCCGTTAAGCGAATTGCGAAAGCGTAAAACGGAAAGGCAATAGATACAACTGGTATCAAATAAATTGTTCATAAAGAAACATTACTAACTAATTTACAATATATTACATTGTTCTAACATCTTTTACACACTAGGTGATACAATCAAACTGGTTCTTCAATTACTTTACTTCTAACTCAAATGCCCACGACATCAATCACCAATCAGACACGTAACGCACAGGAAATTACTTCTCATATCTGATTACCTGAAAAGCATGTTAAAACAGGTCAACTACGAATAGTTGGTGAGTTTCATAAGTTTTAACGAAATCAGTTCTGCGCACCATACAGTCATAGTTTGTGTGTACACGCGTATATAAGAAAATGTATTTACATTTATATATGTATATCTACGTCTTTGTAAACTGATATGTATGTGTATAAGTTTATGATAGAGTTTGAAACTACGATAAAATCGTGACTGCTCATTCGTACTTCGTGCCTTCATTTTCCAAATAAAATCAACCCCTGTGGCCCCCTTTTCGCTAACAACGGTTCCACGTAAAATCACCACTATGGTCCCTCTTCTGACCACAATGGTTTCACGTAAACTCAAACATTACACATTGTATACACAAACAATTATTATTTTCTACACATAGAATTTCCTACACCTATCCACATAGTATGTATATATATACACACAATACACACACACATATATATAGTATTTATCACGTATTACTAATCACTGTGGCCCCCTTTCCGCCCACAACATATATAATCATAATATTTTCTTAACACTCATGTCATAATCAAGTTATTTCGTTTAGTAAGTTGCAGCAGAACTTGGCTCGTAGGCCATACTCAACTTTGGTTTATAAGTTGCAGCAGAACTTGGCTCATAGTCTATACTCAACTTTATTTTAGTAAGTTGCAGCAGAACTTGGCTCATAGGCCATACTCAACTTTAGTTTAGTAAGTTGCAGCAGAACTTGGCTCATAGGCTATACTCAACTTTAATTTAGTACTATTGTGGCCCCCTTTCACCCACAATAGCCCCATGGCCATTACAGACCACATTATTCCCAAATTAGTTATGTTTAACATAACATGACGTGTTTGTATAAACATATTGTCACATGTAATTTCATTATGTTTTGTCATTCGTACTCTCTCCACTTAATATACCAATCAATGATAATAATCACCTTTCATCAGCACGTAGTTAATCATTATGGTTGTAGGGACTTTTCATATATACATGTTCAGATAATCTATATCCTGAACCGGTTTCTGGGAGATAATGTATATAAACACGCTTTTCACCCCAAAGGTTTGTAACAGTTTGAAAAGAGGGGTCATGAAACTCACGGTTTTGTAGGCACTCAGTGCGAGATCAGCTTGGGGTTTGTTTCCCTTGCTATCACTTAGACCCTATAGTCCATATTATAATAATATTAATATTTTAATACTATTATTATCTCAGTACTAAACTAGGCTGTATAACTAATCTGGGTATAGGTGGAACGCCCAGAAAGTGGCAATAGGCTTAGCTTGTGATGTTGTTCAATGTCTAATACTTAAAACCGAACTTGGCTTAGATTCCCGTTTTCCCAGCTGGGCCAAGTTGTTCGTTTACGCGTTCAGAAAACAGTTATGGGGAAATAAGCTTGGGTAAATGTATTAGTTAATAAAATGATTAAGTTATAAAGAAGGATCACATACGGGGGTACCGGATTAGCCTCGGGGCCCGTTTCCGTTTATTCAGTTTGATTTAAGAAGAAAAGCGCACAATCTATCCGGATTGTCCAGGTTTCTCATAGAAAAGTTCGTTTTTACTTAATTAATCCAAAAATATGATTTTTGATCACTGTTGGTGTTTTTATATTCCCGCAGGTTCGTTAGTCGCGAACTTGCCGATTTTTATAACAACTGAATTTGTTTAATCTTCAAATTAGCATAATTAATTAACCGTTAATCATTAAATTATGAAAATTTAGCCACTTATCAATTAAAATATGTAGATTTTTATTAAAATATTTATGGAATTATTTATTGATTTATTAATTTATAAAAATTCATTTTATCAGCTATATTTCGCTTGAAAATCGTCCGTTTATCCCAAAAAATTTCCAAAAATTCCACCAAAATTCCTGAATATCCAATTTATGTCCCAAAACAACCTGTATCAATTCCAGAATGTAAAAAGCTCATGCATTATTCTTTTCAGTCCAAATTCGGCTATAAAAATTCACACGAACGCATATACACAAAACACCTTTAGACTTCTCCAAATGATTCCAAAATTCATATGTGATCAAAATACATTAAATATGAGTTCCCAGAAAATTTCATAATTTTTGGAGGATTTAACTATTTTTTCCCCATTAAACGTCCCAATTCGGTAATAAATTCGCCAAATATTCTTGGATGGTCGAAAAATTACCAAATTTGAACAGGGACTCAATGACATGTTTCCTGATGTCCCTGAAATATTTCAAGGCCTAATAATATGCACATCACAACTTTAACCTAAACAGCCTGTAAGCGAGTGTTTCGGCATTACCTTAGTGGTTTTGGTTCGTTTTCTGCCTTTCTGATCAACTTTTCAAGCTCTTGTGCTTCTACGTAGGCTAGATACAAGTCCTATATCACAAACCAAGCAAGTTTCATCAATAGACAGACCTTTAACTTAGGGTTTTGGCTAGTGCACAAAAACGAACTTTTGAACCGTAAAAACGCCGTTTCAACCCTTTAATCCGTGTTTTTGGCCAAAAAAACTATCAAACCAGGTTCCTCACCATGTGTATGATCAAAACATGTTTATGGACCATTTCTAGGGTTTTTACATGGTTAGGAGTGATTTTTGGCAATCAAACTATGTTTATATGGTATTAATCAAGTTTAAACGAGCCGAAAATCGATTATTTATAACATTTTTACCTAGTTTCTTGCTGGTTTTTGATGGAGAGCAGGTTGTGTCCAGAATTCTCATGAAAGTGATGTTAGAAAATATCTTGGACTTGTTTTATATTTAAAGGAAAACCAAGGGTAAAAAGTCTTTTTTGGCGGGCTGGGCGTGTTGGGCCCCCTTTTGGGCCCATTTGGCTCACTTTTCTTGATTTATGAGCCCGAACGTGAAATGCCGAGTCCAAATTTATTTCGGGTTCGGTTTTTGGCGAAAAAATATATCGGGTGCGACAAACGGAGCGAAAACGAGTGTTTTTCGGCTAATTTTGTGTAAAATTATAAAAACATACTATACGTTTGTAAAAATCGAAAATATTTTCATAGATCACTTAAAACATTTCAAATAAGTGTTTGGTAAGTCTTTTTCGGCTTAAAGGATGATACAATGCTTGGTTTGTAACTATCTTTCGCGTTTAAATCTATAGTGGGTAGTTAAACGAGCATGTTTTCGTTTAACTTGTTTGCTATCGAACTAAGGCCATATTACTAATATTTTAGCTTATATTAAACGTATATCACTTATAGATGGCACCCCGGGATATCTGGACCATAACTAGACCCGTTCGGTTAATCGTTCGTTTGTTACGCAAAAGGCGTTTATTTGCTTAATCGATAAATACGTACTGAGGTGTACCTTGTTTTGGCTCAAATGTCACAGAACCCCACAGTTATATATGAAATCATCCTTATAATTATATATGAAAGCATCCTTATAATTATATACCTACATATATATCATCCAAGTAATAACATCAGGGTCGAGCAAACGTACAACCCAAACACGTAACATCAGCGCATGCAAACACAAAGTAGGCATACGCAACATCAGTAGTCGAAACGACTACAACATCGCCAAATATAGGCCAAGAAATAATGTGTGTGTGTATATATATATATATATAACATCCCAAGGCCTACCATATACTAGCAAGCCTATATAAAATCGTTTAAAACATTTCATCATGTAAGAAAACACTTAGGTGTGCATGCTAGCCCAAAAGTAAAAAGAGTAAAAAGGGCATCATGAACTCACTTGAAATCAATCGAACACCTAAAATGAGCTAGGAAATCCCTAAGTACACAATCACAAGCAAGGGCCTGTAAATTATACAGAACGCGTTACTATACTAGACCGTAAGAACACTCTTGCCTAATGGGCCGTTCAAGCCCAACACTTTGGCCCAAGACCCAACAACTTGGCCCAAGGCCCAACACTTGGCCCAAGGCCCAACAACTTGGCCCAAGGCCCAACAACCTTACCTCAGCCCCTAAAACCTTTCAACTAACCAAATCCACCGGTTAAGCCTAAAACGAACTTATCGATTAATAAAGAGTAAAACGTGTAGATTTTAGCATGAAAAGATGCATTTAATTACATAGGATAACCTTTGAAATAAATTAATAAATTTTTACCAGACTTTGATAAATGTCTTAGGTTTATAAAAATATTTTTATTATATTTTTCTGTTGGACACAAAAATTATAAAAATTTCTCCAACACAGCAAGGTAAGTGCAGCTATTTCAGTGCGCAATAAAATGGTTTTAATTTTATAAAATTCAATACCAAACCAAATTAAACTATTCCAATTGGGTTTGGTTCCTAACTCAAAATAATAACTTCCAGAAGTGGAACTAACCAATTTGGACCTACCGAAAAAAGGTTATGACGTCAGGAAGACAGACCAGAATCTGTCATCCTGCATCAGCTTTGATACTCGATTTTATAAATTCATAAAAACCATTCAAATATCGTCCAAAAATTACGTATTATACCTTTCTGGAAACTAGACTCAAATTATAACATCATGGAATCAAGAATAGATTAAAAACAATGGATTATCATCGCATTACAGACCCTACAATAAACGTATACGAATCTGTCAGCAAACTGTTATCATCAAAACTCAACCTTAACAACCAATAAGCGCATTAATATGATCAATTAAGATGTAAAAGACACGGCGAATCATAAAACCGACCTTGAATTAAAGTTTTCACAGCCGAAACTTGGCTGGGCAGAAGAAAAACGAGCAGGGGGGGTCTTAGCTGCGATCGGCTGCTGAAATAGGGTTTAGGGTTTTTTGTTTAGTGTTATATTATAAAACATTTTCATTTTAGCCCCCGGAATTTAATAATGATGCAACTTGGAAGAAATGTTAAGCGATTAGACGTACCGGGATGACGTAAAGGCTTACGAGAAGCGTCGGAAAATCCCGAGAATTATACATACTCTACAAGCTTTAATTCCGGAAACCGGAATTGACGGGCGTTACATATATATGTTGCTAAAAAGTTATAAAGGTGTCCAAGATACTTTTATTTGTGTTTTGACAAAAATTCTTTTAATATTGTTACTCTCTTAAACTGCTATTTGTGAAGTAAAGCACTGGTCATAGTTTAAAAGACCCAATTTGGTTCTTAAATCTTGTTTATTTTGTTTAACAAACTAACGCACAAGTTTCTTGCAATTTGCAGAGTGTTACAGTGCTCTTTACCAACCAGCCAATGAATATCATTTGTCAATGATTGATGAGGTTTGTGCATTCTTGTCATATTTTTTAAATCTTTATAATCAACTAATTTTTTTTATATAAAATATTGATGTTATTGTGATTTTAATTTGCAAATGTGTAAAAATCTTGATGGGTTTGCAGGTTTAGTCACTGATGTATACAAAAAAGACACACCAGGGTTAGTGGAAAACAATAAATTTGTTTCTCTATGCATTTCTGATATATTGATGAAAAGAAATGGAGTGACTTGGTTGTTCAATTGGGATCAGTGCTCAAAGACTACCCAACTCTCTGGTTATCGCAAAGAAGAAAGGTTAGAATAGTCTTTTCACAGGCATATTTTTTTATTTTTGTAAATATTTTTATTTATTTAAGTTCTAAAAGATTTAAATTTTACTATATTTTTCTAATATAACGGTTTGGTATAGAAGTTTAATCATTCAATCAAAGAAAAATAGGAATTTGAGATGTAAAAACTAACTGTAAGGGAAGGTTTGAGTTGTTCTGCATTCTTATTATCATTTCATTGAAATTTTAATATGAAGTTTTATTATAGTCATATTACTTGCAATTTGTTACACTTACTCTGCTTCCTTATTATCATGGTGTAGTTTGCTATAATGTATTCGCCAGTTGATGAGGATGGTTGTTTCACCAAGTACATATATGATCTTCTATCCAATTTCTCTATTTAATATCTGTGATTTACCTTTTGAGACTATGCGTTAACTTTTTTTATTTTTTTGAATAAAATTGTTTCAGTTTGGTATTAGGTAGTATTTAAACACATGCGAATTGGTGTTTCTTGATGTAAGTTTATATAATTTTCTCTATAGGTTACTCTAATTGTTAGAGCCTAATTAAGTTGACACTTTACTTTATCAATCAAACAACAATATTTACATAAGATGAATTGCAATATAAGGGTTGTGGCAAATGAAGCACAAGTAGTTAATTAACTGCAATATACAGTCATGCAATATAAGGGTTGTGACAACAGTTGTTTGCTTAAATGCTTGTTTAAGTTCTTTGTGATATTCAGTACAGTTGGTATTCATCCAAAATACATACAAAAATACTTAAACTTAAAAACAATTCATTCCATTAAAATAAACAATTTAAAGTATAATTCAGCGGAAAATCATAATTAATAAAACAAGTTCTCAAAACCTAGGAATTATGCCTAAAACCAAATTGAAATGTATTTAATAAAACGTTAAAAGAAAAATGTTTATTAATATTAAAACTTCCGACTAAGCATGCCCTCCACCGTCCAAGTACCTTCGTGCACGTCCAAGCGGTAATGCATCCATCTCCTAACCTGAAACTCACACTAACATGCACACAAAGTCAGTTTGAGCTGAGTGAGTTCAAGTTTTATTAATTAACATCTATAATAATAATCATAATAGTCATTACAAGAGTTTTAAAATAAACGGGATATAATAGTTAGGCCATCATCAACAATAAGTAATCTTCCTTATATATATGTATAAACATCTTTATAATTATAAATAAACATCCTTATAATTATACATGAACATCCTTATAATTATATATAAACTTCCTTCTAATTATACATGAACATCCTTATAATTATATATAAACATCCTTATAATTATATCCTTACATATATATCATTCAAGTAATAACATTAGGGTCGAGCACACGTACAACCCAAACACGTAACATCTCATCCATGTAATAACATCAGGGTCGAGCACACGTATAACCCAAACTCGTAACATCTCATCCAACGTATGCAAACACGGAGTAGGAATACGTAAACATCCGTAGTCGATAACGACTACTAAACATCGCCAAATATTGGCCATACAATAATATATGTACAAACATACTTACAACATATAATAATATCATCTCAAGGCCTACCCTATGCAAGCAAACCCATCCAAAATAATTTAAACAATTCATCAAGCAAAATCGCTTAGGTGTGCATGTTAGCCCAAAATCTTAAAAGAGTAAAAAGGGGCATCAGGAACTCACCTGATACAAGGCACGAATTCGCCACGAGCTAGAGAACCTTACATATTCCCCACAACTCAAAAGTCTGTCGGTTTACATACAAACATTACTAACGACACCAAAAGGACTCATTTATCCTACGAGATGTTCTAGCATGGTTTGAGTTACCTAAAGCCTCAACCTCATCAACTCATTCATAAAGCCCCCGGGGCCTTACATTCACCGACACGACCCATCGATACTCCCGGGAATAAAGAATTCCCAAATTACCCCTGGAAGCACTAGGTGACACCAGCACGCGCGTTTAAAAGTTGTTTAGGGGATTAACATCCAACTCAGCCCCGTGTGGACCTAATATGATAAATTCACAGCCAAAAAGTCCACACGACGCTACATGAGTTGAATGGGTCGGTAATTCGCAAGTACAACGTACCAACTATTCAATAAACGCAAATACGCGTTGTACCGACCCATTTGAGTAACTGACAACCAATTCAGCCCCATAACTTATAAAAATGATTTTTCAACAGCCTGTACATCAAACCAAGTTCACCCAAGCTAAATTGGCCGTTAATCACTCCAACCTTCGCGTTAAACGCAACAATCTACAATTCTAGTCAACCGAACACTAACATTCAAACTACAACTAGTTGACCAATCAAACGAACACCAACGGACAAGATTTTAAAGTATGTTATATGGGACATACCTAGGAAGATTGTGGTGCAAAAACCTTAGCCGAAAAAGCCCCGAAACTGCCCAATTGGACAGCCACCCGGTAAGCCTAAAACAAGCGGTTTAACGATCAATAAGCGAGTTATAATGACCAATTAAGGTGTAAAAGACTTGTAGGGATGTAGGGCTAACCTTTAATTGGAGTTTTACACCTTCACCTTGGCTGCAAAAAAGAAAAACGGGAGCCCTAGCTGCTGCTCCTACTTGCGATCGGCCAGCCATGGGGGCTTAGGGTTTTTTTGTTATAAAAACATAAATGTTCCATTAGCCCCTCAAGTTTGAGTGACGCAACGACTAGGATGGAAAGTTAATTAATTTAACATACTGGAAAGGCGAGAAGGTCTCTGAGGAATTCTGGATAAATCCCGAGAAATATACATACTTTACAAACTTTAAGTCTTTAAACCGTAAATTAACGGGTGTTACAAGTCCACCCCCCTTACAATGGGATTCGTCCCTGAATCCCGTTGCAACAGGAACAACTACGGATACAGTTTCATTATCTAATCTTCGAACTCCCAAGTAGTCTTGGAACCCCTACGGTGCCTCCACTGCACCTTCACCTGCCTAATCACTTTATTCCTCAAACGCCTTTCCTGACTGTCAAGAATAGCGATAGGTTCTTCAACATAGTTCAATTTACTATCAAGCTCAATCTCATCAAGAGGCACATGGGCCTCCTCATCTGCTAAACACTTCCTCAAATGGGACACGTGGAAAGTAGGATGAATCCCTGTGAGCTCCTCGGGTAATTCCATTCTATATACTACCTCACCAACACGGGACAATATACGGAACAAACCAATGAACCTCGGACTAAGCTTCCCCCTATTACAAAAACAAACAATACCCTTCCAAGGAGAAACTTTCAACATAACCCGATCCCCAGCCTCAAACATAATAGGTCTTCGCCTTTTATCTGCATAGGATTTTTGACGACCCTGAGCGGCCTTCATAAAAGCCTTAATCTTATCGAGCTTCTCAGTCGTAGCCTCAACCACCTCCAAACTACCCAACTGTTTCTAACCAATGGAACCCCAACAGTCCGGAGTCCTACACCTCCTACCATACAACATCTCAAACGGTGACATCCCAATCATGGCGTGATAACTATTATTACAAGAAAATTCGACCAATGGTAAATAACGATCCCAACTACCACCAAAATCGATAACATAGGCTCGCAACATATCCTCGAGAGTCTGAACGGTCCTCTTGGATTGACCATCTGTCCGCGGGTGATAAGCGGTACTGATGAGAAGTTTGGTACCCATCTCCTCATGAAACTTCTTCCAAAACCTGGAGGTAAAACGCGTATCCCTATCCGAAACAATAGATACCGGCACTCCGTGCCTAGAAATGATCTCACGAATAAATACATCGGCCAACTGCTCGGAATTAAAAGTTTCTCGGATCGGCAAGAAATGAGCGCTCTTGGTCAGTCTACCAACGATTACACAGATGGTGTCATAACTACCCCTAGGAGTACGAGGCAGTTTAGTCACTAAATCCATCGTTAGTTGCTCCCACTTCTACTCAGGTATTTCCTAGGGTTGAAGTTTCTCGAAAGGCTTCTGGTTCTTGGCCTTAACTTGCAGACACGTCAAAAACTTACTAACGTATTGAGCCACCTCATACTTCATCGCAAGCCACGAGTAATTCTTCTTCAGGTCTTAGTACATCTTGGTCACGCCCGGACCAATGGAATAGCGCGACTTGTGTGCCTCATCCAATATTTTACCCCTGAATCCCCCATACCTAGATACCCATAAACGACCATCCTTATATTTCACCCATCACCGACGTCTTCCAACAATTTTTTTTCTTGACCACAAATATGCTCTGACATAATCCATTCCACCTGTGAAGCTTCATTCTGAAAGTTGGCTATCTGTTTCAAAATATCGAGTTTAAGAATAAGCTGATAAGATTTCTCGCGAATAGGCTTCGGTCTTTCCTTCCGGCTCAACGCGTCGGCTACCACGTTAGCCTTACTGGGATGGTGCATAATCTCCAAATAGTAATCCTTAATCAATTACAACCATCGACGCTGACGCATATTCAGTTCCTTTTGTTCGAAGAAATACTATAAGTTCTTATGATCGGTATAGATAACACAAGGAAAACCGTACAAATAATGCCTTCGCAACTTAAGCACAAACACAACCGCCGCCAGCTCCAAATCGTGGGTAGGATAATTCGTCTCATGAGGCTTTAACTGCCGTGGGGCATAAGCGATGACTCGGCCTCGCTGCATCAGAACACACCCAAGCCCCTTATAAGAGGCATCAGAATAAACAACCAGATCGTCAGTGCCATTGGGTAACGCTAAAATCGGAGCATGAGTCAACCTGTTCTTTAATCCGAGAAAAGCCTCCTCCTGCTCGGTACCGCAAACAAACTTAACACCCTTCTTGGTCAACGATGAAGATATTTTCGAAAAGTCGGGAATAAAGCGGCGGTAATACCTCGCCAAGCCCAGAAAGCTATGAATTTCGGACGGAGACTTAGGGGATTCCCATTCGTTTATGGATTCCACCTTTGCAGGGTCAACCAAAATATCACTCGGGTTAATAACATGACCTAAGAACTGAACCTCGTATAACCAAAAAGAACACTTAGGAAATTTTGCATACAACTTGTTCTTTCGCAGAGCTTCCAAAACTTCCGCGAGACGACCGGCGTGATCGGATTCACTTTTTGGAATACATGAGAATGTCGTCGATGAACACAATAACCGAATGATCGAGCATCGGCCTACACACCCGGTTCATAAGATCCATGAACGCATCCGCGGCATTGGTCAAACCGAAAGACATCATGAGGAATTCATAATGCCCATAACGAGTGTGGAAGGCAGTCTTAGGGATATCTTCCTCACGAATTTTCAACTGATGATACCCGGACCAAAGGTCGATCTTCGAGAACTAACTAGCTCCTTGGAGCTGATCAAATAAGTCGTCGATCCTTGGTAGAGGGTATCGATTTTTAACAGTGGGTTTATTCAATTCACGGTAGTCAATGCACATCCACATGCTACCGTCCTTCTTAATGAATAGGACCGGGGCACCCCACGGTGAGACGCTCGGTCGAAAAAAGCCCTTGTCGAGCAAGTCTTCCCATTGAGCCAAAAGTTCTTTCATTTCATTCGGTGCTAGACGGTAAAGGGCTCGAGCAACGGGTTTGGCGGCCGGTACACGGTCTATCTGGAACTCGACCTCGCGATCCGGCGGCACTTCTGGCAAATCATCTGGAAATACATCCGGGAAATCCCGAACAATGGGAACATCACCGACGGTAGCCACCGCGGTTTTTACGTTTATAGCATACGTTAAATACGCTCGCACCCCCCCTGCATCAGTTTCACCGAAGACCGTAATTTGGGTCCCATCTGGGGCCTTAGACGTACAAGTTTTTGACCACAAAAAATCTGAGCATCAACACTTGCGAGCCAATCCATCCCAAGCACCACATTGAATCAGCCAAGCGGCATCAAGTACATCCGCACCGGAAATCTATACCCAGACAACTCGATGGAACAACCCTTAATAGCCCTAGACACATAAATGGACTTTCCTACGGCGACCTCAACTTCAAACACATCGACTACACACTCCGGTAATTCGTTCAACGTGGAACAAAACGTAGCAGACACAAGACATCTACTGGCACCCGAACCCAATAAGACCGAAGCTTGTAATTCAACAAGTAAAAAGGTATCTAGGATAACATTACGCTTCTACTTAGCTAAACAGTTGCACATACATTTTTGAAAGAGCGAGGAATTTAAGCGGTCAAGTACCAGGGAACCCAGAATGAAAACATGCTACGCCTCATCTAAACAATCACGCGCAAAGCGTTCGAGATGATGGGAAAAGAACAGGAGAATTTAAGGAATGAGATGAACTTTAATGCTAACGACTCGAGAGTTAGCCACATCCTATCCCTACAAAGACCAAACCCTAACATAGTCAGACACAAGTAGTATTTAGAACATGGAAGATAAGGGTAAACTGCTAATAACGTTGATCAAGTGTTATTAGTCATTTACTTCATCGGCCCGTCCAAAGCACCCCTGCCCCTAACCACATTAGCATTCTATCTAACACTTAAACAATTAATAACATACTGGAACTTTAAAATTCAAATGAACAGCTAAATAATTTAAAGTTATCTCTTGGAGTGCAGCTACTCGCGGTGGGCATACTAGTCTTTTCCCTTACAGTTCGAGTCCAAGCATTCAGGGATGCTCGGATCCCTCGAACCATGGCTCTGATACCAACTTGTAAGACCCTGAATCCCGGGAATCCTACAGTTGGTATTCATCCAAAATACTTACAAAAATACTTAAACTTAAAAATAATTCATTCTATTAAAATAACCAATTCAGAGTTTAATTCAGCGGAAAATCATAATTAATAAAACAAGTTCCCAAAACACAGGAATTTTGCCCAAAACCAAATTGAAATGTATTTAATAAAACGTTAAAAGAAAAATGTTTATAAATATTAAAACTTCCGACTAAGCATGCTCTCCACCGTCCAAGTAGCTTCGTGCACGTCCAAGCGGTAATGCATCCACCTCCTAACCTGAAACTCACACTAACAAGCACACAAAGTCAGCTTAAGCTGAGTGAGTTCAAGTTTTATTAATTAACATCTATAATAATAATAATCATAATAGTTATTCCGAGAGTTTTAAAATAAACGCGATATAACAGTTAGGCCATCATCAACAATAAGTAATCTTCCTTATATATATGTATAAACATCTTTATAATTATATATAAACATCCTTATAATTATACATGAACATCCTTATAATTATATAAACATCCTTATAATTATATATAAACATCCTTATAATTATATACAAAGATCCTTATAATTATATCCCTACCTATATATCATCCAAGTAATAACATCAGGGTCGAGCACACGTACAACCCAAACACGTAACATCTCATCCAAGTAAATAACATCAGGGTCGAGCACACGTACAACCCAAACACGTAACATCTCATCCAACGTATGCAAACACGAAGTAAGAATACGTAAACATCCATAGTCGATAACGACTACTAAACATCGCCAAATATTGGCCATATAGTAATATATGTACAAACATACTTACAACATACAATAATATCGTCTCAAGGCCTACCCAATGCAAGCAAGCCCATCCAAAATAATTTAAACAATTCATCAAGCAAAATCGCTTAGGTGTGCATGCTAGTCCAAAATCTTAAAAGAGTAAAAAGGGGCATCATGAACTCACCTGACACAAGGCACGAATTCGCCATGAGCTAGAGAACCCTACGTATTCCCCACAACTCAAAAGCCTGTCGGTTTACATACAAACATTACTAACGACACCAAAAGGACTCGTTTATCCTATAAGAAGTTTAGCATGGTTCGAGTTACCTAAAGCCTTGACCTCATCAACTCATTCATAACAGCCCCCGGGGCCTTACATTCACCGACACAACCCATCGATACTCCCGGGAATAATGAATTCCCAAATTACCCCCGGAAGCACTTGGTGACACTAACACGCACGTTTAAGAGTTGTTTAGGGGATTAACATCCAACTCCGCTCCGTGTGGACCCAATATGACAAATTCAAAGCCAAAAAGTCCACACGACGCTACACGAGTCGAGTGGGTCGGTAATTCGCAAGTACAACGCACCAACTATTCAATAAACGCAAATGCGCGTTGTACCGACCCATTTGAGTAACCGACAACCAATTCAGCCCTATAACTTATGAAAATGATTTTTCAATAGCCTGTACATCAAACCAAGTTCACCCGAGCTGAATTGGCCGTTAATCACTCCAACCTTCGCGTTAAACGCAACAATCTACAATTCTAGTCAATCGAACACTAACATTCAAACTACAACTAGTTGACCAATCAAACGAACACCAACGGACAAGATTTTAAAGTATGTTATATGGGACACACCTAGGAAGATTGTGGTACAAAAACCTTAGCCGAAAAAGCCCCGAAACTGCCCAATTGGACAGCCACCCGGTAAGCCTAAAACAAGCGGTTTAACGATCAATAAGCGAGTTATAATGACCAATTAAGGTGTAAAAGACTTGTAGGGATGTAGGGCTAACCTTTAATTGGAGTTTTACACCTTCACCTTGGCTGAAAAAAAGAAAAACGGGAGCCCTAGCTGCTGCTCCTACCTACGATCGGCCAGCCATGGGGGCTTAGGGTTTTTTGTTATAAAAACATAAATGTTCCATTAGCCCCTCAAGTTTGAGTGATGCAACAACTAGGATGGAAAGTTAATTTAAGGTACAAGAAAAGTGAGAATGTCTCCGAGGAATTCTGGATAAATCCCGAGAAATATACATACTTTACGAACTTTAAATCTTTAAACCGAAAATTTACGGGTGTTACATATGTTCACAGGTCATCACTATATTAGGTAATTTTGAAGCTATCTATGTTACTAAAAAGTTATAAAGGTGTCTAGGATACTATTATTTGTGTTTTGACAAAAGTTCTATTAATATTGTTACTCTCTTAAACTGCTATTTGTGAAGAAAAGCATTCGTCATAGTTTTAATGACCCAATTTGGTTCTTAAATCTTGTTTATGTTATTTAACAGACTAACACACAAGTTTCTTGCAATTTGCAGAGTGTAACAGGGCTCTTTACCAACCAGCCAATGAATATCATTTGTCATTGATTGATGAGGTTTGTGCGTTCTTGTCATATTCTTTAAATCTTTATAATCAACTAATTGTTTTTATATAAAAGATTAATGATGTTGTGATTTTAATTTGCAAATGTGTAAAAATCTTGTGGGTTTGCAGGTTTAGTCACTGATGGATACAAAAATGACACGCCAGGGTTAAAAGTGGAAAACAATAATTTTTTTTTGTCTATGCATTTCTGATATATTGAAGAAAAGAAATGGAGTGACTTGGTTGTTCAATTGGGATCAGTGCTCAAAGACTACCCAAATCTCTGGTTATCTCAAAGAAGAAAGGTTAGATTAGTATTTTCACATGCTTAATTTTTCATTTTTATAAACATTTTTAATAATTTAAGTTCTAGAAGATATAAATTTTACTATATTTTTCTAATATAACGGGTTGGTAAAGAAGTTTAATCGTTCAATCAAAGAAAAATAGGAATTTGAGATGTAATACTTAACTGTAAGGGTAGGTTTGAGTTACTCTACATTCTTATTATTATTTTAATGAAATTTTAATATGAAGTATTATTATAGTCATATAATTTGCAATTTGTTACACTTATTCTGCTTCCTAACTATCATGGTGTATTTTGCTATAATGTATTCGCCCATTGATGAGGATATTTGTTTCACCAAGTACATGTATGATCTTCTATCCAATTTCTCTATATAATATCTGTGATTTAGCTTTTGAGACTATGAGTTAACTTTTTTTATTTTATTTGAATAAAATTGTTTCAGTTTGCTATCAGGTAGTATTTAAACATATGTGAATTGGTGTTTCTTGATGTAAGTTTATATAATTTTCTCTGTAGGTTACTCTAATTGTAAGAGCCTAATTAAGTTGACACTTTACTTTATCAATCAAACAACAATATTTACATAAGATGAATTGCAATATAAGGGTTGTGGCGAATGAAGCACAAGTAGTTTAATAATTGCAATATACAGTCATGCACAACAGTTGTTTGCTTAAATGCTTGTTTAAGTTCTTTGTGATATTCACTCGTTTGGATATAGTATGTTCATAGGTCATCACTATATTAGGTAATTTTGAAGCTATCTATGTTGCCAAAAAGTTATAAAGGTGTCTAGTATACTGTTATTTGTGTTTTGACAGGGGGAGGTCATAAGCGTCTATACCGTAAAATAGATTTTCGACGGAATGAAAAAGACATATATGGTAGAATCGTAACCATAGAATACGACCCGAATCGAAATGCATACATTTGTTTTTAATATTGTTACTCTCTTAAACTGCTATTTGTGAAGAAAAGCATTGGTCATAGTTTTAAAGACCCAATTTGCTTCTTAAATCTTGTTTATGTTGTTTAACAGACTAATGCACAAGTTTCTTGCAATTTGTAGAGTCTAACAGTGCTCTTTATCAACCAGCCAATGAATATCATTTGTCAATGATGATGAGGTTTGCGCATTCTTCTCATATTCTTTAAATCGTTTTAATCACCTACTTTTTTTTATATATAAGATTGATGTTATTGTGATTTTAATTTGCAAATGTGTAAAAATCTTGTGGGTTTGCAGGTTTAGTCACTGATGGATATAAAAATGACACGCCAGGGTTAAAAGCGGAAAACAATAAATTTTGTTTGTCTATGCATTTCTGATATATTGAAGAAAAGAAATGGAGTGACTTGGTTGTTAAATTGGGATCAGTGCTCAAAGACTATCAAAATCTCTGGTTATCTCAAAGAAGAAAGGTTAGATTAGTCTTTTCACATGCTTAATTTTTCATTTTTTAAACATTTTTATTTATTTAAGTTCTAGAAGATATATATGTTTGTTCGTTCTTATAAGCATTAGGGTTCTAGACAGGATGCTAATATGGTTAGGGGCAGGGGGTGCTTAGGATGGGCGGGTAAATTAAACGATTAGTAACACTTGATCAACATTATTAATAGTTTACCCATACCTTCCATGTTCTAAATACCACTTATGCTTGACTGTGTTAGGGTGTTGTCTTTGTTGGGATAGGATATGGCTAATGCTCGTGTCATTAGCATTAAAGTTCCCATCGTTCCTAAAATTCTCCTATTCATTTCTCATCCTCGCTAATGCTTTACACGTAATTGTTTAACTGAGGCATAGCATGCTATCACTCTATGTCTCCTTTTTACTTGTCGAGCTACAGGCTTCGGTCCTGTTTGACTCAGGTACTATAGGAGTTTTGCCTATATCGTCCCTTGTGTGATTAGATTATTAGGTTTCGGTCTCTATCCACTTCTGTTCCTATTACGACGGGATTCGGGGACAAATCCCATTTTAAGGAGGGTGGACTTGTAACGCCCGTAAATTTCATTAATTGGCTTGATCGTTTATAAATATTTGTTTAAAAGGCGGGGTTTTATCTTTCTAATTTGGAGTATTGTAATACGTTTTAAAAGTCCGTTTATCCATCTTTTTCCCAAACATCGCATCTTATAAGTTAAAGTGTTATATTAGTATGTAGCACCCGACATTTTCGTTTAACGTCATGCACATTGTAGAGTTTGTATATTTATCGGGTTTGATCCGGCATTCCTCGGGGACCTCCTTGTTATACTCATAAGTTAAATTATTTACCCTTTCATCCAAGTTATCACGTTTTACAAGTTAAAGGGGCCTAAGTGTAACATTATTATAATAAACCCTAACCTCCTTCCTTCTCTATAACGCCTGCAAATTTCGTTAATCGGCTCGACTGTTTATAAATGTTTGTTTAAAAGGCGGGGTTTCATAATTTTAATTTAGGAGCCTTGTAATACATTTCAAAAGTCCATTTATCCATCCTTTTGCTCAAAACATCAGCTCTTATTCCTTGAAGGCTAGTTTAGTATGTAACACCCACTAATTTTCGTCTAACGGCATGCACGTTGTATGTAACGCCCGCAAATTTTAATTAAAAAGGTTTATGTCTTGTAGAGTTTGTATTTTTAACCAAGACCCGATTTGGCATTCTTAAAGGACCTCTTTGTCATTCTTGTAAGTCATGTCATTCAACTTTCGGCTCAAGACATCTCATTTTACAAGTTTGGGGGCCAAAGTGTAAATTTATTTATATCAAAAACTCTAATCTTTCTTCCCCATCACCTCAAGTTGCTGGTCCGATCGGCACCTCAAGTGCAGCCCCCATCACAAATTTTTTTATTTTTCCAGCCATTAAAAAGCCATCTCCATCCAATTAAAAGTTAGTATCATGTCAAGGAACTTCGCTTTCACCATTAAACCCTTGGTTGAACACGTTAGGGTTGACTTTTGATCATAACAATTTCTGACAGATTCGTACCCGTTTATTGTTCGGTCTTTGTATGGCCCCGAACCCCGGGAACCCTACATTTGGTATTCATTCAAAACACTTGTAAAAATAATTAAACTTAAAAACAATTCTTTTCATTAAAATAAGCGTCATAGAGTATAATTTGGCGGAAAACGTAAATGAGTTCCCAAAACCCAGGAATTTTGCCCAAAATCAACATAATTATCTTTAAATAAAAACTTTTAAAAATAAATGTTTAATAATAAAACTTCAATTCCCGTATGCCCTTCACCGTCCAAGTAGCTTCGTGCACGTCCAAACGATAAGGCGTCCTCTTCCTAACCTGATACTCACACTAACATGCACACAAAGTCAGCTTGAGCTGAGTGAGTTCAAGTTGGAAGTACCTAAAGTTTTAAAAGTAAAAGGGTGCATCCATCAAATCATCATTACCGAAAACTAAACATCCTCATACATACATTTACAAAATGTATATGTAAACATCCTTTCAATTACATCCCTACATATATAACAGTATATATATATAACATCCACGTATAACATCAGGGTCGAGCAAACATACAACCCAAACACGTAACATTAGTGCATGCAAACACAAAGTAGGCATACACAACATCAGTAGTCAAAACGACTACAATATCGCCAATTATAGGCCAAGCAAAATATATATATATATATAACATCCCAAGGCCTACCATATGCTAGCAAGCCTATATAAATTCGTTTAAAAACATTTCATCATGTAAGAAAACAATTAGGTGTGCATGCTAGCCTAAAAGTAAAAAGAGTAAAAAGGGCATCATGAACTCATTTGAAATCAAACGAACACCTGCAACAAGCTAGGAAATTCCTAAGTGCACGATCACAAGAAAGGGTCTGTAAATTATACACAGCACATTACTAGACTGGACCGTAAGAATACTCTTGCCTAATGGGCCGTTCAAGCCCAAAACTCTGGCCCAAGGCCCAACAACTTGGCCCAAGGCCCAACCCTTGGCCCAAGGCCCAACAACTTGGCCCAAGGCCCAACCCTTGGCCCGAGGCCCAACAACTTGGCCTAAGGCCCAACACTTGGCCCAAGGCCAACACTTATCAAATCTAGTCGAATACGCGCATAATAAACCATAAAACCATTAGTTAACGAATCAGCCCCGAATCGACCAAATTCGATTTTAAACCTTTTCATTCATCAAGATTATGTCACCCGAGTTGATAGGGTTGACGGTTCCTTTTTACAACTCTTACTTTAATGTTTAAACGAAAATTCGCGCACCGCCGACTCGATTGTCGAAGCACTAACCACGACAGCCCCGAGCATCAAAAAATTAATTTTTCCACAGCCCTTAAACGCTCCTAGGGCTATACAAACTGATTCGGTCGGTCACCCGGTCAATTAACACATCAAACTCAACAATTTGCAATTCTACACCCGCTAAACCATAGTTTTCGAACTAAAATCAAATGACCGACCTAAACACCCCCATTGGCCATGGAATTATAATATGATGTACATGTCATACCTAGTGGGATGTTGATGCAAAAACTTCACTTGAAACAGCCCCGGAAAAGCTCAATTGGGCAGCCACCCGGTTAGCCTACAACACGACGTTTTTCGATCAATATGCGCAATATGAGGACCAATTAACGTGAAAAAGACTTGAGGAATCGTAGTACATACCTTTCTAAGGCTTAGAATTGGCTGCAAAAAAAGAAAATCGTGGGTCTTGGCTCCCTTCTTCCTGCCGATCGCAGCTATGGAGGTGGGCTAGGGTTAGTTTTTGTTATAACATAAGATATTACACTCTAGTCCCTCCAGATTGAAGTGTAAGGCAAAATGGAAGGAATAGTTAGGTTCTTTAACCTACCGGGATAACGTAAAGGCTTCTGAGAAACGTCGGTTAAGTCCCGAGAGTTATACATACTTTACAAGCTTTAATTCTTGAAACTAGAAATAACGGGTGTTACAAGTCCACCCCCCTTACAATGGGATTCGTCCCCGAATCCCGATGCGACAGGAACAACCGCGGATAATGCTTCATCTTTTCTTCTTCGGACTCCCAAGTGGCCTCAGAACCCCTACGGTGTTTCCACTGCACCTTCACCTGTCTAACCACCTTATTTCTCAAACGTCTCTCCTGACGGTCAAGAATAGCAATCGGTTGTTCAACGTAGTTCAGCTTACTATCGAGTTCAATATCATCGAGAGGCACATGGGCCTCTTCATCCGCTAAGCATTTCCTCAGATGGGACATGTGAAAAGTAGGATGAATCCCGACGAGCTCCTCTGGCAATTCCAGCCTATATGCTACCTCACCGACTCGGGCCAATACACGAAACGGGCCAATATACCTTGGGCTGAGCTTCCCCCTCTTACGAAAACGAATAATGCCCTTCCAGGGAGAAACTTTTAACATAACCCGATCCCCCGCCTCAAACACAATAGGCCTTCGCCTTTTATCTACATAAGACTTCCGACGATCCTGCGCGGCCTTCATAAATGCTTTAATCTCGTCGAGTTTCTCAGTCGTAGCCTAGACCACCTCCAAACTACCCAACTGCTTCTGACCAATAGAACCCCAACAGACTGGAGTCCTGCACCTCCTACCATACAACATCTCAAACGGTGGCATCCCAATCGTGGAGTGATAACTGTTATTATACGAGAACTCTACCAACGGTAAGTGACGGTTCCAACTACCACCAAAATCGAAAACACAAGCCTGAACATATCCTCGAGAGTCTGAATGGTCCTCTCGGACTGACCATCCGTCTGCGGGTGATAAGCAGTACTGATGAGGAGTTTGGTGCCTATCTCCTCGTGAAACCTTTTCCAAAATCTGGAGCTGAAACGCGTATCCCTATCCGAAACAATAGATACCGGAACTCCATGCCTAGAGACGATCTCACGAATAAACACATCGGCCAGCTGCTCAGAATTAAAAGTCTCTCGAATCGGCAAGAAGTGAGCGCTCTTTGTCAGTCTGTCCACGATTTCCCAAATGGTATCGTAATTACCCCTAGGAGTACGAGGCAGTTTAGTCACGAAATCCATGGGAAGATGCTCCCATTTCCATTCAGGTATTTCCAACGGCTGAAGTTTCCCAAACGGCTTCTGATGCTCGGCCTTAACTTGCAGACATGTCAAACACTTACTTACATACTGAGCCACCTCAAACTTCATCACAGGCCACCAATCATTCTTTTTCAAGTCTTGGTACATCTTGGTCACGCCCGGATGAATGGAATAGCGCGACTGGTGCGCCTCATCTAAAATTCTACATCTGAAATCTCCATACCTCGGCACCCATAAACGCCCATCTTTATACTTCACCCCATCACCGACGTCTTCCAACAACTTTTCCTGACCCCAGATACGCTCTGACATAATCC
Source organism: Bidens hawaiensis (assembly GCF_021521415.1). Classification (NCBI taxonomy): domain Eukaryota; kingdom Viridiplantae; phylum Streptophyta; class Magnoliopsida; order Asterales; family Asteraceae; genus Bidens; species Bidens hawaiensis. The sequence continues at coordinate 14,775 of NW_027492278.1, read as the reverse complement.
ATTCCACCTGCAACGCTTCATTCTGGACGTTGGCTATTTGTTTCAAAATGTTGGGTTTGAGAATAAGCTGGTAGGATTTCACACGAATAGGTTTTGGTCTCTCCTTCCGGCTTAACGCGTCGGCCACCAGGTTAGCCTTACCCGGATGGTACATGATCTCCAGGTCATAGTCCTTAATCAATTCCAACCATCAACGCTGTCATATTCAGTTCCTTTTGCTCGAAGAAATACTTTAAGCTCTTATGATCGGTTTAAATAGTGCAAGGAACGCCGTACAAATAGTGCCTCCACAACTTAAGCGCAAACACAACCGCTGCCAGTTCTAAATCGTGGGTAGGATCATTCGCCTCGTGAGGCTTTAATTGCCGTGAGGCATAAGCGATGACTCGACCTCGCTGCATCAAAACACACCCAAGCCCTTGATAAGAGGCATCAGAATACACCACCAAATCATCGGTGCCATCAGGTAAAGCTAAGATCGGGGCATACGTCAAACTGTTCTTCAACTCGAGAAAAGCCTTCTCATGTTCCGTTCCCCAAACGAACTTAACACTCTTCTTAGTCAGTTTGGTCAGTGAAGAAGCAATTTTTGAAAAATCGGGAATAAAGCGACGGTAATACCCCGTCAAACCCAGAAAACTACGGATTTCAGTTGGAGACTTAGGAGACTACCATTCATTCACGGCTTCCACCTTTGCAGGGTCAACCAGAATACCACTCGGGTTAATAACATGGCCCACGAATTGAATCTCACGTAACTAGAAGGAACACTTTGAAAATTTCGCATACAATTTGTTCTTTCGCAGAGCCTCCAATACTTCCCTGAGATGACCGGCGTGATCAGATTCACTTTTAGAGTACACAAGAATGTCATCGATGAACACAATAACCAAGCGATCGATCATCGGTCTACACACCCGGTTCATAAGATCCATGAACGCAGCCGGTGCGTTGGTCAAACCGAAAGACATCACCAGAAATTTGTAATGTCCATAACGAGTGCGGAAGGCAGTCTTAGGAATATCTTCCTCCCGAATTTTCAGCTGATGATACCCGGACCTAAGGTCGATCTTCGAGAACCAACTAGCTCCTTGGAGCTGATCAAATAAATCGTCGATCCTTGGGAGAGGGTACCAATTTTTGATAGTGAGTTTGTTTAATTCACGATAGTCAATGCACATCCGCATGCTACCGTCCTTCTTTTTAACGAACAGGACCGGGGCACCCCAAGGTGAGATGCTCGGTCGAATAAAGCCCTTATCGAGCAAGTCTTCCAACTGAGCCATAAGCTCCTTCATTTCATTCGGCGCTAGGCGGTAGGGAGCTCGGGCAACGGGTTTGGCACCCGGTACAAGGTCTATCTGGAACTACCTCGCGATCCGGCGGCACATCTGACAAATCATCTGGAAATACATCCGGGAAAACCCGAACAATAGGAACATCACCGACGGTAGCCACCTCGGTATTCACATTCATAGCATACGCCAGATACGCCCCGCACCCCCGCTGCATCAACTTCCTTGCCTTAAGCATGGATATAATATGTGGCGTCACAACATTCCCATCACCGAAAACCGTAATTTGAGTCCCATCCGGGGCCCTTAGACGAACGAGTTTCTGACCACAAATGATCTGCGCATCAACATTCACGAGCCAATCCATCCCGAGCACCACGTCGAAGCAGCCAAGCGGCATCAAATACAACCGCACCGGAAATCTATACCTAGACAACTCGATGGAACAACCCTGAATAGCCCTAGACACAGACACGGATTTTCCTACAGCGACCTCAACCTCAAACACATCGACTACGCGCTCGGGTGATTTGTTCAACGAGGAACAGAAAGCGGTAGACACAAAACTTCTACTGGCGCCCGAATCAAATAAGACTGACGCCTGTAATTCATCAAGTAGAAAGGTACCTAGGACAATATTATACTACTGCTTAGCTACACGATCAACACATACGATTTCAAAGGAATAAGAAATTATAACGGTGGAATGAAAGCTAAATAAGGAAAAAGTACCGGAAACGACATCCGTATCCTCTTTTGCTTCCTTCTTGGAGATGTTGAAAGCCCTCGCCCTGGCCTTCAGCTTCTCATACATCTTCCCCCTCGAGGAAGTCCCCTGCCTGGACCCCCCGCCTTACTGGAAGGACAGTTTGATGCCAAGTGACCCGAACCCTTACAGTGGAAACAGGTCAATGTCGGACACTCGAAATGAGGGTGTCCTCCCTTATCATAACGAAAACAAGTGCCAAAACCAATCCTACATTCCTCCTTATGTGGCTTCCCGCACTTCTTGCAATTATCGAACTCCATACCCCTTTTGAACTCAGAAGTCTCAGTGTTTACCCTTTTCTCAGACGGATTAAATTTGCTTCCCCCGGGCCGCTTGCCGTACGAATTTGAGTTCCATGTCTTCCTATTCTCGGGCGGCGGTAACTTCTCCCTCTGATGATACAGCATACCTGCTAGAGTGACCACCGAGTGAAAAGAGTTCATGTCAGTAGTCAACACACCCTTATGAATATCCACCGAAAGCCCCTTCACGTATTTCTTAATCCTTTTGGTTTCGGGAGTAACCAAGTCGGGACATAAACGAGCCATCTTGTTAAACTTGGTGGTATACTCCCGATGCGACATAGTACCAGCCTCCAAGGTCAAGAATTCCTGCTCTATCTTATCCAATCCATGTGGAGGACAAAATTGATCGAGAACCAATTTCTTCAACTCATCCCACGCCATCCTCCTAATCGAACGATCACCCATAACTTGCGCCAAGTTATCCCACTAACATAGTGCCTCGTAACAAAACGAGGCAGTAGCATAAGTCACCATATCCTCCCCCTTGCACTTACTATCCCTCAGAACAGCCTCCATCTCTCTCACCCACTGATGTGCTGCCAATGCATCTTTAGTACCATCAAAAGAAGTGGGGTTGCACTTCTTAAAGCCCCATACGAGCAACCTCGGGTCGATACACTAACTGTCCGCACCTCATCTTCATCCCCACTCGGCACATACACTTCCTCTTCATCTACGTCCTGTACCTCCGTACTCTTCCTTCCCTTATCTGAACCCTTACCAACCAATTACTCCTCCATGGCCCTAACGGCCTCAGCAACGTTCTCAGGAATGGCGCTATGGAGCACCTGGTAAACCTCATCCGCGATAGCCGCGCGCATAGCAGGATCTAAGGCGGGGTTATCCCCCACCTCATGAATCGGGGTGTCCTGTTGGGAAGTAGGAATCTCACTCTCGGCTTCGGCACGAGGCTTACGACCACGACCACGAACACTAGAACCACCTCTCTTAGCTGCTCGAGTATTAACCATGACTTATCCCTACAAAGACAAAATTTTAACACTATCAAGTGGAAGTGGTAATTAGAACATGTAAGGTAAGGGTAAACTGCTAATGACGTTGATCAAGTGTAATTAGTCATTTACTTTACCCGCCCGTCCTAACCACCCGCTGCCCCTAACCTCGTTAGCCTTCCATCTAACACTTAAATAGTTAATCACATACCGGGAACTTTTCAATCTAAAGGAATGACTAATTAATTAAAAGTTACCTCTTGGCGTGCAGCTACTCGCGGTGGGCATACTGGTGTCTTTTCTTACAGTTCGAGTCCAAGCATTCGGGGATGCTCGGATCCCTCGAACCAAGGCTCTGATATCAACTTGTAAGGCCCCGAACCCCGGGAACCCCACAGTTGGTATTCATTCAAAACACTTGTAAAAATAATTAAACTTAAAAACAATTCTTTTCATTAAAATAAGTGTCACAGATTATAATTCGGCGGAAAACGTAAATAAGTAAATGAGTTCCCAAAACCCGGGAATTTTGCCCAAAATCAACATAATTATCTTTAAATAAAAACTTTTAAAAATAAATGTTTAATAATAAAACTTCAATTCCCGAATACCCTTCACCGTCCAAGTAGCTTCGTGCACGTCCAAGCGATAAGGCATCCTCTTCCTAACCTGAAACTCACACAATCATGCACACAAAGTTAGCTTGAGCTGAGTGAGTCTAAGTTTTAAGTAAATAATATCAGTAGTAATAGTTATGATAGTCATACCAAAAGTTTTAAAGATAAAAGGGTGCATCCATCAAATCATAATTACCGAAAACTAAACATCCTCATACATACATATACAAAATGTATATGTAAACATCATTTCAATTACATCCCTCTATATATAACAGTATATATATATAACATCCACGTATAACATCAGGGTCGAGTAAACGTACAACCCAAACACGTAACATCAGTGCATGCAAACACAATGTAGGCATACACAACATCAGTAGTCGAAACGACTACAACATCGCCAAATATAGGCCAAGCAAAAATGTATATACACATATATATATATATATTTTTTTAACATCCCAAGGCCTACCATATGCTAGCAAGCCTATATAAATTCGTTTAAAAACATTTCATCATGTAAGAAAACAATTAGGTGTGCATGCTAGCCCAAAAGTAAAAAGAGTAAAAAGGGCATCATGAACTCATCTGAAATCAAACGAACACCTGCAACGAGCTAGGAAATTCCTAAGTGCACGATCACAAGCAAGGGCCTGTAAATTATACACAACACATTACTAGACTGGACCGCAAGAATACTCTTGCCTAATGGGCCGTTCAAGCCCAACACTCTGGCCCAAGGCCCAACAACTTGGCCCAAGGCCCAACCCTTGGCCCGAGGCCCAACAACTTGGCCCAAGGGCCAACAACTTGGCCCAAGGCCCAACACTTATCAAATCGAGTCGAATATGCGCGTAATAAACCATAAAACCATTAGTTAAATGAATCAGCCCCGAATGGACCAAATTCCATTTTAAACCTTTTCATTCATCAAGATTATGTCACCCGAGTTGATAGGATTGACGGTTCCTTTTTACAACTCTTACTTTAACGTTTAAATAAAAATTCGCGCACCGCCAACTTGATAGACGAAGCACTAACCACGACAGCCCCGAGCATCAAAAATTAATTTCTCCACAGCCCTTAAACCCCCCTAGGGCTGTACAAACTGATTCGGTCGGTTACCCGATCAATTAACGCATCAAACTCAACAATTTGCAATTCTACTCCCGCTAAACCCTAGTTTTCGAACTAAAATCGATTGACCGACCTAAACACCCCCATTGGCTATGGAATTATAATATGATGTACATGTCATACCTAGCGGGATGTTGATGCAAAAACCACACTCGAAACAGCCCCGGAAAAGCTCAATTGGGCAGCCACCCCGTTAGCCTACAACACGACGTTTTTCGATCAATACGCGCAATATGAGGAACAATTAACGTGAAAAAGACTTGGGGAATCGTAGTACATACCTTTCTAAGGCTTAGAATTGGCTGCAAAAAAAAGAAAATCGTGGGTCTTGGCTCCCTTCTTCCTGTCGATCGCAGCTATGGAGGGGGGCTAGGGTTAGTTTTTGTTATAACATAAGATATTACACTCTAGTCCCTCCAGATTGAAGTGTAAGGCAAAATGGAAGGAATATTTAGGTTCTTTAACGTACCGGGATAACATAAAGGCTTCCGAGAAATGTCTCTTAAGTCCCGAGAGTTATACATACTCTACAAGCTTTAATTCTTAAAACCAGACTTAACTGGTGTTATAGGTCTTTAACTCGATGAAAATTTATTGTTTTTGATCGATTCTGGTTTTCATGATGTTCTACTTTGAGTCTAGTTTCTAGAAAGGTATAATATGTAATTTTTGGATGGTATTTGAATGGTTTTTATGAATTTATAAGATCGAGTGTCAAAGCTGATGTGGGATGACGGATTCTGGTCTGTCTTCCCGACATCATACCTCTTTTTCATCAAGTCCAAATTATTGGTTCCACTTCTGGAACTTAATATTTTGATTTTGGAATCAAACCTAATTGGAATCGTTTAATTTGGTTCGGTAATAAATTTTATAAAAATAAAACCATTTTGTCGCGCACTGAAATAGATGCATATACCTTTCTGTATTGGAGAAATTTTTATAATTTTTTTCCCATTAGAAAAATATAATAAAAATATCTTTATAAACCTCAGACATTTATTAAACTCTGTTAAAAATTTCATAATTTATTTCTATGGTTTTCCTATGTAATAAAATACATCTTTGCATGCTAAAATCTGCATGTTATACTCGTTATTGATCGATACGTTCATTTGAGGCTTAACCGGTGGCTGCCCTTTCTCGCATCTTTCGGGGCTGTTATAATCGAAGTTCGTGCTCCCTCATCTTCCTAGGTATGTCTAATGTAACATACTTTAATATCGTGTACATTGGTGTTCGTTTGATTGGTCAACTAGTTGTAGATTGAAAGTTGGTATTCTGTTGTCTAGAATAGTGAATTGTTGCGTTTAACGCGAGTGTTGAAGTAATTAACGACCAATTCAGTTCGGGTGACTTCGGTTTGGTTTAGGGGCTGTTGGAAAGTTATTTTTATAAGTACTGGGGCTGAATTGGTTCTCGGTTACTCAAGTGGGTCAGTACAACGCGTATTCGCTTTTATTGAATAGTTGATGCGTTGGGCTTGCGAGTTACCGACCCATTCAACTCGTGTAGCGTTGTGTGGACTTTTTGGCTTTGAATTTATCAATTTGGGTCCACACGGGGCTGATTTGGATGTTAAGTGCCTAAACAACTCTGAAACGCGCATATTAGTCTCACCTAGTGCTTCCTGGGGTAATTTGGGAATTCTTTGTTCTCGGGAGTAACTATGGGTCGTGTTGGTAAATATAAGGCCCCAGGGGCTGTTATAATTGAGATTGGTGAGGTCGAGGCTTTAGGTAACTCGAATCATGTCAGAACGTCTCGTAGGATAAACGAGTCCTTTCGGTGTCGTTAGTAATTATTGTGTGTAATCCGACAGGTGTGTGAAGTTGTGGGGATACTTAGGGGTTCTCTAGCTCATGGTGACTTTGTGCCTCTTGTCAGGTGAGTTCATGATGCCCCCCTTTTTTTTAACTCTTTTTACGTTTTGGGCTAGCATACACACCATATTATAACTTTACCCGATTTTACTCGTTTAAACTAATTGGATGGTATTACATGGCCTTACTTGTGTTTGTGGGTTCATGAAAATATGTGTGAATTGTATTCTATGCCTTAGGATACTTGAGACTCATTTATGGTCATATATTCCTTAAGGTTATATATATTACTTATGGCCTAGGCTCAAGGATATAGGCTAACTTGTATCATAGCATGCATTGAGATGAAAGTTATGTATGTATACGCATGTGTTACTTTATGACCATAGGCTTACTTCCATTATGATATATTTTGAAATGATATATATATATATACATATATACGTATGTTTATACATGCGTTACTTTATGCCCAATAATTGGCGATGTTAATTAGTTGTTATCGAGTATGGATGTTTACGTATGCCTACTTTGTGTTTGCATACGGATGGATGATGATCTTGGCCGAGCTAAACTATACTACTCAGGTTCTAAAATCCTGTGGCGGGCCTTGGAAAGCCCATAAGGGGGAGGCTCGTGTGGCATGATCACCATCGGATGGAATGTTACGTGTTTGGGTTGTACGTGTGCTCGACCCTGATGTTATTACTCGGATAGAATGTTACGTGTTTGGGTTGTACGTGTGCTCGACCCTGATGTTATTACTTGGATGTTATTCCTAGGGATATAATTATATAGATATATAAGTATGACCACTTATCATTTATTATGGCCTAATTGCTCATATACTGTATTATATTTTAAACCCTTGGAATGATTTATATAATGTTGTTTATTAAAACTTGAACTCATTCAGCTCAAGCTGACTTTGTGTGTATGTTAGATTAATTTTCAAGTTAAGGCTAGGGATTATCGCTTGGACGTGCTAGAGATTATTCGGACAGTGAAGGCATTTCTCGTCGAGGAATTCAAATAAAACAAACAATTTATTTTTTTATTTATTTTTATACATTTGACTTTGGGCACCACTTCCCGTTGTTGTGAATTTTAATACTTAATATTCCGCTGTTTAGTTACTCTGAAATGGTTTTAAATAAGATGAACTTGTTTGGTTTTAATTTTTTTTTTGAATTGTGGATATGATTACCATCTGTGGGATTCCCGGGATTCAGGGTCTTATATTGTAGAGTTTATATATTTATTGGGATTGTTGCGACATTCTTCGGGGATCTCCTTATCATTCCCATAAGTCAAACCTTTCGTCCAAGTCTTTACATATTACAAGTTGGAGGGCATAGATGTAACTTTTTAATATAACAAACCCTAGCATCCTTCCTTGTCCCTCTCTCCACGATTTTTGTGCATATTCTGGCCATCCTCTAGCCTCCCAAGACTAATTCCAGGTCGGTACTAACCCTAATACAACTCTTTTTCACCATTAAACCCTTTGTTCATGTTAGGGTTGAGTTTTGAAGATAACAATTTCTGGCAGATTCGTACTCGTTTATTGTTTGGTCTGTAACTCGATGTAAATTTAGTTTTTTTTGATCGATTCTTGTTTCCATGATGTTCTAATTGAGTCTAGTTTCCAGAAAGGTATAATTTGTAATTTTTGGACGAGATATGAATGGTTTTTATGATTTTATAAAATTGGGTGTCAAAGCTGATGCGGGGTGACGGATTCTGGTCTGTCTTCCTGACATCATAACTCCTTTTTGAAAAATCCAAATTGTTTGATTCCACTTCTGAAATTTTACATTTTGAGTTAATATGACAACTCAATTGGAATCGTTTAATTTGGTTTGGTAATGATTTTTAAACAAATAAAACACTTTTGCTGCGTACTGCAATTTCTGAATGTACCTTTCTGTGTTGGAGGAATTTTTATGATTTTTGTGTCCACTAAAAAAATATAATAAAAATATATTTATAAACCTAAGGCATTTATTAAACTCTGGTAAATAGTTCAAAATTTATTTCTTTGGTCTTCCTATGTAATAAAATACGTTTTTGCATGCTAAAAGCTGCTCCTTATACTCGACATTGATCAATTCTTTCGGTTTAAGACTTAACCGGTGGCTGACCGATTGAGGTCCTTTCGGGGCTGTTTTAATGAATTTCTTGCTCCATCATCTTCCTAGGTATGTCTTGTATATCATATTTTAGTATTATGAGCTTTGGCGTTCGTTGAAGCCGTCTATTGTTGATTATGTGAAAAACTAGGTTTCGGTTGTCTAGTTTGTTAATTGTTGCGCTTAGCATGTAGTTTTAGGGAATTAACAACCAATTAGGATGTGGTAGCCTTGGTATGATTGGTTGGCTGTGAAAAACTAATTTTTTAATTATTGGGGCTGAATTGGTTGTCGGTTGCTCAAAACGGGTCGGTACAACGCAAAATCGCGTTTATTGGTTAGTTGGTGCGTTTCGCATGCGAACTACCGGCTGATTCAACTCGTGTAGTGTCGTGTTGACTTGTTGGCTGTAATTATACTTAATTTGGTCCACGCAGGGCTGAGTTGATTGCTATGTGCATAAACCCCTCGTTAACGCGCGTATTCGATTCAACAAGCAACTTCCGGGGGTAATTTGGGAATCCTTTGTCCCCGGGATTATTTAAGGGTGGCTTTGGTAAATACAAGGCCCCAAGGGCTGTTGTAATTAAACTTGTAAGGTCGAGTCTTTAGGTAAATCAAACCATGTTAGAACGCCTCGTAGGATAAACGAGTCGATTCGGTACCGTTAATAATTATTTTTCGTAATCCGACAGGCATTTGAGTTGTGGGAATACTTAATAGTTCTCTAGCTCGTTGTGATTGTGTGCCTCGTGTCAGGTGAGTTCATGATGCCCCTTTTACCTTTTTACGTTTTGGGCTAGCATATACACCCTATTACAATTTTACCCGATTTTACTCGTTTAAACTATTTGGATGGTATTACATAGCCTTATGTACTTGTGGATTTATGAAACATTGTGTGAATAATATTCTATGCCTTAGGATATTTTAGACTCGTTGTGGTCGTATATTCCTTAAGGTTATACATATTACTTGTGGTCTAAGCTCGAGGTTGCTATTAGGCCTAGTATTAATTCCTAGATTGTCCATTATTTATGGATTGTATGTCATGATATTGTTGGGTTGAATATTTGAATTAGATGTTTGTAAGTGTGTATGTGAATGTGTTTGTGTTGGTAGACTGTGACCGGTCAAATATATTACTTGGGGAAGACTTGGGGTGAGGAGGCTCGTGTTGAATGTTTATGTCCCGGCGGGTCAAATATATTACTTGGGGAAGACACGTGGTCAGGAGGCCCGCCGTTCTGCTAAACCGTGGTCGGGTCAAATATATTACTTGGGAAGACCCGGGGTGATGAGGCCCGTTTCACGTGTTTAGGTTTGTTAAATCGTGATCGTGTCAAATATATTACTTCGGGAAGACCTAGGGTGAAGAGGCTCGTGTTGCGTGATTTTTGTTTTATTAAACTGTGACCGAGTCAAATATATTACTTGGGGATGACCCGGGGTGAGAAGGTTTGTGTTGCATGATTTTGTTGGTTTTGTTAAACCGAGGCCGGGTCAAATATATTACTCGGGAGAAGACCTAGGTGTAACACCTATCAACTTCCGGTTTAATGATTTAGCGCGTGTAAAGTATGTATAACTCTCGGGACTTAACCGACGTTTCTCGGAAGCCTTTACGTCATCCCGGTACGTTAAAGAATTTAACTTTTCCTTCCATTTTGCCTTACACTTCAATTGGGAGGGGCCTGGATGTAAAATTTTTTATATTATAATAATTAACAAAACCCTAACCCCCCCTGCAGCGCCGACTGGAAGAGAAACCCCCCCCCCCCCCCCGCTCAAAATTCTTCTATCCAGCCAGCTTTGATCTGTAAAAACTTCAATTCCAGGTCGGTTTTATGATTCCCCATGTCTCTTACACGTTAATTGACCTTTGAATTACGCGTATTGATCGAAAAACGACTTGTTGTAGGCTAACCGGGTGGCTGTCCAATTAAGCTTTTTCGGGACTGTTTTGAGTGAGGTTTTTGCATCAAAATCCTCCTAGGTATGTTTAGTACATCATATTAAAATTTCGTGGCCATTGAAGGTGTTTAGGTCGGTCAATCGATTTTAGTTCGAAAACTAGGGTTTATCGGGTGTAGAATTGTCAATTGTTGAGTTTGATGCGTTAATCGATTGAATGACCAACCGAATCAGTTTGCATGGCCCTAGGGGGTTTAAGGGCTGTGGGAAAATTAATTTTTTGGAACTCGGGGCTGTTTAGGTTGGTGATTAGTTAATCAAGTCGGTTGTGCGCAAATTGTCGTTTAAACATTAAAGTGAGCGTTGTAAAAAGGAACCGTCGACACTATCAACTCGGGGGACATAATTATGATGTATGAAAAGGTTAAGATGGGAATTTGGTCCATTTGGGGCTGATTTGTTTGAAAATTGGTTTTAATATTTGGTGCGCGCGAATTCGACTCGATTTGCATACCAACGGGTGAGTTGTGCATCTTGGTTAGCCCCGACCATGATCGTAGGGTGGATTTGGTTAATTGAAGGGTTTTAGGGGCTGAGGTAAAGTAATTGGGGTATGGGTTGGGCCTCGGGCCAAAGTGTTGGGCTTGAACGGCCCATTAGGCAAGTGTGTTCTTACGGTCTAGTTTAGTGACGCGTTGTGTACAATTTATAGGCCCTTACTTGTGAGTGTGCACTTAGGGATTTCCTATCTCGTTGCAGGTGTTCGGTTGATTTCAGGTGAGTTCTTGATGCCTCGTTTAACTCTTTTTAAGTTTTGGGCTAGCATGCACACCTAAGCGATTTTGCTTGATGAAATGTTTTAAACTATTTTGCATAGGCTTGCTAGTATTGGTAGGCCTTGGAATGTTATAGAATGTGTGTATGTATATATATTATTGTATGGCCAATATTTGGCGAATGTAGTAGTCGTTATCGACTACGGGAATGTTATGTATGCCTACTTCGTGTTTGCATGCGTTGAATGGAATGTTACGTGTTGGGGTTGTACGTTTTCTCAGCCCTGAATGTTATTATTGAATGTTATATATATATATATATATATATAGGAATGAAAGTACAGAGATGTTCATACGCAAGGATGATTATTTATTAATGTGATGACCTAACTGATGTATTTCCGTTTACAGTTTTAAAACCGTTGGAATGATTATTAATACTTTTGTTACTTATTTAAAACTTGAAGTCACTCAGCTTAAGCTGACTTTGTGTGCATGTTAGTGTGAGTTTCAGGTTAGGAAGAGGATGCCTTATCGCTTGGACGTGCACGAAGCTACTTGGACAGTGAAGGGCATACGGGATTTGAAGACTTTATTATTAAACATTTCCTTTTAAAAATTTTTTATTAAAGATAATTAAGTTGGTTTTGGGCAAAAATTCCCGGGTTTTGGGAGAATATTTTATTATTTACGTTTTCCACTGAATTTTACTCTAAAATCGGTTGCTTAATGGAACGATTGATTTCTTTTTGTTTAAATATTTTAAAAGTGTTTAAAAGGCGAAGGCCTATTGGGTTTGAGGCTGGGACAGGTTATGTTGAAAGTTTCTCCATGGAAAGACGTTATTCGTTTTCGTAAGAGGGGGAAGCTCAGTCTGAGGTTTATTGGTCCGTTCCGCATTTTGGCCCGAGTTGGTGAGGTAGCTTATAGGCTGGAATTACCCGAGGAGCTCGCGGGGATTCATCCTACTTTTCACGTGTTCCATCTGAGGAAATGCTTAGCGGATGAAGGGCCCATGTGCCTCTTGATGATATTGAGCTCGATGGTAAGCTGCACTACGTCGAGCAACCGATTGCCGTCCTAGACCGTCAGGAGAGGCGTCTGAGGAATAAGATGGTTAGGCAGGTGAAGGTGCAGTGGAGGCACCGTAGGGGTTCCGAGGCTACTTGGGAGTCCGAAGACGAGAAGAGGAGGCACTATCCGCAGTTGTTCCTGTCGCATCGGGATTCGGGGACGAATTCCATTGTAAGGGGGGTGGACTTGTAACGCCCGCTAAATTATCGGTTTAAAGATTTCCTGCCTGTAGAGTATGTATGTTTTATTGGATTTGTCTGGCATCTTTCATTGACCCGACCATCTTCCAGGTATGTTAATTTATCTAAACTTTTTCCCCAAGTTACCACATCCCTTAAACTTCAAGGGCTAATGCGTAACATCTAATTTATATCATAAAACTTGGATTAACCTAACCCTAACCCATTAGCGGCGCCGATCGCAAGGAGAAACCCCCCCCCCCCCCCGCTCGTTTTTCTTCTGCCCAGCCAAGTTTCAGCCGTGAAAACTTCAATTCAATGTCAGTTTTATGATTCCCCATGTCTTTTACACCTTAATTGATCATATTAACGCGCTTATTGGTCGTTAAGGTTGAGTTTTGATGATAACAGTTTGCTGACAGATTCGTATACGTTTATTGTAGGGTCTGTAACGCAATGCTAATCCATTGTTTTTGATCGATTCTTGTTTCCATGATGTTCTACGTTGAGTCTAGTTTCCAGAAAGGTATAATACGTAATTTTTGGAAGAGATTTGAATGGTTTTTATGAATTTTTCAAATCGAGTGTCAAAGCTGATGCGGGATGACGGAATCTGGTCTGTCATCCGGACGTCATAACCTATTTTCTACAAGTCCAAATTGGTTGGTTCCACTTCTGGAAGTTAGCATTTTGAGTTAGGAACCAAAACCAATTGGAATAGTTTAATTTGGTTTGGTAATGAATTTTATAAAAATAAAACCATTATGTTGCGCAATGAAATAGCTGCACGTACCTTGCTGTGTTGGAGGAATTTTTATAATTTTTGTGTCAAATAGAAAAATATAATAAAAATATTTTTATAAACGTAAGACATCTATCAAAGTCTGGTAAAAATTTAATAATTTATTTCAAAGGCTATCCTATGTAATTAAATGCATCTTCGCATGCTAAAAACTACACTTTTTACTCGTTATTGATTGATAAGTTCGTTTTAGGCTTAACCGGTGGATGGTCAATTGTGTTCTTGTCGGGGCTGTTTGAAGTGAGTTTTTGCACCACAATCTTCCTATGTATGTCCCGTATATCATACTTAAAGATCATGTTCATAGGTGTTCGTTAAGTTGATCAACTAGTTGTAGTTTGATTGTTATGTTCGGTCGTCTAGAATTGTAGTTTGGCACGTTTAACGTGAGGGTTGACGCGATTAACGACTAATTCATCTCAGGGACACTTGGTTTGATGTATGGGCTGTTCAAAATTCATTTTATAAGTTATGGGGCTGAATTGGTTGTCGGTAACTCCAACGGGTCGGTACAACGCGCTATTGTGTTTAGTGAATAGTTGGTGCGTTGTACTTGAGGGTTACCGACCCATTTGACTCGTGTGGCGTCGTGTGGACTTGTTGGCCGTGATTTTATCATAATGGGTCCACACGGGGCTGAGTTGGATGTTAACGGCCTAAATGACTCCTAAAAGCGCGTGTTAGTGTCACCTAGTTCTCCCGGGGGAAAATTGGGAATTCTTTATTCCCGGGAGTACCTAAGGGTCGTTTTGGTCCTCAGGGGCTGTTGTGATTAAGTTTGATGAGGTCGAGGGTTTAGGTAACTCGAACCATGTTAGAACGTCTCGTAGGATAAACGAGTCATCTTGATGTCATTAGTATTGATTAAATGTAAACCGACAGGTGTTTGAGTTTTGGGATTTCTTAGGGATTCTCTAGCTCGTGGTGAATCTGCGTCTTGTGCCAGGTGAGTTCTTGACGCCCCGTTTAACTCTTTTATGTTTTGGGGCTAGC